>NC_091755.1:9916637-10591304 GCF_043380555.1 Nothobranchius furzeri
AGAAGCCCAAGCAAGAAGCGCCCCGAGGAGCTTCTTGCCACATGTCAACACTGGGTCTGACTGAGCGCCTCCAGGAGAGAGGCCCAAGCAAGACACGCCCCGAGGAGCGTCTTGACACATGTCAACACTGGGTCTGACTGAGGGCCTCCATGAGAGAAGCCCAAGCAAGACGCGCCCCGAGGAGAGTCTTGCCACATGTCAACACTGGGTCTGACAGAGTGCATCCAGGAGAGAGGCCCAAGCAATACGCGCCCCGAGGAGGGTCTTGCCACATGTCAGCACTCGGTCTGACTGAGCGCCTCCAGGAGAGAGGCCCAAGCAAGAAGCGCCCCGAGGAGCGTCTTGCCACGTGTCAACACTGGGTCTGATTGAGGGCCTTCTGGAGAGAGGCCCAAGCAAGACGCGCCCCGAGGAGCGTCTTGCCACATGTCAACAATGGGTCTGACTGAGGGCCTCCAGGAGAGAAGCCCAAGCAAGACGCGCCCCGAGGAGCTTCTTGCCACATGTCAGCACTCGGTCTGACTGAGCGCCTCCAGGAGAGAGGCCCAAGCAAGACGCACCCCGAGGAGCGTCTTGACACATGTCAACACTGGGTCTGACAGAGGGCCTCCAGGAGAGAGGCCCAAATAAGACGTGCCCCGAGGAGCGTCTTGCCACATGTCAACAATGGGTCTGACTGAGGGCCTCCAGGAGAGAAGCCCAAGCAAGACGCGCCCCGAGGAGCGTCTTGCCACATGTCAGCACTCGGTCTGACTGAGCGCCTCCAGGAGAGAAGCCCCAGCAAGACGCACCCCGAGGAGCGTCTTGCCACATGTCAACACTGGGTCTGACTGAGCACCTCCAGGAGAGAGGCCCAAGCAAGACGCGCCCCGAGGAGCGTCTTGCCACATGTCAACACTGGGTCTGACTGAGCGCCTCCAGGAGAGAGGCCCGAGTAGCGTCTTGCCACATTTGACCTCTGGGTCTGACTGAGCGCCTCCAGGAGAGAGGCCCAAGCAAGAAACGCCCGAGGAGCGTCTTGACACATGTCAACACTGGGTCTGACTGAGTGCCTCCATGAGAGAAGCCCCAGCAAGACGCGCCCCGCGGAGCGTCTTGTCACATGTCACTACTCGGTCTGACTGAGCGCCTCCAGGAGAGATGCCCAAGCAAGACGTGCCCCGAGGAGCGTCTTGCCACATGTCAACAATGGGTCTGACTGAGGGCCTCCAGGTGAGAAGCCCAAGCAAGAAGCGCCCCGAGGAGCGTCTTGCCAAATGTCAACACTGGGTCTGACTGAGCGCCTCCAGGAGAGAGGCCCAAGCAAGACACGCCCCGAGGAGCGTCTTGACACATGTTAACACTGGGTCTGACTGAGGGCCTCCATGTGAGAAGCCCAAGCAAGACGCGCCCTGAGGAGAGTCTCGCCACATGTCAACACTGGGTCTGACAGAGGGCATCCAGGAGAGAGGCCCAAGCAATACGCGCCCCGAGGAGCGTCTTGCCACATGTCAACAATGGGTCTGACTGAGGGCCTCCAGGAGAGAAGCCCAAGGAAGACGCGCCCCGAGGAGCTTCTTGCCACATGTCAGCACTCGGTCTGACTGAGCGCCTCCAGGAGAGAGGCCAAAGCAAGATGCGCCCCGAGGAGCGTCTTGACACATGTCAACAATGGGTCTGACAGAGGGCCTCCATGAGAGAGGCCCAAGCAAGACGCGCCCCGAGGAGTGTCTTGCCACATGTCAACACTGGGTCTGACTGAGCGCCTCCAGGAGAGAGGCCCAAGCAAGACGCGCCCCGAGGAGCGTCTTGCCACATGTCACTACTCAGTCTGACTGAGGGCCTCCAGGAGAGAGGCCCAAATAAGACGCGCCCCGAGGAGCGTCCTGCCACATGTCAACACTGGGTCTGACTGAGGGCCTCCAGGAGAGAGGCCCAAATAAGACGCGCCCCAAGGAGCGTCTTGCCACATGCCAACACTGGGTCTGACTGAGGGCCTCCAGGAGAGAAGCCCAAGCAAGATGCGCCCCGAGGAGTGTCTTGCCACATGTCAGCACTCGGTCTGACTGAGCGCCTCCAGGAGAGAGGCCCAAGCAAGAAGCGCCCCGAGGAGCGTCTTGCCACATGTGAACACTGGGTCTGACTGAGCGCCTCCAGAAGAGAGGCCCAATCAAGACGCGCCCGGAGGAGCGTCTTGCCACATGTCAGCACTCGGTCTGACTGAGCGCCTCCAGGAGAGAGGCCCAAGCAAGACGCGCCCCGAGGAGCGTCTTGACACATGTCTCCTCTGGGTCTGACTGTGCGCCTCCAGGAGAGAGGCCCAAGCAAGACGTGCCCCGAGGAGCATCTTGCCACATGTCAACACTGGGTCTGACTGAGCACATCCAGGAGAGAGGCCCAAGCAAGACGCGCCCCGAGGAGCGTCTTGCCACATGTCAACACTGGGTCTGACTGAGCGCCTCCAGGAGAGAGGCCCGAGGAGCGTCTTGCCACATGTCACCTCTGGGTCTGACTGAGCGCCTCCAGGAGAGAGGCGCAAGCAAGAAACGCCCGAGGAGCGTCTTGACACATGTCAACACTGGGTCTGACTGAGCGCCTCCAGGAGAGAGGCCCCAGCAAGACGCGCCCCGAGGAGCGTCTTGCCACATGTCAGCACTCGGTCTGACTGAGCGCCTCCAGGAGAGAGGCCCACGCAAGAAGCGCCCCGAGGATCGTCTTGCCACATGTCAACAATGGGTCTGACTGAGGGCCTCCAGGAGAGAAGCCCAAGCAAGACGTGCCCCGAGGAGCGTCTTGCCACATGTCAACACTGGGTCTAATTGAGCACCTCCAGGAGAGAGGCCCAAGCAAGACGCGCACCGAGGAGCGTCTTGCCACATGTCACTACACGGTCTGACTGAGCGCCTCCAGGAGAGAGGTCCAAGCAACACGCGCCCCGAGGAGCGTCTTGCCACATGTCAACACTGGGTCTGACTGAGTGCCTCCATGAGAGAAGCCCAAGCAAGACGCGCCCCGAGGAGCGTCTTGCCACATGTCACTACTCAGTCTAACTGAGCGCCTCCAGGAGAGAGGTCCAAGCAAGACGCGCCCCGAGGAGCGTCTTGCCACATGTCACTACTCGGTCTGACTGACCGCCTCCAGGAGAGAGGCCCAAGCAAGACGTGCCCCGAGGAGCGTCTTGCCACATGTCAACAATGGGTCTGACTGAGGGCCTCCAGGAGAGAAGCCCAAGCAAGACGCGCCCAGAGGAGCGTCTTGCCACATGTCAACACTGGGTCTGACTGAGCGCCTCCAGGAGAGAGGCCCAAGCAAGACACGCCCCGAGGAGTGTCTTGACACATGTCAACACTGGGTCGGACTGAGGGCCTCCATGAGAGAAGCCCAAGCAAGACGCGCCCCGAGGAGAGTCTTGCCACATGTCAACACTCGGTCTGACAGAGGGCATTCAGGAGAGAGGCCCAAGCAATACGCGCCCCGAGGAGCGTCTTGCCACATGTCACCACTGGGTCTGAATGAGCGCCTCCAGGAGAGAGGCCCAAGCAAGACGCGCCCCGAGGAGCGTCTTGCCACATGTCAGCACTGGGTCTGACTGCGCGCCTCCAGGAGAGAGGCCCCGCAAGACGCGCCCCGAGGAGCGTCTTGCCTTATGTCAGCACTCGGTCTGACTGAGCGCCTCCAGGAGAGAGGCCCAAGCAAGACGCGCCCCGAGGAGCGTCTTGCCACATGTCAACAATGGGTCTGACTGAGGGCCTCCAGGAGAGAGCCCCAAGCAAGATGCGCCGGGAGGAGCGTCTTGCCACATGTCAACACTGGGTCTGACAGAGGGCCTCCAGGAGAGAGGCCCAAGCAAGACGCGCCCCGAGGAGCGTCTTGCCACATGTCACCTCTGGTTCTGACTGAGCGCCTCCAGGAGAGAGGCCCAAGCAAGACGCGCCCCGAGGAGCGTCTTGTCACATATCAACACTGGGTCTGTCTGAGCGCCTCCAGGAGAGAAGCCCAAGCAAGACGCATCCCTAGGAGCGTCTTGCCACATGTCAACAATGGGTCTGACTGAGGGCCTCCAGGAGAGAAGCCCAAGCAAGACGCGCCCCGAGGAGCGTCTTGACACATGTCAACACTGGGTCTGACAGAGGGCCTCCAGGAGAGAGGTCCAAGCAAGACGCGCCCCGAGGAGTGTCTTGCCACATGTCACCACTGGGTCTGACTGAGCGCCTCCAGGAGAGAGGCCCAAGCAAGACGCGCCCCGAGGAGCGTCAGGCCACATGTCACTACTCAGTCTGACTGAGCGCCTCCAGGAGAGAGGCCCCAGCAGGACGCGCCCCGAGGAGCGTCTTGCCTTATGTCAGCACTCGGTCTGACTGAGCGCCTACAGGAGAGAGGCCCAAGCAAGACGCGCCCCGAGGAGCGTCTTTTCACATGTCAACACTGGGTCTTTCTGAGCGCCTCCAGGAGAGAAGCCCAAGCAAGACGCGCCCCGAGGAGCGTCTTGCAACATGTCAGCACTCGGTCTGACTGAGCACCTCCAGGAGAGAGGCCCAAGCAAGACGCGCCCCGAGGAGCGTCTTGCCACATGTCAACAAAATGGTCTGACTGAGGGCCTCTAGGAGAGATGCCCAAGCAACACGCGGCCCGAGGAGCGTCTTGCCACATGTCAGCACTCGGTCTGACTGAGCGCCTTCAGGAGAGAGGCCCAAGCAAGACGCGCCCCGAGGAGCGTCTTGCCACATGTCAACAATGGGTCTGACTGAGGGCCTCCAGGAGAGAAGCCCAAGCAAGACGCGCCCCGAGGAGCGTCTTGACACATGTCAACACTGGGTCTGACAGAGGGCCTCCAGGAGAGAGGCCCAAGCAAGACGCGCCCCGAGGAGTGTCTTGCCACATGTCACCACTTGGTCTGACTGAGCGCCTCCAGGAGAGAGGCCCAAGCAAGACGCGCCCCGAGGAGCGTCTTGCCACATGTCAGCACTCGGTCTGACTGAGCACCTCCAGGAGAGAGGCCCAAGCAAGACGCGCCCCGAGGAGTGTCTTGACACATGTCAACACTGGGTCGGACTGAGGGCCTCCATGAGAGAAGCCCAAGCAAGACGCGCCCCGAGGAGAGTCTTGCCACATGTCAACACTCGGTCTGACAGAGGGCATTCAGGAGAGAGGCCCAAGCAATACGCGCCCCGAGGAGCGTCTTGCCACATGTCACCACTGGGTCTGAATGAGCGCCTCCAGGAGAGAGGCCCAAGCAAGACGCGCCCCGAGGAGCGTCTTGCCACATGTCAGCACTGGGTCTGACTGCGCGCCTCCAGGAGAGAGGCCCCGCAAGACGCGCCCCGAGGAGCGTCTTGCCTTATGTCAGCACTCGGTCTGACTGAGCGCCTCCAGGAGAGAGGCCCAAGCAAGACGCGCCCCGAGGAGCGTCTTGCCACATGTCAACAATGGGTCTGACTGAGGGCCTCCAGGAGAGAGCCCCAAGCAAGATGCGCCGGGAGGAGCGTCTTGCCACATGTCAACACTGGGTCTGACAGAGGGCCTCCAGGAGAGAGGCCCAAGCAAGACGCGCCCCGAGGAGCGTCTTGCCACATGTCACCTCTGGTTCTGACTGAGCGCCTCCAGGAGAGAGGCCCAAGCAAGACGCGCCCCGAGGAGCGTCTTGTCACATATCAACACTGGGTCTGTCTGAGCGCCTCCAGGAGAGAAGCCCAAGCAAGACGCATCCCTAGGAGCGTCTTGCCACATGTCAACAATGGGTCTGACTGAGGGCCTCCAGGAGAGAAGCCCAAGCAAGACGCGCCCCGAGGAGCGTCTTGACACATGTCAACACTGGGTCTGACAGAGGGCCTCCAGGAGAGAGGTCCAAGCAAGACGCGCCCCGAGGAGTGTCTTGCCACATGTCACCACTGGGTCTGACTGAGCGCCTCCAGGAGAGAGGCCCAAGCAAGACGCGCCCCGAGGAGCGTCAGGCCACATGTCACTACTCAGTCTGACTGAGCGCCTCCAGGAGAGAGGCCCAAGCAGGACGCGCCCCGAGGAGCGTCTTGCCTTATGTCAGCACTCGGTCTGACTGAGCGCCTACAGGAGAGAGGCCCAAGCAAGACGCGCCCCGAGGAGCGTCTTTTCACATGTCAACACTGGGTCTTTCTGAGCGCCTCCAGGAGAGAAGCCCAAGCAAGACGCGCCCCGAGGAGCGTCTTGCAACATGTCAGCACTCGGTCTGACTGAGCACCTCCAGGAGAGAGGCCCAAGCAAGACGCGCCCCGAGGAGCGTCTTGCCACATGTCAACAAAATGGTCTGACTGAGGGCCTCTAGGAGAGATGCCCAAGCAACACGCGGCCCGAGGAGCGTCTTGCCACATGTCAGCACTCGGTCTGACTGAGCGCCTTCAGGAGAGAGGCCCAAGCAAGACGCGCCCCGAGGAGCGTCTTGCCACATGTCAACAATGGGTCTGACTGAGGGCCTCCAGGAGAGAAGCCCAAGCAAGACGCGCCCCGAGGAGCGTCTTGACACATGTCAACACTGGGTCTGACAGAGGGCCTCCAGGAGAGAGGCCCAAGCAAGACGCGCCCCGAGGAGTGTCTTGCCACATGTCACCACTTGGTCTGACTGAGCACCTCCAGAAGAGAGGCCCAAGCAAGATGCGCCCCGAGGAGCGGCTTGCCACATGTCAACAATGGGTCTGACTGAGGGCCTCCAGGAGAGAGGCCCAAGCGAGATGCGCCGGGAGGAGCGTCTTGCCACATGTCAACACTGGGTCTGACAGAGGGCCTCCAGGAGAGAGGCCCAAGCAAGACGCGCCCCGAGGAGCGTCTTGCCACATGTCACCTCTGGTTCTGACTGAGCACCTCCAGGAGAGAGAACCAAGCAAGACGCGCCCCGAGGAGCGTCTTGTCACATGTCAACACTGGGTCTGTCTGAGCGCCTCCAGGAGAGAAGCCCAAGCAAGACGCGCCCCGAGGAGCGTCTTGCCTCATGTCAACAATGGGTCTGACTGAGGGCCTCCAGGAAAGAGGCCCAAGCAAGACGCGCCCCGAGGAGCGTCAGGCCACATGTCACTACTCAGTCTGACTGAGCGCCTCCAGGAGAGAGGCCCAAGCAGGACGCGCCCCGAGGAGCGTCTTGCCACATGTCAGCACTGGGTCTGACTGAGCGCCTCCAGGAGAGAGGTCCCAGCAAGACGCGCCCCGAGGAGCGTCTTGCCTTATGTCAGCACTCGGTCTGACTGAGCGCCTCCAGGAGAGAGGCCCAAGCAAGACGCGCCCCGAGGAGCGTCTTGCCACATGTCAACAATGGGTCTGACTGAGCGCCTCCAGGAGAGAGGCCAAAGCAAGACGCCCCCCGAGGAGCGTCTTGACACATGTCAACACTGGGTTTGACAGAGGGCCTCCATGAGAGAGGCCCAAGCAAGACGCGCCCCGAGGAGTGTCTTGCCAAATGTCAACACTGGGTCTGACTGAGCGCCTCAGGGAGAGAGGTCCAAGCAAGACGCGCCCCGAGGAGCGTCTTGCCACATGTCACTACTCGGTCTGACTGAGTGCCTCAGGGAGAGAGGTCCAAGCAAGACGCGCCCCGAGGAGCGTCTTGCGACGTGTCACTACTCGGTCTGTTTGAGCGCCTCCAGGAGAGAGGCCCAAGCAAGACGTGCCCCGAGGAGCGTCTTGCCACATGTCAACAATGGGTCTGACTGAGGGCCTCCAGGAGAGAAGCCCAAGCAACACGCGGCCCGAGGAGCGTCTTGCCACATGTCAGCACTCGGTCTGACTGAGCGCCTTCAGGAGAGAGGCCCAAGCAAGACGCGCCCCGAGGAGCGTCTTGCCACATGTCAACAATGGGACTGACTGAGGGCCTCCAGGAGAGAAGCGCAAGCAAGACGCGCCCCGAGGAGCGTCTTGACACATGTCAACACTGGGTCTGACAGAGGGCCTCCAGGAGAGAGGCCCAAGCAAGATGCGCCCTGAGGAGTGTCTTGCCACATGTCACCACTTGGTCTGACTGAGCGCCTCCAGGAGAGAGGCCCAAGCAAGACGCGCCCCGAGGAGCGGCTTGCCACATGTCAACAATGGGTCTGACTGAGGGCCTCCAGGAGAGAGGCCCAAGCAAGATGCGCCGGGAGGAGCGTCTTGCCACATGTCAACACTGGGTCTGACAGAGGGCCTCCAGGAGAGAGGCCCAAGCAAGACGCGCCCCGAGGAGTGTCTTGCCACATGTCACCTCTGGTTCTGACTGAGCACCTCCAGGAGAGAGGCCCAAGCAAGACGCGCCCCGAGGAGCGTCTTGTCACATGTCAACACTGGGTCTGTCTGAGCGCCTCCAGGAGAGAAGCCCAAGCAAGACGCGCCCCGAGGAGCGTCTTGCCTCATGTCAACAATGGGTCTGACTGAGGGCCTCCAGGAAAGAGGCCCAAGCAAGACACGCCCCGAGGAGCGTCAGGCCACATGTCTCTACTCAGTCTGACTGAGCGCCTCCAGGAGAGAGGCCCAAGCAGGACGCGCCCCGAGGAGCGTCTTGCCACATGTCAGCACTGGGTCTGACTGAGCGCCTCCAGGAGAGAGGTCCCAGCAAGACGCGCCCCGAGGAGCGTCTTGCCTTATGTCAGCACTCGGTCTGACTGAGCGCCTCCAGGAGAGAGGCCCAAGCAAGACGCGCCCCGAGGAGCGTCTTGCCACATGTCAACAATGGGTCTGACTGAGGGCCTCCAGGAGAGAAGCCCATGCAAGACGCGCCCCGAGGAGCTTCTTGCCACATGTCAGCACTCGGTCTGACTGAGCGCCTCCAGGAGAGAGGCCAAAGCAAGACGCGCCCCGAGGAGCGTCTTGACACATGTCAACACTGGGTCTGACAGAGGGCCTCCATGAGAGAGGCCCAAGCAAGATGCGCCCCGAGGAGTGTCTTGCCACATGTCACCACTTGGTCTGACTTAGCGCCTCCAGGAGAGAGGCCCAAGCAACACGCGCCCCGAGGAGCGTCAGGCCACATGTCACTACTCAGTCTGACTGAGCGCCTCCAGGAGAGAGGCCCAAGCAAGACACGCCCCGAGGAGCGTCTTGCCACGTGTCAACAATGGTTCTTACTGAGGGCCTCCGGGAGAGAAGCCCAAGCAAGACGCGCCCCGAGGAGCTTCTTGCCACATGTCAGCACTCGGTCTGACTGAGCGCCTCCAGGAGAGAGGCCAAAGCAAGACGCCCCCCGAGGAGCGTCTTGACACATGTCAACACTGGGTTTGACAGAGGGCCTCCATGAGAGAGGCCCAAGCAACACGCGCCCCGAGGAGCGTCAGGCCACATGTCACTACTCAGTCTGACTGAGCGCCTCCAGGAGAGAGGCCCAAGCAAGACGCGCCCCGAGGAGCGTCTTGCCACATGTCAACAATGGGTCTGACTGAGCGCCTCCAGGAGAGAGGCCAAAGCAAGACGCCCCCCGAGGAGCGTCTTGACACATGTCAACACTGGGTTTGACAGAGGGCCTCCATGAGAGAGGCCCAAGCAAGACGCGCCCCGAGGAGTGTCTTGCCAAATGTCAACACTGGGTCTGACTGAGCGCCTCAGGGAGAGAGGTCCAAGCAAGACGCGCCCCGAGGAGCGTCTTGCCACATGTCACTACTCGGTCTGACTGAGTGCCTCAGGGAGAGAGGTCCAAGCAAGACGCGCCCCGAGGAGCGTCTTGCGACGTGTCACTACTCGGTCTGTTTGAGCGCCTCCAGGAGAGAGGCCCAAGCAAGACGTGCCCCGAGGAGCGTCTTGCCACATGTCAACAATGGGTCTGACTGAGGGCCTCCAGGAGAGAAGCCCAAGCAACACGCGGCCCGAGGAGCGTCTTGCCACATGTCAGCACTCGGTCTGACTGAGCGCCTTCAGGAGAGAGGCCCAAGCAAGACGCGCCCCGAGGAGCGTCTTGCCACATGTCAACAATGGGACTGACTGAGGGCCTCCAGGAGAGAAGCACAAGCAAGACGCGCCCCGAGGAGCGTCTTGACACATGTCAACACTGGGTCTGACAGAGGGCCTCCAGGAGAGAGGCCCAAGCAAGATGCGCCCCGAGGAGTGTCTTGCCACATGTCACCACTTGGTCTGACTGAGCGCCTCCAGGAGAGAGGCCCAAGCAAGACGCGCCCCGAGGAGCGGCTTGCCACATGTCAACAATGGGTCTGACTGAGGGCCTCCAGGAGAGAGGCCCAAGCAAGATGCGCCGGGAGGAGCGTCTTGCCACATGTCAACACTGGGTCTGACAGAGGGCCTCCAGGAGAGAGGCCCAAGCAAGACGCGCCCCGAGGAGTGTCTTGCCACATGTCACCTCTGGTTCTGACTGAGCACCTCCAGGAGAGAGGCCCAAGCAAGACGCGCCCCGAGGAGCGTCTTGTCACATGTCAACACTGGGTCTGTCTGAGCGCCTCCAGGAGAGAAGCCCAAGCAAGACGCTCCCCGAGGAGCGTCTTGCCTCATGTCAACAATGGGTCTGACTGAGGGCCTCCAGGAAAGAGGCCCAAGCAAGACACGCCCCGAGGAGCGTCAGGCCACATGTCACTACTCAGTCTGACTGAGCGCCTCCAGGAGAGAGGCCCAAGCAGGACGCGCCCCGAGGAGCGTCTTGCCACATGTCAGCACTGGGTCTGACTGAGCGCCTCCAGGAGAGAGGTCCCAGCAAGACGCGCCCCGAGGAGCGTCTTGCCTTATGTCAGCACTCGGTCTGACTGAGCGCCTCCAGGAGAGAGGCCCAAGCAAGACGCGCCCCGAGGAGCGTCTTGCCACATGTCAACAATGGGTCTGACTGAGGGCCTCCAGGAGAGAAGCCCATGCAAGACGCGCCCCGAGGAGCTTCTTGCCACATGTCAGCACTCGGTCTGACTGAGCGCCTCCAGGAGAGAGGCCAAAGCAAGACGCGCCCCGAGGAGCGTCTTGACACATGTCAACACTGGGTCTGACAGAGGGCCTCCATGAGAGAGGCCCAAGCAAGACGCGCCCCGAGGAGTGTCTTGCCACATGTCACCACTTGGTCTGACTTAGCGCCTCCAGGAGAGAGGCCCAAGCAACACGCGCCCCGAGGAGCGTCAGGCCACATGTCACTACTCAGTCTGACTGAGCGCCTCCAGGAGAGAGGCCCAAGCAAGACACGCCCCGAGGAGCGTCTTGCCACGTGTCAACAATGGTTCTTACTGAGTGCCTCCGGGAGAGAAGCCCAAGCAAGACGCGCCCCGAGGAGCTTCTTGCCACATGTCAGCACTCGGTCTGACTGAGCGCCTCCAGGAGAGAGGCCAAAGCAAGACGCCCCCCGAGGAGCGTCTTGACACATGTCAACACTGGGTTTGACAGAGGGCCTCCATGAGAGAGGCCCAAGCAAGACGCGCCCCGAGGAGTGTCTTGCCAAATGTCAACACTGGGTCTGACTGAGCGCCTCAGGGAGAGAGGTCTAAGCAAGACGCGCCCCGAGGAGCGTCTTGCCACATGTCACTAATCGGTCTGACTGAGTGCCTCAGGGAGAGAGGTCCAAGCAAGACGCGCCCCGAGGAGCGTCTTGCCACGTGTCACTACTCGGTCTGTTTGAGCGCCTCCAGGAGAGAGGCCCAAGCAAGACGTGCCCCGAGGAGCGTCTTGCCACATGTCAACAATGGGTCTGAACGAGGGCCTCCAGGAGAGAAGCCCAAGCAAGACGAGCCCCGAGGAGCGTCTTGCCACATGTCAACACTGGGTCTGACTGAGCGCCTCCAGGAGAGAGGCCCAAGCAAGACACGCCCCGAGGAGCGTCTTGACACATGTCAACACTGGGTCTGACTGAGGGCCTCCATGAGAGAAGCCCAAGCAAGACGCGCCCCGAGGAGAGTCTTGCCACATGTCAACACTCTGTCTGACAGAGGGCATCCAGGAGAGAGGCCCAAGCAATACGCGCCCCGAGGAGCGTCTTGCCACATGTCACCACTGGGTCTGACTGAGCGCCTCCAGGAGAGAGACCCAACCAAGACGCGCCCTGAGGAGCGTCTTGCCACATGCCAACACTGGGTCTGACAGAAGGCCTCCAGGAGAGAGGCCCAAGCAAGATGCGCCCCGAGGAGAGTCTTGCCACATGTCACCACTGGGTCTGACTGAGCGCCTCCAGGAGAGAGGCCCAAGCAAGACGCGCCCCGAGGAGCGTCTTGCCACATGTCAGCACTCGGTCTGACTGAGCGCCTCCAGGAGAGAGGCCAAAGCAAGACGCGCCCCGAGGAGCGTCTTGCCAACTGTCTACACTGGGTCTGACTGAGCGCCTCCAGGAGAGAGGCCCAAGCAAGACGTGCCCCGAGGAGCGTCTTGCCACATGTGAACACTGGGTCTGACTGAGCGCCTCCAGGAGAGAGGCCCAAGCAAGACGCGCCCGGAGGAGCGTCTTGCCATATGTCAGCACTCGGTCTGACTGAGCGCATCCAGGAGAGAGGCCCAAGCAAGACGCGCCCCGAGGAGCGTCTTGCCACATGTCACCTCTGGTTCTGACTGAGCGCCTCCAGGAGAGAGGCCCAAGCAAGACGCGCCCCGAGGAGCGTCTTGTCACATGTCAACACTGGGTCTGTCTGAGCGCCTCCAGGAGAGAAGCCCAAGCAAGACGCGCCCCGAGGAGCGTCTTGTCACATGTCAACAATGGGTCTGACTGAGGGCCTCCAGGAGAGAGGCCCAAGCAAGACGCGCCCCGAGGAGCGTCAGGCCACATGTCACTACTCAGTCTGACTGAGCGCCTCCAGGAGAGAGGCCCAAGCAGGAAGCGCCCCGAGGAGCGTCTTGCCACATGTCATCACTGGGTCTGACTGAGCGCCTCCAGGAGAGAGGCCCCAGCAAGACGCGCCCCGAGGAGCGTCTTGCCTTATGTCAGCACTCGGTCTGACTGAGCGCCTCCAGGAGAGAGGCCCAAGCAAGACGCGCCCCGAGGAGCATCTTGCCACATGTCAACAATGGGTCTGACTGAGGGCCTCCAGGAGAGAAGCCCAAGCAAGACGCGCCCCGAGGAGCGTCTTGACACATGTCAACACTGGGTCTGACAGAGGGCCTCCAGGAGAGAGGCCCAAGCAAGACGCGCCCCGAGGAGTGTCTTGCCACATGTCACCACTTGGTCTGACTGCGCGCCTCAAGGAAAGAGGCCCAAGCAACACGCGCCCCGAGGAGCGTCAGGCCACATGTCACTACTCAGTCTGACTGAGCGCCTCCAGGAGAGAGGCCCAAGCAAATCGCGCCCCGAGGAGCGTCTTGCCACATGTCAACAATGGGTCTTACTGAGGGCCTCCAGGAGAGAAGCCCAAGCAAGACGCGCCCCGAGGAGCTTCTTGCCACATGTCAGCACTCGGTCTGAAAGAGGGCCTCCATGAGAGAGGCCCAAGCAAGACGCGCCCCGAGGAGTGTCTTGCCACATGTCACCACTTGGTCTGACTGAGCGCCTCCAGGAGAGAGGCCCAAGCAACACGCGCCCCGAGGAGCATCAGGCCACATGTCACTACTCAGTCTGACTGAGCGCCTCCAGGAGAGAGGCCCAAGCAAGACGCGCCCCGAGGAGCGTCTTGCCACGTGTCAACAATGGTTCTTACTGAGGGCCTCCGGGAGAGAAGCCCAAGCAAGATGCGCCCCGAGGAGCTTCTTGCCACATGTCAGCACACGGTCTGACTGAGCGCCTCCAGGAGAGAGGCCAAAGCAAGACGCCCCCTGAGGAGCGTCTTGACACATGTCAACACTGGGTTTGACAGAGGGCCTCCATGAGAGAGGCCCAAGCAAGACGCGCCCCGAGGAGTGTCTTGCCAAATGTCAACACTGGGTCTGACTGAGCGCCTCAGGGAGAGAGGTCCAAGCAAGACGTGCCCCGAGGAGCGTCTTGCCACATGTCACTACTCGGTCTGACTCAGTGCCTCAGGGAGAGAGGTCCAAGCAAGACGCGCCCCGAGGAGCGTCTTGCCACATGTCACTACTCGGTCTGTTTGAGCGCCTCCAGGAGAGAGGCCCAAGCAAGACGTGCCCCGAGGAGCGTCTTGCCACATGTCAACAATGGGTCTGACTGAGGGCCTCCAGGAGAGAAGCCCAAGCAAGACGCGCCCCGAGGAGCGTCTTGCCACATGTCAACACTGGGTCTGACTGAGCGCCTCCAGGAGAGAGGCCCAAGCAAGACACGCCCCGAGCAGCGTCTTGACACATGTCAACACTGGGTCTGACTGAGGGCCTCCATGAGAGAAGCCCAAGCAAGACGCGCCCCGAGGAGAGTCTTGCCACATTTCAACACTCTGTCTGACAGAGGGCATCCAGGAGAGAGGCCCAAGCAATACGCGCCCCGAGGAGCGTCTTGCCACATGTCACCACTGGGTCTGACTGAGCGCCTCCAGGAGAGAGACCCAACCAAGACGCGCCCTGAGGAGCGTCTTGCCACATGCCAACACTGGGTCTGACAGAGGGCCTCCAGGAGAGAGGCCCAAGCAAGATGCGCCCCGAGGAGTGTCTTGCCACATGTCACCACTGGGTCTGACTGAGCGCCTCCAGGAGAGAGGCCCAAGCAAGACGCGCCCCGAGGAGCGTCTTGCCACATGTCAGCACTCGGTCTGCATGAGCGCCTCCAGGAGAGAGGCCCAAGCAAGACGCGCCCCGAGGAGCGTCTTGCCACATGTCTACACTGGGTCTGACTGAGCGCCTCCAGGAGAGAGGCCCAAGGAAGACGCGCCCCGAGGAGCGTCTTGCCACATGTGAACACTGGGTCTGACTGAGCGCCTCCAGGAGAGAGGTCCAAGCAAGACGCGCCCGGAGGAGCGTCTTGCCATATGTCAGCACTCGGTCTGACTGAGCGCATCCAGGAGAGAGGCCCAAGCAAGACGCGCCCCGAGGAGCGTCTTGCCACATGTCACCTCTGGTTCTGACTGAGCGCCTCCAGGAGAGAGGCCCAAGCAAGACGCGCCCCGAGGAGCGTCTTGTCACATGTCAACACTGGGTCTGTCTGAGCGCCTCCAGGAGAGAAGCCCAAGCAAGACGCGCCCCGAGGAGCGTCTTGCCTCATGTCAACAATGGGTCTGACTGAGGGCCTCCAGGAGAGAGGCCCAAGCAAGACGCGCCCCGAGGAGCGTCAGGCCACATGTCACTACTCAGTCTGACTGAGCGCCTCCAGGAGAGAGGCCCAAGCAGGAAGCGCCCCGAGGAGCGTCTTGCCACATGTCAGCACTGGGTCTGACTGAGCGCCTCCAGGAGAGAGGCCCCAGCAAGACGCGCCCCGAGGAGCGTCTTGCCTTATGTCAGCACTCGGTCTGACTGAGCGCCTCCAGGAGAGAGGGCCAAGCAAGACGCGCCCCGAGGAGCATCTTGCCACATGTCAACAATGGGTCTGACTGAGGGCCTCCAGGAGAGAAGCCCAAGCAAGACGCGCCCCGAGGAGCGTCTTGACACATGTCAACACTGGGTCTGACAGAGGGCCTCCAGGAGAGAGGCCCAAGCAAGACGCGCCCCGAGGAGTGTCTTGCCACATGTCACCACTTGGTCTGACTGCGCGCCTCAAGGAAAGAGGCCCAAGCAACACGCGCCCCGAGGAGCGTCAGGCCACATGTCACTACTCAGTCTGACTGAGCGCCTCCAGGAGAGAGGCCCAAGCAAATCGCGCCCCGAGGAGCGTCTTGCCACATGTCAACAATGGGTCTTACTGAGGGCCTCCAGGAGAGAAGCCCAAGCAAGACGCTCCCCGAGGAGATTCTTGCCACATGTCAGCACTCGGTCTGAAAGAGGGCCTCCATGAGAGAGGCCCAAGCAAGACGCGCCCCGAGGAGTGTCTTGCCACATGTCACCACTTGGTCTGACTGAGCGCCTCCAGGAGAGAGGCCCAAGCAACACGCGCCCCGAGGAGCGTCAGGCCACATGTCACTACTCAGTCTGACTGAGCGCCTCCAGGAGAGAGGCCCAAGCAAGACGCGCCCCGAGGAGCGTCTTGCCACGTGTCAACAATGGTTCTTACTGAGGGCCTCCGGGAGAGAAGCCCAAGCAAGACGCGCCCCGAGGAGCTTTTTGCCACATGTCAGCACACGGTCTGACTGAGCGCCTCCAGGAGAGAGGCCAAAGCAAGACGCCCCCTGAGGAGCGTCTTGACACATGTCAACACTGGGTTTGACAGAGGGCCTCCATGAGAGAGGCCCAAGCAAGACGCGCCCCGAGGAGTGTCTTGCCAAATGTCAACACTGGGTCTGACTGAGCGCCTCAGGGAGAGAGGTCCAAGCAAGACGTGCCCCGAGGAGCGTCTTGCCACATGTCACTACTCGGTCTGACTCAGTGCCTCAGGGAGAGAGGTCCAAGCAAGACGCGCCCCGAGGAGCGTCTTGCCACATGTCACTACTCGGTCTGTTTGAGCGCCTCCAGGAGAGAGGCCCAAGCAAGACGTGCCCCGAGGAGCGTCTTGCCACATGTCAACAATGGGTCTGACTGAGGGCCTCCAGGAGAGAAGCCCAAGCAAGACGCGCCCCGAGGAGCGTCTTGCCACATGTCAACACTGGGTCTGACTGAGCGCCTCCAGGAGAGAGGCCCAAGCAAGACACGCCCCGAGGAGCGTCTTGACACATGTCAACACTGGGTCTGACTGAGGGCCTCCATGAGAGAAGCCCAAGCAAGACGCGCCCCGAGGAGAGTCTTGCCACATGTCAACACTCTGTCTGACAGAGGGCATCCAGGAGAGAGGCCCAAGCAATACGCGCCCCGAGGAGCGTCTTGCCACATGTCACCACTGGGTCTGACTGAGCGCCTCCAGGAGAGAGACCCAACCAAGACGCGCCCTGAGGAGCGTCTTGCCACATGCCAACACAGGGTCTGACAGAGGGCCTCCAGGAGAGAGGCCCAAGCAAGATGCGCCCCGAGGAGTGTCTTGCCACATGTCACCACTGGGTCTGACTGAGCGCCTCCAGGAGAGAGGCCCAAGCAAGACGCGCCCCGAGGAGCGTCTTGCCACATGTCAGCACTCGGTCTGCATGAGCGCCTCCAGGAGAGAGGCCCAAGCAAGACGCGCCCCGAGGAGCGTCTTGCCACATGTCTACACTGGGTCTGACTGAGCGCCTCCAGGAGAGAGGCCCAAGGAAGACGCGCCCCAAGGAGCGTCTTGCCACATGTGAACACTGGGTCTGACTGAGCGCCTCCATGAGAGAGGTCCAAGCAAGACGCGCCCGGAGGAGCGTCTTGCCACATGTCAGCACTCGGTCTGACTGAGCGCCTCCAGGAGAGAGGCCCAAGCAAGACGCACCCCGAGGAGCGTCTTGACACATGTCTCCTCTGGGTCTGACTGAGCGCCTCCAGGAGAGAGGCCCAAGCAAGACGTGCCCCGAGGAGCATCTTGCCACATGTCAACACTGGGTCTGACTGAGCGCCTCCAGGAGAGAGGCCCGAGGAGCGTCTTTCCACATGTCACCACTGGGTCTGACTGAGCGCCTCTTGGAGAGAGGCGCAAGCAAGAAACGCCTGAGGAGCGTCTTGAAACATGTCAACACAGGGTCTGACTGAGCGCCTCCAGGAGAGAGGCCCAAGCAAGAAGCGCCCCGAGGAGCGTCTTGCCACATGTCAACAATGGGTCTGACTGAGGGCCTCCAGGAGAGAAGCCCAATTAAGACGCGCCCCGAGGAGCGTCTTGCCACATGTCAACACTGGGTCTAATTGAGCGCCTCCAGGAGAGAGGCCCAAGCAAGACGCGCCCCGAGGAGCGTCTTGCCACATGTCACTACTCGGTCTGACTGAGCGCCTCCAGGAGAGAGGTCCAAGCAACACGCACCCCGAGGAGCGTTTTGCCACATGTCAACACTGGGTCTGACTGAGTGCCTCCATGAGAGAAGCCCCAGCAAGACGCGCCCCGAGGAGCGTCTTGCCACATGTGAACACTGGGTCTGACTGAGCGCCTCCAGGAGAGAGGCCCAAGCAAGACGCGCCCGGAGGAGCGTCTTGCCACATGTCAGCACTCGGTCTGACTGAGCGCCTCCAGGAGAGAGGCCCAAGCAAGACGCGCCCCGAGGAGCGTCTTGCCACATGTCACCTCTGGTTCTGACTGAGCGCCTCCAGGAGAGAGGCCCAAGCAAGACGCGCCCCGAGGAGCGTCTTGTCACATGTCAACACTGGGTCTGTCTGAGCGCCTCCAGGAGAGAAGCCCAAGCAAGACGCGCCCCGAGGAGCGTCTTGCCTCATGTCAACAATGGGTCTGACTGAGGGCCTCCAGGGGAGAGGCCCAAGCAAGACGCGCCCCGAGGAGCGTCAGGCCACATGTCACTACTCAGTCTGACTGAGCGCCTCCAGGAGAGAGGCCCAAGCAGGACGCGCCCCGAGGAGCGTCTTGCCACATGTCAGCACTGGGTCTGACTGAGCGCCTCCAGGAGAGAGGCCCCAGCAAAACGCGCCCCGAGGAGCGTCTTGCCTTATGTCAGCACTCGGTCTGACTGAGCGCCTCCAGGAGAGAGGCCCAAGCAAGACGCGCCCCGAGGAGCGTCTTGCCACATGTCAACAATGGGTCTGACTGAGGGCCTCCAGGAGAGAAGCCCAAGCAAGACGCGCCCCGAGAAGCGTCTTGACACATGTCAACACTGGGTCTGACAGAGGGCCTCCAGGAGAGAGGCCCAAGCAAGACGCGCCCCGAGGAGTGTCTTGCCACATGTCACCACTTGGTCTGACTGAGCGCCTCAAGGAGAGAGGCCCAAGCAACACGCGCCCCGAGGAGCGTCAGGCCACATGTCACTACTCAGTCTGACTGAGCGCCTCCAGGAGAGAGGCCCAAGCAAATCGCGCCCCGAGGAGCATCTTGCCACATGTCAACAATGGGTCTTACTGAGGGCCTCCAGGAGAGAAGCCCAAGCAAGACGCGCCCCGAGGAGCTTCTTGCCACATGTCAGCACTCGGTCTGACTTAGCGCCTCCAGGAGAGAGGCCAAAGCAAGACGCGCCCCGAGGAGCGTCTTGACACATGTCAACACTGGGTCTGACAGAGGGCCTCCATGAGAGAGGCCCAAGCAAGACGCGCCCCGAGGAGTGTCTTGCCACATGTCAACACTGGGTCTGACAGAGGGCCTCCAGGAGAGAGGCCCAAGCAAGACGCGCCCCGAGGAGTGTCTTGCCACATGTCACCACTTGGTCTGACTGAGCGCCTCCAGGAGAGAGGCCCAAGCAACACGCGCCCCGAGGAGCGTCAGGCCACATGTCACTACTCAGTCTGACTGAGCGCCTCCAGGAGAGAGGCCCAAGCAAGACGCGCCCCGAGGAGCGTCTTGCCACGTGTCAACAATGGTTCTTACTGAGGGCCTCCGGGAGAGAAGCCCAAGCAAGACGCGCCCCGAGGAGCTTCTTGCCACATGTCAGCACTCGGTCTGACTGAGCGCCTCCAGGAGAGAGGCCAAAGCAAGACGCCCCCCGAGGAGCGTCTTGACACATGTCAACACTGTGTTTGACAGAGGGCCTCCATGAGAGAGGCCCAAGCAAGACGCGCCCCGAGGAGTGTCTTGCCAAATGTAAACACTGGGTCTGACTGAGCGCCTCAGGGAGAGAGGTCCAAGCAAGACGCGCCCCGCGGAGCGTCTTGCCACATGTCACTACTCGGTCTGACTGAGTGCCTCAGGGAGAGAGGTCCAAGCAAGACGCGCCCCGAGGAGCGTCTTGCCACATGTCACTACTCGGTCTGTTTGAGCGCCTCCAGGAGAGAGGCCCAAGCAAGACGTGACCCGAGGAGTGTCTTGCCACATGTCAACAATGGGTCTGACTGAGGGCCTCCAGGAGAGAAGCCCAAGCAAGACGCGCCCCGAGGAGCGTCTTGCCACATGTCAACACTGGGTCTGACTGAGCGCCTCCAGGAGAGAGGCCCAAGCAAGACACACCCCGAGGAGCGTCTTGACACATGTCAACACTGGGTCTGACTGAGGGCCTCCATGAGAGAAGCCCAAGCAAGACGCGCCCCGAGGAGAGTCTTGCCACATGTCAACACTCTGTCTGACAGAGGGCATCCAGGAGAGAGGCCCAAGCAATACGCGCCCCGAGGAGCGTCTTGCCACATGTCACCACTGGGTCTGACTGAGCGCCTCCAGGAGAGAGACCCAACCAAGACGCGCCCTGAGGAGCGTCTTGCCACATGCCAACACTGGGTCTGACAGAGGGCCTCCAGGAGAGAGGCCCAAGCAAGATGCGCCCCGAGGAGTGTCTTGCCACATGTCACCACTGGGTCTGACTGAGCGCCTCCAGGAGAGAGGCCCAAGCAAGACGCGCCCCGAGGAGCGTCTTGCCACATGTCAGCACTCGGTCTGACTGAGCGCCTCCAGGAGAGAGGCCCAAGCAAGACGCGCCCCGAGGAGCGTCTTGCCACATGTCTACACTGGGTCTGACTGAGCGCCTCCAGGAGAGAGGCCCAAGCAAGACGCGCCCGGAGGAGCGTCTTGCCAGATGTCAGCACTCGGTCTGACTGAGCGCCTCCAGGAGAGAGGCCCAAGCAAGACGCACCCCGAGGAGCGTCTTGACACATGTCTCCTCTGGGTCTGACTGAGCGCCTCCAGGAGAGAGGCGCAAGCAACAAACGCCCGAGGAGCGTCTTGACACATGTCAACACTGGGTCTGACTGAGCGCCACCAGGAGAGAGGCCCAAACAAGAAGCGCCCCGAGGAGCGTCTTGCCACATGTCAACAATGGGTCTGACTGAGGGCCTCCAGGAGAGAAGCCCAAGCAAGACGCGCCCCGAGGAGCGTCTTGCCACATGTCAACACTGGGTCTAATTGAGCGCCTCCAGGAGAGAGGCCCAAGCAAGACGCGCCCCGAGGAGCGTCTTGCCACATGTCACTACTCGGTCTGACTGAGCGCCTCCAGGAGAGAGGTCCAAGCAAAACGCGCCCCGAGGAGCGTCTTGCCACATGTCAACACTGGGTCTGACTGAGTGCCTCCATGAGATAAGCCCCAGCAAGACGCGCCCCGAGGAGCGTCTTGCCACATGTCACTACTCGGTCTGACTGAGCGCCTCCAGGAGAGAGGCCCAAGCAAGACGTGCCCCGAGGAGCGTCTTGCCACATGTCAACAATGGGTCTGACTGAGGGCCTCCAGGAGAGAAGCCCAAGCAAGAAGCTCCCCGAGGAGCGTCTTGCCACATGTCAACACTGGGTCTGACTGAGCGCCTCCAGGAGAGAGGCCCAAGCAAGACACGCCCCGAGGAGCGTCTTGACACATGTCACTACTCGGTCTGACTGAGCGCCTCCAGGAGAGAGGTCCAAGCAACACGCGCCCCGAGGAACGTCTTGCCACATGTCAACACTGGGTCTGACTGAGCGCCTCCAGGAGAGAGGCCCGAGGAGCGTCTTGCCACATGTCACCTCTGGGTCTGACTGAGCGCCTCCAGGAGAGAGGCGCAAGCAACAAACGCCCGAGGAGCGTCTTGACACATGTCAACACTGGGTCTGACTGAGCGCCACCAGGAGAGAGGCCCAAGCAAGAAGCGCCCCGAGGAGCGTCTTGCCACATGTCAACAATGGGTCTGACTGAGGGCCTCCAGGAGAGAAGCCCAAGCAAGACGCGCCCCGAGGAGCGTCTTGCCACATGTCAACACTGGGTCTAATTGAGCGCCTCCAGGAGAGAGGCCCAAGCAAGACGCGCCCCGAGGAGCGTCTTGCCACATGTCACTACTCGGTCTGACTGAGCGCCTCCAGGAGAGAGGTCCAAGCAAAACGCGCCCCGAGGAGCGTCTTGCCACATGTCAACACTGGGTCTGACTGAGTGCCTCCATGAGATAAGCCCCAGCAAGACGCGCCCCGAGGAGTGTCTTGCCACATGTCACTACTCGGTCTGACTGAGCGCCTCCAGGAGAGAGGCCCAAGCAAGACGTGCCCCGAGGAGCGTCTTGCCACATGTCAACAATGGGTCTGACTGAGGGCCTCCAGGAGAGAAGCCCAAGCAAGAAGCTCCCCGAGGAGCGTCTTGCCACATGTCAACACTGGGTCTGACTGAGCGCCTCCAGGAGAGAGGCCCAAGCAAGACACGCCCCGAGGAGCGTCTTGACACATGTCACTACTCGGTCTGACTGAGCGCCTCCAGGAGAGAGGTCCAAGCAACACGCGCCCCGAGGAGCGTTTTGCCACATGTCAACACTGGGTCTGACTGAGTGCCTCCATGAGAGAAGCCCCAGCAAGACGCGCCCCGAGGAGCGTCTTGCCACATGTGAACACTGGGTCTGACTGAGCGCCTCCAGGAGAGAGGCCCAAGCAAGACGCGCCCGGAGGAGCGTCTTGCCACATGTCAGCACTCGGTCTGACTGAGCGCCTCCAGGAGAGAGGCCCAAGCAAGACGCGCCCCGAGGAGCGTCTTGCCACATGTCACCTCTGGTTCTGACTGAGCGCCTCCAGGAGAGAGGCCCAAGCAAGACGAGCCCCGAGGAGCGTCTTGTCACATGTCAACACTGGGTCTGTCTGAGCGCCTCCAGGAGAGAAGCCCAAGCAAGACGCGCCCCGAGGAGCGTCTTGCCTCATGTCAACAATGGGTCTGACTGAGGGCCTCCAGGGGAGAGGCCCAAGCAAGACGCGCCCCAAGGAGCGTCATGCCACATGTCACTACTCAGTCTGACTGAGCGCCTCCAGGAGAGAGGCCCAAGCAGGACGCGCCCCGAGGAGCGTCTTGCCACATGTCAGCACTGGGTCTGACTGAGCGCCTCCAGGAGAGAGGCCCCAGCAAAACGCGCCCCGAGGAGCGTCTTGCCTTATGTCAGCACTCGGTCTGACTGAGCGCCTCCAGGAGAGAGGCCCAAGCAAGACGCGCCCCGAGGAGCGTCTTGCCACATGTCAACAATGGGTCTGACTGAGGGCCTCCAGGAGAGAAGCCCAAGCAAGACGCGCCCCGAGGAGCGTCTTGACACATGTCAACACTGGGTCTGACAGAGGGCCTCCAGGAGAGAGGCCCAAGCAAGACGCGCCCCGAGGAGTGTCTTGCCACATGTCACCACTTGGTCTGACTGAGCGCCTCAAGGAGAGAGGCCCAAGCAACACGCGCCCCGAGGAGCGTCTTGCCACATGTCAACAATGGGTCTTACTGAGGGCCTCCAGGAGAGAAGCCCAAGCAAGACGCGCCCCGAGGAGCTTCTTGCCACATGTCAGCACTCGGTCTGACTTAGCGCCTCCATGAGAGAGGCCAAAGCAAGACGCGCCCCGAGGAGCGTCTTGACACATGTCAACACTGGGTCTGACAGAGGGCCTCCATGAGAGAGGCCCAAGCAAGACGCGCCCCGAGGAGTGTCTTGCCACATGTCAACACTGGGTCTGACAGAGGGCCTCCAGGAGAGAGGCCCAAGCAAGACGCGCCCCGAGGAGTGTCTTGCCACATGTCACCACTTGGTCTGACTGAGCGCCTCCAGGAGAGAGGCCCAAGCAACACGCTCCCCGAGGAGCGTCAGGCCACATGTCACTACTCAGTCTGACTGAGCGCCTCCAGGAGAGAGGACCAAGCAAGACGAGCCCCGAGGAGCGTCTTGTCACATGTCAACACTGGGTCTGTCTGAGCGCCTCCAGGAGAGAAGCCCAAGCAAGACGCGCCCCGAGGAGCGTCTTGCCTCATGTCAACAATGGGTCTGACTGAGGGCCTCCAGGGGAGAGGCCCAAGCAAGACGCGCCCCAAGGAGCGTCATGCCACATGTCACTACTCAGTCTGACTGAGCGCCTCCAGGAGAGAGGCCCAAGCAGGACGCGCCCCGAGGAGCGTCTTGCCACATGTCAGCACTGGGTCTGACTGAGCGCCTCCAGGAGAGAGGCCCCAGCAAAACGCGCCCCGAGGAGCGTCTTGCCTTATGTCAGCACTCGGTCTGACTGAGCGCCTCCAGGAGAGAGGCCCAAGCAAGACGCGCCCCGAGGAGCGTCTTGCCACATGTCAACAATGGGTCTGACTGAGGGCCTCCAGGAGAGAAGCCCAAGCAAGACGCGCCCCGAGGAGCGTCTTGACACATGTCAACACTGGGTCTGACAGAGGGCCTCCAGGAGAGAGGCCCAAGCAAGACGCGCCCCGAGGAGTGTCTTGCCACATGTCACCACTTGGTCTGACTGAGCACCTCAAGGAGAGAGGCCCAAGCAACACGCGCCCCGAGGAGCGTCTTGCCACATGTCAACAATGGGTCTTACTGAGGGCCTCCAGGAGAGAAGCCCAAGCAAGACGCGCCCCGAGGAGCTTCTTGCCACATGTCAGCACTCGGTCTGACTTAGCGCCTCCATGAGAGAGGCCAAAGCAAGACGCGCCCCGAGGAGCGTCTTGACACATGTCAACACTGGGTCTGACAGAGGGCCTCCATGAGAGAGGCCCAAGCAAGACGCGCCCCGAGGAGTGTCTTGCCACATGTCAACACTGGGTCTGACAGAGGGCCTCCAGGAGAGAGGCCCAAGCAAGACGCGCCCCGAGGAGTGTCTTGCCACATGTCACCACTTGGTCTGACTGAGCGCCTCCAGGAGAGAGGCCCAAGCAACACGCTCCCCGAGGAGCGTCAGGCCACATGTCACTACTCAGTCTGACTGAGCGCCTCCAGGAGAGAGGCCCAAGCAAGACGCGACCCGAGGAGCGTCTTGCCACGTGTCAACAATGGTTCTTACTGAGGGCCTCCGGGAGAGAAGCCCAAGCAAGACGCGCCCCGAGGAGCTTCTTGCCACATGTCAGCACTCGGTCTGACTGAGCGCCTCCAGGAGAGAGGCCAAAGCAAGACGCCCCCCGAGGAGCGTCTTGACACATGTCAACACTGGGTTTGACAGAGGGCCTCCATGAGAGAGGCCCAAGCAAGACGCGCCCCGAGGAGTGTCTTGCCAAATGTAAACACTGGGTCTGACTGAGCGCCTCAGGGAGAGAGGTCCAAGCAAGACGCGCCCCGAGGAGCGTCTTGCCACATGTCACTACTCGGTCTGACTGAGTGCCTCAGGGAGAGAGGTCCAAGCAAGACGCGCCCCGAGGAGCGTCTTGCCACGTGTCAACAATGGTTCTTACTGAGGGCCTCCGGGAGAGAAGCCCAAGCAAGACGCGCCCCGAGGAGCTTCTTGCCACATGTCAGCACTCGGTCTGACTGAGCGCCTCCAGGAGAGAGGCCAAAGCAAGACGCCCCCGAGGAGCGTCTTGACACATGTCAACACTGGGTTTGACAGAGGGCCTCCATGAGAGAGGCCCAAGCAAGACGCGCCCCGAGGAGTGTCTTGCCAAATGTAAACACTGGGTCTGACTGAGCGCCTCAGGGAGAGAGGTCCAAGCAAGACGCGCCCCGAGGAGCGTCTTGCCACATGTCACTACTCGGTCTGTTTGAGCGCCTCCAGGAGAGAGGCCCAAGCAATACGCGCCCTGAGCAGCGTCTTGCCACATGTCACCACTGGGTCTGACTGAGCGCCTCCAGGAAAGAGACCCAACCAAGACGCGCCCTGAGGAGCGTCTTGCCACATGCCAACACTGGGTCTGACAGAGGGCCTTCAGGAGAGAGGCCCAAGCAAGATGCGCCCCGAGGAGTGTCTTGCCACATGTCACCACTGCGTCTGACTGAGCGCCTCCAGGAGAGAGGCCCAAGCAAGACGCGCCCCGAGGAGCGTCTTGCCACATGTCAGCACTCGGTCTGACTGAGCGCCTCCAGGAGAGAGGCCCAAGCAAGACGCGCCCCGAGGAGCGTCTTGCCACATGTCTACACTGGGTCTGACTGAGCGCCTCCAGGAGAGAGGCCCAAGCAAGACGCGCCCCGAGGAGCGTCTTGCCACATGTGAACACTGGGTCTGACTGAGCGCCTCCTGGAGAGAGGCCCAAGCAAGACGCGCCCGGAGGAGCGTCTTGCCACATGTCAGCACTCGGTCTGACTGAGCGCCTCCAGGAGAGAGGCCCAAGCAAGACGCACCCCGAGGAGCGTCTTGACACATGTCTCCTCTGGGTCTGACTGAGCGCCTCCAGGAGAGAGGCCCAAGCAAGACGTGCCCCGAGGAGCATCTTGCCACATGTCAACACTGGGTCTGACTGAGTGCCTCCAAGAGAGAAGCCCCAGCAAGACGCGCCCCGATGAGCGTCTTGCCACATGTCAACACTGGGTCTGACTGACCACCTCCAGGAGAGAGGTCCAAGCAAGACGCGCCCCGAGGAACGTCTTGCCACATGTCAACACTTGGTCTGACTGAGCGCCTCCAGGAGAGAGGCCCGAGGAGCGTCTTGCCACATGTCACCTCTGGGTCTGACTGAGCGCCTCCAGGAGAGAGGCGCAAGCAACAAACGCCCGAGGAGCGTCTTGACACATGTCAACACTGGGTCTGACTGAGCGCCTCCAGGAGAGAGGCCCAAGCAAGAAGCGCCCCGAGGAGCGTCTTGCCACATGTCAACAATGGGTCTGACTGAGGGCCTCCAGGAGAGAAGCCCAAGCAAGACGCGCCCCGAGGAGCGTCTTGCCACATGTCAACACTGGGTCTAATTGAGCGCCTCCAGGAGAGAGGCCCAAGCAAGACGCGCCCCGAGGAGCGTCTTGCCACATGTCACTACTCGGTCTGACTGAGCGCCTCCAGGAGAGAGGTCCAAGCAACACGCGCCCCGAGGAGCGTCTTGCCACATGTCAACACTGGGTATGACTGAGTGCCTCCATGAGAGAAGCCCCAGCAAGACGCGCCCCGAGGAGCGTCTTGCCACATCCCACTACTCGGTCTGACTGAGCGCCTCCAGGAGAGAGGCCCAAGCAAGACACGCCCCGAGGAGCGTCTTGACACATGTCAACACTGGGTCTGACTGAGGGCCTCAATGAGAGATGCCCAAGCAAGACGCGCCCCGAGGAGAGTCTTGCCACATGTGAACAATGGGTCTGACTGAGGGCCTCCAGGAGAGAAGCCAAAGCAAGACGCTCCCCGACGAGCTTCTTTCCACATGTCAACAATGGGTCTTACTGAGGGCCTCCATGAGAGAAGCCCAAGCAAGACGCGCCCCGAGGAGTGTCTTGCCACATGTCAACACTGTGTCTGACTGAGCGGCTCCATGGGAGAGACGCCCAAGCAAGACGCGCCCCGAGGAGCGTCTTGCCACGTGTCAACACTGGGTCTGACTTAGCGCCTCCAGGAGAGAGGCCCAAGCAAGATGCGCCCCGAGGAGCGTCTTGCCACGTGTCACCACTGGGTCTGACTGAGCTCCTCCAGGAGAGAGGCCCAAGCAAGACGCGCCCAGAGGAGCGTCTTGCCACGTGTCACCACTGGGTCTGATTGAGCACCTCCAGGAGAGAGGCCCCAGCAAGACGCGCCCCGAGGAGCGTCTTGCCTTATGTCAGCACTCGGTCTGACTGAGCGCCTCCAGGAGAGAGGCCCAAGCAAGAAGCGCCCTGAGGAGCGTCTTGCCACATGTCACTACTCGGTCTAACTGAGCGCCTCCAGGAGGGAGGTCCAAGCAAGACGCGCCCCGAGGAGCGTCTTGCCACATGTCACTACTCGGTCTGACTGAGCGCCTCCAGGAGAGAGGCCCAAGCAAGACGTGCCCCGAGGAGCGTCTTGCCACATGTCAACAATGGGTCTGACTGAGGGCCTCCAGGAGAGAAGCCCAAGCAAGACGCACCCAGAGGAGCGTCTTGCCACATGTCAACACTGGGTCTGACTGAGCGCCTCCAGGAGAGAGGCCCAAGCAAGACACGCCCCGAGGAGCGTCTTGACACATGTCAACACTGGGTCGGACTGAGGGCCTCCATGAGAGAAGCCCAAGCAAGACGCGCCCCGAGGAGAGTCTTGCCACATGTCAACACTCGGTCTGACATAGGGCATTCAGGAGAGAGGCCCAAGCAATACGCGCCCCGAGGAGCGTCTTGCCACATGTCACCACTGGGTCTGAATGAGCGCCTCCAGGAGAGAGGCCCAAGCAAGACGCGCCCCGAGGAGCGTCTTGCCACATGTCAGCACTGGGTCTGACTGAGCGCCTCCAGGAGAGAGGCCCCAGCACGACGCGCCCCGAGGAGCGTCTTGCCTTATGTCAGCACTCGGTCTGACTGAGCGCCTCCAGGAGAGAGGCCCAAGCAAGACGCGCCCCGAGGAGCGCCTTGCCACATGTCAACAATGGGTCTGACTGAGGGCCTCCAGGAGAGAGGCCCAAGCAAGATGCGCCCGGAGGACCGTCTTGCCACATGTCAACACTGGGTCTGACAGAGGGCCTCCAGGAGAGAGGCCCAAGCTAGACGCGCCCCGAGGAGCGTCTTGCCACATGTTACCTCTGATTCTGACTGAGCGCCTCCAGGAGAGAGGCCCAAGCAAGACGCGCCCCGAGGAGCATCTTGTCACATGTCAACACTGAGTCTGTCTGAGCGCCTCCAGGAGAGAAGCCCAAGCAAGACGCGCCCCGAGGAGCGTCTTGCCACATGTCAACAATGGGTCTGACTGAGGGCCTCCAGGAGAGAAGCCCAAGCAAGACGCGCCCCGAGGAGCGTCTTGACACATGTCAACACTGGGTCTGACAGAGGGCCTCCAGGAGAGAGGCCCAAGCAAGACGCGCCCCGAGGAGTGTCTTGCCACATGTCACCACTGGGTCTGACTGAGCGCCTCCAGGAGAGAGGCCCAAGCAAGACGCGCCCCGAGGAGCGTCAGGCCACATGTCACTACTCAGTCTGACTGAGCGCCTCCAGGAGAGAGGCCCAAGCAAGACGCGCCCCGAGGAGCATCTTGCCACATGTCAGCACTGGGTCTGACTGAGCGCCTCCAGGAGAGAAACCCCAGCAAGACGCGCCCCGAGGAGCTTCTTGCCTTATGTCAGCACTCGGTCTGACTGAGCGCCTCCAGGAGAGAGGCCCAAGCAAGACGCGCCCCGAGGAGCGTCTTGCCACATGTCAACAATGGGTCTGACTGAGGGCCTCCAGGAGAGAAGCCCAAGCAACACGCGGCCCGAGGAGCGTCTTGCCACATGTCAACAATGGGTCTGACTGAGGGCCTCCAGGAGAGAGACCAAAGCAAGACGCCCCCCGAGGAGCGTCTTGATACATGTCAACACAGGGTTTGACAGAGGGCCTCCATGAGAGAGGCCCAAGCAAGACGCACCCCGAGGAGTGTCTTGCCAAATGTAAACACTGGGTCTGACTGAGCGCCTCAGGGAGAGAGGTCCAAGCAAGACGCGCCCCGAGGAGCGTCTTGCCACATGTCACTACTCGGTCTGACTGAGTGCCTCAGGGAGAGAGGTCCAAGCAAGACGCGCCCCGAGGAGCGTCTTGCCACATGTCACTACTCGGTCTGTTTGAGCGCCTCCAGTAGAGAGGCCCAAGCAAGACGTGCCCCGAGGAGCGTCTTGCCACATGTCAACAATGGGTCTGACTGAGGGCCTCCAGGAGAGAAGCCCAAGCAAGACGCGCCCTGAGGAGCGTCTTGCCACATGTCAACACTGGGTCTGACTGAGCGCCTCCAGGAGAGAGGCCCAAGCAAGACACACCCCGAGGAGCGTCTTGACACATGTCAACACTGGGTCTGACTGAGGGCCTCCATGAGAGAAGCCCAAGCAAGACGCGCCCCGAGGAGAGTCTTGCCACATGTCAACACTCTGTCTGACAGAGGGCATCCAGGAGAGAGGCCCAAGCAATACGCGCCCCGAGGAGCGTCTTGCCACATGTCACCACTGGGTCTGACTGAGCGCCTCCAGGAGAGAGACCCAACCAAGACGCGCCCTGAGGAGCGTCTTGCCACATGCCAACACTGGGTCCGACAGAGGGCCTCCAGGAGAGAGGCCCAAGCAAGATGCGCCCCGAGGAGTGTCTTGCCACACGTCACCACTGGGTCTGACTGAGCGCCTCCAGGAGAGAGGCCCAAGCAAGACGCGCCCCGAGGAGCGTCTTGCCACATGTCAGCACTCGGTCTGACTGAGCGCCTCCAGGAGAGAGGCCCAAGCAAGACGCGCCCCGAGGAGCGTCTTGCCACATGTCTACACTGGGTCTGACTGAGCGCCTCCAGGAGAGAGGCCCAAGCAAGACGCGCCCCGAGGAGCGTCTTGCCACATGTGAACACTGGGTCTGACTGAGCGCCTCCTGGAGAGAGGCCCAAGCAAGACGCGCCCGGAGGAGCGTCTTGCCACATGTCAGCACTCGGTCTGACTGAGCGCCTCCAGGAGAGAGGCCCAAGCAAGACGCACCCCGAGGAGCGTCTTGACACATGTCTCCTCTGGGTCTGACTAAGCGCCTCCAGGAGAGAGGCCCAAGCAAGACGTGCCCCGAGGAGCATCTTGCCACATGTCAACACTGGGTCTGACTGAGTGCCTCCATGAGAGAAGCCCCAGCAAGACGCGCCCCGATGAGCGTCTTGCCACATGTCAACACTGGGTCTGACTGAGCACCTCCAGGAGAGAGGTCCAAGCAAGACGCGCCCCGAGGAACGTCTTGCCACATGTCAACACTGGGTCTGACTGAGCGCCTCCAGGAGAGAGGCCCGAGGAGCGTCTTGCCACATGTCACCTCTGGGTCTGACTGAGCGCCTCCAGGAGAGAGGCGCAAGCAACAAACGCCCGAGGAGCGTCTTGACACATGTCAACACTGGGTCTGACTGAGCGCCTCCAGGAGAGAGGCCCAAGCAAGAAGCGCCCCGAGGAGCGTCTTGCCACATGTCAACAATGGGTCTGACTGAGGGCCTCCAGGAGAGAAGCCCAAGCAAGACGCGCCCCGAGGAGCGTCTTGCCACATGTCAACACTGGGTCTAATTGAGCGCCTCCAGGAGAGAGGCCCAAGCAAGACGCGCCCCGAGGAGCGTCTTGCCACATGTCACTACTCGGTCTGACTGAGCGCCTCCAGGAGAGAGGTCCAAGCAACACGCGCCCCGAGGAGCGTCTTGCCACATGTCAACACTGGGTCTGACTGAGTGCCTCCATGAGAGAAGCCCCAGCAAGACGCGCCCCGAGGAGCGTCTTGCCACATGTCACTATTCGGTCTGACTGAGCGCCTCCAGGAGAGAGGCCCAAGCAAGACGTGCCCCGAGGAGCGTCTTGCCACATGTCAACAATGGGTCTGACTGAGGGCCTCCAGGAGAGAAGCCCAAGCAAGAAGCTCCCCGAGGAGCGTCTTGCCACATGTCAACACTGGGTCTGACTGAGCGCCTCCAGGAGAGAGGCCCAAGCAAGACACGCCCCGAGGAGCGTCTTGACACATGTCAACACTGGGTCTGACTGAGGGCCTCCATGAGAGATGCCCAAGCAAGACGCGCCCCGAGGAGAGTCTTGCCACATGTCAACACTGGGTCTGACAGAGGGCATCCAGGAGAGAGGCCCAAGCAATAAGCGCCCCGAGGAGCGTCTTGCCACATGTGAACAATGGGTCTGACTGAGGGCCTCCAGGAGAGAAGCCAAAGCAAGACGCTCCCCGAGGAGTTTCTTTCCACATGTCAACAATGGGTCTTACTGAGGGCCTCCATGAGAGAAGCCCAAGCAAGACGCGCCCCGAGGAGTGTCTTGCCACATGTCAACACTGTGTCTGACTGAGCAGCTCCATGGGAGAGACGCCCAAGCAAGACGCGCCCCGAGGAGCGTCTTGCCACGTGTCAACACTGGGTCTGACTTAGCGCCTCCAGGAGAGAGGCCCAAGCAAGATGCGCCCCGAGGAGCGTCTTGCCACGTGTCACCACTGGGTCTGACAGAGCTCCTCCAGGAGAGAGGCCCAAGCAAGACGCGCCCAGAGGAGCGTCTTGCCTTATGTCAGCACTCGGTCTGACTGAGCGCCTCCAGGAGAGAGGCCCAAGCAAGACGCGCCCTGAGGAGCGTCTTGCCACATGTCACTACTCGGTCTAACTGAGCGCCTCCAGGAGGGAGGTCCAAGCAAGACGCGCCCCGAGGAGCGTCTTGCCACATGTCACTACTCGGTCTGACTGAGCGCCTCCAGGAGAGAGGCCCAAGCAAGACGTGCCCCGAGGAGCGTCTTGCCACATGTCAACAATGGGTCTGACTGAGGGCCTCCAGGAGAGAAGCCCAAGCAAGACGCACCCAGAGGAGCGTCTTGCCACATGTCAACACTGGGTCTGACTGAGCGCCTCCAGGAGAGAGGCCCAAGCAAGACACGCCCCGAGGAGCGTCTTGACACATGTCAACACTGGGTCGGACTGAGGGCCTCCATGAGAGAAGCCCAAGCAAGACGCGCCCCGAGGAGAGTCTTGCCACATGTCAACACTCGGTCTGACATAGGGCATTCAGGAGAGAGGCCCAAGCAATACGCGCCCCGAGGAGCGTCTTGCCACATGTCACCACTGGGTCTGAATGAGCGCCTCCAGGAGAGAGGCCCAAGCAAGACGCGCCCCGAGGAGCGTCTTGACACATGTCAGCACTGGGTCTGACTGAGCGCCTCCAGGAGAGAGGCCCCAGCACGACGCGCCCCGAGGAGCGTCTTGCCTTATGTCAGCACTCGGTCTGACTGAGCGCCTCCAGGAGAGAGGCCCAAGCAAGACGCGCCCCGAGGAGCGTCTTGCCACATGTCAACAATGGGTCTGACTGAGGGCCTCCAGGAGAGAGGCCCAAGCAAGATGCGCCCGGAGGACCGTCTTGCCACATGTCAACACTGGGTCTGACAGAGGGCCTCCAGGAGAGAGGCCCAAGCAAGACGCGCCCCGAGGAGCGTCTTGCCACATGTTACCTCTGATTCTGACTGAGCGCCTCCAGGAGAGAGGCCCAAGCAAGACGCGCCCCGAGGAGCATCTTGTCACATGTCAACACTGGGTCTGTCTGAGCGCCTCCAGGAGAGAAGCCCAAGCAAGACGCGCCCCGAGGAGCGTCTTGCCACATGTCAACAATGGGTCTGACTGAGGGCCTCCAGGAGAGAAGCCCAAGCAAGACGCGCCCCGAGGAGCGTCTTGACACATGTCAGCACTGGGTCTGACTGAGCGCCTCCAGGAGAGAAACCCCAGCAAGACGCGCCCCGAGGAGCTTCTTGCCTTATGTCAGCACTCGGTCTGACTGAGCGCCTCCAGGAGAGAGGCCCAAGCAAGACGCGCCCCGAGGAGCGTCTTGCCACATGTCAACACTGGGTCTTTCTTAGCGCCTCCAGGAGAGAAGCCCAAGCAAGACGCGGCCCGAGGAGCGTCTTGCCACATGTCAGCACTCGGTCTGACTGAGCGCCTCCAGGAGAGAGGCCCAAGCAAGACGCGCCCCGAGGAGCATCTTGCCACATGTCAGCACTGGGTCTGACTGAGCGCCTCCAGGAGAGAAACCCCAGCAAGACGCGCCCCGAGGAGCTTCTTGCCTTATGTCAGCACTCGGTCTGACTGAGCGCCTCCAGGAGAGAGGCCCAAGCAAGACGCGCCCCGAGGAGCGTCTTGCCACATGTCAACAATGGGTCTGACTGAGGGCCTCCAGGAGAGAAGCCCAAGCAACACGCGGCCCGAGGAGCGTCTTGCCACATGTCAACAATGGGTCTGACTGAGGGCCTCCAGGAGAGAGACCAAAGCAAGACGCCCCCTGAGGAGCGTCTTGATACATGTCAACACTGGGTTTGACAGAGGGCCTCCATGAGAGAGGCCCAAGCAAGACGCACCCCGAGGAATGTCTTGCCAAATGTAAACACTGGGTCTGACTGAGCGCCTCAGGGAGAGAGGTCCAAGCAAGACGCGCCCCGAGGAGCGTCTTGCCACATATCACTACTCGGTCTGACTGAGTGCCTCAGGGAGAGAGGTCCAAGCAAGACGCGCCCCGAAGAGCGTCTTGCCACATGTCACTACTCGGTCTGTTTGAGCGCCTCCAGGAGAGAGGCCCAAGCAAGACGTGCCCCGAGGAGCGTCTTGCCACATGTCAACAATGGGTCTGACTGAGGGCCTCCAGGAGAGAAGCCCAAGCAAGACGCGCCCCGAGGAGCGTCTTGCCACATGTCAACACTGGGTCTGACTGAGCGCCTCCAGGAGAGAGGCCCAAGCAAGACACTCCCCGAGGAGCGTCTTGACACATGTCAACACTGGGTCTGACTGAGGGCCTCCATGAGAGAAGCCCAAGCAAGACGCGCCCCGAGGAGAGTCTTGCCACATGTCAACACTCTGTCTGACAGAGGGCATCCAGGAGAGAGGCCCAAGCAATACGCGCCCCGAGGAGCGTCTTGCCACATGTCACCACTGGGTCTGACTGAGCGCCTCCAGGAGAGAGACCCAACCAAGACGCGCCCTGAGGAGCGTCTTGCCACATGCCACCACTGGGTCCGACAGAGGGCCTCCAGGAGAGAGGCCCAAGCAAGATGCGCCCCGAGGAGTGTCTTGCCACACGTCACCACTGGGTCTGACTGAGCGCCTCCAGGAGAGAGGCCCAAGCAAGACGCGCCCCGAGGAGCGTCTTGCCACATGTCAGCACTCGGTCTGACTGAGCGCCTCCAGGAGAGAGGCCCAAGCAAGACGCGCCCCGAGGAGCGTCTTGCCACATGTCTACACTGGGTCTGACTGAGCGCCTCCAGGAGAGAGGCCCAAGCAAGACGCGCCCCGAGGAGCGTCTTGCCACATGTGAACACTGGGTCTGACTGAGCGCCTCCTGGAGAGAGGCCCAAGCAAGACGCGCCCGGAGGAGCGTCTTGCCACATGTCAGCACTCGGTCTGACTGAGCGCCTCCAGGAGAGAGGCCCAAGCAAGACGCACCCCGAGGAGCGTCTTGACACATGTCTCCTCTGGGTCTGACTGAGCGCCTCCAGGAGAGAGGCCCAAGCAAGACGTGCCCCGAGGAGCATCTTGCCAGATGTCAACACTGGGTCTGACTGAGTGCCTCCATGAGAGAAGCCCCAGCAAGACGCGCCCCGATGAGCGTCTTGCCACATGTCAACACTGGGTCTGACTGAGCACCTCCAGGAGAGAGGTCCAAGCAAGACGCGCCCCGAGGAACGTCTTGCCACATGTCAACACTGGGTCTGACTGAGCGCCTCCAGGAGAGAGGCCCGAGGAGCGTCTTGCCACATGTCACCTCTGGGTCTGACTGAGCGCCTCCAGGAGAGAGGCGCAAGCAACAAACGCCCGAGGAGCGTCTTGACACATGTCAACACTGGGTCTGACTGAGCGCCTCCAGGAGAGAGGCCCAAGCAAGAAGCGCCCCGAGGAGCGTCTTGCCACATGTCAACAATGGGTCTGACTGAGGGCCTCCAGGAGAGAAGCCCAAGCAAGACGCGCCCCGAGGAGCGTCTTGCCACATGTCAACACTGGGTCTAATTGAGCGCCTCCAGGAGAGAGGCCCAAGCAAGACGCGCCCCGAGGAGCGTCTTGCCACATGTCACTACTCGGTCTGACTGAGCGCCTCCAGGAGAGAGGTCCAAGCAACACGCGCCCCGAGGAGCGTCTTGCCACATGTCAACACTGGGTCTGACTGAGTGCCTCCATGAGAGAAGCCCCAGCAAGACGCGCCCCGAGGAGCGTCTTGCCACATGTCAACACTGGGTCTGACAGAGGGCATCCAGGAGAGAGGCCCAAGCAATAAGCGCCCCGAGGAGCGTCTTGCCACATGTCAACACTGGGTCTGACTGAGCGCCTCCAGGAGAGAGGCCCAAGCAAGACACGCCCCGAGGAGCGTCTTGACACATGTCAACACTGGGTCTGACTGAGGGCCTCCATGAGAGATGCCCAAGCAAGACGCGCCCCGAGGAGATTCTTGCCACATGTCAACACTGGGTCTGACAGAGGGAATCCAGGAGAGAGGCCCAAGCAATAAGCGCCCCGAGGAGCGTCTTGCCACATGTGAACAATGGGTCTGACTGAGGGCCTCCAGGAGAGAAGCCAAAGCAAGACGCTCCCCGAGGAGCTTCTTTCCACATGTCAACAATGGGTCTTACTGAGGGCCTCCATGAGAGAAGCCCAAGCAAGACGCGCTCGAGGAGTGTCTTGCCACATGTCAACACTGTGTCTGACTGAGCACCTCCAGGAGAGAGGCCCAAGCAAGACGCGCCCCGAGGAGCGTCTTGCCACATGTCAACACTGGGTCGGACTGAGGGCCTCCATGAGAGAAGCCCAAGCAAGACGCGCCCCAAGGAGAGTCTTGCCACATGTCAACACTCGGTCTGACATAGGGCATTCAGGAGAGAGGCCCAAGCAATACGCGCCCCGAGGAGCGTCTTGCCACATGTCACCACTGGGTCTGAATGAGCGCCTCCAGGAGAGAGGCCCAAGCAAGACGCGCCCCGAGGAGCATCTTGCCACATGTCAGCACTGGGTCTGACTGAGCGCCTCCAGGAGAGAGGCCCCAGAACGACGCGCCCCGAGGAGCGTCTTGCCTAATGTCAGCACTCGGTCTGACTGAGCGCCTCCAGGAGAGAGGCCCAAGCAAGACGCGCCCCGAGGAGCGTCTTGCCACATGTCAACAATGGGTCTGACTGAGGGCCTCCAGGAGAGAGGCCCAAGCAAGATGCGCCCGGAGGAGCGTCTTGCCAAATGTCAACACTGGGTCTGACAGAGGGCCTCCAGGAGAGAGGCCCAAGCAAGACGCGACCCGAGGAGCGTCTTGCCACATGTCACCTCTGGTTCTGACTGAGCGCCTACAGGAGAGAGGCCCAAGCAAGACGCGCCCCGAGGAGCATCTTGTCACATGTCAACACTGGGTCTGTCTGAGCGCCTCCAGGAGAGAAGCCCAAGCAAGACGCGCCCCGAGGAGCGTCTTGCCACATGTCAACAATGGGTCTGACTGAGGGCCTCCAGGAAAGAAGCCCAAGCAAGACGCGCCCCGAGGAGCGTCTTGACACATGTCAACACTGGGTCTGACAGAGGGCCTCCAGGAGAGAGGCACAAGCAAGACGCGCCCCGAGGAGTGTCTTGCCACATGTCACCACTGGGTCTGACTGAGCGCCTCCAGGAGAGAGTCCCAAGCAAGACGCGCCCCGAGGAGTGTCTTGCCACATGTCACCACTGGGTCTGACTGAGCGCCTCCAGGAGAGAGGCCCAAGCAAGACGCGCCCCGAGGAGCGTCAGGCCACATGTCACTACTCAGTCTGACTGAGCGCCTCCAGGAGAGAGGCCCCAGCAAGATTCGCCCCGAGGAGCTTCTTGCGTTATGTCAGCACTCGGTCTGACTGAGCGCCTCCAGGAGAGAGGCCCAAGCAAGACGCGCCCCGAGGAGCGTCTTGCCACATGTCAACAATGGGTCTGACTGAGGGCCTCCAGGAGAGAAGCCCAAGCAACACGCGGCCCGAGGAGCGTCTTGCCACATGTCAGCACTCGGTCTGACTGAGCGCCTCCAGGAGAGAGGCCCAAACAAGACGCGCCCCGAGGAGCGTCTTGCCACAGGTCAACAATGGGTCTGACTGAGGGCCTCCAGGAGAGAAGCCCAAGCAAGACGCGCCCCGAGGAGCGTCTTGACACATGTCAACACTGGGTCTGACAGAGGGCCTCCAGGAGAGAGGCCCAAGCAAGACGCGCCCCGAGGAGTGTCTTGCCACATGTCACCACTTGGTCTGACTGAGCGCCTCCAGGAGGGAGGCCCAAGCAAGACGCGCCCCGAGGAGCGTCTTGCCACATGTCAACAATGGGTCTGACTGAGCGCCTCCAGGAGAGAGGCCCAAGCAAGACGCGCCCCGAGAGGCGTCTTGCCACATGTCAACAATGGGTCTTACTGAGGGCCTCCAGGAGAGAAGCCCAAGCAAGACGTGCCCCGAGGAGCTTCTTGCCACATGTCAGCACTCGGTCTGATTGAGGGCCTTCTGGAGAGAGGCCCAAGCAAGACGCGCCCCGAGGAGCGTCTTGACACATGTCAACACTGGGTCTGACAGAGGGCCTCCATGAGAGAGGCCCAAGCAAGACGCGCCCCGAGGAGTGTCTTGCCACATGTCAACACTGGGTCTGACAGAGGGCCTCCAGGAGAGAAGCCCAAGCAAGATGCGCCCCGAGGAGAGTCTTGCCACATGTCAACACTGGGTCTGCCTGAGTGCCTCCAGGAGAGAGGCCCAAGGAGCGTCTTGCCACATGTCACCTCTGGGTCTGACTGAGCGCCTCCAGGAGAGAGGCCCCAGCAAGACGCGCCCCGAGGAGCGTCTTGCCTCATGTCAGCACTCGGTCCTACTGAGCGCCTCCAGGAGAGAGGCCCAAGCAATACGCGCCCCGAGGAGCGTCTTGCCACATGTCAACAATGGGTCTGACTGAGGGCCTCCAGGATAGAAGCCAAAGCAAGACGCGCCCCGAGGAGCTTCTTTCCACATGTCAACAATGGGTCTTACTGAGGGCCTCCATGAGAGAAGCCCAAGCAAGACGCGCCCCGAGGAGTGTCTTGCCACCTGTCAACACTGTGTCTGACTGAGCTCCTCCAGGAGAGAGGCCCAAGCAAGACGCGCCCAGAGGAGCGTCTTGCCACGTGTCACCACTGGGTCTGAATGAGCACCTCCAGGAGAGAGGCCCCAGCAAGACGCGCCCCGAGGAGCGTCTTGCCTCATGTCAGCACTCGGTCTGACTGAGCGCCTCCAGGAGAGAGGCCCAAGCAAGAAGCGCCCCGAGGAGCGTCTTGCCACATGTCAACACTGTGTCTAATTGAGCGCCTCCAGGAGAGAGGCCCAAGCAAGACTCGCCCCGAGGAGCGTCTTGCCACATGTCAACACTGGGTCTGACAGAGGGCATCCAGGAGAGAGGCCCAAGCAATAAGCGCCCCGAGGAGCGTCTTGCCACATGTCAACACTGGGTCTGACTGAGCGCCTCCAGGAGAGAGGCCCAAGCAAGACACGCCCCGAGGAGCGTCTTGACACATGTCAACACTGGGTCTGACTGAGGGCCTCCATGAGAGATGCCCAAGCAAGACGCGCCCCGAGGAGATTCTTGCCACATGTCAACACTGGGTCTGACAGAGGGAATCCAGGAGAGAGGCCCAAGCAATAAGCGCCCCGAGGAGCGTCTTGCCACATGTGAACAATGGGTCTGACTGAGGGCCTCCAGGAGAGAAGCCAAAGCAAGACGCTCCCCGAGGAGCTTCTTTCCACATGTCAACAATGGGTCTTACTGAGGGCCTCCATGAGAGAAGCCCAAGCAAGACGCGCTCGAGGAGTGTCTTGCCACATGTCAACACTGTGTCTGACTGAGCACCTCCAGGAGAGAGGCCCAAGCAAGACGCGCCCCGAGGAGCGTCTTGCCACATGTCAACACTGGGTCGGACTGAGGGCCTCCATGAGAGAAGCCCAAGCAAGACGCGCCCCAAGGAGAGTCTTGCCACATGTCAACACTCGGTCTGACATAGGGCATTCAGGAGAGAGGCCCAAGCAATACGCGCCCCGAGGAGCGTCTTGCCACATGTCACCACTGGGTCTGAATGAGCGCCTCCAGGAGAGAGGCCCAAGCAAGACGCGCCCCGAGGAGCATCTTGCCACATGTCAGCACTGGGTCTGACTGAGCGCCTCCAGGAGAGAGGCCCCAGAACGACGCGCCCCGAGGAGCGTCTTGCCTAATGTCAGCACTCGGTCTGACTGAGCGCCTCCAGGAGAGAGGCCCAAGCAAGACGCGCCCCGAGGAGCGTCTTGCCACATGTCAACAATGGGTCTGACTGAGGGCCTCCAGGAGAGAGGCCCAAGCAAGATGCGCCCGGAGGAGCGTCTTGCCAAATGTCAACACTGGGTCTGACAGAGGGCCTCCAGGAGAGAGGCCCAAGCAAGACGCGACCCGAGGAGCGTCTTGCCACATGTCACCTCTGGTTCTGACTGAGCGCCTACAGGAGAGAGGCCCAAGCAAGACGCGCCCCGAGGAGCATCTTGTCACATGTCAACACTGGGTCTGTCTGAGCGCCTCCAGGAGAGAAGCCCAAGCAAGACGCGCCCCGAGGAGCGTCTTGCCACATGTCAACAATGGGTCTGACTGAGGGCCTCCAGGAAAGAAGCCCAAGCAAGACGCGCCCCGAGGAGCGTCTTGACACATGTCAACACTGGGTCTGACAGAGGGCCTCCAGGAGAGAGGCCCAAGCAAGACGCGCCCCGAGGAGTGTCTTGCCACATGTCACCACTGGGTCTGACTGAGCGCCTCCAGGAGAGAGTCCCAAGCAAGACGCGCCCCGAGGAGTGTCTTGCCACATGTCACCACTGGGTCTGACTGAGCGCCTCCAGGAGAGAGGCCCAAGCAAGACGCGCCCCGAGGAGCGTCAGGCCACATGTCACTACTCAGTCTGACTGAGCGCCTCCAGGAGAGAGGCCCCAGCAAGATTCGCCCCGAGGAGCTTCTTGCGTTATGTCAGCACTCGGTCTGACTGAGCGCCTCCAGGAGAGAGGCCCAAGCAAGACGCGCCCCGAGGAGCGTCTTGCCACATGTCAACAATGGGTCTGACTGAGGGCCTCCAGGAGAGAAGCCCAAGCAACACGCGGCCCGAGGAGCGTCTTGCCACATGTCAGCACTCGGTCTGACTGAGCGCCTCCAGGAGAGAGGCCCAAGCAAGACGCGCCCCGAGGAGCGTCTTGCCACAGGTCAACAATGGGTCTGACTGAGGGCCTCCAGGAGAGAAGCCCAAGCAAGACGCGCCCCGAGGAGCGTCTTGACACATGTCAACACTGGGTCTGACAGAGGGCCTCCAGGAGAGAGGCCCAAGCAAGACGCGCCCCGAGGAGTGTCTTGCCACATGTCACCACTTGGTCTGACTGAGCGCCTCCAGGAGGGAGGCCCAAGCAAGACGCGCCCCGAGGAGCGTCTTGCCACATGTCAACAATGGGTCTGACTGAGCGCCTCCAGGAGAGAGGCCCAAGCAAGACGCGCCCCGAGAGGCGTCTTGCCACATGTCAACAATGGGTCTTACTGAGGGCCTCCAGGAGAGAAGCCCAAGCAAGACGTGCCCCGAGGAGCTTCTTGCCACATGTCAGCACTCGGTCTGATTGAGGGCCTTCTGGAGAGAGGCCCAAGCAAGACGCGCCCCGAGGAGCGTCTTGACACATGTCAACACTGGGTCTGACAGAGGGCCTCCATGAGAGAGGCCCAAGCAAGACGCGCCCCGAGGAGTGTCTTGCCACATGTCAACACTGGGTCTGACAGAGGGCCTCCAGGAGAGAAGCCCAAGCAAGATGCGCCCCGAGGAGAGTCTTGCCACATGTCAACACTGGGTCTGCCTGAGTGCCTCCAGGAGAGAGGCCCAAGGAGCGTCTTGCCACATGTCACCTCTGGGTCTGACTGAGCGCCTCCAGGAGAGAGGCCCCAGCAAGACGCGCCCCGAGGAGCGTCTTGCCTCATGTCAGCACTCGGTCTGACTGAGCGCCTCCAGGAGAGAGGCCCAAGCAATACGCGCCCCGAGGAGCGTCTTGCCACATGTCAACAATGGGTCTGACTGAGGGCCTCCAGGATAGAAGCCAAAGCAAGACGCGCCCCGAGGAGCTTCTTTCCACATGTCAACAATGGGTCTTACTGAGGGCCTCCATGAGAGAAGCCCAAGCAAGACGCGCCCCGAGGAGTGTCTTGCCACCTGTCAACACTGTGTCTGACTGAGCTCCTCCAGGAGAGAGGCCCAAGCAAGACGCGCCCAGAGGAGCGTCTTGCCACGTGTCACCACTGGGTCTGAATGAGCACCTCCAGGAGAGAGGCCCCAGCAAGACGCGCCCCGAGGAGCGTCTTGCCACATGTCAACACTGTGTCTAATTGAGCGCCTCCAGGAGAGAGGCCCAAGCAAGACTCGCCCCGAGGAGCGTCTTGCCACATGTCACTACTCGGTCTGACTGAGCGCCTCCAGGAGAGAGGTCCAAGCAACACGCGCCCCGAGGAGCGTCTTGCCACATGTCAACACTGGGTCTGACTGAGGGCCTCCATGAGAGAAGCCCAAGCAAGACGCGCCCCGAGGAGAGTCTTGCCACGTGTCAACACTGTGTCTGACAGAGGGCATCCAGGAGAGAGGCCCAAGCAATACGCGCCCCGAGGAGCGTCTTGCCACATGTGAACAATGGGTCTGACTGAGGGCCTCCAGGAGAGAAGCCAAAGCAAGACGCGCCCCGAGGAGCTTCTTTCCACATGTCAACAATGGGGCTTACTGAGGGCCTCCATGAGAGAAGCCCAAGCAAGACGCGCCCCGAGGAGCTTCTTTCCACATGTCAACAATGGGGCTTACTGAGGGCCTCCATGAGAGAAGCCCCAGCAAGACGGGCCCCGAGGAGCGTCTTGCCACATGTCACTACTCGGTCTGACTGAGCGCCTCCAGGAGAGAGGCCCAAGCAAGACGTGCCCCGAGGAGCGTCTTGCCACATGTCAACACTGGGTCTGACTGAGCGCCTCCAGGAGAGAGGCCCAAGCAAGACACGCCTCGAGGAGCGTCTTGACACATGTCAACACTGGGTCTGACTGAGGGCCTCCATGAGAGAAGCCCAAGCAAGACGCGCCCCGAGAAGAGTCTTGCCACATGTCAACACTGGGTCTGACAGAGGGCATCCAGGAGAGAGGAGCAAGCAATACGCACCCCGAGGAGCGTCTTGCCACTTGTCAACAATGGGTCTGACTGAGGGCCTCCAGGAGAGAAGCCAAAGCAAGACGCGCCCCGAGGAGCTTCTTTCCACATGTCAACACTGTGTCTGACTGAGCGCCTCCAGGAGAGAGGCCCAAGCAAGACGCGCCCCAAGGAGCGTCTTGCCACGTGTCAACACTGGGTCTGACTTAGCGCCTCCAGGAGAGAGGCCCAAGCAAGATGCGCCCCGAGGAGCGTCTTGCCACGTGTCACCACTGGGTCTGACTGAGCTCCTCCAGGAGAGAGGCCCAAGCAAGACGCGCCCAGAGGAGCGTCTTGCCACGTGTCACCACTGGGTCTGATTGAGCACCTCCAGGAGAGAGGCCCCAGCAAGACGCGCCCCGAGGAGCGTCTTGCCACATGTCACTACTCGGTCTAACTGAGCGCCTCCAGGAGAGAGGTCCAAGCAAGACGCGCCCCGAGGAGCGTCTTGCCAAATGTCACTACTCGGTCTGACTGAGCGCCTGCAGGAGGGAGGTCCAAGCAAGACGCGCCCCGAGGAGCGTCAGGCCACATGTCACTACTCAGTCTGACTGAGCGCCTCCAGGAGAGAGGCCCAAGCAAGACGCGCCCCGAGGAGCGTCTTGCCACATGTCAACAATGGGTCTGACTGAGGGCCTCCAGGAAAGAAGCCCAAGCAAGACGCGCCCCGAGGAGCGTCTTGACACATGTCAACACTGGGTCTGACAGAGGGCCTCCAGGAGAGAGGCCCAAGCAAGACGCGCCCCGAGGAGTGTCTTGCCACATGTCACCACTGGGTCTGACTGAGCGCCTCCAGGAGAGAGGCCCAAGCAAGACGCGCCCCGAGGAGTGTCTTGCCACATGTCACCACTGGGTCTGACTGAGCGCCTCCAGGAGAGAGGCCCAAGCACGACGCGCCCCGAGGAGCGTCAGGCCACATGTCACTACTCAGTCTGACTGAGCGCCTCGAGGAGAGAGGCCCCAGCAAGATTCGCCCCGAGGAGCTTCTTGCCTTATGTCAGCACTCGGTCTGACTGAGCGCCTCCAGGAGAGAGGCCCAAGCAAGACGCGCCCCGAGGAGCGTCTTGCCACATGTCAACAATGGGTCTGACTGAGGGCCTCCAGGAGAGAAGCCCAAGCAACACGCGGCCCGAGGAGCGTCTTGCCACATGTCAGCACTCGGTCTGACTGAGCGCCTCCAGGAGAGAGGCCCAAGCAAGACGCGCCCCGAGGAGCGTCTTGCCACATGTCAACAATGGGTCTGACTGAGGGCCTCCAGGAGAGAAGCCCAAGCAAGACGCGCCCCGAGGAGCGTCTTGACACATGTCAACACTGGGTCTGACAGAGGGCCTCCAGGAGAGAGGCCCAAGCAAGACGCGCCCCGAGGAGTGTCTTGCCACATGTCACCACTTGGTCTGACTGAGCGCCTCCAGGAGGGAGGCCCAAGCAAGACGCGCCCCGAGGAGCGTCTTGCCACATGTCAACAATGGGTCTGACTGAGCGCCTCCAGGAGAGAGGCCCAAGCAAGACGCGCCCCGAGAGGCGTCTTGCCACATGTCAACAATGGGTCTTACTGAGGGCCTCCAGGAGAGAAGCCCAAGCAAGACGCGCCCCGAGGAGCTTCTTGCCACATGTCAGCACTCGGTCTGATTGAGGGCCTTCTGGAGAGAGGCCCAAGCAAGACGCGCCCCGAGGAGCGTCTTGACACATGTCAACACTGGGTCTGACAGAGGGCCTCCATGAGAGAGGCCCAAGCAAGACGCGCCCCGAGGAGTGTCTTGCCACATGTCAACACTGGGTCTGACAGAGGGCCTCCAGGAGAGAAGCCCAAGCAAGATGCGCCCCGAGGAGAGTCTTGCCACATGTCAACACTGGGTCTGCCTGAGTGCCTCCAGGAGAGAGGCCCAAGGAGCGTCTTGCCACATGTCACCTCTGGGTCTGACTGAGCGCCTCCAGGAGAGAGGCCCCAGCAAGACGCGCCCCGAGGAGCGTCTTGCCTCATGTCAGCACTCGGTCTGACTGAGCGCCTCCAGGAGAGAGGCCCAAGCAATACGCGCCCCGAGGAGCGTCTTGCCACATGTCAACAATGGGTCTGACTGAGGGCCTCCAGGATAGAAGCCAAAGCAAGACGCGCCCCGAGGAGCTTCTTTCCACATGTCAACAATGGGTCTTACTGAGGGCCTCCATGAGAGAAGCCCAAGCAAGACGCGCCCCGAGGAGTGTCTTGCCACCTGTCAACACTGTGTCTGACTGAGCGCCTCCAGGAGAGAGGACCAAGCAAGACGCGCCCTGAGGAGCGTCTTGCCACGTGTCAACACTGGGTCTGACTTAGCGCCTCCAGGAGAGAGGCCCAAGCAAGATGCGCCCCGAGGAGCGTCTTGCCACGTGTCACCACTGGGTCTGACTGAGCTCCTCCAGGAGAGAGGCCCAAGCAAGACGCGCCCAGAGGAGCGTCTTGCCACGTGTCACCACTGGGTCTGAATGAGCACCTCCAGGAGAGAGGCCCCAGCAAGACGCGCCCCGAGGAGCGTCTTGCCTCATGTCAGCACTCGGTCTGACTGAGCGCCTCCAGGAGAGAGGCCCAAGCAAGAAGCGCCCCGAGGAGCGTCTTGCCACATGTCAACACTGTGTCTAATTGAGCGCCTCCAGGAGAGAGGCCCAAGCAAGACTCGCCCCGAGGAGTGTCTTGCCACATGTCACTACTCGGTCTGACTGAGCGCCTCCAGGAGAGAGGTCCAAGCAACACGCGCCCCGAGGAGCGTCTTGCCACATGTCAACACTGGGTCTGACTGAGGGCCTCCATGAGAGAAGCCCAAGCAAGACGCGCCCCGAGGAGATTCTTGCCACGTGTCAACACTGTGTCTGACAGAGGGCATCCAGGAGAGAGGCCCAAGCAATACGCGCCCCGAGGAGCGTCTTGCCACATGTGAACAATGGGTCTGACTGAGGGCCTCCAGGAGAGAAGCCAAAGCAAGACGCGCCCCGAGGAGCTTCTTTCCACATGTCAACAATGGGTCTTACTGAGGGCCTCCATGAGAGAAGCCCAAGCAAGACGCGCCCCGAGGAGTGTCTTGCCACATGTCAACACTGTGTCTGACTGAGCGCCTCCAGGAGAGAGGCCCAAGCAAGACGCGCCCCGAGGAGCGTCTTGCCACGTGTCAACACTGGGTCTGACTTAGCGCCTCCAGGAGAGAGGCCCAAGGAAGATGCGCCCCGAGGAGCGTCTTGCCACGTGTCACCACTGGGTCTGACTGAGCTCCTCCAGGAGAGAGGCCCAAGGAAGACGCGCCCAGAGGAGCGTCTTGCCACCTGTCACCACTGGGTCTGAATGAGCACCTCTAGGAGAGAGGCCCCAGCAAGACGCGCCCCGAGGAGCGTCTTGCCTTATGTCAGCACTCGGTCTGAATGAGCGCCTCCAGGAGAGAGGCCCAAGCAAGACGCGCCCCGAGGAGCGTCTTGCCACATGTCACTACTCGGTCTGACTGAGCGCCTCCAGGAGAGAGGCCCCAGCAAGACGCGCCCCGAGGAGCGTCTTGCCTCATGTCAGCACTCGGTCTGACTGAGCACCTCCAGGAGAGAGGCCCAAGCAAGACGCGCCCCGAGGAGCGTCTTGCCACATGTCACTACTCGGTCTGACTGAGCACCTCCAGGAGAGAGGTCCAAGCAACACGCGCCCCGAGGAGCGTCTTGCCACATGTCAACACTGAGTCTGACTGAGTGCCTCCATGAGAGAAGCCCCAGCAAGACGGGCCCCGAGGAGCGTCTTGCCACATGTCACTACTCGGTCTGACTGAGCGCCTCCAGGAGAGAGGCCCAAGCAAGACGTGCCCCGAGGAGCGTCTTGCCACATGTCAACACTGGGTCTGACTGAGCGCCTCCAGGAGAGAGGCCCAAGCAAGACACGCCTCGAGGAGCGTCTTGACACATGTCAACACTGGGTCTGACTGAGGGCCTCCATGAGAGAAGCCCAAGCAAGACGCGCCCCGAGAAGAGTCTTGCCACATGTCAACACTGGGTCTGACAGAGGGCATCCAGGAGAGAGGAGCAAGCAATATGCACCCCGAGGAGCGTCTTGCCACTTGTCAACAATGGGTCTGACTGAGGGCCTCCAGGAGAGAAGCCAAAGCAAGACGCGCCCCGAGGAGCTTCTTTCCACATGTCATCAATGGGTCTTACTGAGGGCCTCCATGAGAGAAGCCCAAGCAAGACGCGCCCCGAGGAGTGTCTTTCCACATGTCAACACTGTGTCTGACTGAGCGCCTCCAGGAGAGAGGCCCAAGCAAGACGCGCCCCGAGGAGCGTCTTGCCACGTGTCAACACTGGGTCTGACTTAGCGCCTCCAGGAGAGAGGCCCAAGCAAGATGCGCCCCGAGGAGCGTCTTGCCACGTGTCACCACTGGGTCTGACTGAGCTCCTCCAGGAGAGAGGCCCAAGCAAGACGCGCCCAGAGGAGCGTCTTGCCACGTGTCACCACTGGGTCTGATTGAGCACCTCCAGGAGAGAGGCCCCAGCAAGACGCGCCCCGAGGAGCGTCTTGCCACATGTCACTACTCGGTCTAACTGAGCGCCTCCAGGAGAGAGGTCCAAGCAAGACGCGCCCCGAGGAGCGTCTTGCCAAATGTCACTACTCGGTCTGACTGAGCGCCTGCAGGAGGGAGGTCCAAGCAAGACGCGCCCCGAGGAGCGTCAGGCCACATGTCACTACTCAGTCTGACTGAGCGCCTCCAGGAGAGAGGCCCAAGCAAGACGCGCCCCGACGAGCGTCTTGCCACATGTCAGCACTGGGTCTGACTGAGCGCCTCCAGGAGAGAGGCCCAAGCAAGACACGACCCGAGGAGCGTCTTGACACATGTCAACACTGGGTCGGACTGAGGGCCTCCATGAGAGAAGCCCAAGCAAGACGCGCCCCGAGGAGAGTCTTGCCACATGTCAACACTCGGTCTGACAGAGGGCATTCAGGAGAGAGGCCCAAGCAATACGCGCCCCGAGGAGCGTCTTGCCACATGTCACCACTGGGTCTGACTGAGCGCCTCCAGGAGAGAGGCCCAAGCAAGACGCGCCCCGAGGAGCGTCTTTCCACGTGTCACCACTGGGTCTGACTGAGCGCCTCCAGGAGAGAGGCCCAAGCAAGACGCGCCCCGAGGATCGTCTTGCCACATGTCAGCACTGGGTCTGACTGAGCGCCTCCAGGAGAGAGGCCCCAGCAAGACGCGCCCCGAGGAGCGTCTTGCCTTTTGTCAGCACTCGGTCTGACTGAGCGCCTCCAGGAGAGAGGCCCAAGCAAGACTCGCCCCGAGGAGCGTCTTGCCACATGTCAACAATGGGTCTGACTGAGGGCCTCCAGGATAGAGGCCCAAGCAAGATGCGCCCGGAGGAGCGTCTTGCCACATGTCAACACTGCGTCTGACAGAGGGCCTCCAAGAGAGAGGCCCAAGCAAGACGCGCCCCGAGGAGCGTCTTGCCACATGTCACCTCTGGTTCTGACTGAGAGCCTCCAGGAGAGAGGCCCAAGCAAGACGCGCCCCGAGGAGCGTCTTGTCACATGTCAACACTGGGTCTGTCTGAGCGCCTTCAGGAGAGAAGCCCAAGCAAGACGCGCCCCGTGGAGCGTCTTTCCACATGTCAACAATGGGTCTGACTGAGGGCCTCCAGGAGAGAAGCCCAAGCAAGACGCGCCCCGAGGAGCGTCTTGCCACATGTCAACACTGGGTCTGACAGAGGGCCTCCAGGAGAGAGGCCCAAGCAAGACGCGCCCCGAGGAGTGTCTTGCAACATGTCACCACTGGGTCTGACTGAGCGCCTCCAGGAGAGAGGCCCCAGCAAGACGCGCCCCGAGGAGCGTCTTGCCACATGTCACCTCTGGTTCTGACTGAGCGCCTCCAGGACAGAGGCCCAAGCAAGACGCGCCCCGAGGAGCGTCTTGTCACATGTCAACACTGGGTCTTTCTGAGCGCCTCCAGGAAAGAAGCCCAAGCAAGACCCGCCCCGAGGAGCGTCTTGCCACATGTCAGCACTCGGTCTGACTGAGCGCCTCCAGGAGAGAGGCCCAAGCAAGACGCGCCCCGAGGAGCGTCTTGCCACATGTCACTACTCGGTCTGACTGAGTGCCTCAGGGAGAGAGGTCCAAGCAAGACGCGCCCCGAGGAGCGTCTTGCCACATGTCACTACTCGGTCTGTTTGAGCGCCTCCAGGAGAGAGGCCCAAGCAAGACGTGCCCCGAGGAGCGTCTTGCCACATGTCAACAATGAGTCTGACTGAGGGCCTCCAGGAGAGAAGCCCAAGCAAGACGCGCCCCGAGGAGCGTCTTGCCACATGTCAACACTGGGTCTGACTGAGCGCCTCCAGGAGAGAGGCCCAAGCAAGACACGCCCCGAGGAGCGTCTTGACACATGTCAACACTGGGTCTGACTGAGGGCCTCCATGAGAGAAGCCCAAGCAAGACGCGCCCCGAGGAGAGTCTTGCCACATGTCAACACTCTGTCTGACAGAGGGCATCCAGGAGAGAGGCCCAAGCAATACGCGCCCCGAGGAGCGTCTTGCCACATGTCACCACTGGGTCTGACTGAGCGCCTCCAGGAGAGAGGCCCAAGCAAGACGCGCCCCGAGGAGCGTCTTGCCACATGTCAGCACTCGGTCTGACTGAGCGCCTCCAGGAGAGAGGCCCAAGCAAGACGCGCCCCGAGGAGAGTCTTGCCACATGTCACCACTGGGTCTGACTGAGCGCCTCCAGGAGAGAGGCCCAAGCAAGACGCGCCCCGAGGAGCGTCTTGCCACATGTAAGCACTCGGTCTGACTGAGCGCCTCCAGGAGAGAGGCCCAAGCAAGACGCGCCCCGAGGAGCGTCTTGCCACATGTCTACACTGGGTCTGACTGAGCGCCTCCAGGAGAGAGGCCCAAGCAAGACGCGCCCCGAGGAGCGTCTTACCACATGTGAACACTGGGTCTGACTGAGCGCCTCCTGGAGAGAGGCCCAAGCATGACGCGCCCGAAGGAGCGTCTTGCCACATGTCAGCACTCGGTCTGACTGAGCGCCACCAGGAGAGAGGCCCAAGCAAGACGCACCCCGAGGAGCGTCTTGACACATGTCTCCTCTGGGTCTGACTGAGCGCCTCCAGGAGAGAGGCCCAAGCAAGACGTGCCCCGAGGAGCATTTTGCCAAATGTCAACACTGGGTCTGACTGAGTGCCTCCATGAGAGAAGCCCCAGCAAGACGCGCCCCGATGAGCGTCTTGCCACATGTCAACACTGGGTCTGACTGAGCACCTCCAGGAGAGAGGTCCAAGCAAGACGCGCCCCGAGGAACGTCTTGCCACATGTCAACACTGGGTCTGACTGAGCGCCTCCCGGAGAGAGGCCCAAGGAGCGTCTTGCCACATATCACCTCTGGGTCTGACTGAGCGCCTCCAGGAGAGAGGCGCAAGCAACAAACGCCCGAGGAGCGTCTTGACACATGTCAACACTGGGTCTGACTGAGCGCCTCCAGGAGAGAGGCCCAAGCAAGAAGCGCCCCGAGGAGCGTCTTGCCACATGTCAACAATGGGTCTGACTGAGGGTCTCCAGGAGAGAAGCCCAAGCAAGATGCGCCCCGAGGAGCGTCTTGCCACATGTCAACACTGGGTCTTATTGAGCGCCTCCAGGAGAGAGGCCCAAGCAAGACGCGCCCCGAGGAGCGTCTTGCCACATGTCACTACTCGGTCTGACTGAGTAGTGACAGGAGAGAGGTCCAAGCAACACGCGCCCCGAGGAGCGTCTTGCCACATGTCAACACTGGGTCTGACTGAGGGCCTCCATGAGAGAAGCCCAAGCAAGACGCGCCCCGAGGAGAGTCTTGCCACATGTCAACACTCTGTCTGACAGAGGGCATCCAGGAGAGAGGCCCAAGCAATATGCGCCCCGAGGAGCGTCTTGCCACATGTCACCACTGGGTCTGACTGAGCGCCTCCAGGAGAGAGACCCAACCAAGACGCGCCCTGAGGAGCGTCTTGCCACATGCCAACACTGGGTCTGACAGAGGGCCTCCAGGAGAGAGTTCCAAGCAAGATGCGCCCCGAGGAGTGTCTTGCCACATGTCACCACTGGGTCTGACTGAGCGCCTCCAGGAGAGAGGCCCAAGCAAGACGCGCCCCGAGGAGCGTCTTGCCACATGTCTACACTGGGTCTGACTGAGCGCCTCCAGGAGAGAGGCCCAAGCAAGACACGCCCCGAGGAGCGTCTTGCCACATGTGAACACTGTGTCTGACTGAGCGCCTCCTGGAGAGAGGCCCAAGCAAGACGCGCCCGGAGGAGCGTCTTGCCACATGCCAGCACTCGGTCTGACTGAGCGCCTCCAGGAGAGAGGCCCAAGCAAGACGCACCCCGAGGAGCGTCTTGACACATGTCTCCTCTGGGTCTGACTGAGCGCCTCCAGGAGAGAGGCCCAAGCAAGACGTGCCCCGAGGAGCAGCAAGACACCCCCCGAGGAGCGTCTTGACACATGTCAACACTGGGTCTGACAGAGGGCCTCCATGAGAGAGGCCAGAGCAAGACGCGACCCGAGGAGCGTCTTGCCACGTGTCAACACTGGGTCTGATTGAGGGCCTTCTGGAGAGAGGCCCTAGCAAGACGCGCCCCGAGGAGCGTCTTGCCACATGTCAACAATGGTTCATACTGAGGGCCTCCAGGAGAGAAGCCCAAGCAAGACGCCCCCCGAGGAGCGTCTTGACACATGTCAACACTGGGTCTGACAGAGGGCCTCCATGAGAGAGGCCCAAGCAAGACGCGCCCCGAGGAGTGTCTTGCCACATGTCAACACTGGGTCTGACTGAGCGCCTCAGGGAGAGAGGTCCAAGCAAGACGCGCCCCGAGGAGCGTCTTGCCACGTGTCAACACTGGGTCTGATTGAGGGCCTTCTAGAGAGAGGCCCAAGCAAGACGCGCCCCAAGGAGCGTCTTGCCACATGTCAACAATGGTTCTTACTGAGGGCCTCCAGGAGAGAAGCCCAAGCAAGACGCCCCCCGAGGAGCGTCTTGAAACATGTCAACACTGGGTCTGACAGAGGGCCTCCATGAGAGAGGCCCAAGCAAGACGCGCCCCGAGGAGTGTCTTGCCAAATGTCAACACTGGGTCTGACAGAGCGCCTCAGGGAGAGAGGTCCAAGGAAGACGCGCCCCGAGGAGCGTCTTGCCACATGTCACTACTCGGTCTGACTGAGCGCCTCAGGGAGAGAGGTCCAAGCAAGACGCGCCCCGAGGAGAGTCTTGCCACATGTCAACACTCGGTCTGACAGAGGGCATACAGGAGAGAGGCCCAAGCAATACGCGCCCCGAGGAGCGTCTTGCCACATGTCACCACTGGGTCTGACTGAGCGCCTCCAGGAGAGAGGCCCAAGCAAGACGCGCCCCGAGGAGCGTCTTGTCACATGTCAACACTGGGTCTTTCTGAGCGCCTCCAGCAGAGAAGCCCAAGCAACACGCGGCCCGAGGAGCGTCTTGCCACATGTCAGCACTCGGTCTGACTGAGCGCCTCCAGGAGAGAGGCCAAAGCAAGACGCGCCCCGAGGAGCGTCTTGCCACATGTCAACAATGGGTATGACTGAGGGCCTCCAGGAGAGAAGCCCAAGCAAGACGCGCCCCGAGGAGCGTCTTGACACATGTCAAGACTGGGTCTGACAGAGGGCCTCCAGGAGAGAGGCCAAAGCAAGATGCGCCCCGAGGAGCATCTTGACACATGTCAACACTGGGTCTGACAGAGGGCCTCCATGAGAGAGGCCCAAGCAAGACGCGCCCCGAGGAGTGTCTTGCCACATGTCAACACTGGGTCTGACTGAGCGCCTCCAGGAGAGAGGCCCAAGCAAGACGCGCCCCGAGGAGCGTCTTGCCACGTGTCAACACTGGGTCTGACTGAGTGCCTCCAGGAGAGAGGCCCAAGCAAGATGCGCCCCGAGGAGCGTCTTGCCACTTGTCACCACTGGGTCTGACTGAGCGCCTCCAGGAGAGAGGCCCAAGCAAGACGCGCCCCGAGGAGCGTCTTGCGACATGTCACTACTCGGTCTAACTGAGCGCCTCCAGGAGAGAGGTCCAAGCAAGACGCGCCCCGAGGAGCGTCTTGACACATGTCAACACTGGGTCTGACAGAGGGCCTCCAGGAGAGAGGCCCAAGCAAGACGCGCCCCGAGGAGCGTCTTGACACATGTCAACACTGGGTCTGACTGAGCGCATCCAGGAGAGAGGCCCAAGCAACACGCGCCCCGAGGAGCGTCAGGCCAGATGTCACTACTCAGTCTGACTGAGCGCCTCCAGAAGAGAGGCCCAAGCAAGACGCGCCCCGAGGAGCGTCTTGCCACATGTCAACAATGGGTCTTACTGAGGGCCTCCAGGAGAGAAGCCCAAGCAAGACGAGCCCCGAGGAGCTTCTTGCCACAGTACTCAGCACTCGGTCTGACTGAGCGCCTCCAGGAGAGAGGCCAAAGCAAGACGCACCCCGAGGAGCGTCTTGACACATGTCAACACTGGGTCTGACAGAGGGTCTCCATGAGAGAGGCCAGAGCAAGACGCGCCCCGAGGAGCGTCTTGCCACGTGTCAACACTGGGTCTGATTGAGGGCCTTCTGGAGAGAGGCCCTAGCAAGACGCGCCCCGAGGAGCGTCTTGCCACATGTCAACAATGGTTCATACTGAGGGCCTCCAGGAGAGAAGCCCAAGCAAGATGCCCCCCGAGGAGCGTCTTGACACATGTCAACACTGTGTCTGACAGAGGGCCTCCATGAGAGAGGCCCAAGCAAGACGCGCCCCGAGGAGTGTCTTGCCACATGTCAACACTGGGTCTGACTGAGCGCCTCAGGGAGAGAGGTCCAAGCAAGACGCGCCCCGAGGAGCGTCTTGCCACGTGTCAACACTGGGTCTGATTGAGGGCCTTCTGGAGAGAGGCCCAAGCAAGACGCGCCCCAAGGAGCGTCTTGCCACATGTCAACAATGGTTCTTAATGAGGGCCTCCAGGAGAGAAGCCCAAGCAAGACGCCCCCCGAGGAGCGTCTTGAAACATGTCAACACTGGGTCTGACAGAGGGCCTCCATGAGAGAGGCCCAAGCAAGACGTGCCCCGAGGAGTGTCTTGCCAAATGTCAACACTGGGTCTGACAGAGCGCCTCAGGGAGAGAGGTCCAAGGAAGACACGCCCCGAGGAGCGTCTTGCCACATGTCACTACTCGGTCTGACTGAGCGCCTCAGGGAGAGAGGTCCAAGCAAGACGCGCCCCGAGGAGAGTCTTGCCACATGTCAACACTCGGTCTGACAGAGGGCATACAGGAGGGAGGCCCAAGCAATACGCGCCCCGAGGAGCGTCTTGCCACATGTCACCACTGGGTCTGACTGAGCGCCTCCAGGAGAGAGGCCCAAGCAAGACGCACACGAGGAGCGTCTTGTCACATGTCAACACTGGGTCTTTCTGAGCGCCTCCAGCAGAGAAGCCCAAGCAACACGTGGCCCGAGGAGCGTCTTGCCACATGTCAGCACTCGGTCTGACTGAGCGCCTCCAGGAGAGAGGCCAAAGCAAGACGCGCCCCGAGGAGCGTCTTGCCACAAGTCAACAATGGGTATGACTGAGGGCCTCCAGGAGAGAAGCCCAAGCAAGACGCGCCCCGAGGAGCGTCTTGACACATGTCAACACTGGGTCTGACAGAGGGCCTCCAGGAGAGAGGCCAAAGCAAGACGCGCCCCGAGGAGCGTCTTGACACATGTCAACACTGGGTCTGACAGAGGGCCTCCATGAGAGAGGCCCAAGCAAGACGCGCCCCGAGGAGTGTCTTGCCACATGTCAACACTGGGTCTGACTGAGCGCCTCCAGGAGAGAGGCCCAAGCAAGACGCGCCCCGAGGAGCGTCTTGCCACGTGTCAACACTGGGTCTGACTGAGTGCCTCCAGGAGAGAGGCCCAAGCAAGATGCGCCCCGAGGAGCGTCTTGCCACTTGTCACCACTGGGTCTGACTGAGCGCCTCCAGGAGAGAGGCCCAAGCAAGACGCGCCCCGAGGAGCGTCTTGCGACATGTCACTACTCGGTCTAACTGAGCGCCTCCAGGAGAGAGGTCCAAGCAAGACGCGCCCCGAGGAGCGTCTTGCCACATGTCACTACTCGGTCTGACTGAGCGCCTCCAGGAGAGAGGCCCATGCAAGACGTGCCCCGAGGAGCGTCTTGCCACATGTCAACAATGGGTCTGACTGAGGGCCTCCAGGAGAGAGGCCCAAGCAAGACGAGCCCCGAGGAGCGTCATGCCACATGTCACTACTCAGTCTGACTGAGCGCCTCCAGGAGAGAGGCCAAAGCAAGACGCGCCCCGAGGAGCGTCTTGCCACATGTCAACACTGGGTCTTATTGAGGGCCTTCTGGAGAGAGGCCCAAGCAAGATGCGCCCCGAGGAGCGTCTTGCCACATGTCAACAATGGGTCTTACTGAGGGCCTCCAGGAGAGAGGCCCAAGCAAGATGCGCCCGGAGGAGCGTCTTGCCACATGTCAACACTGGGTCTGACAGAGGGCCTCCAGGAGAGAGGCCCAAGCAAGATGCGCCCCGAGGAGCGTCTTGCCACATGTCAACAATGGGTCTGACTGAGCGCCTCCAGGAGAGAGACCCAACCAAGACGCGCCCTGAGGAGCGTCTTGCCACATGCCAACACTGGGTCTGACAGAGGGCCTCCAGGAGAGAGTTCCAAGCAAGATGCGCCCCGAGGAGTGTCTTGCCACATGTCACCACTGGGTCTGACTGAGCGCCTCCAGGAGAGAGGCCCAAGCAAGACGCGCCCCGAGGAGCGTCTTGCCACATGTCTACACTGGGTCTGACTGAGCGCCTCCAGGAGAGAGGCCCAAGCAAGACACGCCCCGAGGAGCGTCTTGCCACATGTGAACACTGTGTCTGACTGAGCGCCTCCTGGAGAGAGGCCCAAGCAAGACGCGCCCGGAGGAGCGTCTTGCCACATGTCAGCACTCGGTCTGACTGAGCGCCTCCAGGAGAGAGGCCCAAGCAAGACGCACCCCGAGGAGCGTCTTGACACATGTCTCCTCTGGGTCTGACTGAGCGCCTCCAGGAGAGAGGCCCAAGCAAGACGTGCCCCGAGGAGCAGCAAGACACCCCCCGAGGAGCGTCTTGACACATGTCAACACTGGGTCTGACAGAGGGCCTCCATGAGAGAGGCCAGAACAAGACGCGACCCGAGGAGCGTCTTGCCACGTGTCAACACTGGGTCTGATTGAGGGCCTTCTGGAGAGAGGCCCTAGCAAGACGCGCCCCGAGGAGCGTCTTGCCACATGTCAACAATGGTTCATACTGAGGGCCTCCAGGAGAGAAGCCCAAGCAAGACGCGCCCCGAGGAGCGTCTTGACACATGTCAACACTGGGTCTGACAGAGGGCCTCCAGGAGAGAGGCCCAAGCAAGACGCGCCCCGAGGAGCGTCTTGCCACGTGTCAACACTGGGTCTGATTGAGGTCCTTCTGGAGAGAGGCCCAAGCAAGACGCGCCCCGAGGAGCGTCTTGCCACATGTCACCACTTGGTCTGACTGAGCGCATCCAGGAGAGAGGCCCAAGCAACACGCGCCCCGAGGAGCGTCAGGCCACATGTCACTACTCAGTCTGACTGAGCGCCTCCAGGAGAGAGGCCCAAGCAAGACGCGCCCCGAGGAGCGTCTTGCCACATGTCAACAATGGGTCTTACTGAGGGCCTCCAGGAGAGAAGCCCAAGCAAGACGCGCCCCGAGGAGCTTCTTGCCACAGTACTCAGCACTCGGTCTGACTGAGCGCCTCCAGGAGAGAGGCCAAAGCAAGACGCGCCCCGAGGAGCGTCTTGACACATGTCAACACTGGGTCTGACAGAGGGCCTCCATGAGAGAGGCCCAAGCAAGACGCGCCCCGAGGAGTGTCTTGCCACATGTCAACACTGGGTCTGACTGAGCGCCTCCAGGAGAGAGGCCCAAGCAAGACACCCCCCGAGGAGCGTCTTGACACATGTCAACACTGGGTCTGACAGAGGGCCTCCATGAGAGAGGCCAGAGCAAGACGCGCCCCGAGGAGCGTCTTGCCACGTGTCAACACTGGGTCTGATTGAGGGCCTTCTGGAGAGAGGCCCTAGCAAGACGCGCCCCGAGGAGCGTCTTGCCACATGTCAACAATGGTTCATACTGAGGGCCTCCAGGCGAGAAGCCCAAGCAAGACGCCCCCCGAGGAGCGTCTTGACACATGTCAACACTGGGTCTGACAGAGGGCCTCCACGAGAGAGGCCAGAGCATGACGCGCCCCGAGGAGTGTCTTGCCAAATGTCAACACTGGGTCTGAGAGAGCGCCTCAGGGAGAGAGGTCCAAGCAAGACGCGCCCCGAGGAGCGTCTTGCCACATGTCACTACTCGGTCTGACTGAGCGCCTCAGGGAGAGAGGTCCAAGCAAGACGCGCCCCGAGGAGAGTCTTGCCACATGTCAACACTGGGTCTGACAGAGGGCATACAGGAGAGAGGCCCAAGCAATACGCGCCCCGAGGAGCGTCTTGCCACATGTCACCACTGGGTCTGACTGAGCGCCTCCAGGAGAGAGGCCCAAGCAAGACGCGCCCCGAGGAGCGTCTTGTCACATGTCAACACTGGGTCTTTCTGAGTGCCTCCAGCAGAGAAGCCCAAGCAAGACGCGCCCCGAGGAGCGTCTTTCCACATGTCAGCACTCGGTCTGACAGAGCGCCTCCAGGAGAGAGGCCCAAGCAACACGCGGCTCGAGGAGCGTCTTGCCACATGTCAGCACTCGGTCTGACTGAGCGCCTCCAGGAGAGAGGCCCAAGCAAGACGCGCCCCGAGGAACATCTTGCCACATGTCAACAATGGGTCTGACTGAGGGCCTCCAGGAGAGAAGCCCAAGCAAGACGCGCCCCGAGGAGTGTCTTGCCACATGTCAGCACTCGGTCTGACTGAGCGCCTCCAGGAGAGAGGCCCAAGCAATACGCGCCCCGAGGAGCGTCTTGCCACATGTCACCACTGGGTCTGACTGAGCGCCTCCAGGAGAGAGGCCCAAGCAAGACGCGCCCCGAGGAGCATCTTGCAACATGTCAACAATGGGTCTGACTGAGGGCCTCCATGAGAGAAGCCCAAGCAACACACGGCCCGAGGAGCATCTTGCCACATGTCAGCACTCGGTCTGACTGAGCGCCTCCAGGAGAGAGGCCAAAGCAAGACGCGCCCCGAGGAGCGTCTTGCCACATGTCAACAATGGGTATGACTGAGGGCCTCCAGGAGAGAAGCCCAAGCAAGATGCGCCCCGAGGAGCGTCTTGACACATGTCAACACTGGGTCTGACAGAGGGCCTCCAGGAGAGAGGCCAAAGCAAGACGCGCCCCGAGGAGCGCCTTGACACATGTCAACACTGGGTCTGACAGAGGGCCTCCATGAGAGAGGCCCAAGCAAGACGCGCCCCGAGGAGTGTCTTGCCACATGTCAACACTGGGTCTGACTGAGCGCCTCCAGGAGAGAGGCCCAAGCAAGACGCGCCCCGAGGAGCGTCTTGCCACGTGTCAACACTGGGTCTGACTGAGTGCCTCCAGGAGAGAGGCCCAAGTAAGACGCGCCCCGAGGAGCGTCTTTCCATGTGTCACCACTGGGTCTGACTGAGCGCCTCCAGGAGAGAGGCCCAAGCAAGACGCGCCCCGAGGAGCGTCTTGCCTTATGTCAGCACTCGGTCTGACTGAGCGCCTCCAGGAGAGAGGACCAAGTAAGACGCGCCCCGAGGAGCGTCTTGCGACATGTCACTACTCGGTCTGACTGAGCGCCTCCAGGAGAGAGGCCCAAGCAAGACGTGCCCCGAGGAGCGTCTTGCCACATGTCAACAATGGGTCTGACTGAGGGCCTCCAGGAGAGAAGCCCAAGCAAGACGCGCCCCGAGGAGCGTCTTGACACATGTCAACACTGGGTCTGACAGAGGGCCTCCAGGAGAGAGGCCCAAGCAAGACGCGCCCCGAGGAGTGTCTTGCCACATGTCAACACTGGGTCTGACTGAGCGCCTCCAGGAGAGAGGCCCAAGCAAGACGCGCCCCGAGGAGCGTCTTGCCACATGTCATCACTGGGTCTGATTGAGGGCCTTCTGGAGAGAGGCCCAAGCAAGACGCGCCCCGAGGAGCGTCTTGCCACATGTCAACAATGGGTCTTACTGAGGGCCTCGAGGAGAGAGGCCCAAGCAAGATGCGCCCGGAGGAGCGTCTTGCCACATGTCAACACTGGGTCTGACAGAGGGCCTCCAGGAGAGAGGCCCAAGCAAGACGCACCCCGAGGAGCGTCTTGCCACATGTCAACACTGGGTCTTTCTTAGGGCCTCCAGGAGAGAAGCCCAAGCAAGACGCGCCCCGAGGAGCGTCTTGCCACATGTCAGCACTCGGTCTGACTGAGCGCCTCCAGGAGAGAGGCCCAAGCAAGACGCGCCCCGAGGAGCGTCTTGCCACATGTCAACAATGGGTCTGACTGAGGGCCTCCAGGAGAGAAGCCCAAGCAACACGCGGCTCGAGGAGCGTCTTGCCACATGTCAGCACTCGGTCTGACTGAGCGCCTCCAGGAGAGAGGCCCAAGCAAGACGCGCCCCGAGGAGCGTCTTGCCACATGTCAACAATGGGTCTGACTGAGGGCCTCCAGGAGAGACGCCCAAGCAAGACGCGCCCCGAGGAGCGTCTTGACACATGTCAACACTGGGTCTGACAGAGGGCCTCCAGGAGAGAGGCCAAAGCAAGACGCGCCCCGAGGAGTGTCTTGCCACATGTCACCACTTGGTCTGACTGAGCGCCTCCAGGAGAGAGGCCCAAGCAACACGCGCCCCGAGGAGCGTCAGGCCACATGTCACCACTTGGTCTGACTGAGCGCATCCAGAAGAGAGGCCCAAGCAACACGCGCCCCGAGGAGCGTCAGGCCACATGTCACTACTCAGTCTGACTGAGCTCCTCCAGGAGAGAGGCCCAAGCAAGACGCGCCCCGAGGAGCGTCTTGCCACATGTCAACAATGGGTCTTACTGAGGGCCTCCAGGAGAGAAGCCCAAGCAAGACGCGCCCCGAGGAGCTTCTTGCCACAGTACTCAGAACTCTGTCTGACTGAGCGCCTCCAGGAGAGAGGCCAAAGCAAGACGCACCCCGAGGAGCGTCTTGACACATGTCAACACTGGGTCTGACAGAGGGCCTCCATGAGAGAGGCCCAAGCAAGACGCGCCCCGAGGAGTGTCTTGCCACATGTCAACACTGGGTCTGACTGAGCGCCTCCAGGAGAGAGGCTCAAGCAAGACGCGCCCCGAGGAGCGTCTTGCCACGTGTCAACACTGGGTCTGATTGACGGCCTTCTGGAGAGAGGCCCAAGCAAGACGCGCCCCGAGGAGCGTCTTGCCACATGTGAACAATGGTTCTTACTGAGGGCCTCCAGGAGAGAAGCCCAAGCAAGACGCGCCCCGAGGAGCTTCTTGCCACATGTCAGCACTTGGTCTGACTGAGCGCCTCCAGGAGAGAGGCCAAAGCAAGACGCCCCCCGAGGAGCGTCTTGACACATGTCAACACTGGGTCTGACAGAGGGCCTCCATGAGAGAGGCCCAAGCAAGACGCGCCCCGAGGAGTGTCTTGCCAAATGTCAACACTGGGTCTGACAGAGCGCCTCAGGGAGAGAGGTCCAAGCAAGACGCGCCCCGAGGAGCGTCTTGTCACATGTCAGCACTCGGTCTGACAGAGCGCCTCCAGGAGAGAGGCCCAAGCAAGACGCGCCCAAAGGAGCGTCTTGCCACATGTCAACAAAGGGTCTGACTGAGGGCGTCCAGGAGAGAAGCCCAAGCAAGACTCGCCCCAAGGAGCGTCTGGCCACATGTCAACACTGGGTCTGACTGAGCGCCTCCAGGAGAGAGGCCCAAGCAAGACACGCCCCGAGGAGCGTCAGGCCACATGTCACTACTCAGTCTGACTGAGCGCCTCCAGGAGAGAGGCCCAAGCAAGACGCGCCCCGAGGAGCGTCTTGCCACATGTCAACACTGGGTCTGATTGAGGGCCTTCTGGAGAGAGGCCCAAGCAAGACGCGCCCCGAGGAGCGTCTTGCCACATGTCATTAATGGGTCTTACTGAGGGCCTCCAGGAGAGAGGCCCAAGCAAGATCCGCCCGGAGGAGCGTCTTGCCACATGTCAACACTGGGTCTGACAGAGGGCCTCCAGGAGAGAGGCCCAAGCAAGACGCGCCCCGAGGAGCGTCTTGCCACATGTCAGCACTCGGTCTGACTGAGCGCCTCCAGGAGAGAGGCCCAAGCAAGAAGCGCCCCGAGGAGCGTCTTGCCACATGTCAACAATGGGTCTGAGGGCCTCCATGAGAGAGGCCCAAGCAAGACGCGCCCCGAGGAGTGTCTTGCCACATGTCAACACTGGGTCTGACTGAGCGCCTCCAGGAGAGAGGCCCAAGCAAGAAGCGCCCCGAGGAGCGTCTTGCCACATGTCAACAATGGGTCTGAGGGCCTCCATGAGAGAGGCCCAAGCAAGACGCGCCCCGAGGAGTGTCTTGCCACGTGTCAACACTGGGTCTGATTGAGGGCCTTCTGGAGAGGGGCCCAAGCAAGACGCGCCCCGAGGAGCGTCTTGCCACATGTGAACAATGGTTCTTACTGAGGGCCTCCAGGAGAGAAGCCCAAGCAAGACGCGCCCCGAGGAGCTTCTTGCCACATGTCAGCACTTGGTCTGACTGAGCGCCTCCAGGAGAGAGGCCAAAGCAAGACGCCCCCCGAGGAGCGTCTTGACACATGTCAACACTGGGTCTGACAGAGGGCCTCCATGAGAGAGGCCCAAGCAAGACGCGCCCCGAGGAGCGTCTTGTCACATGTCAGCACTCGGTCTGACAGAGCGCCTCCAGGAGAGAGGCCCAAGCAAGACGCGCCCAAAGGAGCGTCTTGCCACATGTCAACAAAGGGTCTGACTGAGGGCCTCCAGGAGAGAAGCCCAAGCAAGACTCGCCCCGAGGAGCGTCTTGCCACATGTCAACACTGGGTCTGACTGAGCGCCTCCAGGAGAGAGGCCCAAGCAAGACACGCCCCGAGGAGCGTCAGGCCACATGTCACTACTCAGTCTGACTGAGCGCCTCCAGGAGAGAGGCCCAAGCAAGACGCGCCCCGAGGAGCGTCTCGCCACATGTCAACAATGGGTCTTACTGAGGGCCTCCAGGAGAGAGGCCCAAGCAAGATGCGCCCGGAGGAGCGTCTTGCCACATGTCAACACTGGGTCTGACAGAGGGCCTCCAGGAGAGAGGCCCAAGCAAGACGCGCCCCGAGGAGCGTCTTGCCACATGTCAGCACTCGGTCTGACTGAGCGCCTCCAGGAGAGAGGCCCAAGCAAGAAGCACCCCGAGGAGCGTCTTGCCACATGTCAACAATGGGTCTGAGGGCCTCCAGGAGAGAAGCCCAAGCAACACTCAGTCCGAGGAGCGTCTTGCCACATGTCAGCACTCGGTCTGACTGAGCGCCTCCAGGAGAGAGGCCCAAGCAAGACGCGCCCCGAGGAGCGTCTTTCCACATGTCAGCACTCGGTCTGACAGAGCGCCTCTAGGAGAGAGGCCCAAGCAAGACGCGCCCAAAGGAGCGTCTTGCAACATGTCAACAATGGGTCTGACTGAGGGCCTCCATGAGAGAAGCCCAAGCAACACGCGGTCCGAGGAGCGACTTGCCACATGTCAGCACTCGGTCTGACTGAGCACCTCCAGGAGAGAGGCCCAAGCAAGACGTGCCCTGAGGAGCGTCTTGCCATATGTCACTACTCGGTCTGACTGAGCGCCTCCAGGAGAGAGGCCCAAGCAAGACGTGCCCCGTGGAGCGTCTTGCCACATGTCAACAATGGGTCTGACTGAGGGCCTCCAGGAGAGAAGCCCAAGCAAGACTCACCCCGAGGAGCGTCTTGCCACATGTCAACACTGGGTCTGACTGAGCGCCTCCAGGAGAGAGGCCAAAGCAAGACTCGCCCCGAGGAGCGTCTTGCCATATGTCACTACTCGGTCTGACTGAGCGCCTCCAGGAGAGAGGCCCAAGCAAGACGTGCCCCGTGGAGCGTCTTGCCACATGTCAACAATGGGTCTGACTGAGGGCCTCCAGGAGAGAAGCCCAAGCAAGACTCACCCCGAGGAGCGTCTTGCCACATGTCAACACTGGGTCTGACTGAGCGCCTCCAGGAGAGAGGCCAAAGCAAGACGCGCCCCGAGGAGTGTCTTGCCACATGTCACCACTTGGTCTGACTGAGCAACTCCAGGAGAGCGGCCCAAGCAACACGCGCCCCGAGGAGCGTCAGGCCACATGTCACTACTCAGTCTGACTGAGCGCCTCCAGGAGAGAAGCCCAAGCAAGACGCGCCCCGAGGAGCTTTTTGCCACATGTCAGCACTCGGTCTGACTGAGCGCCTCCAGGAGAGAGGCCCAAGCAAGACGCGCCCCGAGGAGCGTCTTGCCACATGTCAACACTGGGTCTTTCTTAGCGCCTCCAGGAGAGAAGCCCAAGCAAGACGCGGCCCGAGGAGCGTCTTGCCACATGTCAGCACTCGGTCTGACTGAGCGCCTCCAGGAGAGAGGCCCAAGCAAGACGCGCCCCGAGGAGCGTCTTGCCACATGTCAACAATGGGTCTGACTGAGGGCCTCCAGGAGAGAAGCCCAAGCAACAAGCGGCTCGAGGAGCGTCTTGCCACATGTCAGCACTCGGTCTGACTGAGCGCCTCCAGGAGAGAGGCCCAAGCAAGACGCGCCCCGAGGAGCTTCTTGCCACATGTCAACAATGGGTCTGACAGAGGGCATACAGGAGAGAGGCCGAAGCAATACGCGCCCCGAGGAGCGTCTTGCCACATGTCACCACTGGGTCTGACTGAGCGCCTCCAGGAGAGAGGCCCAAGCAAGACGCGCCCCGAGGAGCGTCTTGTCACATGTCAGCACTCGGTCTGACAGAGAGCCTCCAGGAGAGAGGCCCAAGCAAGACGCGCCCAAAGGAGCGTCTTGCAACATGTCAACAATGGGTCTGACTGAGGGCCTCCATGAGAGAAGCCCAAGAAACACGCGGTCCGAGGAGCGTCTTGCCACATGTCAGCACTCGGTCTGACTGAGCGCCTCCAGGAGAGAGGCCCAAGCAAGACGTGCCCCGAGGAGCGTCTTGCCACATGTCAACAAAGGGTCTGACTGAGGGCCTCCAGGAGAGAAGCCCAAGCAAGACTCGCCCCGAGGAGCGTCTTGCCACATGTCAACACTGGGTCTGACTGAGCGCCTCCAGGAGAGAGGCCCAAGCAAGACGCGCCCCGAGGAGCGTCAGGCCACATGTCACTACTCAGTCTGACTGAGCGCCTCCAGGAAAGAGGCCCAAGCAAGACGCGCCCCGAGGAGCGTCTTGCCACATGTCAACAATGGGTCTGACTGAGGGCCTCCAGGAGAGAAGCCCAAGCAAGACGCGCCCCGAGGAGCGTCTTGACACATGTCAACACTGGGTCTGACAGAGGGCCTCCAGGAGAGAGGCCAAAGCAAGACGCGCCCCGAGGAGTGTCTTGCCACATGTCACCACTTGGTCTGACTGAGCGCCTCCAGGAGAGAGGCCCAAGCAACACGCGCCCCGAGGAGCGTCAGGCCACATGTCACCACTTGGTCTGACTGAGCGCATCCAGAAGAGAGGCCCAAGCAACACGCGCCCCGAGGAGCGTCAGGCCACATGTCACTACTCAGTCTGACTGAGCTCCTCCAGGAGAGAGGCCCAAGCAAGACACGCCCCGAGGAGCGTCTTGCCACATGTCAACAATGGGTCTTACTGAGGGCCTCCAGGAGAGAAGCCCAAGCAAGACGCGCCCCGAGGAGCTTCTTGCCACAGTACTCAGAACTCTGTCTGACTGAGCGCCTCCAGGAGAGAGGCCAAAGCAAGACGCACCCCGAGGAGCGTCTTGACACATGTCAACACTGGGTCTGACAGAGGGCCTCCATGAGAGAGGCCCAAGCAAGACGCGCCCCGAGGAGTGTCTTGCCACATGTCAACACTGGGTCTGACTGAGCGCCTCCAGGAGAGAGGCTCAAGCAAGACGCGCCCCGAGGAGCGTCTTGCCACGTGTCAACACTGGGTCTGATTGACGGCCTTCTGGAGAGAGGCCCAAGCAAGACGCGCCCCGAGGAGCGTCTTGCCACATGTGAACAATGGTTCTTACTGAGGGCCTCCAGGAGAGAAGCCCAAGCAAGACGCGCCCCGAGGAGCTTCTTGCCACATGTCAGCACTTGGTCTGACTGAGCGCCTCCAGGAGAGAGGCCAAAGCAAGACGCCCCCCGAGGAGCGTCTTGACACATGTCAACACTGGGTCTGACAGAGGGCCTCCATGAGAGAGGCCCAAGCAAGACGCGCCCCGAGGAGTGTCTTGCCAAATGTCAACACTGGGTCTGACAGAGCGCCTCAGGGAGAGAGGTCCAAGCAAGACGCGCCCCGAGGAGCGTCTTGTCACATGTCAGCACTCGGTCTGACAGAGCGCCTCCAGGAGAGAGGCCCAAGCAAGACGCGCCCAAAGGAGCGTCTTGCCACATGTCAACAAAGGGTCTGACTGAGGGCGTCCAGGAGAGAAGCCCAAGCAAGACTCGCCCCGAGGAGCGTCTTGCCACATGTCAACACTGGGTCTGACTGAGCGCCTCCAGGAGAGAGGCCCAAGCAAGACACGCCCCGAGGAGCGTCAGGCCACATGTCACTACTCAGTCTGACTGAGCGCCTCCAGGAGAGAGGCCCAAGCAAGACGCGCCCCGAGGAGCGTCTTGCCACATGTCAACACTGGGTCTGATTGAGGGCCTTCTGGAGAGAGGCCCAAGCAAGACGCGCCCCGAGGAGCGTCTTGCCACATGTCAACAATGGGTCTTACTGAGGGCCTCCAGGAGAGAGGCCCAAGCAAGATCCGCCCGGAGGAGCGTCTTGCCACATGTCAACACTGGGTCTGACAGAGGGCCTCCAGGAGAGAGGCCCAAGCAAGACGCGCCCCGAGGAGCGTCTTGCCACATGTCAGCACTCGGTCTGACTGAGCGCCTCCAGGAGAGAGGCCCAAGCAAGAAGCGCCCCGAGGAGCGTCTTGCCACATGTCAACAATGGGTCTGAGGGCCTCCATGAGAGAGGCCCAAGCAAGACGCGCCCCGAGGAGTGTCTTGCCACATGTCAACACTGGGTCTGACTGAGCGCCTCCAGGAGAGAGGCCCAAGCAAGAAGCGCCCCGAGGAGCGTCTTGCCACATGTCAACAATGGGTCTGAGGGCCTCCATGAGAGAGGCCCAAGCAAGACGCGCCCCGAGGAGCGTCTTGCCACGTGTCAACACTGGGTCTGATTGAGGGCCTTCTGGAGAGGGGCCCAAGCAAGACGCGCCCCGAGGAGCGTCTTGCCACATGTGAACAATGGTTCTTACTGAGGGCCTCCAGGAGAGAAGCCCAAGCAAGACGCGCCCCGAGGAGCTTCTTGCCACATGTCAGCACTTGGTCTGACTGAGCGCCTCCAGGAGAGAGGCCAAAGCAAGACGCCCCCCGAGGAGCGTCTTGACACATGTCAACACTGGGTCTGACAGAGGGCCTCCATGAGAGAGGCCCAAGCAAGACGCGCCCCGAGGAGCGTCTTGTCACATGTCAGCACTCGGTCTGACAGAGCGCCTCCAGGAGAGAGGCCCAAGCAAGACGCGCCCAAAGGAGCGTCTTGCCACATGTCAACAAAGGGTCTGACTGAGGGCCTCCAGGAGAGAAGCCCAAGCAAGACTCGCCCCGAGGAGCGTCTTGCCACATGTCAACACTGGGTCTGACTGAGCGCCTCCAGGAGAGAGGCCCAAGCAAGACACGCCCCGAGGAGCGTCAGGCCACATGTCACTACTCAGTCTGACTGAGCGCCTCCAGGAGAGAGGCCCAAGCAAGACGCGCCCCGAGGAGCGTCTTGCCACATGTCAACAATGGGTCTTACTGAGGGCCTCCAGGAGAGAGGCCCAAGCAAGATGCGCCCGGAGGAGCGTCTTGCCACATGTCAACACTGGGTCTGACAGAGGGCCTCCAGGAGAGAGGCCCAAGCAAGACGCGCCCCGAGGAGCGTCTTGCCACATGTCAGCACTCGGTCTGACTGAGCGCCTCCAGGAGAGAGGCCCAAGCAAGAAGCGCCCCGAGGAGCGTCTTGCCACATGTCAACAATGGGTCTGAGGGCCTCCAGGAGAGAAGCCCAAGCAACACTCGGTCCGAGGAGCGTCTTGCCACATGTCAGCACTCGGTCTGACTGAGCGCCTCCAGGAGAGAGGCCCAAGCAAGACGCGCCCCGAGGAGCGTCTTTCCACATGTCAGCACTCGGTCTGACAGAGCGCCTCTAGGAGAGAGGCCCAAGCAAGACGCGCCCAAAGGAGCGTCTTGCAACATGTCAACAATGGGTCTGACTGAGGGCCTCCATGAGAGAAGCCCAAGCAACACGCGGTCCGAGGAGCGACTTGCCACATGTCAGCACTCGGTCTGACTGAGCACCTCCAGGAGAGAGGCCCAAGCAAGACGTGCCCTGAGGAGCGTCTTGCCACATGTCAACAAAGGGTCTGACTGAGGGCCTCCAGGAGAGAGTCCCAAGCAAGACTCGCCCCGAGGAGCGTCTTGCCATATGTCACTACTCGGTCTGACTGAGCGCCTCCAGGAGAGAGGCCCAAGCAAGACGTGCCCCGTGGAGCGTCTTGCCACATGTCAACAATGGGTCTGACTGAGGGCCTCCAGGAGAGAAGCCCAAGCAAGACTCACCCCGAGGAGCGTCTTGCCACATGTCAACACTGGGTCTGACTGAGCGCCTCCAGGAGAGAGGCCAAAGCAAGACGCGCCCCGAGGAGTGTCTTGCCACATGTCACCACTTGGTCTGACTGAGCAACTCCAGGAGAGCGGCCCAAGCAACACGCGCCCCGAGGAGCGTCAGGCCACATGTCACTACTCAGTCTGACTGAGCGCCTCCAGGAGAGAAGCCCAAGCAAGACGCGCCCCGAGGAGATTTTTGCCACATGTCAGCACTCGGTCTGACTGAGCGCCTCCAGGAGAGAGGCCCAAGCAAGACGCGCCCCGAGGAGCGTCTTGCCACATGTCAACACTGGGTCTTTCTTAGCGCCTCCAGGAGAGAAGCCCAAGCAAGACGCGGCCCGAGGAGCGTCTTGCCACATGTCAGCACTCGGTCTGACTGAGCGCCTCCAGGAGAGAGGCCCAAGCAAGACGCGCCCCGAGGAGCGTCTTGCCACATGTCAACAATGGGTCTGACTGAGGGCCTCCAGGAGAGAAGCCCAAGCAACAAGCGGCTCGAGGAGCGTCTTGCCACATGTCAGCACTCGGTCTGACTGAGCGCCTCCAGGAGAGAGGCCCAAGCAAGACGCGCCCCGAGGAGCGTCTTGCCACATGTCAACAATGGGTCTGACAGAGGGCATACAGGAGAGAGGCCGAAGCAATACGCGCCCCGAGGAGCGTCTTGCCACATGTCACCACTGGGTCTGACTGAGCGCCTCCAGGAGAGAGGCCCAAGCAAGACGCGCCCCGAGGAGCGTCTTGTCACATGTCAGCACTCGGTCTGACAGAGCGCCTCCAGGAGAGAGGCCCAAGCAAGACGCGCCCAAAGGAGCGTCTTGCAACATGTCAACAATGGGTCTGACTGAGGGCCTCCATGAGAGAAGCCCAAGAAACACGCGGTCCGAGGAGCGTCTTGCCACATGTCAGCACTCGGTCTCACTGAGCGCCTCCAGGAGAGAGGCCCAAGCAAGACGTGCCCCGAGGAGCGTCTTGCCACATGTCAACAAAGGGTCTGACTGAGGGCCTCCAGGAGAGAAGCCCAAGCAAGACTCGCCCCGAGGAGCGTCTTGCCACATGTCAACACTGGGTCTGACTGAGCGCCTCCAGGAGAGAGGCCCAAGCAAGACGCGCCCCGAGGAGCGTCAGGCCACATGTCACTACTCAGTCTGACTGAGCGCCTCCAGGAAAGAGGCCCAAGCAAGACGCGCCCCGAGGAGCGTCTTGCCACATGTCAACACTGGGTCTGATTGAGGGCCTTCTGGAGAGAGGCCCAAGCAAGACGCGCCCCGAGGAGCGTCTTGCCACAAGTCAACAATGGGTCTTACTGAGGGCCTCCAGGAGAGAGGCCCAAGCAAGATGCGCCCGGAGGAGCGTCTTGCCACATGTCAACACTGGGTCTGACAGAGGGCCTCCAGGAGAGAGGCCCAAGCAAGACGCGCCCCGAGGAGCGTCTTGCCACATGTCACCTCTGGTTCTGACTGAGCGCCTCCAGGAGAGAGGCCCAAGCAAGATGCGCCGCGAGGAGCGTCTTGTCACATGTCAACACTGGGTCTTTCTTAGCGCCTCCAGGAGAGAAGCCCAAGCAAGACGCACCCCGAGGAGCGTCTTGCCACATGTCAGCACTCGGTCTGACTGAGCGCCTCCAGGAGAGAGGCCCAAGCAAGACGCGCCCCGAGGAGCGTCTTGCCACATGTCAACAATGGGTCTGACTGAGGGCCTCCAGGAGAGAAGCCCAGGCAACACTCGGCTCGAGGAGCGTCTTGCCACATGTCAGCACTCGGTCTGACTGAGCGCCTCCAGGAGAGAGGCCCAAGCAAGACGCGCCCCGAGGAGCGTCTTTCCACATGTCAGCACTCGGTCTGACAGAGCGCCTCCAGGAGAGAGGCCCAAGCAAGACGCGCCCAAAGGAGCGTCTTGCAACATGTCAACAATGGGTCTGACTGAGGGCCTCCATGAGAGAAGCCCAAGCAACACGCGGTCCGAGGAGCGACTTGCCACATATCAGCACTCGGTCTGACTGAGCGCCTCCAGGAGAGAGGCCCAAGCAAGACGTGCCCCGAGGAGCGTCTTGCCACATGTGAACAAAGGGTCTGACTGAGGGCCTCCAGGAGAGAAGCCCAAGCAAGACTCGCCCCGAGGAGCGTCTTGCCACATGTCACTACTCGTTCTGACTGAGCGCCTCCAGGAGAGAAGCCCAAGCAAGACTCACCCCGAGGAGCGTCTTGCCACATGTCAGCACTCGGTCTGACTGAGCGCCTCCAGGAGAGAGGCCCAAGCAAGACGCGCCCCGAGGAGCGTCTTGCCACATGTCAACAATGGGTCTGACTGAGGGCCTCCAGGAGAGAAGCCCAAGCAAGACGCGCCCCGAGGAGCGTCTTGACACATGTCAACACTGGGTCTGACAGAGGGCCTCCAGGAGAGAGGCCCAAGCAAGACGTGCCCCGAGGAGCGTCTTGCCACATGTCAACAAAGGGTCTGACTGAGGGCCTCCAGGAGAGAAGCCCAAGCAAGACTCGCCCCGAGGAGCGTCTTGCCACATGTCAACACTGGGTCTGACTGAGCGCCTCCAGGAGAGAGGCCCAAGCAAGACGCGCCCCGAGGAGCGTCAGGCCACATGTCACTACTCAGTCTGACTGAGCGCCTCCAGGAAAGAGGCCCAAGCAAGACGCGCCCCGAGGAGCGTCTTGCCACATGTCAACACTGGGTCTGATTGAGGGCCTTCTGGAGAGAGGCCCAAGCAAGACGCGCCCCGAGGAGCGTCTTGCCACAAGTCAACAATGGGTCTCACTGAGCGCCTCCAGGAGAGAGGCCCAAGCAAGACGTGCCCCGAGGAGCGTCTTGCCACATGTCAACAAAGGGTCTGACTGAGGGCCTCCAGGAGAGAAGCCCAAGCAAGACTCGCCCCGAGGAGCGTCTTGCCACATGTCAACACTGGGTCTGACTGAGCGCCTCCAGGAGAGAGGCCCAAGCAAGACGCGCCCCGAGGAGCGTCAGGCCACATGTCACTACTCAGTCTGACTGAGCGCCTCCAGGAAAGAGGCCCAAGCAAGACGCGCCCCGAGGAGCGTCTTGCCACATGTCAACACTGGGTCTGATTGAGGGCCTTCTGGAGAGAGGCCCAAGCAAGACGCGCCCCGAGGAGCGTCTTGCCACAAGTCAACAATGGGTCTTACTGAGGGCCTCCAGGAGAGAGGCCCAAGCAAGATGCGCCCGGAGGAGCGTCTTGCCACATGTCAACACTGGGTCTGACAGAGGGCCTCCAGGAGAGAGGCCCAAGCAAGACGCGCCCCGAGGAGCGTCTTGCCACATGTCACCTCTGGTTCTGACTGAGCGCCTCCAGGAGAGAGGCCCAAGCAAGATGCGCCGCGAGGAGCGTCTTGTCACATGTCAACACTGGGTCTTTCTTAGCGCCTCCAGGAGAGAAGCCCAAGCAAGACGCACCCCGAGGAGCGTCTTGCCACATGTCAGCACTCGGTCTGACTGAGCGCCTCCAGGAGAGAGGCCCAAGCAAGACGCGCCCCGAGGAGCGTCTTGCCACATGTCAACAATGGGTCTGACTGAGGGCCTCCAGGAGAGAAGCCCAGGCAACACTCGGCTCGAGGAGCGTCTTGCCACATGTCAGCACTCGGTCTGACTGAGCGCCTCCAGGAGAGAGGCCCAAGCAAGACGCGCCCCGAGGAGCGTCTTTCCACATGTCAGCACTCGGTCTGACAGAGCGCCTCCAGGAGAGAGGCCCAAGCAAGACGCGCCCAAAGGAGCGTCTTGCAACATGTCAACAATGGGTCTGACTGAGGGCCTCCATGAGAGAAGCCCAAGCAACACGCGGTCCGAGGAGCGACTTGCCACATATCAGCACTCGGTCTGACTGAGCGCCTCCAGGAGAGAGGCCCAAGCAAGACGTGCCCCGAGGAGCGTCTTGCCACATGTCAACAAAGGGTCTGACTGAGGGCCTCCAGGAGAGAAGCCCAAGCAAGACTCGCCCCGAGGAGCGTCTTGCCACATGTCACTACTCGTTCTGACTGAGCGCCTCCAGGAGAGAAGCCCAAGCAAGACTCACCCCGAGGAGCGTCTTGCCACATGTCAGCACTCGGTCTGACTGAGCGCCTCCAGGAGAGAGGCCCAAGCAAGACGCGCCCCGAGGAGCGTCTTGCCACATGTCAACAATGGGTCTGACTGAGGGCCTCCAGGAGAGAAGCCCAAGCAAGACGCGCCCCGAGGAGCGTCTTGACACATGTCAACACTGGGTCTGACAGAGGGCCTCCAGGAGAGAGGCCCAAGCAAGACGCGCCCCGAGGAGTGTCTTGCCACATGTCACCACTTGGTCTGACTGAGCGCCTCCAGGTGAGAGGCCCAAGCAACACGCGCCCCGTGGAGCGTCAGGCCGCATGTCACTACTCAGTATGACTGAGCGCCTCCAGGAGAGAAGCCCAAGCAAGACGCGCCCCGAGGAGCTTTTTGCCACATGTCAGCACTCGGTCTGACTGAGCGCCTCCAGGAGAGAGGCCAAAGCAAGACGCGCCCTGAGGAGCGTCTTGACACATGTCAACACTGGGTCTGACAGAGGGCCTCCATGAGAGAGGCCCAAGCAAGACGCGCCCCGAGGAGTTTCTTGCCACATGTCAACACTGGGTCTGACAGAGGGCCTCCAGGAGAGAGGCCCAAGCAAGACGCGCCCCGAGGAGTGTCTTGCCACATGTCACCACTTGGTCTGACTGAGCGCCTCCAGGAGAGAGGCCCAAGCAACACGCGCCCTGAGGAGCGTCAGGCCACATGTCACTACTCAGTCTGACTGAGCGGCTCCAGGAGAGAGGCCCAGGCAAGACGCGCCCGAGGAGCGTCTTGCCACGTGTCAACACTGGGTCTGATTGAGGGCCTTCTGGAGAGAGGCCCAAGCAAGACGCGCCCCGAGGAGCGTCTTGCACAATGTCACCACTTGGTCTGACTGAGCGCATCCAGGAGAGAGGCCCAAGCAACACGCGCCCCGAGGAGCGTCAGGCCACATGTCACTACTCAGTCTGACTGAGCGCCTCCAGGAGAGAGGCCCAAGCAAGACGCGCCCCGAGGAGCGTCTTGCCACATGTCAACAATGGGTCTTACTGAGGGCCTCCAGGAGAGAAGCCCAAGCAAGACGCGCCCCGAGGAGCTTCTTGCCACAGTACTCAGCACTCGGTCTGACTGAGCGCCTCCAGGAGAGAGGCCAAAGCAAGATGCGCCCCGAGGAGCGTCTTGACACATGTCAACACTGGGTCTGACAGAGGGCCTCCATGAGAGAGGCCCAAGCAAGACGCGCCCCGAGGAGTGTCTTGCCACATGTCAACACTGGGTCTGACTGAGCGCCTCCAGGATAGAGGCCCAAGCAAGATGCGCCCGGAGGAGCGTCTTGCCACATGTCAACACTGGGTCTGACAGAGGGCCTCCAGGAGAGAGGCCCAAGCAAGACGCGCCCCGAGGAGCGTCTTGCCACATGTCAGCACTCGGTCTGACTGAGCGCCTCCAGGAGAGAGGCCCAAGCAAGAAGCGCCCCGAGGAGCGTCTTGCCACATGTCAACAATGGGTCTGAGGGCCTCCAGGAGAGAAGCCCAAGCAACACTCGGCTCGAGGAGCGTCTTGCCACATGTCAGCACTCGGTCTGACTGAGCGCCTCCAGGAGAGAGTCCCAAGCAAGACGCGCCCCGAGGAGCGTCTTTCCACATGTCAGCACTCGGTCTGACAGAGCGCCTCCAGGAGAGAGGCCCAAGCAAGACGCGCCCAAAGGAGCGTCTTGCAACATGTCAACAATGGGTCTGACTGAGGGCCTCCATGAGAGAAGCCCAAGCAACACGCGGTCCGAGGAGCGACTTGCCACATGTCAGCACTCGGTCTGACTGAGCACCTCCAGGAGAGAGGCCCAAGCAAGACGTGCCCTGAGGAGCGTCTTGCCACATGTCAACAAAGGGTCTGACTGAGGGCCTCCAGGAGAGAAGCCCAAGCAAGACTCGCCCCGAGGAGCGTCTTGCCACATGTCACTACTCGTTCTGACTGAGCGCCTCCAGGAGAGAAGCCCAAGCAAGACTCACCCCGAGGAGCGTCTTGCCACATGTCAGCACTCGGTCTGACTGAGCGCCTCCAGGAGAGAGGCCCAAGCAAGACGCGCCCCGAGGAGCGTCTTGCCACATGTCAACAATGGGTCTGACTGAGGGCCTCCAGGAGAGAAGCCCAAGCAAGACGCGCCCCGAGGAGCGTCTTGACACATGTCAACACTGGGTCTGACAGAGGGCCTCCAGGAGAGAGGCCCAAGCAAGACGCGCCCCGAGGAGTGTCTTGCCACATGTCACCACTTGGTCTGACTGAGCGCCTCCAGGTGAGAGGCCCAAGCAACACGCGCCCCGTGGAGCGTCAGGCCACATGTCACTACTCAGTATGACTGAGCGCCTCCAGGAGAGAAGCCCAAGCAAGACGCGCCCCGAGGAGCTTTTTGCCACATGTCAGCACTCGGTCTGACTGAGCGCCTCCAGGAGAGAGGCCAAAGCAAGACGCGCCCCGAGGAGCGTCTTGACACATGTCAACACTGGGTCTGACAGAGGGCCTCCATGAGAGAGGCCCAAGCAAGACGCGCCCCGAGGAGTTTCTTGCCACATGTCAACACTGGGTCTGACAGAGGGCCTCCAGGAGAGAAGCCCAAGCAAGACTCGCCCCGAGGAGCGTCTTGCCACATGTCACTACTCGTTCTGACTGAGCGCCTCCAGGAGAGAAGCCCAAGCAAGACTCACCCCGAGGAGCGTCTTGCCACATGTCAGCACTCGGTCTGACTGAGCGCCTCCAGGAGAGAGGCCCAAGCAAGACGCGCCCCGAGGAGCGTCTTGCCACATGTCAACACTGGGTCTGACAGAGGGCCTCCATGAGAGAGGCCCAAGCAAGACGCGCCCCGAGGAGTTTCTTGCCACATGTCAACACTGGGTCTGACAGAGGGCCTCCAGGAGAGAGGCCCAAGCAAGACGCGCCCCGAGGAGTGTCTTGCCACATGTCACCACTTGGTCTCACTGAGCGCCTCCAGGAGAGAGGCCCAAGCAACACGCGCCCTGAGGAGCGTCAGGCCACATGTCACTACTCAGTCTGACTGAGCGGCTCCATGAGAGAGGCCCAAGCAAGACGCGCCCCGAGGAGTTTCTTGCCACATGTCAACACTGGGTCTGACAGAGGGCCTCCAGGAGAGAGGCCCAAGCAAGACGCGCCCCGAGGAGTGTCTTGCCACATGTCACCACTTGGTCTCACTGAGCGCCTCCAGGAGAGAGGCCCAAGCAACACGCGCCCGAGGAGCGTCTTGCCACGTGTCAACACTGGGTCTGATTGAGGGCCTTCTGGAGAGAGGCCCAAGCAAGACGCGCCCCGAGGAGCGTCTTGCACAATGTCACCACTTGGTCTGACTGAGCGCATCCAGGAGAGAGGCCCAAGCAACACGCGCCCCGAGGAGCGTCTTGCCACATGTCAACAATGGGTCTTACTGAGGGCCTCCAGGAGAGAAGCCCAAGCAAGACGCGCCCCGAGGAGCTTCTTGCCACAGTACTCAGCACTCGGTCTGACTGAGCGCCTCCAGGAGAGAGGCCAAAGCAAGATGCGCCCCGAGGAGCGTCTTGACACATGTCAACACTGGGTCTGACAGAGGGCCTCCATGAGAGAGGCCCAAGCAAGACGCGCCCCGAGGAGTGTCTTGCCACATGTCAACACTGGGTCTGACTGAGCGCCTCCAGGATAGAGGCCCAAGCAAGATGCGCCCGGAGGAGCGTCTTGCCACATGTCAACACTGGGTCTGACAGAGGGCCTCCAGGAGAGAGGCCCAAGCAAGACGCGCCCCGAGGAGCGTCTTGCCACATGTCAGCACTCGGTCTGACTGAGCGCCTCCAGGAGAGAGGCCCAAGCAAGAAGCGCCCCGAGGAGCGTCTTGCCACATGTCAACAATGGGTCTGAGGGCCTCCAGGAGAGAAGCCCAAGCAACACTCGGCTCGAGGAGCGTCTTGCCACATGTCAGCACTCGGTCTGACTGAGCGCCTCCAGGAGAGAGTCCCAAGCAAGACGCGCCCCGAGGAGCGTCTTTCCACATGTCAGCACTCGGTCTGACAGAGCGCCTCCAGGAGAGAGGCCCAAGCAAGACGCGCCCAAAGGAGCGTCTTGCAACATGTCAACAATGGGTCTGACTGAGGGCCTCCATGAGAGAAGCCCAAGCAACACGCGGTCCGAGGAGCGACTTGCCACATGTCAGCACTCGGTCTGACTGAGCACCTCCAGGAGAGAGGCCCAAGCAAGACGTGCCCTGAGGAGCGTCTTGCCACATGTCAACAAAGGGTCTGACTGAGGGCCTCCAGGAGAGAAGCCCAAGCAAGACTCGCCCCGAGGAGCGTCTTGCCACATGTCACTACTCGTTCTGACTGAGCGCCTCCAGGAGAGAAGCCCAAGCAAGACTCACTCCGAGGAGCGTCTTGCCACATGTCAGCACTCGGTCTGACTGAGCGCCTCCAGGAGAGAGGCCCAAGCAAGACGCGCCCCGAGGAGCGTCTTGCCACATGTCAACAATGGGTCTGACTGAGGGCCTCCAGGAGAGAAGCCCAAGCAAGACGCGCCCCGAGGAGCGTCTTGACACATGTCAACACTGGGTCTGACAGAGGGCCTCCAGGAGAGAGGCCCAAGCAAGACGCGCCCCGAGGAGTGTCTTGCCACATGTCACCACTTGGTCTGACTGAGCGCCTCCAGGTGAGAGGCCCAAGCAACACGCGCCCCGTGGAGCGTCAGGCCACATGTCACTACTCAGTATGACTGAGCGCCTCCAGGAGAGAAGCCCAAGCAAGACGCGCCCCGAGGAGCTTTTTGCCACATGTCAGCACTCGGTCTGACTGAGCGCCTCCAGGAGAGAGGCCAAAGCAAGACGCGCCCCGAGGAGCGTCTTGACACATGTCAACACTGGGTCTGACAGAGGGCCTCCATGAGAGAGGCCCAAGCAAGACGCGCCCCGAGGAGTTTCTTGCCACATGTCAACACTGGGTCTGACAGAGGGCCTCCAGGAGAGAAGCCCAAGCAAGACTCGCCCCGAGGAGCGTCTTGCCACATGTCACTACTCGTTCTGACTGAGCGCCTCCAGGAGAGAAGCCCAAGCAAGACTCACCCCGAGGAGCGTCTTGCCACATGTCAGCACTCGGTCTGACTGAGCGCCTCCAGGAGAGAGGCCCAAGCAAGACGCGCCCCGAGGAGCGTCTTGCCACATGTCAACAATGGGTCTGACTGAGGGCCTCCAGGAGAGAAGCCCAAGCAAGACGCGCCCCGAGGAGCGTCTTGACACATGTCAACACTGGGTCTGACAGAGGGCCTCCAGGAGAGAGGCCCAAGCAAGACGCGCCCCGAGGAGTGTCTTGCCACATGTCACCACTTGGTCTGACTGAGCGCCTCCAGGTGAGAGGCCCAAGCAACACGCGCCCCGTGGAGCGTCAGGCCACATGTCACTACTCAGTATGACTGAGCGCCTCCAGGAGAGAAGCCCAAGCAAGACGCGCCCCGAGGAGCTTTTTGCCACATGTCAGCACTCGGTCTGACTGAGCGCCTCCAGGAGAGAGGCCAAAGCAAGACGCGCCCCGAGGAGCGTCTTGACACATGTCAACACTGGGTCTGACAGAGGGCCTCCATGAGAGAGGCCCAAGCAAGACGCGCCCCGAGGAGTTTCTTGCCACATGTCAACACTGGGTCTGACAGAGGGCCTCCAGGAGAGAGGCCCAAGCAAGACGCGCCCCGAGGAGTGTCTTGCCACATGTCACCACTTGGTCTGACTGAGCGCCTCCAGGAGAGAGGCCCAAGCAACACGCGCCCTGAGGAGCGTCAGGCCACATGTCACTACTCAGTCTGACTGAGCGGCTCCAGGAGAGAGGCCCAGGCAAGACGCGCCCGAGGAGCGTCTTGCCACGTGTCAACACTGGGTCTGATTGAGGGCCTTCTGGAGAGAGGCCCAAGCAAGACGCGCCCCGAGGAGCGTCTTGCACAATGTCACCACTTGGTCTGACTGAGCGCATCCAGGAGAGAGGCCCAAGCAACACGCGCCCCGAGGAGCGTCAGGCCACATGTCACTACTCAGTCAGACTGAGCGCCTCCAGGAGAGAGGCCCAAGCAAGACGCGCCCCGAGGAGCGTCTTGCCACATGTCAACAATGGGTCTTACTGAGGGCCTCCAGGAGAGAAGCCCAAGCAAGACGCGCCCCGAGGAGCTTCTTGCCACAGTACTCAGCACTCGGTCTGACTGAGCGCCTCCAGGAGAGAGGCCAAAGCAAGATGCGCCCCGAGGAGCGTCTTGACACATGTCAACACTGGGTCTGACAGAGGGCCTCCATGAGAGAGGCCCAAGCAAGACGCGCCCCGAGGAGTGTCTTGCCACATGTCAACACTGGGTCTGACTGAGCGCCTCCAGGATAGAGGCCCAAGCAAGATGCGCCCGGAGGAGCGTCTTGCCACATGTTAACACTGGGTCTGACAGAGGGCCTCCAGGAGAGAGGCCCAAGCAAGACGCGCCCCAAGGAGCGTCTTGCCACATGTCAGCACTCGGTCTGACTGAGCGCCTCCAGGAGAGAGGCCCAAGCAAGAAGCGCCCCGAGGAGCGTCTTGCCACATGTCAACAATGGGTCTGAGGGCCTCCAGGAGAGAAGCCCAAGCAACACTCGGCTCGAGGAGCGTCTTGCCACATGTCAGCACTCGGTCTGATTGAGCGCCTCCAGGAGAGAGTCCCAAGCAAGACGCGCCCCGAGGAGCGCCTTTCCACATGTCAGCACTCGGTCTGACAGAGCGCCTCCAGGAGAGAGGCCCAAGCAAGACGCGCCCAAAGGAGCGTCTTGCAACATGTCAACAATGGGTCTGACTGAGGGCCTCCATGAGAGAAGCCCAAGCAACACGCGGTCCGAGGAGCGACTTGCCACATGTCAGCACTCGGTCTGACTGAGCACCTCCAGGAGAGAGGCCCAAGGAAGACGTGCCCTGAGGAGCGTCTTGCCACATGTCAACAAAGGGTCTGACTGAGGGCCTCCAGGAGAGAAGCCCAAGCAAGACTCGCCCCGAGGAGCGTCTTGCCACATGTCACTACTCGGTCTGACTGAGCGCCTCCAGGAGAGAGGCCCAAGCAAGACGTGCCCCGTGGAGCGTCTTGCCACATGTCAACAATGGGTCTGACTGAGGGCCTCCAGGAGAGAAGCCCAAGCAAGATTCACCCCGAGGAGCGTCTTGCCACATGTCAACACTGGGTCTGACTGAGCGCCTCCAGGAGAGAGGCCCAAGCAAGACGCGCCCCGAGGAGCGTCAGGCCACATGTCACTACTCAGTCTGACTGAGCGCCTCCAGGAGAGAGGCCCAAGCAAGACGCGCCCCGAGGAGCCTCTTGCCACATGTCAACACTGGGTCTGATTGAGGGCCTTCTGGAGAGAGGCCCAAGCAAGATGCGCCCCGAGGAGCGTCTTGCCACATGTCAACAATGGGTCTTACTGAGGGCCTCCATGAGAGAGGCCCAAGCAAGATGCGCCCGCAGGAGCGTCTTGCCACATGTCAACACTGGGTCTGACAGAGGGCCTCCAGGAGAGAGGCCCAAGCAAGACGCGCCCCGAGGAGCGTCTTGCCACATGTCAACACTGGGTCTTTCTTAGCGCCTCCAGGAGAGAAGCCCAAGCAAGACGCGCCCCGAGGAGCGTCTTGCCACATGTCAGCACTCGGTCTGACTGAGCGCCTCCAGGAGAGAGGCCCAAGCAAGACGCGCCCCGAGGAGCGTCTTGCCACATGTCAACAATGGGTCTGACTGAGGGCCTCCAGGAGAGAAGCCCAAGCAACACTCGGCTCGAGGAGCGTCTTGCCACATGTCAGCACTCGGTCTGACTGAGCGCCTCCAGGAGAGAGGCCCAAGCAAGACGCGCCCCGAGGAGCGTCTTGCCACATGTCAACAATGGGTCTGAATGAGGGCCTCCAGGAGAGAAGCCCAAGCAAGACGCGCCCCGAGGAGCGTCTTGACACATGTCAACACTGGGTCTGACAGAGGGCCTCCAGGAGAGAGGCCAAAGCAAGACGCGCCCCGAGGAGTGTCTTGCCACATGTCACCACTTGGTCTGACTGAGCAACTCCAGGAGAGAGGCCCAAGCAACACGCGCCCCGAGGAGCGTCAGGCCACATGTCACTACTCAGTCTGACTGAGCGCCTCCAGGAGAGAAGCCCAAGCAAGACGCGCCCCGAGGAGCTTTTTGCCACATGTCAGCACTCGGTCTGACTGAGCGCCTCCAGGAGAGAGGCCCAAGCAAGACGCGCCCCGAGGAGCGTCTTGCCACATGTCAACACTGGGTCTTTCTTAGCGCCTCCAGGAGAGAAGCCCAAGCAAGACGCGGCCCGAGGAGCGTCTTGCCACATGTCAGCACTCGGTCTGACTGAGCGCCTCCAGGAGAGAGGCCCAAGCAAGACGCGCCCCGAGGAGCGTCTTGCCACATGTCAACAATGGGTCTGACTGAGGGCCTCCAGGAGAGAAGCCCAAGCAACACGCGGCTCGAGGAGCGTCTTGCCACATGTCAGCACTCGGTCTGACTGAGCGCCTCCAGGAGAGAGGCCCAAGCAAGATGCGCCCCGAGGAGCAGTAGTGACATGTGGCCTGACGCTCCTCGGGGCGCGTGTTGCTTGGGCCTCCCTCCTGGAGGCGCTCAGTCAGACCAAGTGGTGACATGTGGCAAGACACTCCTCGGGGCGCGTCTTGCTTGGGCCTCTCTCCTGGAGGCCCTCTGTCAGACCCAGTGTTGACATGTGTCAAGACGCTCCTCGGGGCGCGTCTTGCTTGGGCTTCTCTCCTGGAGGCCCTCAGTCAGACCCATTGCTGACATGTGGCAAGACGCTCCTCGGGGCGCGTCTTGCTTGGGCCTCTCTCCTGGAGGCGCTCAGTCAGACCGAGTGCTGACATGTGGCAAGACGCTCCTCGGGCCGCGTGTTGCTTGGGCTTCTCTCCTGGAGGCCCTCAGTCAGACCCATTGTTGACATGTGGCAAGACGCTCCTCGGGGCGCGTCTTGCTTGGGCCTCTCTCCTGGAGGCGCTCAGTCAGACCGAGTGCTGACATAAGGCAAGAAGCTCCTCGGGGCGCGTCTTGCTGGGGACTCTCTCCTGGAGGCGCTCAGTCAGACCCAGTGCTGACATGTGGCAAGATGCTCCTCGGGAAACGTCTTGCTTGGGCCTCTCTCCTGGAGGCGCTCAGTCAGACTGAGTAGTGACATGTGGCCTGACGCTCCTCGGGGCGCGTCTTGCTTGGGCCTCTCTCCTGGAGGCGCTCAGTCAGACCCAGTGGTGACATGTGGCAAGACACTCCTCGGGGCGCGTCTTGCTTGGGCCTCTCTCCTGGAGGCCCTCTGTCAGACCCAGTGTTGACATGTGTCAAGACGCTCCTCGGGGCGCGTCTTGCTTGGGCTTCTCTCCTGGAGGCCCTCAGTCAGACCCATTGTTGACATGTGGCAAGACGCTCCTCGGGGCGCGTCTTGCTTGGGCTTCTCTCCTGGAGGCGCTCAGACAGACCCAGTGTTGACATGTGACAAGATGCTCCTAGGGGCGCGTCTTGCTTGGGCCTCTCTCCTGGAGGTGCTCAGTCAGACCCAGTGTTGACATGTGGCAAGACGCTCCTCCGGGCGCATCTTGCTTGGGCCTCTCTCCTGGAGGCCCTCAGTCAGACCCATTGTTGACATGTGGCAAGACGCTCCTCGGGGCGCGTCTTGCTTGGGCCTCTCTCCTGGAGGCGCTCAGTCAGACCGAGTGCTGACATAAGGCAAGACGCTCCTCGGGGCGCGTCGTGCTGGGGCCTCTCTCCTGGAGGCGCTCAGTCAGACCCAGTGCTGACATGTGGCAAGACGCTCCTCGGGGCGCGTCTTGCTTGGGCCTCTCTCCTGGAGGCGCTCATTCAGACTCAGTGGTGACATGTGGCAAGACGCTCCTCGGGGCGCGTATTGCTTGGGCCTCTCTCCTGAATGCCCTATGTCAGACCGAGTGTTGACATGTGGCAAGACTCTCCTCGGGGCGCGTCTTGCTTGGGCTTCTCTCATGGAGGCCCTCAGTCCGACCCAGTGTTGACATGTGTCAAGACGCTCCTCGGGGCGTGTCTTGCTTGGGCCTCTCTCCTGGAGGCGCTCAGTCAGACCCAGTGTTGACATGTGGCAAGACGCTCCTCTGGGCGCGTCTTGCTTGGGCTTCTCTCCTGGAGGCCCTCAGTCAGACCCATTGTTGACATGTGGCAAGACGCTCCTCGGGGCACGTCTTGCTTGGGCCTCTCTCCTGGAGGCGCTCAGTCAGAACGAGTAGTGACATGTGGCAAGACGCTCCTTGGGGCGCGTCTTGCTTGGACCTCCCTCCTAGAGGCGCTCAGTCAGACCGAGTAGTGACATTTGGCAAGACGCTCCTCGGGGCTCGTCTTGCTTGGACCTCTCTCCTGGAGGCGCTCAGTTAGACCGAGTAGTGACATGTGGCAAGACGCTCCTCAGGGCGCGTCTTGCTTGGGCCTCTCTCCTGGAGGCGCTCAGTCAGACCGAGTGCTGACATAAGGCAAGACGCTCCTCGGGGCGCGTCTTGCTTGGGCCTCTCTCCTGGAGGAGCTCAGTCAGACCCAGTGGTGACACGTTGCAAGACGCTCCTCGGGGCGCATCTTGCTTGGGCCTCTCTCCTGGAGGCGCTAAGTCAGACCCAGTGTTGACACGTGGCAAGACGCTCCTCGGGGCGCGTCTTGCTTGGGCCTCTCTCCTGGAGGCGCTCAGTCAGACACAGTGTTGACATGTGGCAAGACACTCGTCGGGGCGCGTCTTGCTTGGGCTTCTCTCATGGAGGCCCTCAGTAAGACCCATTGTTGACATGTGGAAAGAAGCTCCTCGGGGAGCGTCTTGCTTTGGCTTCTCTCCTGGAGGCCCTCAGTCAGACCCATTGTTCACATGTGGCAAGACGCTCCTCGGGGCGCTTATTGCTTGGGCCTCTCTCCTGGATGCCCTCTGTCAGACCCAGTGTTGACATGTGGCAAGACTCTCCTCGGGGCGCGTCTTGCTTGGGCATCTCTCATGGAGGCCCTCAGTCAGACCCAGTGTTGACATGTGTCAAGACGCTCCTCGGGAAGTGTCTTGCTTGGGCCTCTCTCCTGGAGGCGCTCAGTCAGACCCAGTGTTGACATGTGGCAAGACGCTCCTCGGGGAGCTTCTTGCTTGGGCTTCTCTCCTGGAGGCCCTCAGTCAGACCCATTGTTGACAAGTGGCAAGAAGCTCCTCGGGGCGCGTCTTGCTGGGGCTTCTCTCATGGAGGCACTCAGTCAGACCCAGTGTTGACATGTGGCAAGACGCTCCTCGGGGCGTGTGTTGCTTGGACCTCTCTCCTGGAGGCGCTCAGTCAGACCGAGTAGTGACATGTGGCAAGACGCTCCTCGGGGCGCGTCTTGCTTGGGCCTCTCTCCTGGAGGCGCTCAATTAGACCCAGTGTTGACATGTGGCAAGACGCTCCTCGGGGCGCGTCTTGCTTGGGCTTCTCTCCTGGAGGCCCTCAGTCAGACCCATTGTTGACATGTGGCAAGACGCTCCTCGGGGCGCTTCTTGCTTGGGCCTCTCTCCTGGAGGCGCTCAGTCAGACCCAGTGTTGACATGTGTCAAGACGCTCCTCGGGCGTTTGTTGCTTGCGCCTCTCTCCTGGAGGCGCTCAGTCAGACCCAGAGGTGACATGTGGCAAGACGCTCCTCGGGCCTCTCTCCTGGAGGCGCTCAGTCAGACCCAGTGTTGACATGTGGCAAGACGTTCCTCGGGGCGCGTCCTGCTTGGACCTCTCTCCTGGAGGTGCTCAGTCAGACCCAGTGTTGACATGTGGCAAGACGCCCATCGGGGCGCGTCTTGCTGGGGCTTCTCTCATGGAGGCACTCAGTCAGACCCAGTGTTGACATGTGGCGAGATGCTCCTCGGGGCACGTCTTGCTTGGGCCTCTCTCCTGGAGGCGCTCAGTCAGACCAAGAGGAGACATGTGGCAAGACGCTCCTCCGGGCGCGTCTTGCTTGGGCCTCTCTCCAGGAGGCGCTCAGTCAGACCCAGTGTTCACATGTGGCAAGACGCTCCTCGGGGCGCGTCTTGCTTGCGCCTCTCTCCTGGAGGCGCTCAGTCAGACCCAGTGTAGACATGTGGCAAGACGCTCCTCGGGGCGCGTCTTGCTTGGGCCTCTCTCCTCGAGGCGCTCAGTCAGACCGAGTGCTGACATGTGGCAAAACGCTCCTCGGGGCACGTCTTGCTTGGGCCTCTCTCCTGGAGGCGCTCAGTCAGACCCAGTGGTGACATGTGGCAAGACACTCCTCGGGGCGCATCTTGCTTGGGCCTCTCTCCTGGAGGCCCTCTGTCAGACCCAGTGTTGGCATGTGGCAAGACGCTCCTCAGGGCGCCGTCTTGGTTGGGTCTCTCTCCTGGAGGCGCTCAGTCAGACCCAGTGGTGACCTGTGGCAAGACGCTCCTCGGGGCGCGTATTGCTTGGGCCTCTCTCCTGGATACCCTCTGTCAGACAGAGTGTTGACATGTGGCAAGACTCTCCTCGGGGCGCGTCTTGCTTGGGCTTCTCTCATGGAGGCCCTCAGTCAGACCCAGTGTTGACATGTGTCAAGACGCTCCTCGGGGCGTGTCTTGCTTGGGCCTCTCTCCTGGAGGCGCTCAGTCAGACCCAGTGTTGACATGTGGCAAGACGCTCCTCGGGGCGCGTCTTGCTTGGGCTTCTCTCCTGGAGGCCCTCAGTCAGACCCATTGTTGTCATGTGGCAAGACGCTCTTCGGGGCACGTCTTGCTTGGGCCTCTCTCCTGGAGGCGCTCAAACAGACCGAGTAGTGACATGTGGCAAGACGCTCCTCGGGGCGCGTCTTGCTTGGGCCTCTCTCATGGAGGCCCTCTGTCAAACCCAGTGTTGACATGTGTAAAGACGCTCCTCGGGGGGCGTCTTGCTTTGGCCTCTCTCCTGGAGGCCCTCAGTCAGACCCATTGTTGACATGTGGCAAGACGCTCCTTGGGCCGCGTGTTGCTTGGGCTTCTCTCCTGGAGGCCCTCAGTCAGACCCATTGTTGACAAGTGGCAAGACGCTCCTCGGGGCGCGTCTTGCTTGGGCCTCTCTCCTGGAGGCGCTCAGTCAGACCGAGTGCTGACATAAGGCAAGAAGCTCCTCGGGGCGCGTCTTGCTGGGGACTCTCTCCTGGAGGCGCTCAGTCAGACCCAGTGCTGACATGTGGCAAGATGCTCCTCGGGAAACGTCTTGCTTGGGCCTCTCTCCTGGAGGCGCTCAGTCAGACTGAGTAGTGACATGTGGCCTGACGCTCCTCGGGGCGCGTCTTGCTTGGGCCTCTCTCCTGGAGGCGCTCAGTCAGACCCAGTGGTGACATGTGGCAAGACACTCCTCGGGTCGCGTCTTGCTTGGGCCTCTCTCCTGGAGGCCCTCTGTCAGACCCAGTGTTGACATGTGTCAAGACGCTCCTCTGGGCGCGTCTTGCTTGGGCTTCTCTCCTGGAGGCCCTCAGTCAGACCCATTGTTGACATGTGGCAAGACGCTCCTCGGGGCGCGTCTTGCTTGGGCTTCTCTCCTGGAGGCGCTCAGACAGACCCAGTGTTGACATGTGACAAGATGCTCCTCGGGGCGCGTCTTGCTTGGGCCTCTCTCCTGGAGGTGCTCAGTCAGAACCAGAGGTGACATGTGGCAAGACGCTCCTCCGGGCGCGTCTTGCTTGGGCCTCTCTCCTGAAGGCCCTCTGTCAGACCCAGTGTTGACATGTGGCAAGACGCTCCTCCGGGCGCATCTTGCTTGGGCCTCTCTCCTGGAGGCCCTCAGTCAGACCCATTGTTGACATGTGGCAAGACGCTCCTCGGGGCGCGTCTTGCTTGGGCCTCTCTCCTGGAGGCGCTCAGTCAGACCGAGTGCTGACATAAGGCAAGACGCTCCTCGGGGCGCGTCGTGCTGGGGCCTCTCTCCTGGAGGCGCTCAGTCAGACCCAGTGCTGACATGTGGCAAGACGCTCCTCGGGGCGCGTCTTGCTTGGGCCTCTCTCCTGGAGGCGCTCATTCAGACTCAGTGGTGACATGTGGCAAGACGCTCCTCGGGGCGCGTATTGCTTGGGCCTCTCTCCTGAATGCCCTATGTCAGACCGAGTGTTGACATGTGGCAAGACTCTCCTCGGGGCGCGTCTTGCTTGGGCTTCTCTCATGGAGGCCCTCAGTCCGACCCAGTGTTGACATGTGTCAAGACGCTCCTCGGGGCGTGTCTTGCTTGGGCCTCTCTCCTGGAGGCGCTCAGTCAGACCGAGTAGTGACATGTGGCAAGACGCTCCTTGGGGCGCGTCTTGCTTGGACCTCCCTCCTAGAGGCGCTCAGTCAGACCGAGTAGTGACATTTGGCAAGACGCTCCTCGGGGCTCGTCTTGCTTGGACCTCTCTCCTGGAGGCGCTCAGTTAGACCGAGTAGTGACATGTGGCAAGACGCTCCTCAGGGCGCGTCTTGCTTGGGCCTCTCTCCTGGAGGCGCTCAGTCAGACCGAGTGCTGACATAAGGCAAGACGCTCCTCGGGGCGCGTCTTGCTGGGGCCTCTCTCCTGGAGGTGCTCAATCAGACCCAGTGGTGACACGTTGCAAGACGCTCCTCGGGGCGCATCTTGCTTGGGCCTCTCTCCTGGAGGCGCTAAGTCAGACCCAGTGTTGACACGTGGCAAGACGCTCCTCGGGGCGCGTCTTGCTTGGGCCTCTCTCCTGGAGGCGCTCAGTCAGACACAGTGTTGACATGTGGCAAGACACTCGTCGGGGCGCGTCTTGCTTGGGCTTCTCTCATGGAGGCCCTCAGTAAGACCCATTGTTGACATGTGGAAAGAAGCTCCTCGGGGAGCGTCTTGCTTTGGCTTCTCTCCTGGAGGCCCTCAGTCAGACCCATTGTTCACATGTGGCAAGACGCTCCTCGGGGCGCTTATTGCTTGGGCCTCTCTCCTGGATGCCCTCTGTCAGACCCAGTGTTGACATGTGGCAAGACTCTCCTCGGGGCGCGTCTTGCTTGGGCATCTCTCATGGAGGCCCTCAGTCAGACCCAGTGTTGACATGTGTCAAGACGCTCCTCGGGGCGCGTATTGCTTGGGCCTCTCTCCTGGATACCCTCTGTCAGACAGAGTGTTGACATGTGGCAAGACTCTCCTCGGGGCGCGTCTTGCTTGGGCTTCTCTCATGGAGGCCCTCAGTCAGACCCAGTGTTGACATGTGTCAAGACGCTCCTCGGGGCGTGTCTTGCTTGGGCCTCTCTCCTGGAGGCGCTCAGTCAGACCCAGTGTTGACATGTGGCAAGACGCTCCTCGGGGCGCGTCTTGCTTGGGCTTCTCTCCTGGAGGCCCTCAGTCAGACCCATTGTTGTCATGTGGCAAGACGCTCTTCGGGGCACGTCTTGCTTGGGCCTCTCTCCTGGAGGCGCTCAAACAGACCGAGTAGTGACATGTGGCAAGACGCTCCTCGGGGCGCGTCTTGCTTGGGCCTCTCTCATGGAGGCCCTCTGTCAAACCCAGTGTTGACATGTGTAAAGACGCTCCTCGGGGGGCGTCTTGCTTTGGCCTCTCTCCTGGAGGCCCTCAGTCAGACCCATTGTTGACATGTGGCAAGACGCTCCTTGGGCCGCGTGTTGCTTGGGCTTCTCTCCTGGAGGCCCTCAGTCAGACCCATTGTTGACAAGTGGCAAGACGCTCCTCGGGGCGCGTCTTGCTTGGGCCTCTCTCCTGGAGGCGCTCAGTCAGACCGAGTGCTGACATAAGGCAAGAAGCTCCTCGGGGCGCGTCTTGCTGGGGACTCTCTCCTGGAGGCGCTCAGTCAGACCCAGTGCTGACATGTGGCAAGATGCTCCTCGGGAAACGTCTTGCTTGGGCCGCTCTCCTGGAGGCGCTCAGTCAGACTGAGTAGTGACATGTGGCCTGACGCTCCTCGGGGCGCGTCTTGCTTGGGCCTCTCTCCTGGAGGCGCTCAGTCAGACCCAGTGGTGACATGTGGCAAGACACTCCTCGGGTCGCGTCTTGCTTGGGCCTCTCTCCTGGAGGCCCTCTGTCAGACCCAGTGTTGACATGTGTCAAGACGCTCCTCTGGGCGCGTCTTGCTTGGGCTTCTCTCCTGGAGGCCCTCAGTCAGACCCATTGTTGACATGTGGCAAGACGCTCCTCGGGGCGCGTCTTGCTTGGGCTTCTCTCCTGGAGGCGCTCAGACAGACCCAGTGTTGACATGTGACAAGATGCTCCTCGGGGCGCGTCTTGCTTGGGCCTCTCTCCTGGAGGTGCTCAGTCAGAACCAGAGGTGACATGTGGCAAGACGCTCCTCCGGGCGCGTCTTGCTTGGGCCTCTCTCCTGAAGGCCCTCTGTCAGACCCAGTGTTGACATGTGGCAAGACGCTCCTCCGGGCGCATCTTGCTTGGGCCTCTCTCCTGGAGGCCCTCAGTCAGACCCATTGTTGACATGTGGCAAGACGCTCCTCGGGGCGCGTCTTGCTTGGGCCTCTCTCCTGGAGGCGCTCAGTCAGACCGAGTGCTGACATAAGGCAAGACGCTCCTCGGGGCGCGTCGTGCTGGGGCCTCTCTCCTGGAGGCGCTCAGTCAGACCCAGTGCTGACATGTGGCAAGACGCTCCTCGGGGCGCGTCTTGCTTGGGCCTCTCTCCTGGAGGCGCTCATTCAGACTCAGTGGTGACATGTGGCAAGACGCTCCTCGGGGCGCGTATTGCTTGGGCCTCTCTCCTGAATGCCCTATGTCAGACCGAGTGTTGACATGTGGCAAGACTCTCCTCGGGGCGCGTCTTGCTTGGGCTTCTCTCATGGAGGCCCTCAGTCCGACCCAGTGTTGACATGTGTCAAGACGCTCCTCGGGGCGTGTCTTGCTTGGGCCTCTCTCCTGGAGGCGCTCAGTCAGACCCAGTGTTGACATGTGGCAAGACGCTCCTCTGGGCGCGTCTTGCTTGGGCTTCTCTCCTGGAGGCCCTCAGTCAGACCCATTGTTGACATGTGGCAAGACGCTCCTCGGGGCACGTCTTGCTTGGGCCTCTCTCCTGGAGGCGCTCAGTCAGACCGAGTAGTGACATGTGGCAAGACGCTCCTTGGGGCGCGTCTTGCTTGGACCTCCCTCCTAGAGGCGCTCAGTCAGACCGAGTAGTGACATTTGGCAAGACGCTCCTCGGGGCTCGTCTTGCTTGGACCTCTCTCCTGGAGGCGCTCAGTTAGACCGAGTAGTGACATGTGGCAAGACGCTCCTCAGGGCGCGTCTTGCTTGGGCCTCTCTCCTGGAGGCGCTCAGTCAGACCGAGTGCTGACATAAGGCAAGACGCTCCTCGGGGCGCGTCTTGCTGGGGCCTCTCTCCTGGAGGTGCTCAATCAGACCCAGTGGTGACACGTTGCAAGACGCTCCTCGGGGCGCATCTTGCTTGGGCCTCTCTCCTGGAGGCGCTAAGTCAGACCCAGTGTTGACACGTGGCAAGACGCTCCTCGGGGCGCGTCTTGCTTGGGCCTCTCTCCTGGAGGCGCTCAGTCAGACACAGTGTTGACATGTGGCAAGACACTCGTCGGGGCGCGTCTTGCTTGGGCTTCTCTCATGGAGGCCCTCAGTAAGACCCATTGTTGACATGTGGAAAGAAGCTCCTCGGGGAGCGTCTTGCTTTGGCTTCTCTCCTGGAGGCCCTCAGTCAGACCCATTGTTCACATGTGGCAAGACGCTCCTCGGGGCGCTTATTGCTTGGGCCTCTCTCCTGGATGCCCTCTGTCAGACCCAGTGTTGACATGTGGCAAGACGCTCCTCGGGGCGTGTCTTGCTTGGGCCTCTCTCCTGGAGGCGCTCAGTCAGACCCAGTGTTGACATGTGGCAAGACGCTCCTCGGGGAGCTTCTTGCTTGGGCTTCTCTCCTGGAGGCCCTCAGTCAGACCCATTGTTGACAAGTGGCAAGACGCTCCTCGGGGCGCGTCTTGCTGGGGCTTCTCTCATGGAGGCACTCAGTCAGACCCAGTGTTGACATGTGGCAAGACGCTCCTCGGGGCGCGTGTTGCTTGGACCTCTCTCCTGGAGGCGCTCAGTCAGACCGAGTAGTGACATGTGGCAAGACGCTCCTCGGGGCGCGTCTTGCTTGGGCCTCTCTCCTGGAGGCGCTCAATTAGACCCAGTGTTGACATGTGGCAAGACGCTCCTCGGGGCGCGTCTTGCTTGGGCTTCTCTCCTGGAGGCCCTCAGTCAGACCCATTGTTGACATGTGGCAAGACGCTCCTCGGGGCGCTTCTTGCTTGGGCCTCTCTCCTGGAGGCGCTCAGTCAGACCCAGTGTTGACATGTGTCAAGACGCTCCTCGGGCGTTTGTTGCTTGCGCCTCTCTCCTGGAGGCGCTCAGTCAGACCCAGAGGTGACATGTGGCAAGACGCTCCTCGGGCCTCTCTCCTGGAGGCGCTCAGTCAGACCCAGTGTTGACATGTGGCAAGACGTTCCTCGGGGCGCGTCCTGCTTGGACCTCTCTCCTGGAGGTGCTCAGTCAGACCCAGTGTTGACATGTGGCAAGACGCCCATCGGGGCGCGTCTTGCTGGGGCTTCTCTCATGGAGGCACTCAGTCAGACCCAGTGTTGACATGTGGCGAGATGCTCCTCGGGGCACGTCTTGCTTGGGCCTCTCTCCTGGAGGCGCTCAGTCAGACCAAGAGGAGACATGTGGCAAGACGCTCCTCCGGGCGCGTCTTGCTTGGGCCTCTCTCCAGGAGGCGCTCAGTCAGACCCAGTGTTCACATGTGGCAAGACGCTCCTCGGGGCGCGTCTTGCTTGGGCCTCTCTCCTGGAGGCGCTCAGTCAGACCCAGTGTAGACATGTGGCAAGACGCTCCTCGGGGCGCATCTTGCTTGGGCCTCTCTCCTCGAGGCGCTCAGTCAGACCGAGTGCTGACATGTGGCAAAACGCTCCTCGGGGCACGTCTTGCTTGGGCCTCTCTCCTGGAGGCGCTCAGTCAGACCCAGTGGTGACATGTGGCAAGACACTCCTCGGGGCGCATCTTGCTTGGGCCTCTCTCCTGGAGGCCCTCTGTCAGACCCAGTGTTGGCATGTGGAAAGACGCTCCTCAGGGCGCCGTCTTGGTTGGGTCTCTCTCCTGGAGGCGCTCAGTCAGACCCAGTGGTGACATGTGGCAAGACGCTCCTCGGGGCGCGTATTGCTTGGGCCTCTCTCCTGGATACCCTCTGTCAGACAGAGTGTTGACATGTGGCAAGACTCTCCTCGGGGCGCGTCTTGCTTGGGCTTCTCTAATGGAGGCCCTCAGTCAGACCCAGTGTTGACATGTGTCAAGACGCTCCTCGGGGCGTGTCTTGCTTGGGCCTCTCTCCTGGAGGCGCTCAGTCAGACCCAGTGTTGACATGTGGCAAGACGCTCCTCGGGGCGCGTCTTGCTTGGGCTTCTCTCCTGGAGGCCCTCAGTCAGACCCATTGTTGTCATGTGGCAAGACGCTCCTCGGGGCACGTCTTGCTTGGGCCTCTCTCCTGGAGGCGCTCAAACAGACCGAGTAGTGACATGTGGCAAGACGCTCCTCGGGGCGCGTCTTGCTTGGACCTCTCTCCCTGAGGCGCTCAGTCAGACCCAGTGTTTACATTTGGCAAGACACTCCTCGGGGCGCGTCTTGCTTGGGCCTCTCTCATGGAGGCCCTCTGTCAAACCCAGTGTTGACATGTGTAAAGACGCTCCTCGGGGGGCGTCTTGCTTTGGCCTCTCTCCTGGAGGCCCTCAGTCAGACCCATTGTTGACATGTGGCAAGACGCTCCTTGGGCCGCGTGTTGCTTGGGCTTCTCTCCTGGAGGCCCTCAGTCAGACCCATTGTTGACAAGTGGCAAGACGCTCCTCGGGGCGCGTCTTGCTTGGGCCTCTCTCCTGGAGGCGCTCAGTCAGACCGAGTGCTGACATAAGGCAAGAAGCTCCTCGGGGCGCGTCTTGCTGGGGACTCTCTCCTGGAGGCGCTCAGTCAGACCCAGTGCTGACATGTGGCAAGATGCTCCTCGGGGCGCGTCTTGCTTGGGCCTCTCTCCTGGAGGCGCTCAGTCAGACTGAGTAGTGACATGTGGCCTGATGCTCCTCGGGGCGCGTCTTGCTTGGGCCTCTCTCCTGGAGGCGCTCAGTCAGACCCAGTGGTGACATGTGGCAAGACACTCCTCGGGGCGAGTCTTGCTTGGGCCTCTCTCCTGGAGGCCCTCTGTCAGACCCAGTGTTGACATGTGTCAGGACGCTCCTCGGGGCGCGTCTTGCTTGGGCTTCTCTCCTGGAGGCCCTCAGTCAGACCCATTGTTGACATGTGGCAAGACGCTCCTCGGGGCGCGTCTTGCTTGGGCTTCTCTCCTGGAGGCGCTCAGACAGACCCAGTGTTGACATGTGACAAGATGCTCCTCGGGGCGCGTCTTGCTTGGGCCTCTCTCCTGGAGGCGCTCAGTCAGAACCAGAGGTGACATGTGGCAAGACGCTCCTACGGGCGCATCTTGCTTGGGCCTCTCTCCTGGAGGCCCTCAGTCAGACCCATTGTTGACATGTGGCAAGACGCTCCTCGGGGCGCGTCTTGCTTGGTCCTCTCTCCTGGAGGCGCTCAGTCAGACCGAGTGCTGACATAAGGCAAGACGCTCCTCGGGGCGCGTCGTGCTGGGGCCTCTCTCCTGGAGGCGCTCAGTCAGACCCAGTGCTGACATGTGGCAAGACGCTCCTCGGGGCGCGTCTTGCTTGGGCCTCTCTCCTGGAGGCGCTCATTCAGACCCAGTGGTGACATGTGGCAAGACGCTCCTCGGGACGCGTATTGCTTGGGCCTCTCTCCTGAATGCCCTATGTCAGACCGAGTGTTGACATGTGGCAAGACTCTCCTCGGGGCGCGTCTTGCTTGGGCTTCTCTCATGGAGGCCCTCAGTCCGACCCAGTGTTGACATTTGTCAAGACGCTCCTCTGGGCGTGTCTTGCTTGGGCCTCTCTCCTGGAGGCGCTCAGTCAGACCCAGTGTTGACATGTGGCAAGACGCTCCTCTGGGCGCGTCTTGCTTGGGCTTCTCTCCTGGAGGCCCTCAGTCAGACCCATTGTTGACATGTGGCAAGACGCTCCTCGGGGCACGTCTTGCTTGGGCCTCTCTCCTGGAGGCGCTCAGTCAGACCGAGTAGTGACATGTGACAAGACGCTCCTCGGGGCGCGTCTTGCTTGTACCTCCCTCCTGGAGGCGCTCAGTCAGACCGAGTAGTGACATTTGGCAAGACGCTCCTCGGGGCGCGTCTTGCTTGGACCTCTCTCCTGGAGGCGCTCAGTTAGACCGAGTAGTGACATGTGGCAAGACGGTCCTCAGGGCGCGTCTTGCTTGGGCCTCTCTCCTGGAGGCGCTCAGTCAGACCGAGTGCTGACATAAGGCAAGACGCTCCTCGGGGCGCGTCTTGCTGGGGCCTCTCTCCTGGAGGTGCTCAATCAGACCCAGTGGTTACACGTGGCAAGACGCTCCTCTGGGCGCGTCTTGCTTGGGCCTCTCTCCTGGAGGAGCTCAGTCAGACCCAGTGGTGACACGTGGCAAGACGCTCCTCGGGGCGCATCTTGCTTGGGCCTCTCTCCTGGAGGCGCTAAGTCAGACCCAGTGTTGACACGTGGCAAGACGCTCCTCGGGGCGCGTCTTGCTTGGGCCTCTCTCCTGGAGGCGCTCAGTCAGACACAGTGTTGACATGTGGCAAGACACTCCTCGGGGCGCGTCTTGCTTGGGCTTCTCTCATGGAGGCCCTCAGTAAGACCCATTGTTGACATGTGGAAAGAAGCTCCTCGGGGAGCGTCTTGCTTTGGCTTCTCTCCTGGAGGCCCTCAGTCAGACCCATTGTTCACATGTGGCAAGACGCTCCTCGGGGCGCTTATTGCTTGGGCCTCTCTCCTGGATGCCCTCTGTCAGACCCAGTGTTGACATGTGGCAAGACTCTCCTCGGGGCGCGTCTTGCTTGGGCATCTCTCATGGAGGCCCTCAGTCAGACCCAGTGTTGACATGTGTCAAGACGCTCCTCGGGGCGTGTCTTGCTTGGGCCTCTCTCCTGGAGGCACTCAGTCAGACCCAGTGTTGACATGTGGCAAGACGCTCATCGGGGAGCTTCTTGCTTGGGCTTCTCTCCTGGAGGCCCTCAGTCAGACCCATTGTTGACATGTGGCAAGACGCTCCTCGGGGCACGTCTTGCTTGGGCCTCTCTCCTGGAGGCGCTCAGTCAGACCGAGTAGTGACATGTGGCAAGACGCGCCTCGGGGCGCGTCTTGCTTGGGCCTCTCTCCTGGAGGCGCTCAATTAGACCCAGTGTTGACATGTGGCAAGACGCTCCTCGGGGCGCGTCTTGCTTGGGCTTCTCTCCTGGAGGCCCTCAGTCAGACCCATTGTTGACATGTGGCAAGACGCTCCTCGGGGCACGTCTTGCTTGGGCCTCTCTCCTGGAGGCGCTCAGTCAGACCGAGTAGTGACATGTGGCAAGACGCTCCTCGGGGCGCGTCTTGCTGGGGCTTCTCTCATGGAGGCACTCAGTCAGACCCAGTGTTGACATGTGGCAAGACGCTCCTCGGGGCGCGTGTTGCTTGGACCTCTCTCCTGGAGGCGCTCAGTCAGACCGAGTAGTGACATGTGGCAAGACGCTCCTCGGGGCGCGTCTTGCTTGGGCCTCTCTCCTGGAGGCGCTCAATTAGACCCAGTGTTGACATGTGGCAAGACGCTCCTCGGGGCGCGTCTTGCTTGGGCTTCTCTCCTGGAGGCCCTCAGTCAGACCCATTGTTGACATGTGGCAAGACGCTCCTCGGGGCGCTTCTTGCTTGGGCCTCTCTCCTGGAGGCGCTCAGTCAGACCCAGTGTTGACATGTGTCAAGACGCTCCTCGGGCGTTTGTTGCTTGCGCCTCTCTCCTGGAGGCGCTCAGTCAGACCCAGAGGTGACATGTTGCAAGACGCTCCTCGGGGCGCGTCTTGCTTGGGCCTCTCTCCTGGAGGCGCTCAATTAGACCCAGTGTTGACATGTGGCAAGAAGCTCCTCGGGGCGCGTCTTGCTTGGGCTTCTCTCCTGGAGGCCCTCAGTCAGACCCATTGTTGACATGTGGCAAGACGCTCCTCGGGGCGCTTCTTGCTTGGGCCTCTCTCCTGGAGGCGCTCAGTCAGACCCAGTGTTGACATGTGGCAAGACGTTCCTCGGGGCGCGTCTTGCTTGGACCTCTCTCCTGGAGGTGCTCAGTCAGACCCAGTGTTGACATGTGGCAGGACGCTCATCGGGGCGCGTCTTGCTGGGGCTTCTCTCATGGAGGCACTCAGTCAGACCCAGTGTTGACATGTGGCAAGATGCTCCTCGGGGCACGTCTTGCTTGGGCCTCTCTCCTGGAGGCGCTCAGTCAGACCCAGAGGAGACATGTGGCAAGACGCTCCTCCGGGCGCGTCTTGCTTGGGCCTCTCTCCAGGAGGCGCTCAGTCAGACCCAGTGTTCACATGTGGCAAGACGCTCCTCGGGGCGCGTCTTGCTTGGGCCTCTCTCCTGGAGGCGCTCAGTCAGACCCAGTGTAGACATGTGGCAAGACGCTCCTCGGGGCGCGTCTTGCTTGGGCCTCTCTCCTGGAGGCGCTCAGTCAGACCGAGTGCTGACATGTGGCAAGACGCTCCTCGGGGCGCGTGTTGCTTGGGCCTCTCTCCTGGAGGCGCTCAGTCAGACCCAGTGGTGACATGTGGCAAGACACTCCTCGGGGCGCATCTTGCTTGGGCCTCTCTCCTGGAGGCCCTCTGTCAGACCCAGTGTTGGCATGTGGCAAGATTCTCCTCAGGGCGCGTCTTGGTTGGGTCTCTCTCCTGGAGGCGCTCAGTCAGACCCAGTGGTGACATGTGGCAAGACGCTCCTCGGGGCGCGTATTGCTTGGGCCTCTCTCCTGGATGCCCTCTGTCAGACAGAGTGTTGACATGTGGCAAGACTCTCCTCGGGGCGCGTCTTGCTTGGGCTTCTCTCATGGAGGCCCTCAGTCAGACCCAGTGTTGACATGTGTCAAGACGCTCCTCGGGGCGTGTCTTGCTTGGGCCTCTCTCCTGGAGGCGCTCAGTCAGACCCAGTGTTGACATGTGGCAAGACGCTCCTCGGGGCGCGTCTTGCTTGGGCTTCTCTCCTGGAGGCCCTCAGTCAGACGAATTGTTGACATGTGGCAAGACGCTCCTCGGGGCACGTCTTGCTTGGGCCTCTCTCCTGGAGGCGCTCAAACAGACCGAGTAGTGACATGTTGCAAGACGGTCCTCGGGGCGCGTCTTGCTTGGACCTCTCTCCCTGAGGCACTCAGTCAGACCGAGTAGTGACATGTGGCAAGACGCTCCTCGGGGCGCGTCTTGCTTGGACCTCTCTCCCTGAGGCGCTCAGTCAGACCCAGTGTTTACATTTGGCAAGACACTCCTCGGGGCGCGTCTTGCTTGGGCCTCTCTCATGGAGGCCCTCTGTCAAACCCAGTGTTGACATGTGTCAAGACACTCCTCGGGGGGCGTCTTGCTTTGGCCTCTCTCCTGGAGGCGCTCAGTCAGACCGAGTGCTGACATGTGGCAAGAAGCTCCTCGGGGCGCGTCTTGCTTGGGCTTCTCTCCCGGAGGCCCTCAGTAAGAACCATTGTTGACACGTGGCAAGACGCTCCTCGGGGCGCGTCTTGCTTGGGCCTCTCTCCTGGAGGCGCTCAGTCAGACTGAGTAGTGACATGTGGCCTGACGCTCCTCGGGGCGCGTGTTGCTTGGCCCTCTCTCCTGGAGGCGCTCAGTCAGACCAAGTGGTGACATGTGGCAAGACACTCCTCGGGGCGCGTCTTGCTTGGGCCTCTCTCCTGGAGGCCCTCTGTCAGACCCAGTGTTGACATGTGGCAAGACACTCCTCGGGGCGCGTCTTGCTTGGGCCTCTCTCATGGAGGCCCTCTGTCAGACCCAGTGTTGACATGTGTCAAGACGCTCTTCGGGGCGCGTCTTGCTTTGGCCTCTCTCCTGGAGGCGCTCAGTCAGACCGAGTGCTGACATGTGGCAAGAAGCTCCTCGGGGCGCGTCTTGCTTGGGCTTCTCTCCTGGAGGCCCTCAGTAAGACCCATTGTTGACATGTGGCAAGACGCTCCTCGGGGCGCGATTTGCTTGGGCCTCTCTCCTGGAGGCGCTCAGTCAGACTGAGTAGTGACATGTGGCCTGACGCTCCTCGGGGCGCGTGTTGCTTGGGCCTCTCTCCTTGAGGCACTCAGTCAGACCAAGTGGTGACATGTGGCAAGACACTCCTCGGGGCGCGTCTTGCTTGGGCCTCTCTCCTGGAGGCCCTCTGTCAGACCCAGTGTTGACATGTGTCAAGACGCTCCTCGGGGCGCGTCTTGCTTGGGCTTCTCTCCTGGAGGCCCTCAGTCAGACCCATTGTTGACATGTGGCAAGACGCTCCTCGGGGCGCGTCTTGCTTGGGCCTCTCTCCTGGAGGCGCTCAGTCAGACCGAGTGCTGACATAAGGCAAGACGCTCCTCGGGGCGCGTTTTGCTGGGGCCTCTCTCCTGGAGGCGCTCAGTCAGACCCAGTGCTGACATGTGGCAAGACGCTCCTCGGGGCGCGTCCTGCTTGGACCTCTCTCCTGGAGGCGCTCAGTCAGACTGAGTAGTGACATGTGGCCTGATGCTCCTCGGGGCGCGTCTTGCTTGGGCCTCTCTCCTGGAGGCCCTCAGTCAGACCCATTGTTGACATGAGGCAAGACGCTCCTCGGGGCGCGTCTTTCTTGGGCTTCTCTCCTGGAGGCGCTCAGACAGACCCAGTGTTGACATGTGACAAGACGCTCCTCGGGGCGCGTCTTGCTTGGGCCTCTCTCCCGGAGGCACTCAGTCAGAACCAGAGGTGACATGTGGCAAGACGCTCCTCGGGGCGCGTCTTGCTTGGGCCTCTCTCCTGGAGGCGCTCAGTCAGACCGAGTGCTGACATGTGGCAAGACGCTCCTCCGGGCGCGTCTTGCTTGGGCCTCTCTCCTGGAGGCGCTCAGTCAGACCCAGTGTTCACATGTGGCAAGACGCTCCTCGGGGCGCGTCTTGCTGGGGCTTCTCTCATGGAGGCACTCAGTCAGACCCAGTGTTGACATGTGGCAAGACGCTCCTCGGGGCGCGTGTTGCTTGGACCTCTCTCCTGGAGGCGCTCAGTCAGACCGAGTAGTGACATGTGGCAAGACGCTCCTCGGGGCGCGTCTTGCTTGGGCCTCTCTCCTGGAGGCGCTCAATTAGACCCAGTGTTGACATGTGGCAAGACGCTCCTCGGGGCTTGTCTTGCTTGGGCTTCTCTCCTGGAGGCCCTCAGTCAGACCCATTGTTGACATGTGGCAAGACGCTCCTCGGGGCGCTTCTTGCTTGCGCCTCTCTCCTGGAGGCGCTCAGTCAGACCCAGAGGTGACATGTGGCAAGACGCTCCTCGGGCCTCTCTCCTGGAGGCGCTCAGTCAGACCCAGTGTTGACATGTGGCAAGACGCTTCTCGGGGCGCGTCTTGCTTGGGCCTCTCTCCTGGAGGTGCTCAGTCAGACCCAGTGTTGACATGTGGCAATACGCTCATCGGGGCGCGTCTTGCTGGGGCTTCTCTCATGGAGGCACTCAGTCAGACCCAGTGTTGACATGTGGCAAGATGCTCCTCGGGGCACGTCTTGCATGGGCCTCTCTCCTGGAGGCGCTCAGTCAGACCCAGAGGAGACATGTGTCAAGACGCTCCTCGGGGTGCGTCTTGCTTGGGCCTCTCTCCTGGAGGCGCTCAGTCAGACCGAGTGCTGACATGTGGCAAGACTCTCCTCCGGGCGCGTCTTGCTTGGGCCTCTCTCCTGGAGGCGCTCAGTCAGACCCAGTGTTCACATGTGGCAAGACGCTCCTCGGGGCGCGTCTTGCTTGGGCCTCTCTCCAGGAGGTGCTCAGTCAGACCCAGTGTAGACATGTGGCAAGACGCTCCTCGGGGCGCGTCTTGCTTGGGCCTCTCTCCTGGAGGCGCTCATGCAGACCGAGTGCTGACATGTGGCAAGACGCTCCTCGGGGCGCGTCTTGCTTGGGCCTCTCTCCTGGAGGCGCTCAGTCAGACCCAGTGGTGACATGTGGCAAGACACTCCTCGGGGCGCATCTTGCTTGGGCCTCTCTCCTGGAGGCCCTCTGTCAGACCCAGTGTTGGCATGTGGCAAGACGCTCCTCAGGGCGCGTCTTGGTTGGGTCTCTCTCCTGGAGGCGCTCAGTCAGACCCATTGTTGACATGTGGCAAGACGCTCCTCGGGGCGCGTCTTGCTTGGGCCTCTCTCCTGGAGGCGCTCAGTCAGACCGAGTGCTGACATAAGGCAAGACGCTCCTCGGGGCGCGTTTTGCTGGGGCCTCTCTCCTGGAGGCGCTCAGTCAGACCCAGTGCTGACATGTGGCAAGACGCTCCTCGGGGCGCGTCCTGCTTGGGCCTCTCTCCTGGAGGCGCTCAGTCAGACTGAGTAGTGACATGAGGCAAGACGCTCCTCGGGGCGCGTCTTGCTTGGGCTTCTCTCCTGGAGGCGCTCAGACAGACCCAGTGTTGACATGTGACAAGACGCTCCTCGGGGCGCGTCTTGCTTGGGCCTCTCTCCCGGAGGCGCTCAGTCAGAACCAGAGGTGACATGTGGCAAGACGCTCCTCGGGGCGCGTCTTGCTTGGGCCTCTCTCCTGGAGGCGCTCAGTCAGACCGAGTGCTGACATGTGGCAAGATGCTCCTCCGGGCGCGTCTTGCTTGGGCCTCTCTCCTGGAGGCGCTCAGTCAGACCCAGTGTTCACATGTGGCAAGACGCTCCTCGGGGCGCGTCTTGCTGGGGCTTCTCTCATGGAGGCACTCAGTCAGACCCAGTGTTGACATGTGGCAAAACGCTCCTCGGGGCGCGTGTTGCTTGGACCTCTCTCCTGGAGGCGCTCAATTAGACCCAGTGTTGACATGTGGCAAGACGCTCCTCGGGGCTTGTCTTGCTTGGGCTTCTCTCCTGGAGGCCCTCAGTCAGACCCATTGTTGACATGTGGCAAGACGCTCCTCGGGGCGCTTCTTGCTTGGGCCTCTCTCCTGGAGGCGCTCAGTCAGACCCTGTGTTGACATGTTTCAAGACGCTCCTCGGGCGTTTCTTGCTTGCGCCTCTCTCCTGGAGGCGCTCAGTAAGACCCAGAGGTGACATGTGGCAAGACGCTCCTCGGGCCTCTCTCCTGGAGGCGCTCAGTCAGACCCAGTGTTGACATGTGGCAAGACGCTTCTCGGGGCGCGTCTTGCTTGGGCCTCTCTCCTGGAGGTGCTCAGTCAGACCCAGTGTTGACATGTGGCAATACGCTCCTCGGGGCGCGTCTTGCTGGGGCTTCTCTCATGGAGGCACTCAGTCAGACACAGTGTTGACATGTGGCAAGATGCTCCTCGGGGCACGTCTTGCGTGGGCCTCTCTCCTGGAGGCGCTCAGTCAGACCCAGAGGAGACATGTGTCAAGACGCTCCTCGGGGTGCGTCTTGCTTGGGCCTCTCTCCTGGAGGCGCTCAGTCAGACCGAGTGCTGACATGTGGCAAGACGCTCCTCCGGGCGCGTCTTGCTTGGGCCTCTCTCCTGGAGGCGCTCAGTCAGACCCAGTGTTCCCATGTGGCAAGACGCTCCTCGGGGCGCGTCTTGCTTGGGCCTCTCTCCTGGAGGCGCTCAGTCAGACCCAGTGTAGACATGTGGCAAGACGCTCCTCGGGGCGCGTCTTGCTTGGGTCTCTCTCCTGGAGGCGCTCAGTCAGACCCAGTGGTGACATGTGGCAAGACGCTCCTCGGGGCGCGTATTGCTTGGGCCTCTCTCCTGGATGCCCTCTGTCAGACAGAGTGTTGACATGTGGCAAGACTCTCCTCGGGGCGCGTCTTGCTTGGGCTTCTCTCATGGAGGCCCTCAGTCAGACCCAGTGTTGACATGTGTCAAGACGCTCCTCGGGGCGTATCTTGCTTGGGCCTCTCTCCTGGAGGCGCTCAGTCAGACCCAGTGTTGACATGTGGCAAGACGCTCCTCGGGGCGCGTCTTGCTTGGGCTTCTCTCCTGAAGGCCCTCAGTCAGACCCATTGTTGACATGTGGCAAGACGCTCCTCGGGGCACGTCTTGCTTGGGCCTCTCTCCTGGAGGCGCTCAAACAGACCGAGTAGTGACATGTGGCAAGACGCTCCTCGGGGCGCGTCTTGCTTGGAACTCTCTCCCTGAGGCACTGAGTCAGACCGAGTAGTGACATGTGGCAAGACGCTCCTCGGGGCACGTCTTGCTTGGACCTCTCTCCCTGAGGCGCTCAGTCAGACCCAGTGTTGACATTTGGCAAGACACTCCTCGGGGCGCGTCTTGCTTGGGCCTCTCTCATGGAGGCCCTCTGTCAAACCCAGTGTTGACATGTGTCAAGACGCTCCTCAGGGGGCGTCTTGCTTTGGCCTCTCTCCTGGAGGCGCTCAGTCAGACCGAGTGCTGACATTTTGCAAGAAGCTCCTCGGGGCTCGTCTTGCTTGGGCTTCTCTCCCGGAGGCCCTCAGTAAGAACCATTGTTGACACGTGGCAAGACGCCTCTCGGGGCGCGTCTTGCTTGGGCCTCTCTCCTGGAGGCGCTCAGTCAGACTGAGTAGTGACATGTGGCCTGACGCTCCTCGGGGCGCGTGTTGCTTGGGCCTCTCTCCTGGAGGCGCTCAGTCAGACCAAGTGGTGACATGTGGCAAGACACTCCTCGGGGCGCGTCTTGCTTGGGCCTCTCTCCTGGAGGCCCTCTGTCAGACCCAGTGTTGACATGTGGCAAGACACTCCTCGGGGCGCGTCTTGCTTGGGCCTCTCTCATGGAGGCCCTCTGTCAGACCGAGTGCTGACATGTGGCAAGAAGCTCCTCGGGGCGCGTCTTGCTTGGGATTCTCTCCTGGAGGCCCTCAGTAAGACCCATTGTTGACATGTGGCAAGACGCTCCTCGGGGCGCGATTTGCTTGGGCCTCTCTCCTGGAGGGGCTCAGTCAGACTGAGTAGTGACATGTGGCCTGACGCTCCTCGGGGCGCGTGTTTTTTGGGCCTCTCTCCTTGAGGCGCTCAGTCAGACCAAGTGGTGACATGTGGCAAGACACTCCTCGGGGCGCGTCTTGCTTGGGCCTCTCTCCTGGAGGCCCTCTGTCAGACCCAGTGTTGACATGTGTCAAGACGCTCCTCGGGGCGCGTCTTGCTTGGGCTTCTCTCCTGGAGGCCCTCAGTCAGACCCATTGTTGACATGTGGCAAGACGCTCCTCGGGGCGCGTCTTGCTTGGGCCTCTCTCCTGGAGGCGCTCAGTCAGACCGAGTGCTGACATAAGGCAAGACGCTCCTCGGGGCGCGTCTTGCTGGGGCCTCTCTCCTGGAGGCGCTCAGTCAGACCCAGTGCTGACATGTGGCAAGACGCTCCTCGGGGCGCTTCCTGCTTGGGCCTCTCTCCTGGAGGCGCTCAGTCAGACTGAGTAGTGACATGTGGCCTGACGCTCCTCGGGGCGCGTCTTGCTTGGGCCTCTCTCCTGGAGGCCATCAGTCAGACCCATTGTTGACATGAGGCAAGACGCTCCTCGGGGCGCGTCTTGCTTGGGCTTCTCTCCTGGAGGCGCTCAGACAGACCTAGTGTTGACATGTGACAAGACGCTCCTCGGGGCGCGTCTTGCTTGGGCCTCTCTCCTGGAGGCGCTCAGTCAGAACCAGAGGTGACATGTGGCAAGACGCTCCTCGGGGCGCGTCTTGCTTGGGCCTCTCTCCTGGATGCGCTCAGTCAGACCGAGTGCTGACATGTGGCAAGACGCTCCTCCGGGCGCGTCTTGCTTGGGCCTCTCTCCTGGAGGCGCTCAGTCAGACCCAGTGTTCACTTGTGGCAAGACGCTCCTGGGGGCGCGTCTTGCTTGGGCCTCTCTCCTGGAGGCGCTCAGTCAGACCCAGTGTAGACATGTGGCAAGACGCTCCTCGGGGCGCGTCGTGCTTGGGCCTCTCTCCTGGAGGCGCTCAGTCAGACCGAGTGCTGACACGTGGCAAGACGCTCCTCGGGGCGCGTCTTGCTTGGGCCTCTCTCCTGGAGGCCCTCTGTCAGACCCAGTGTTGGCATGTGGCAAGACGCTCCTCAGGGCGCGTCTTGGTTGGGTCTCTCTCCTGGAGGCGCTCAGTCAGACCCAGTGGTGACATGTGGCAAGACGCTCCTCGGGGCGCGTATTGCTTGGGCCTCTCTCCTGGATGCCCTCTGTCAGACAGGGTGTTGACATGTGGCAAGACTCTCCTCGGGGCGCGTCTTGCTTGGGCTTCTCTCATGGAGGCCCTCAGTCAGACCCAGTGTTGACATGTGTCAAGACGCTCCTCGGGGCGTGTCTTGCTTGGGCCTCTCTCCTGGAGGCGCTCAGTCAGACCCAGTGTTGACATGTGGCAAGACGCTCCTCGGGGCACGTCTTGCTTTGGCCTCTCTCCTGGAGGCGCTCAAACAGACCGAGTAGTGACATGTGGCAAGACGCTCCTCGGGGCGCATCTTGCTTGGACCTCTCTCCCTGAGGCACTCAGTCAGACCGAGTGCTGACATGTGGCAAGAAGCTCCTCGGGGCGCGTCTTGCTTGGGCTTCTCTCCCGGAGGCCCTCAGTAAGAACCATTGTTGACACGTGGCAAGACGCTCCTCGGGGCGTGTCTTGCTTGGGCCTCTCTCCTGGAGGCGCTCAGTCAGACTGAGTAGTGACATGTGGCCTGACGCTCCTCGGGGCGCGTGTTGCTTGGGCCTCTCTCCTGGAGGCCCTCAGTCAGACCCATTGTTGACATGTGGCAAGACGCTCCTCGGGGCGCTTCTTGCTTGCGCCTCTCTCCTGGAGGCGCTCAGTCAGACCCAGAGGTGACATGTGGCAAGACGCTCCTCGGGCCTCTCTCCTGGAGGCGCTCAGTCAGACCCAGTGTTGACATGTGGCAAGACGCTTCTCGGGGCGCGTCTTGCTTGGGCCTCTCTCCTGGAGGTGCTCAGTCAGACCCAGTGTTGACATGTGGCAATACGCTCATCGGGGCGCGTCTTGCTGGGGCTTCTCTCATGGAGGCACTCAGTCAGACCCAGTGTTGACATGTGGCAAGATGCTCCTCGGGGCACGTCTTGCGTGGGCCTCTCTCCTGGAGGCGCTCAGTCAGACCCAGAGGAGACATGTGTCAAGACGCTCCTCGGGGTGCGTCTTGCTTGGGCCTTTCTCCTGGAGGCGCTCAGTCAGACCGAGTGCTGACATGTGGCAAGACGCTCCTCCGGGCGCGTCTTGTTTGGGCCTCTCTCCTGGAGGCGCTCAGTCAGACCCAGTGTTCACATGTGGCAAGACGCTCCTCGGGGCGCGTCTTGCTTGGGCCTCTCTCCAGGAGGTGCTCAGTCAGACCCAGTGTAGACATGTGGCAAGACGCTCCTCGGGGCGCGTCTTGCTTGGGCCTCTCTCCTGGAGGCGCTCATGCAGACCGAGTGCTGACATGTGGCAAGACACTCCTCGGGGCGCGTCTTGCTTGGGCCTCTCTCCTGGAGGCGCTCAGTCAGACCCAGTGGTGACATGTGGCAAGACACTCCTCGGGGCGCATCTTGCTTGGGCCTCTCTCCTGGAGGCCCTCTGTCAGACCCAGTGTTGGCATGTGGCAAGACGCTCCTCAGGGCGCGTCTTGGTTGGGTCTCTCTCCTGGAGGCGCTCAGTCAGACCCATTGTTGACATGTGGCAAGACGCTCCTCGGGGCGCGTCTTGCTTGGGCCTCTCTCCTGGAGGCGCTCAGTCAGACCGAGTGCTGACATAAGGCAAGACGCTCCTCGGGGCGCGTTTTGCTGGGGCCTCTCTCCTGGAGGCGCTCAGTCAGACCCAGTGCTGACATGTGGCAAGACGCTCCTCGGGGTGCGTCCTGCTTGGGCCTCTCTCCTGGAGGCGCTCAGTCAGACTGAGTAGTGACATGTGGCAAGACGCTCCTCGGGGCGCGTCTTGCTTGGGCCTCTCTCCTGGAGGCGCTCAGTCAGACCCAGTGGTGACATGTGGCAAGACACTCCTCGGGGCGCATCTTGCTTGGGCCTCTCTCCTGGAGGCCCTCTGTCAGACCCAGTGTTGGCATGTGGCAAGACGCTCCTCAGGGCGCGTCTTGGTTGGGTCTCTCTCCTGGAGGCGCTCAGTCAGACCCATTGTTGACATGTGGCAAGACGCTCCTCGGGGCGCGTCTTGCTTGGGCCTCTCTCCTGGAGGCGCTCAGTCAGACCGAGTGCTGACATAAGGCAAGACGCTCCTCGGGGCGCGTTTTGCTGGGGCCTCTCTCCTGGAGGCGCTCAGTCAGACCCAGTGCTGACATGTGGCAAGACGCTCCTCGGGGTGCGTCCTGCTTGGGCCTCTCTCCTGGAGGCGCTCAGTCAGACTGAGTAGTGACATGAGGCAAGACGCTCCTCGGGGCGCGTCTTGCTTGGGCTTCTCTCCTGGAGGCGCTCAGACAGACCCAGTGTTGAAATGTGACAAGACGCTCCTCGGGGCGCGTCTTGCTTGGGCCTCTCTCCCGGAGGCGCTCAGTCAGAACCAGAGGTGACATGTGGCAAGACGCTCCTCGGGGCGCGTCTTGCTTGGGCCTCTCTCCTGGAGGCGCTCAGTCAGACCGAGTGCTGACATGTGGCAAGATGCTCCTCCGGGCGCGTCTTGCTTGGGCCTCTCTCCTGGAGGCGCTCAGTCAGACCCAGTGTTCACATGTGGCAAGACGCTCCTCGGGGCGCGTCTTGCTGGGGCTTCTCTCATGGAGGCACTCAGTCAGACCCAGTGTTGACATGTGGCAAAACGCTCCTCGGGGCGCGTGTTGCTTGGACCTCTCTCCTGGAGGCGCTCAATTAGACCCAGTGTTGACATGTGGCAAGACGCTCCTCGGGGCTTGTCTTGCTTGGGCTTCTCTCCTGGAGGCCCTCAGTCAGACCCATTGTTGACATGTGGCAAGACGCTCCTCGGGGCGCTTCTTGCTTGGGCCTCTCTCCTGGAGGCGCTCAGTCAGACCCTGTGTTGACATGTTTCAAGACGCTCCTCGGGCGTTTCTTGCTTGCGCCTCTCTCCTGGAGGCGCTCAGTCAGACCCAGAGGTGACATGTGGCAAGACGCTCCTCGGGCCTCTCTCCTGGAGGCGCTCAGTCAGACCCAGTGTTGACATGTGGCAAGACGCTTCTCGGGGCGCGTCTTGCTTGGGCCTCTCTCCTGGAGGTGCTCAGTCAGACCCAGTGTTGACATGTGGCAATACGCTCCTCGGGGCGCGTCTTGCTGGGGCTTCTCTCATGGAGGCACTCAGTCAGACACAGTGTTGACATGTGGCAAGATGCTCCTCGGGGCACGTCTTGCGTGGGCCTCTCTCCTGGAGGCGCTCAGTCAGACCCAGAGGAGACATGTGTCAAGACGCTCCTCGGGGTGCGTCTTGCTTGGGCCTCTCTCCTGGAGGCGCTCAGTCAGACCGAGTGCTGACATGTGGCAAGACGCTCCTCCGGGCGCGTCTTGCTTGGGCCTCTCTCCTGGAGGCGCTCAGTCAGACCCAGTGTTCCCATGTGGCAAGACGCTCCTCGGGGCGCGTCTTGCTTGGGCCTCTCTCCTGGAGGCGCTCAGTCAGACCCAGTGTAGACATGTGGCAAGACGCTCTTCGGGGCGCGTCTTGCTTGGGTCTCTCTCCTGGAGGCGCTCAGTCAGACCCAGTGGTGACATGTGGCAAGACGCTCCTCGGGGCGCGTATTGCTTGGGCCTCTCTCCTGGATGCCCTCTGTCAGACAGAGTGTTGACATGTGGCAAGACTCTCCTCGGGGCACGTCTTGCTTGGGCTTCTCTCATGGAGGCCCTCAGTCAGACCCAGTGTTGACATGTGTCAAGACGCTCCTCGGGGCGTATCTTGCTTGGGCCTCTCTCCTGGAGGCGCTCAGTCAGACCCAGTGTTGACATGTGGCAAGACGCTCCTCGGGGCGCGTCTTGCTTGGGCTTCTCTCCTGAAGGCCCTCAGTCAGACCCATTGTTGACATGTGGCAAGACGCTCCTCGGGGCACGTCTTGCTTGGGCCTCTCTCCTGGAGGCGCTCAAACAGACCGAGTAGTGACATGTGGCAAGACGCTCCTCGGGGCGCGTCTTGCTTGGAACTCTCTCCCTGAGGCACTGAGTCAGACCGAGTAGTGACATGTGGCAAGACGCTCCTCGGGGCACGTCTTGCTTGGACCTCTCTCCCTGAGGCGCTCAGTCAGACCCAGTGTTGACATTTGGCAAGACACTCCTCGGGGCGCGTCTTGCTTGGGCCTCTCTCATGGAGGCCCTCTGTCAAACCCAGTGTTGACATGTGTCAAGACGCTCCTCAGGGGGCGTCTTGCTTTGGCCTCTCTCCTGGAGGCGCTCAGTCAGACCGAGTGCTGACATTTTGCAAGAAGCTCCTCGGGGCTCGTCTTGCTTGGGCTTCTCTCCCGGAGGCCCTCAGTAAGAACCATTGTTGACACGTGGCAAGACGCCCCTCGGGGCGCGTCTTGCTTGGGCCTCTCTCCTGGAGGCGCTCAGTCAGACTGAGTAGTGACATGTGGCCTGACGCTCCTCGGGGCGCGTGTTGCTTGGGCCTCTCTCCTGGAGGCGCTCAGTCAGACCAAGTGGTGACATGTGGCAAGACACTCCTCGGGGCGCGTCTTGCTTGGGCCTCTCTCCTGGAGGCCCTCTGTCAGACCCAGTGTTGACATGTGGCAAGACACTCCTCGGGGCGCGTCTTGCTTGGGCCTCTCTCATGGAGGCCCTCTGTCAGACCGAGTGCTGACATGTGGCAAGAAGCTCCTCGGGGCGCGTCTTGCTTGGGATTCTCTCCTGGAGGCCCTCAGTAAGACCCATTGTTGACATGTGGCAAGACGCTCCTCGGGGCGCGATTTGCTTGGGCCTCTCTCCTGGAGGGGCTCAGTCAGACTGAGTAGTGACATGTGGCCTGACGCTCCTCGGGGCGCGTGTTGCTTGGGCCTCTCTCCTTGAGGCGCTCAGTCAGACCAAGTGGTGACATGTGGCAAGACACTCCTCGGGGCGCGTCTTGCTTGGGCCTCTCTCCTGGAGGCCCTCTGTCAGACCCAGTGTTGACATGTGTCAAGACGCTCCTCGGGGCGCGTCTTGCTTGGGCTTCTCTCCTGGAGGCCCTCAGTCAGACCCATTGTTGACATGTGGCAAGACGCTCCTCGGGGCGCGTCTTGCTTGGGCCTCTCTCCTGGAGGCGCTCAGTCAGACCGAGTGCTGACATAAGGCAAGACGCTCCTCGGGGTGCGTCTTGCTGGGGCCTCTCTCCTGGAGGCGCTCAGTCAGACCCAGTGCTGACATGTGGCAAGACGCTCCTCGGGGCGCTTCCTGCTTGGGCCTCTCTCCTGGAGGCGCTCAGTCAGACTGAGTAGTGACATGTGGCCTGACGCTCCTCGGGGCGCGTCTTGCTTGGGCCTCTCTCCTGGAGGCCCTCAGTCAGACCCATTGTTGACATGAGGCAAGACGCTCCTAGGGGCGCGTCTTGCTTGGGCTTCTCTCCTGGAGGCGCTCAGACAGACCTAGTGTTGACATGTGACAAGACGCTCCTCGGGGCGCGTCTTGCTTGGGCCTCTCTCCTGGAGGCGCTCAGTCAGAACCAGAGGTGACATGTGGCAAGACGCTCCTCGGGGCGCGTCTTGCTTGGGCCTCTCTCCTGGATGCGCTCAGTCAGACCGAGTGCTGACATGTGGCAAGACGCTCCTCCGGGCGCGTCTTGCTTGGGCCTCTCTCCTGGAGGCGCTCAGTCAGACCCAGTGTTCACTTGTGGCAAGACGCTCCTGGGGGCGCGTCTTGCTTGGGCCTCTCTCCTGGAGGCGCTCAGTCAGACCAAGTGTAGACATGTGGCAAGACGCTCCTCGGGGCGCGTCGTGCTTGGGCCTCTCTCCTGGAGGCGCTCAGTCAGACCGAGTGCTGACACGTGGCAAGACGCTCCTCGGGGCGCGTCTTGCTTGGGCCTCTCTCCTGGAGGCCCTCTGTCAGACCCAGTGTTGGCATGTGGCAAGACGCTCCTCAGGGCGCGTCTTGGTTGGGTCTCTCTCCTGGAGGCGCTCAGTCAGACCCAGTGGTGACATGTGGCAAGACGCTCCTCGGGGCGCGTATTGCTTGGGCCTCTCTCCTGGATGCCCTCTGTCAGACAGAGTGTTGACATGTGGCAAGACTCTCCTCGGGGCGCGTCTTGCTTGGGCTTCTCTCATGGAGGCCCTCAGTCAGACCCAGTGTTGACATGTGTCAAGACGCTCCTCGGGGCGTGTCTTGCTTGGGCCTCTCTCCTGGAGGCGCTCAGTCAGACCCAGTGTTGACATGTGGCAAGACGCTCCTCGGGGCACGTCTTGCTTGGGTCTCTCTCCTGGAGGCGCTCAAACAGACCGAGTAGTGACATGTGGCAAGACGCTCCTCGGGGCGCATCTTGCTTGGACCTCTCTCCCTGAGGCACTCAGTCAGACCGAGTGCTGACATGTGGCAAGAAGCTCCTCGGGGCGCGTCTTGCTTGGGCTTCTCTCCCGGAGGCCCTCAGTAAGAACCATTGTTGACACGTGGCAAGACGCTCCTCGGGGCGTGTCTTGCTTGGGCCTCTCTCCTGGAGGCGCTCAGTCAGACTGAGTAGTGACATGTGGCCTGACGCTCCTCGGGGCGCGTGTTGCTTGGGCCTCTCTCCTGGAGGCGCTCAGTCAGACCAAGTGGTGACATGTGGCAAGACACTCCTCGGGGCGCGTCTTGCTTGGGCCTCTCTCCTGGAGGCCCTCTGTCAGACCCAGTGTTGACATGTGGCAAGACACTCCTCGGGGCGCATCTTGCTTGGGCCTCTCTCATGGAGGCCCTCTGTCAGACCCAGTGTTGACATGTGTCAAGACGCTCCTCGGGGCGCGTCTTGCTTTGGCCTCTCTCCTGGAGGCGCTCAGTCAGACCGAGTGCTGACATGTGGCAAGAAGCTCCTCGGGGCGCGTCTTGCTTGGGCTTCTCTCCTGGAGGCCCTCAGTAAGACCCATTGTTGAAATGTGGCAAGACGCTCCTCGGGGCGCGATTTGCTTGGGCCTCTCTCCTGGAGGCGCTCAGTCAGACTGAGTAGTGACATGTGGCCTGACGCTCCTCGGGGCGCGTGTTGCTTGGGCCTCTCTCCTTGAGGCGCTCAGTCAGACCAAGTGGTGACATGTGGCAAGACACTCCTCGGGGCGCGTCTTGCTTGGGCCTCTCTCCTGGAGGCCCTCTGTCAGACCCAGTGTTGACATGTGTCAAGACGCTCCTCGGGGCGCGTCTTGCCTGGGCTTCTCTCCTGGAGGCCCTCAGTCAGACCCATTGTTGACATGTCGCAAGACGCTCCTCGGGGCGCGTCTTGCTTGGGCCTCTCTCCTGGAGGCGCTCAGTCAGACCGAGTGCTGACATAAGGCAAGACGCTCCTCGGGGCGCGTCTTGCTGGGGCCTCTCTCCTGGAGGCGCTCAGTCAGACCCAGTGCTGACATGTGGCAAGACGCTCCTCGGGGCGCGTCCTGCTTGGGCCTCTCTCCTGGAGGCGCTCAGTCAGACTGAGTAGTGACATGTGGCCTGACGCTCCTCGGGGCGCGTCTTGCTTGGGCCTCTTTCCTGGAGGCCCTCAGTCAGACCCATTGTTGACATGAGGCAAGACGCTCCTCGGGGCGCGTCTTGCTTGGGCTTCTCTCCTGGAGGCGCTCAGACAGACCCAGTGTTGACATGTGACAAGACGCTCCTCGGGGCGCGTCTTGCTTGGGCCTCTCTCCTGGAGGTGCTCAGTCAGAACCAGAGGTGACATGTGGCAAGACGCTCCTCGGGGCGCGTCTTGCTTGGGCCTCTCTCCTGGAGGCCCTCTGTCAGACCCAGTGTTGACATGTGGCAAGACACTCCTCCCGGCGCATCTTGCTTGGGCCTCTCTCCTGGAGGCCCTCAGTCAGACCCATTGTTGACATGTGGCAAGCCGCTCCTCGGGGCGCGTCTTGCTTGGGCCTCTCTCCTGGAGGCGCTCAGTCAGACCAAGTGGTGACATGTGGCAAGACACTCCTCGGGGCGCGTCTTGCTTGGGCCTCTCTCCTGGAGGCCCTCTGTCAGACCCAGTGTTGACATGTGTCAAGACGCTCCTCGGGGCGCGTCTTGCTTGGGCTTCTCTCCTGGAGGCCCTCAGTCAGACCCATTGTTGACATGTGGCAAGACGCTCCTCGGGGCGCGTCTTGCTTGGGCCTCTCTCCTGGAGGCGCTCAGTCAGACCGAGTGCTGACATGTGGTAAGACGCTCCTCGGGCCGCGTGTTGCTTGGGCTTCTCTCCTGGAGGCCCTCAGTCAGACCCATTGGTGACATGTGGCAAGACGCTCCTCGGGGCGTGTCTTGCTTGGGCCTCTCTCCTGGAGGTGCTCAGTCAGACCGAGTGCTGACATGTGGCAAGACGCTCCTCGGGGCGCCTCTTGCTTGGGCTTCTCTCCTGGAGGCGCTCAGAAAGACCCAGTGTTGACATGTGAAAAGACGCTCCTCGGGGCGCGTCTTGCTTGGGCCTCTCTCCTGGAGGCGCTCAGTCAGACCGAGTGCTGACATAAGGCAAGACGCTCCTCGGGGCGCGTCCTGCTTGGGCCTCTGTCCTGGAGGCGCTCAGTCAGACTGAGTAGTGACATGTGGCCTGACGCTCCTCGGGGTGCGTCTTGCTTGGGCCTCTCTCCTGGAGGCGCTCAGTCAGACCCAGTGGTGACATGTGGCAAGACACTCCTCGGGGCGCGTCTTGCTTGGGCCTCTCTCCTGGAGGCCCTCTGTCAGACCCAGTGTTGACATGTGTCAAGACGCTCCTCGGGGCTCGTCTTGCTTGTGCCTCTCTCCTGGAGGCGCTCAGTCAGACCGAGTGCTGACATAAGGCAAGACGCTCCTCGGGGCGCGTGTTGCTTGGACCTCTCTCCTGGAGGCGCTCAATTAGACCCAGTGTTGACATGTGGCAAGACGCTCCTCGGGGCTTGTCTTGCTTGGGCTTCTCTCCTGGAGGCCCTCAGTCAGACCCATTGTTGACATGTGGCAAGACGCTCCTCGGGGCGCTTCTTGCTTGGGCCTCTCTCCTGGAGGCGCTCAGTCAGACCCTGTGTTGACATGTTTCAAGACGCTCCTCGGGCGTTTCTTGCTTGCGCCTCTCTCCTGGAGGCGCTCAGTCAGACCCAGAGGTGACATGTGGCAAGACGCTCCTCGGGCCTCTCTCCTGGAGGCGCTCAGTCAGACCCAGTGTTGACATGTGGCAAGACGCTTCTCGGGGCGCGTCTTGCTTGGGCCTCTCTCCTGGAGGTGCTCAGTCAGACCCAGTGTTGACATGTGGCAATACGCTCCTCGGGGCGCGTCTTGCTGGGGCTTCTCTCATGGAGGCACTCAGTCAGACACAGTGTTGACATGTGGCAAGATGCTCCTCGGGGCACGTCTTGCGTGGGCCTCTCTCCTGGAGGCGCTCAGTCAGACCCAGAGGAGACATGTGTCAAGACGCTCCTCGGGGTGCGTCTTGCTTGGGCCTCTCTCCTGGAGGCGCTCAGTCAGACCGAGTGCTGACATGTGGCAAGACGCTCCTCCGGGCGCGTCTTGCTTGGGCCTCTGTCCTGGAGGCGCTCAGTCAGACCCAGTGTAGACATGTGGCAAGACGCTCCTCGGGGCGCGTCTTGCTTGGGTCTCTCTCCTGGAGGCGCTCAGTCAGACCCAGTGGTGACATGTGGCAAGACGCTCCTCGGGGCGCGTATTGCTTGGGCCTCTCTCCTGGATGCCCTCTGTCAGACAGAGTGTTGACATGTGGCAAGACTCTCCTCGGGGCGCGTCTTGCTTGGGCTTCTCTCATGGAGGCCCTCAGTCAGACCCAGTGTTGACATGTGTCAAGACGCTCCTCGGGGCGTATCTTGCTTGGGCCTCTCTCCTGGAGGCCCTCAGTCAGACCCATTGTTGACATGTGGCAAGACGCTCCTCGGGGCACGTCTTGCTTGGGCCTCTCTCCTGGAGGCGCTCAAACAGACCGAGTAGTGACATGTGGCAAGACGCTCCTCGGGGCGCGTCTTGCTTGGAACTCTCTCCCTGAGGCACTGAGTCAGACCGAGTAGTGACATGTGGCAAGACGCTCCTCGGGGCACGTCTTGCTTGGACCTCTCTCCCTGAGGCGCTCAGTCAGACCCAGTGTTGACATTTGGCAAGACACTCCTCGGGGCGCGTCTTGCTTGGGCCTCTCTCATGGAGGCCCTCTGTCAAACCCAGTGTTGACATGTGTCAAGACGCTCCTCAGGGGGCGTCTTGCTTTGGCCTCTCTCCTGGAGGCGCTCAGTCAGACCGAGTGCTGACATTTTGCAAGAAGCTCCTCGGGGCTCGTCTTGCTTGGGCTTCTGTCCCGGAGGCCCTCAGTAAGAACCATTGTTGACACGTGGCAAGACGCCCCTCGGGGCGCGTCTTGCTTGGGCCTCTCTCCTGGAGGCGCTCAGTCAGACTGAGTAGTGACATGTGGCCTGACGCTCCTCGGGGCGCGTGTTGCTTGGGCCTTTCTCCTGGAGGCGCTCAGTCAGACCAAGTGGTGACATGTGGCAAGACACTCCTCGGGGCGCGTCTTGCTTGGGCCTCTCTCCTGGAGGCCCTCTGTCAGACCCAGTGTTGACATGTGGCAAGACACTCCTCGGGGCGCGTCTTGCTTGGGCCTCTCTCATGGAGGCCCTCTGTCAGACCGAGTGCTGACATGTGGCAAGAAGCTCCTCGGGGCGCGTCTTGCTTGGGATTCTCTCCTGGAGGCCCTCAGTAAGACCCATTGTTGACATGTGGCAAGACGCTCCTCGGGGCACGATTTGCTTGGGCCTCTCTCCTGGAGGGGCTCAGTCAGACTGAGTAGTGACATGTGGCCTGACGCTCCTCGGGGCGCGTGTTGCTTGGGCCTCTCTCCTTGAGGCGCTCAGTCAGACCAAGTGGTGACATGTGGCAAGACACTCCTCGGGGCGCGTCTTGCTTGGGCCTCTCTCCTGGAGGCCCTCTGTCAGACCCAGTGTTGACATGTGTCAAGACGCTCCTCGGGGCGCGTCTTGCTTGGGCTTCTCTCCTGGAGGCCCTCAGTCAGACCCATTGTTGACATGTGGCAAGACGCTCCTCGGGGCGCGTCTTGCTTGGGCCTCTCTCCTGGAGGCGCTCAGTCAGACCCAGTGCTGACATGTGGCAAGACGCTCCTCGGGGCGCTTCCTGCTTGGGCCTCTCTCCTGGAGGCGCTCAGTCAGACTGAGTAGTGACATGTGGCCTGACGCTCCTCGGGGCGCGTCTTGCTTGGGCCTCTCTCCTGGAGGCCCTCAGTCAGACCCATTGTTGACATGAGGCAAGACGCTCCTCGGGGCGCGTCTTGCTTGGGCTTCTCTCCTGGAGGCGCTCAGACAGACCTAGTGTTGACATGTGACAAGACGCTCCTCGGGGCGCGTCTTGCTTGGGCCTCTCTCCTGGAGGCGCTCAGTCAGAACCAGAGGTGACATGTGGCAAGACGCTCCTCGGGGCGCGTCTTGCTTGGGCCTCTCTCCTGGAGGCGCTCAGTCAGACCCAGTGTTCACTTGTGGCAAGACGCTCCTGGGGGCGCGTCTTGCTTGGGCCTCTCTCCTGGAGGCGCTCAGTCAGACCCAGTGTAGACATGTGGCAAGACGCTCCTCGGGGCGCGTCGTGCTTGGGCCTCTCTCCTGGAGGCGCTCAGTCAGACCGAGTGCTGACACGTGGCAAGACGCTCCTCGGGGCGCGTCTTGCTTGGGCCTCTCTCCTGGAGGCCCTCTGTCAGACCCAGTGTTGGCATGTGGCAAGACGCTCCTCAGGGCGCGTCTTGGTTGGGTCTCTCTCCTGGAGGCGCTCAGTCAGACCCAGTGGTGACATGTGGCAAGACGCTCCTCGGGGCGCGTATTGCTTGGGCCTCTCTCCTGGATGCCCTCTGTCAGACAGAGTGTTGACATGTGGCAAGACTCTCCTCGGGGCGCGTCTTGCTTGGGCTTCTCTCATGGAGGCCCTCAGTCAGACCCAGTGTTGACATGTGTCAAGACGCTCCTCGGGGCGTGTCTTGCTTGGGCCTCTCTCCTGGAGGCGCTCAGTCAGACCCAGTGTTGACATGTGGCAAGACGCTCCTCGGGGCACGTCTTGCTTGGGCCTCTCTCCTGGAGGCGCTCAAACAGACCGAGTAGTGACATGTGGCAAGACGCTCCTCGGGGCGCATCTTGCTTGGACCTCTCTCCCTGAGGCACTCAGTCAGACCGAGTGCTGACATGTGGCAAGAAGCTCCTCGGGGCGCGTCTTGCTTGGGCTTCTCTCCCGGAGGCCCTCAGTAAGAACCATTGTTGACACGTGGCAAGACGCTCCTCGGGGCGTGTCTTGCTTGGGCCTCTCTCCTGGAGGCGCTCAGTCAGACTGAGTAGTGACATGTGGCCTGACGCTCCTCGGGGCGCGTGTTGCTTGGGCCTCTCTCCTGGAGGCGCTCAGTCAGACCAAGTGGTGACATGTGGCAAGACACTCCTCGGGGCGCGTCTTGCTTGGGCCTCTCTCCTGGAGGCCCTCTGTCAGACCCAGTGTTGACATGTGGCAAGACACTCCTCGGGGCGCATCTTGCTTGGGCCTCTCTCATGGAGGCCCTCTGTCAGACCCAGTGTTGACATGTGTCAAGACGCTCCTCGGGGCGCGTCTTGCTTTGGCCTCTCTCCTGGAGGCGCTCAGTCAGACCGAGTGCTGACATGTGGCAAGAAGCTCCTCGGGGCGCGTCTTGCTTGGGCTTCTCTCCTGGAGGCCCTCAGTAAGACCCATTGTTGAAATGTGGCAAGACGCTCCTCGGGGCGCGATTTGCTTGGGCCTCTCTCCTGGAGGCGCTCAGTCACACTGAGTAGTGACATGTGGCCTGACGCTCCTCGGGGCGCGTGTTGCTTGGGCCTCTCTCCTTGAGGCGCTCAGTCAGACCAAGTGGTGACATGTGGCAAGACACTCCTCGGGGCGTGTCTTGCTTGGGCCTCTCTCCTGGAGGCCCTCTGTCAGACCCAGTGTTGACATGTGTCAAGACGCTCCTCGGGGCGCGTCTTGCCTGGGCTTCTCTCCTGGAGGCCCTCAGTCAGACCCATTGTTGACATGTCGCAAGACGCTCCTCGGGGCGCGTCTTGCTTGGGCCTCTCTCCTGGAGGCGCTCAGTCAGACCGAGTGCTGACATAAGGCCTGACGCTCCTCGGGGCGCGTCTTGCTTGGGCCTCTCTCCTGGAGGCCCTCAGTCAGACCCATTGTTGACATGAGGCAAGACGCTCCTCGGGGCGCGTCTTGCTTGGGCTTCTCTCCTGGAGGCGCTCAGACAGACCTAGTGTTGACATGTGACAAGACGCTCCTCGGGGCGCGTCTTGCTTGGGCCTCTCTCCTGGAGGCGCTCAGTCAGAACCAGAGGTGACATGTGGCAAGACGCTCCTCGGGGCGCGTCTTGCTTGGGCCTCTCTCCTGGAGGCGCTCAGTCAGACCCAGTGTTCACTTGTGGCAAGACGCTCCTGGGGGCGCGTCTTGCTTGGGCCTCTCTCCTGGAGGCGCTCAGTCAGACCCAGTGTAGACATGTGGCAAGACGCTCCTCGGGGCGCGTCGTGCTTGGGCCTCTCTCCTGGAGGCGCTCAGTCAGACCGAGTGCTGACACGTGGCAAGACGCTCCTCGGGGCGCGTCTTGCTTGGGCCTCTCTCCTGGAGGCCCTCTGTCAGACCCAGTGTTGGCATGTGGCAAGACGCTCCTCAGGGCGCGTCTTGGTTGGGTCTCTCTCCTGGAGGCGCTCAGTCAGACCCAGTGGTGACATGTGGCAAGACGCTCCTCGGGGCGCGTATTGCTTGGGCCTCTCTCCTGGATGCCCTCTGTCAGACAGAGTGTTGACATGTGGCAAGACTCTCCTCGGGGCGCGTCTTGCTTGGGCTTCTCTCATGGAGGCCCTCAGTCAGACCCAGTGTTGACATGTGTCAAGACGCTCCTCGGGGCGTGTCTTGCTTGGGCCTCTCTCCTGGAGGCGCTCAGTCAGACCCAGTGTTGACATGTGGCAAGACACTCCTCGGGGCACGTCTTGCTTGGGCCTCTCTCCTGGAGGCGCTCAAACAGACCGAGTAGTGACATGTGGCAAGACGCTCCTCGGGGCGCATCTTGAATGGACCTCTCTCCCTGAGGCACTCAGTCAGACCGAGTGCTGACATGTGGCAAGAAGCTCCTCGGGGCGCGTCTTGCTTGGGCTTCTCTCCCGGAGGCCCTCAGTAAGAACCATTGTTGACACGTGGCAAGACGCTCCTCGGGGCGTGTCTTGCTTGGGCCTCTCTCCTGGAGGCGCTCAGTCAGACTGAGTAGTGACATGTGGCCTGACGCTCCTCGGGGCGCGTGTTGCTTGGGCCTCTCTCCTGGAGGCGCTCAGTCAGACCAAGTGGTGACATGTGGCAAGACACTCATCGGGGCGCGTCTTGCTTGGGCCTCTCTCCTGGAGGCCCTCTGTCAGACCCAGTGTTGACATGTGGCAAGACACTCCTCGGGGCGCATCTTGCTTGGGCCTCTCTCATGGAGGCCCTCTGTCAGACCCAGTGTTGACATGTGTCAAGACGCTCCTCGGGGCGCGTCTTGCTTTGGCCTCTCTCCTGGAGGCGCTCAGTCAGACCGAGTGCTGACATGTGGCAAGAAGCTCCTCGGGGCGCGTCTTGCTTGGGCTTCTCTCGTGGAGGCCCTCAGTAAGACCCATTGTTGAAATGTGGCAAGACGCTCCTCGGGGCGCGATTTGCTTGGGCCTCTCTCCTGGAGGCGCTCAGTCAGACTGAGTAGTGACATGTGGCCTGACGCTCCTCGGGGCGCGTGTTGCTTGGGCCTCTCTCCTTGAGGCGCTCAGTCAGACCAAGTGGTGACATGTGGCAAGACACTCCTCGGGGCGCGTCTTGCTTGGGCCTCTCTCCTGGAGGCCCTCTGTCAGACCCAGTGTTGACATGTGTCAAGACGCTCCTCGGGGCGCGTCTTGCCTGGGCTTCTCTCCTGGAGGCCCTCAGTCAGACCCATTGTTGACATGTGGCAAGACGCTCCTCGGGGCGCGTCTTGCTTGGGCCTCTCTCCTGGAGGCGCTCAGTCAGACCGAGTGCTGACATAAGGCAAGACGCTCCTCGGGGCGCGTCTTGCTGGGGCCTCTCTCCTGGAGGCGCTCAGTCAGACCCAGTGCTGACATGTGGCAAGACGCTCCTCGGGGCGCGTCCTGCTTGGGCCTCTCTCCTGGAGGCGCTCAGTCAGACTGAGTAGTGACATGTGGCCTGACGCTCCTCGGGGCGCGTCTTGCTTGGGCCTCTTTCCTGGAGGCCCTCAGTCAGACCCATTGTTGACATGAGGCAAGACGCTCCTCGGGGCGCGTCTTGCTTGGGCTTCTCTCCTGGAGGCGCTCAGACAGACCCAGTGTTGACATGTGACAAGACGCTCCTCGGGGCGCGTCTTGCTTGGGCCTCTCTCCTGGAGGTGCTCAGTCAGAACCAGAGGTGACATGTGGCAAGACGCTCCTCCCGGCGCATCTTGCTTGGGCCTCTCTCCTGGAGGCCCTCAGTCAGACCCATTGTTGACATGTGGCAAGCCGCTCCTCGGGGCGCGTCTTGCTTGGGCCTCTCTCCTGGAGGCGCTCAGTCAGACCAAGTGGTGACATGTGGCAAGACACTCCTCGGGGCGCGTCTTGCTTGGGCCTCTCTCCTGGAGGCCCTCTGTCAGACCCAGTGTTGACATGTGTCAAGACGCTCCTCGGGGCGCGTCTTGCTTGGGCTTCTCTCCTGGAGGCCCTCAGTCAGACCCATTGTTGACATGTGGCAAGACGCTCCTCGGGGCGCGTCTTGCTTGGGCCTCTCTCCTGGAGGCGCTCAGTCAGACCGAGTGCTGACATGTGGCAAGACGCTCCTCGGGCCGCGTGTTGCTTGGGCTTCTCTCCTGGAGGCCCTCAGTCAGACCCATTGTTGACATGTGGCAAGACGCTCCTCGGGGCGTGTCTTGCTTGGGCCTCTCTCCTGGAGGTGCTCAGTCAGACCGAGTGCTGACATGTGGCAAGACGCTCCTCGGGGCGCGTCTTGCTTGGGCTTCTCTCCTGGAGGCGCTCAGAAAGACCCAGTGTTGACATGTGAAAAGACGCTCCTCGGGGCGCGTCTTGCTTGGGCCTCTCTCCTGGAGGCGCTCAGTCAGACCGAGTGCTGACATAAGGCAAGACGCTCCTCGGGGCGCGTCCTGCTTGGGCCTCTGTCCTGGAGGCGCTCAGTCAGACTGAGTAGTGACATGTGGCCTGACGCTCCTCGGGGTGCGTCTTGCTTGGGCCTCTCTCCTGGAGGCGCTCAGTCAGACCCAGTGGTGACATGTGGCAAGACACTCCTCGGGGCGCGTCTTGCTTGGGCCTCTCTCCTGGAGGCCCTCTGTCAGACCCAGTGTTTACATGTGTCAAGACGCTCCTCGGGGCTCGTCTTGCTTGTGCCTCTCTCCTGGAGGCGCTCAGTCAGACCGAGTGCTGACATAAGGCAAGACGCTCCTCGGGGCGCGTCTTGCTGGGGCCTCTCTCCTGGAGGCGCGCAGTTAGACCCAGTGCTGACATGTGGCAAGACGCTCCTCGGGGCGCGTCTTGCTTGGGCCTCTCTCCTGGAGGCGCTCATTCAGACCCAGTGGTGACATGTGGCAAGACGCTCCTCGGGGCGCGTATTGCTTGGGCCTCTCTCCTGAATGCCCTCTGTCAGACCGAGTGTTGACATGTGGCAAGACTCTCCTCGGGGCGCGTCTTGCTTGGGCTTCTCTCATGGAGGCCCTCAGTCCGACCCAGTGTTGACATGTGTCAAGACACTCCTCGGGGCGTGTCTTGCTTGGGCCTCTCTCCTGGAGGCGCTCAGTCAGACCCAGTGTTGACATGTGGCAAGACGCTCCTCTGGGCGCGTCTTGCTTGGGCTTCTCTCCTGGAGGCCCTCAGTCAGACCCATTGTTGACATGTGGCAAGACGCTCCTCGGGGCACGTCTTGCTTGGGCCTCTCTCCTGGAGACGCTCAGTCAGACCGAGTAGTGACATGTGGCAAGACGCTCCTCGGGGCGCGTTTTGCTTGGACCTCTCTCCTGTAGGCGCCCAGTTAGACCGAGTAGTGACATGTGGCAAGACGCTCCTCGGGGCGCGTCTTGCTTGGGCCTCTCTCCTGGAGGCGCTCAGTCAGACCGAGTGCTGACATAAGGCAAGACGCTCCTCGGGGCGCGTCTTTCTGGGGCCTCTCTCCTGGAGGTGCTCAATCAGACCCAGTGGTGACACGTGGCAAGACGCTCCTCTGGGCGCGTCTTGCTTGGGCCTCTCTCCTGGAGGAGCTCAGTCAGACCCAGTGGTGACACGTGGCAAGACGCTCCTCGGGGCGCATCTTGCTTGGGCCTCTCTCCTGGAGGCGCTAAGTCAGACCCAGTGTTGACACGTGGCAAGACGCTCCTCGGGGCGCGTCTTGCTTGGGCCTCTCTCCTGGAGGCGCTCAGTCAGACACAGTGTTGACATGTGGCAAGACACTCCTCGGGGCGCGTCTTGCTTGGGCTTCTCTCATGGAGGCCCTCAGTAAGACCCATTGTTGACATGTGCAAAGAAGCTCCTCGGGGCGTGTCTTGCTTTGGCTTCTCTCCTGGAGGCCCTCAGTCAGACCCATTGTTCACATGTGGCAAGACACTCCTCGGGGCGCGTATTGCTTGGGCCTCTCTCCTGGATGCCCTCTGTCAGACCCAGTGTTGACATGTGGCAAGACTCTCCTCGGGGCGCCTCTTGCTTGGCCTTCTCTCATGGAGGCCCTCAGTCAGACCCAGTGTTGACATGTGTCAAGACGCTCCTCGGGGCGTGTCTTGCTTGGGCCTCTCTCCTGGAGGCGCTCAGTCAGACCCAGTTTTGACATGTGGCAAGACGCTCCTCGGGGCGCTTCTTGCTTGGGCTTCTCTCCAGGAGGCCCTCAGTCAGACCCATTGTTGACATGTGGCAAGACGCTCCTCGGGGCATGTCTTGCTTGGGCCTCTCTCCTGGAGGCGCTCAGTCAGACCGAGTAGTGACATGTGGCAAGACGCTCCTCGGGGCGCGTCTTGCTGGGGCTTCTCTCATGGAGGCACTCAGTCAGACCCAGTGTTGACATGTGGCAAGACGCTCCTCGGGACGCGTGTTGCTTGGACCTCTCTCCTGGAGGCGCTCAGTCAGACCGAGTAGTGACATGTGGCAAGACGCTCCTCGGGGCGCGTCTTGCTTGGGCCTCTCTCCTGGAGGTGCTCAATTAGACCCAGTGTTGACATGTGGCAAGACGCTCCTCGGGGCGCGTCTTGCTTGGGCTTCTCTCCTGGAGGCCCTCAGTCAGACCCATTGTTGACATGTGGCAAGACGCTCCTCGGGGCGCTTCTTGCTTGGGCCTCTCTCCTGGAGGCGCTCAGTCAGACCGAGTGCTGACATGTGGCAAGACGCTCCTCGGGGCGCGTCTTGCTGGGGCCTCTCTCCTGGAGGCGCTCAGTCAGACCAAGTGGTGACATGTGGCAAGACACTCCTCGGGGCGCGTCTTGCTTGGGCCTCTCTCCTGGAGGCCCTCTGTCAGACCCAGTGTTGACATGTGGCAAGACACTCCTCGGGGCGCATCTTGCTTGGGCCTCTCTCATGGAGGCCCTCTGTCAGACCCAGTGTTGACATGTGTCAAGACGCTCCTCGGGGCGCGTCTTGCTTTGGCCTCTCTCCTGGAGGCGCTCAGTCAGACCGAGTGCTGACATGTGGCAAGAATCTCCTCGGGGCGCGTCTTTCTTGGGCTTCTCTCCTGGAGGCCCTCAGTAAGACCCATTGTTGAAATGTGGCAAGACGCTCCTCGGGGCGCGATTTGCTTGGGCCTCTCTCCTGGAGGCGCTCAGTCAGACTGAGTAGTGACATGTGGCCTGACGCTCCTCGGGGCGCGTGTTGCTTGGGCCTCTCTCCTTGAGGCGCTCAGTCAGACCAAGTGGTGACATGTGGCAAGACACTCCTCGGGGCGCGTCTTGCTTGGGCCTCTCTCCTGGAGGCCCTCTGTCAGACCCAGTGTTTACATGTGTCAAGACGCTCCTCGGGGCGCGTCTTGCCTGGGCTTCTCTCCTGGAGGCCCTCAGTCAGACCCATTGTTGACATGTCGCAAGACGCTCCTCGGGGCGCGTCTTGCTTGGGCCTCTCTCCTGGAGGCGCTCAGTCAGACCGAGTGCTGACATAAGGCAAGACGCTCCTCGGGGCGCGTCTTGCTGGGGCCTCTCTCCTGGAGGCGCTCAGTCAGACCCAGTGCTGACATGTGGCAAGACGCTCCTCGGGGCGCGTCCTGCTTGGGCCTCTCTCCTGGAGGCGCTCAGTCAGACTGAGTAGTGACATGTGGCCTGACGCTCCTCGGGGCGCGTCTTGCTTGGGCCTCTTTCCTGGAGGCCCTCAGTCAGACCCATTGTTGACATGAGGCAAGACGCTCCTCGGGGCGCGTCTTGCTTGGGCCTCTCTCCTGGAGGTGCTCAGTCAGAACCAGAGGTGACATGTGGCAAGACGCTCCTCGGGGCGCGTCTTGCTTGGGCCTCTCTCCTGGAGGCCCTCTGTCAGACCCAGTGTTGACATGTGGCAAGACGCTCCTCCCGGCGCATCTTGCTTGGGCCTCTCTCCTGGAGGCCCTCAGTCAGACCCATTGTTGACATGTGGCAAGCCGCTCCTCGGGGCGCGTCTTGCTTGGGCCTCTCTCCTGGAGGCCCTCAGTCCGACCCAGTGTTGACATGTGTCAAGACACTCCTCGGGGCGTGTCTTGCTTGGGCCTCTCTCCTGGAGGCGCTCAGTCAGACCCAGTGTTGACATGTGGCAAGACGCTCCTCTGGGCGCGTCTTGCTTGGGCTTCTCTCCTGGAGGCCCTCAGTCAGACCCATTGTTGACATGTGGCAAGACGCTCCTCGGGGCACGTCTTGCTTGGGCCTCTCTCCTGGAGGCTCTCAGTCAGACCGAGTAGTGACATGTGGCAAGACGCTCCTCGGGGCGCGTTTTGCTTGGACCTCTCTCCTGGAGGCGCTCAGTTAGACCGAGTAGTGACATGTGGCAAGACGCTCCTCGGGGCGCGTCTTGCTTGGGCCTCTCTCCTGGAGGCGCTCAGTCAGACCGAGTGCTGACATAAGGCAAGACGCTCCTCGGGGCGCGTCTTTCTGGGGCCTCTCTCCTGGAGGTGCTCAATCAGACCCAGTGGTGACACGTGGCAAGACGCTCCTCTGGGCGCGTCTTGCTTGGGCCTCTCTCCTGGAGGAGCTCAGTCAGACCCAGTGGTGACACGTGGCAAGACGCTCCTCGAAGCGCATCTTGCTTGGGCCTCTCTCCTGGAGGCGCTAAGTCAGACCCAGTGTTGACACGTGGCAAGACGCTCCTCGGGGCGCGTCTTGCTTGGGCCTCTCTCCTGGAGGCGCTCAGTCAGACACAGTGTTGACATGTGGCAAGACACTCCTCGGGGCGCGTCTTGCTTGGGCTTCTCTCATGGAGGCCCTCAGTAAGACCCATTGTTGACATGTGGAAAGAAGCTCCTCGGGGCGCGTCTTGCTTTGGCTTCTCTCCTGGAGGCCCTCAGTCAGACCCATTGTTCACATGTGGCAAGACACTCCTCGGGGCGCGTATTGCTTGGGCCTCTCTCCCGGATGCCCTCTGTCAGACCCAGTGTTGACATGTGGCAAGACTCTCCTCGGGGCGCCTCTTGCTTGGCCTTCTCTCATGGAGGCCCTCAGTCAGACCCAGTGTTGACATGTGTCAAGACGCTCCTCGGGGCGTGTCTTGCTTGGGCCTCTCTCCTGGAGGCGCTCAGTCAGACCCAGTTTTGACATGTGGCAAGACGCTCCTCGGGGCGCTTCTTGCTTGGGCTTCTCTCCAGGAGGCCCTCAGTCAGACCCATTGTTGACATGTGGCAAGACGCTCCTCGGGGCATGTCTTGCTTGGGCCTCTCTCCTGGAGGCGCTCAGTCAGACCGAGTAGTGACATGTGGCAAGACGCTCCTCGGGGCGCGTCTTGCTGGGGCTTCTCTCATGGAGGCACTCAGTCAGACCCAGTGTTGACATGTGGCAAGACGCTCCTCGGGGCGCGTGTTGCTTGGACCTCTCTCCTGGAGGCGCTCAGTCAGACCGAGTAGTGACATGTGGCAAGACGCTCCTCGGGGCGCGTCTTGCTTGGGCCTCTCTCCTGGAGGTGCTCAATTAGACCCAGTGTTGACATGTGGCAAGACGCTCCTCGGGGCGCGTCTTGCTTGGGCTTCTCTCCTGGAGGCCCTCAGTCAGACCCATTGTTGACATGTGGCAAGACGCTCCTCGGGGCGCTTCTTGCTTGGGCCTCTCTCCTGGAGGCGCTCAGTCAGACCGAGTGCTGACATGTGGCAAGACGCTCCTCGGGGCGCGTCTTGCTGGGGCCTCTCTCCTGGAGGCGCTCAGTCAGACCCATTGTTGACATGTGTCAAGACGCTCCTCGGGCGTTTCTTGCTTGCGCCTCTCTCCTGGAGGCGCTCAGTCAGACCCAGAGGTGACATGTGGCAAGACGCTCCTCGGGCCTCTCTCCTGGAGGCGCTCAGTCAGACCCAGTGTTGACATGTGGCAAGACGCTCCTCGGGGCGCGTCTTGCTTGGGCCTCTCTCCTGGATGTGCTCAGTCAGACCCAGTGTTGACATGTGGCAAGACGCTCCTCGGGGCGCGTCTTGCTGGGGCTTCTCTCATGGAGGGACTCAGTCAGACCCAGTGTTGACATGTGGCAAGATGCTCCTCGGGGCACGTCTTGCTTGGGCCTCTCTCCTGGAGGCGCACAGTCAGACCCAGAGGAGACATGTGTCAAGATGCTCCTCGGGGCGCGTCTTGCTTCGGCCTCTCTCCTGGAGGCGCTCAGTCAGACCGAGTGCTGACATGTGGCAAGACGCTCCTCCGGGCGCGTCTTGCTTGGGCCTCTCTCCTGGAGGCGCTCAGTCAGACCGAGTGCTGACATTTGGCAAGACACTCCTCGGGGCGCATCTTGCTTGGGCTTCACTCCTGGAGGCCCTCAGTCAGACCCAGTGTTGACATGTGGCAAGACGCTCCTCGGGGCGCGTCTTATTTGGGCCTCTCTCCTGGAGGCCCTCGGTCAGACCCAGTGTTGACATGTGGCAAGACGCTCCTCGGGGCGCGTCTTATTTGGGCCTCTCTCCTGGAGGCCCTCAGTCAGACTGAGTAGTGACATGTGGCAAGACGCTCCTCGGGGCGCGTCTTGCTTGGGCCTCTCTCATGGAGGCCCTCTGTCAGACCCATTGTTGACATGTGTCAAGACGCTCCTCGGGGCGCATCTTGCTTTGGCCTCTCTCCTGGAGGCGCTCAGTCAGACCGAGTGCTGACATGTGGCAAGAAGCTCCTCGGGGCGCGTCTTCCTTGGGCTTCTCTCCTGTAGGTCCTCAGTCAGACCCATTGTTGACATGTGGCAAGACGCTCCTCGGGGCGCGTATTGCTTGGGCCTCTCTCCTGGATGCCCTCTGTCAGACCCAGTGTTGACATGTGGCGGGACTCTCCTCGGGGCGCGTCTTGCTTGGGCTTCTCACATGGAGGCCCTCAGTCAGACCCAGTGTTAACATGTGTCTAGACGCTCCTTGGGGCGTGTCTTTCTTGGGCCTCTCTCCTGGAGGCGCTCAGTCAGACCCAGTGTTGACATTTGGCAAGACGCTCCTCGGGGCGCTTCTTGCTTGGGCTTCTCTCCTGGAGGCCCTCAATCAGACCCATTGTTGACATGTGGCAAGACGCTCCTCGGGGCACGTCTTGCTTGGGCCTCTCTCCTGGAGGCGCTCAGTCAGACCGAGTAGTGACATGTGACAAGACGCTCCTCGGGGCGCGTCTTGCTGGGGCTTCTCTCATGGAGGCACTCAGTCAGACCCAGTGTTGACATGTGGCAAGACGCTCCTCGGGGCGCGTGTTGCTTGGACCTCTCTCCAGGAGGCGCTCAGTCAGACCCAGTGTTGACATGTGTCAAGACGCTCCTCGGGCGTTTCTTGCTTGGGCCTCGCTCCTGGAGGCGCTCAGTCAGACCCAGTGTTGACATGTGACAAGACGCTCCTCGGGGCGCGTCTTGCTTGGGCCTCTCTCCTGGAGGCGCTCAGTCAGACCCAGAGGTCAAATGTGGCAAGACGCTACTCGGGCCTCTCTCCTGGAGGCGCTCAGTCAGACCCAGTGTTGACATGTGGCAAGACGCTCCTCGGGGCGCGTCTTGCTTGGGCCTCTCTCGAGGTGCTCAGTCAGACCCAGTGTTGACATGTGGCAAGACGCTCCTCGGGGCGCGTCTTGCTGGGGCTTCTCTCATGGAGGCACTCAGTCAGACCCAGTGTTGACATGTGGCAAGACGCTCCTCGGGGCACGTCTTGCTTGGGCCTCTCTCCTGGAGGCGCTCAGTCAGACCCAGAGGAGAAATGTGTCAAGACGCTCCTCGGGGCGCGTCTTGCTTGGGCCTCTTCCCTGGAGGCGCTCAGTCACACCGAGTGCTGACATGTGGCAAGACGCACTTCCGGGCGCGTCTTGCTTGGGCCTCTCTCCTGGAGGCGCTCAGTCAGACCCAGTGTTCACATGTGGCAAGACGCTCCTCGGGGCGCGTCTTGCTTGGGCTTCTCTCCTGGAGGCCCTCAGTCAGACCCATTGTTGACATGTGGCAAGACGCTCCTCGGGGCACGTCTTATTTGGGCCTCTCTCCTGGAGGCCCTCTGTCAGACCCATTGTTGACATGTGGCAAGACGCTCCTCGGGGCACGTCTTGCTTGGGCCTCTCTCCTGGAGGCGCTCAGTCAGACCGAGTAGTGACATGTGGCAAGACGCTCCTCGGGGCGCGTTTTGCTTGGACCTCTCTCCTGGAGGCGCTCAGTTAGACCGAGTAGTGACATGTGGCAAGACGCTCCTCGGGGCGCGTCTTGCTTGGGCCTCTCTCCTGGAGGCGCTCAGTCAGACCGAGTGCTGACATAAGGCAAGACGCTCCTCGGGGCGCGTCTTTCTGGGGCCTCTCTCCTGGAGGTGCTCAATCAGACCCAGTGGTGACACGTGGCAAGACGCTCCTCTGGGCGCGTCTTGCTTGGGCCTCTCTCCTGGAGGAGCTCAGTCAGACCCAGTGGTGACACGTGGCAAGACGCTCCTCGAAGCGCATCTTGCTTGGGCCTCTCTCCTGGAGGCGCTAAGTCAGACCCAGTGTTGACACGTGGCAAGACGCTCCTCGGGGCGCGTCTTGCTTGGGCCTCTCTCCTGGAGGCGCTCAGTCAGACACAGTGTTGACATGTGGCAAGACACTCCTCGGGGCGCGTCTTGCTTGGGCTTCTCTCATGGAGGCCCTCAGTAAGACCCATTGTTGACATGTGGAAAGAAGCTCCTCGGGGCGCGTCTTGCTTTGGCTTCTCTCCTGGAGGCCCTCAGTCAGACCCATTGTTCACATGTGGCAAGACACTCCTCGGGGCGCGTATTGCTTGGGCCTCTCTCCTGGATGCCCTCTGTCAGACCCAGTGTTGACATGTGGCAAGACTCTCCTCGGGGCGCCTCTTGCTTGGCCTTCTCTCATGGAGGCCCTCAGTCAGACCCAGTGTTGACATGTGTCAAGACGCTCCTCGGGGCGTGTCTTGCTTGGGCCTCTCTCCTGGAGGCGCTCAGTCAGACCCAGTTTTGACATGTGGCAAGACGCTCCTCGGGGCGCTTCTTGCTTGGGCTTCTCTCCAGGAGGCCCTCAGTCAGACCCATTGTTGACATGTGGCAAGATGCTCCTCGGGGCATGTCTTGCTTGGGCCTCTCTCCTGGAGGCGCTCAGTCAGACCGAGTAGTGACATGTGGCAAGACGCTCCTCGGGGCGCGTCTTGCTGGGGCTTCTCTCATGGAGGCACTCAGTCAGACCCAGTGTTGACATGTGGCAAGACGCTCCTCGGGGCACGTGTTGCTTGGACCTCTCTCCTGGAGGCGCTCAGTCAGACCGAGTAGTGACATGTGGCAAGACGCTCCTCGGGGCGCGTCTTGCTTGGGCTTCTCTCCTGGAGGCCCTCAGTCAGACCCATTGTTGACCTGTGGCAAGACGCTCCTCGGGGCGCTTCTTGCTTGGGCCTCTCTCCTGGAGGCGCTCAGTCAGACCGAGTGCTGACATGTGGCAAGACGCTCCTCGGGGCGCGTCTTGCTGGGGCCTCTCTCCTGGAGGCGCTCAGTCAGACCCATTGTTGACATGTGTCAAGACGCTCCTCGGGCGTTTCTTGCTTGCGCCTCTCTCCTGGAGGCGCTCAGTCAGACCCAGAGGTGACATGTGGCAAGACGCTCCTCGGGCCTCTCTCCTGGAGGCGCTCAGTCAGACCCAGTGTTGACATGTGGCAAGACGCTCCTCGGGGCGCGTCTTGCTTGGGCCTCTCTCCTGGATGTGCTCAGTCAGACCCAGTGTTGACATGTGGCAAGACGCTCCTCGGGGCGCGTCTTGCTGGGGCCTCTCTCCTGGAGGCGCTCAGTCAGACCCATTGTTGACATGTGTCAAGACGCTCCTCGGGCGTTTCTTGCTTGCGCCTCTCTCCTGGAGGCGCTCAGTCAGACCCAGAGGTGACATGTGGCAAGACGCTCCTCGGGCCTCTCTCCTGGAGGCGCTCAGTCAGACCCAGTGTTGACATGTGGCAAGACGCTCCTCGGGGCGCGTCTTGCTTGGGCCTCTCTCCTGGATGTGCTCAGTCAGACCCAGTGTTGACATGTGGCAAGACGCTCCTCGGGGCGCGTCTTGCTGGGGCTTCTCTCATGGAGGGACTCAGTCAGACCCAGTGTTGACATGTGGCAAGATGCTCCTCGGGGCACGTCTTGCTTGGGCCTCTCTCCTGGAGGCGCACAGTCAGACCCAGAGGAGACATGTGTCAAGATGCTCCTCGGGGCGCGTCTTGCTTCGGCCTCTCTCCTGGAGGCGCTCAGTCAGACCGAGTGCTGACATGTGGCAAGACGCTCCTCCGGGCGCGTCTTGCTTGGGCCTCTCTCCTGGAGGCGCTCAGTCAGACCGAGTGCTGACATTTGGCAAGACACTCCTCGGGGCGCATCTTGCTTGGGCTTCACTCCTGGAGGCCCTCAGTCAGACCCAGTGTTGACATGTGGCAAGACGCTCCTCGGGGCGCGTCTTATTTGGGCCTCTCTCCTGGAGGCCCTCAGTCAGACCCAGTGTTGACATGTGGCAAGACGCTCCTCGGGGCGCGTCTTATTTGGGCCTCTCTCCTGGAGGCCCTCAGTCAGACTGAGTAGTGACATGTGGCAAGACGCTCCTCGGGGCGCGTCTTGCTTGGGCCTCTCTCATGGAGGCCCTCTGTCAGACCCATTGTTGACATGTGTCAAGACGCTCCTCGGGGCGCATCTTGCTTTGGCCTCTCTCCTGGAGGCGCTCAGTCAGACCGAGTGCTGACATGTGGCAAGAAGCTCCTCGGGGCGCGTCTTCCTTGGGCTTCTCTCCTGTAGGTCCTCAGTCAGACCCATTGTTGACATGTGGCAAGACGCTCCTCGGGGCGCGTATTGCTTGGGCCTCTCTCCTGGATGCCCTCTGTCAGACCCAGTGTTGACATGTGGCGGGACTCTCCTCGGGGCGCGTCTTGCTTGGGCTTCTCACATGGAGGCCCTCAGTCAGACCCAGTGTTAACATGTGTCAAGACGCTCCTCGGGGCGTGTCTTTCTTGGGCCTCTCTCCTGGAGGCGCTCAGTCAGACCCAGTGTTGACATTTGGCAAGACGCTCCTCGGGGCGCTTCTTGCTTGGGCTTCTCTCCTGGAGGCCCTCAATCAGACCCATTGTTGACATGTGGCAAGACGCTCCTCGGGGCACGTCTTGCTTGGGCCTCTCTCCTGGAGGCGCTCAGTCAGACCGAGTAGTGACATGTGACAAGACGCTCCTCGGGGCGCGTCTTGCTGGGGCTTCTCTCATGGAGGCACTCAGTCAGACCCAGTGTTGACATGTGGCAAGACGCTCCTCGGGGCGCGTGTTGCTTGGACCTCTCTCCAGGAGGCGCTCAGTCAGACCCAGTGTTGACATGTGTCAAGACGCTCCTCGGGCGTTTCTTGCTTGGGCCTCGCTCCTGGAGGCGCTCAGTCAGACCCAGTTTTGACATGTGACAAGACGCTCCTCGGGGCGCGTCTTGCTTGGGCCTCTCTCCTGGAGGCGCTCAGTCAGACCCAGAGGTCAAATGTGGCAAGACGCTACTCGGGCCTCTCTCCTGGAGGCGCTCAGTCAGACCCAGTGTTGACATGGGGCAAGACGCTCCTCGGGGCGCGTCTTGCTTGGGCCTCTCTCGAGGTGCTCAGTCAGACCCAGTGTTGACATGTGGCAAGACGCTCCTCGGGGCGCGTCTTGCTGGGGCTTCTCTCATGGAGCCACTCAGTCAGACCCAGTGTTGACATGTGGCAAGACGCTCCTCGGGGCACGTCTTGCTTGGGCCTCTCTCCTGGAGGCGCTCAGTCAGACCCAGAGGAGAAATGTGTCAAGACGCTCCTCGGGGCGCGTCTTGCTTGGGCCTCTTCCCTGGAGGCGCTCAGTCACACCGAGTGCTGACATGTGGCAAGACGCACTTCCGGGCGCGTCTTGCTTGGGCCTCTCTCCTGGAGGCGCTCAGTCAGACCCAGTGTTCACATGTGGCAAGACGCTCCTCGGGGCGCGTCTTGCTTGGGCTTCTCTCCTGGAGGCCCTCAGTCAGACCCATTGTTGACATGTGGCAAGACGCTCCTCGGGGCACGTCTTATTTGGGCCTCTCTCCTGGAGGCCCTCTGTCAGACCCAGTGTTGACATGTGTCAAGACGCTCCTCGGGGCGCGTCTTGCTTGGGCCTCTCTCCTGGAGGCGCTCAGTCAGACCGAGTGCTGACATGTGGCAAGAAGCTCCTCGGGGCGCGTCTTGCTTGGGCTTCTCTCCTGGAGGCCCTCAGTCAGACCCATTGTTGACATGTGGCAAGACGCTCCTCGGGGCGCGTCTTGCTTGGGCCTCTCTCCAGAAGGCCCTCAATCAGACCCAGTGTTGACACGTGGCAAGATGCTCCTCGGGGCGCTTCTTGCTTGGGCCTCTCTCCTGGAGGCGCTCAGTCAGACCGAGTGCTGACATGTGGCAAGACGCTCCTCGGGGCGCGTATTGCTTGGGCCTCTCTCCTGGATGCCCTCTGTCAGACCCAGTGTTGACATGTGGCAAGACTCTCCTCAGGGCGCGTCTTGCTTGGGCTTCTCTCATGAAGGCCCTCAGTCAGACCCAGTGTTGACATGTGTCAAGACGCTCCTCGGGGCGTGTCTTGCTTGGGCCTCTCTCCTGGAGGCGCTCAGTCAGACCCAGTGTTGACATGTGGCAAGAAGCTCCTCGGGGCGCTTCTTGCTTGGGTTTCTCTCCTGGAGGCCCTCAGTCAGACCCATTGTTGACATGTGACAAGACGCTCCTCGGGGCGCGTCTTGCTTGTTCCTCTCCCCTGGAGGCGCTCAGTCAGACCCAGTGTTGACATGTGGCAAGACGCTCCTCGGGGCGCGTCTTGCTTGGGCCTCTCTCCTGGAGGTTCTCAGTCAGACCCAGGGTTGACAAGTGGCAAGATGCTCCTCGGGGCACGTCTTGCTGGGGCTTCTCTCATGGAGGCCCTCAGTGAGACCCAGTGTTGACATGTGGCAAGACGCTCCTCGGGGCACGTCTTGCTTGGGCCTCTCTCCTGGAGGCGCTCAGTCAGACCCAGAGGAGACATGTGTCAAGATGCTCCTCGGGGCGCGTCTTGCTTGGGCCTCTCTCCTGGAGGCGCTCAGTCAGACCGAGTGCTGACATGTGGCAAGACGCTCCTCCGGGCGCGTCTTGCTTGGGCCTCTCTCCTGGAGGCGCTCAGTCAGACCGAGTGCTGACATGTGGCAAGAAGCTCCTCGGGGCGCGTCTTGCTTGGGCTTCTCTCCTGGAGGCCCTCAGTCAGACCCATTGTTGACATGTGGCAAGACGCTCCTCGGGGCGCGTCTTGCTTGGGCCTCTCTCCAGAAGGCCCTCAATCAGACCCAGTGTTGACACGTGGCAAGACGCTCCTCGGGGCGCTTCTTGCTTGGGCCTCTCTCCTGGAGGCGCTCAGTCAGACCGAGTGCTGACATGTGGCAAGACGCTCCTCGGGGCGCGTATTGCTTGGGCCTCTCTCCTGGATGCCCTCTGTCAGACCCAGTGTTGACATGTGGCAAGACACTCCTCGGGGCGCGTCTTGCTTGGGCTTCTCTCATGGAGGCCCTCAGTCAGACCCAGTGTTGACATGTGTCAAGACGCTCCTCGGGGCGTGTCTTGCTTGGGCCTCTCTCCTGGAGGCGCTCAGTCAGACCCAGTGTTGACATGTGGCAAGAAGCTCCTCGGGGCGCTTCTTGCTTGGGCTTCTCTCCTGGAGGCCCTCAGTCAGACCCATTGTTGACATGTGACAAGACGCTCCTCGGGGCGCGTCTTGCTTGGGCCTCTCTCCTGGAGGCGCTCAGTCAGATCCAGTGTTGACATGTGGCAAGACGCTCATCGGGGCGCGTCTTGCTTGGGCCTCTCTCCTGGAGGTTCTCAGTCAGACCCAGTGTTGACAAGTGGCAAGATGCTCCTCGGGGCACGTCTTGCTGGGGCTTCTCTCATGGAGGCCCTCAGTCAGACTCAGTGTTGACATGTGGCAAGACGCTCCTCGGGGCACGTCTTGCTTGGGCCTCTCTCCTGGAGGCGCTCAGTCAGACCCAGAGGAGACATGTGTCAAGATGCTCCTCGGGGCGCGTCTTGCTTGGGCCCCTCTCCTGGAGGGGCTCAGTCAGACCGAGTGCTGACATGTGGCAAGACGCTCCTCCGGGCGCGTCTTGCTTGGGCCTCTCTCCTGGAGGCGCTCAGTCAGACCCAGTGTTCACATGTGGCAAGACGCTCCTCGGGGCGCGTCTTGCTTGGGCCTCTCTCCTGGAGGCGCTCAGTCAGACCCAGTGTTGACATGTGGCAAGACGCTCCTCGGGGCACGTCTTGCTTGGGCCTCTCTCCTGGAGGCGCTCAGTCAGACCGAGTGCTGACATGTGGCAAGACGCTCCTCGGGGCGCGTCTTGCTTGGGCTTCTCTCCTGGAGGCCCTCAGTCAGACCCATTGTTGACATGTGGCAAGACTCTCCTCGGGGCGCGTCTTGCTTGGGCTTCTCTCATGGAGGCCCTCAGTCAGACCCAGTGTTGACATGTGGCAAGACGCTCCTCGGGGCGCGTCTTGCTGGGGCTTCTCTCATGGAGGCACTCAGTCAGACCCAGTGTTGACATGTGGCAAGACGCTCCTCGGGGCACGTCTTGCTTGGGCCTCTCTCCTGGAGGCGCTCAGTCAGACCCAGAGGAGAAATGTGTCAAGACGCTCCTCGGGGCGCGTCTTGCTTGGGCCTCTTCCCTGGAGGCGCTCAGTCACACCGAGTGCTGACATGTGGCAAGACGCACCTCCGGGCGCGTCTTGCTTGGGCCTCTCTCCTGGAGGCGCTCAGTCAGACCCAGTGTTCACATGTGGCAAGACTCTCCTCGGGGCGCGTCTTGCTTGGGCCTCTCTCCTGGAGGCGCTCAGTCAGACCGAGTGCTGACATGTGGCAAGACGCTCCTCAGGGCGCGTCTTGCTTGGGCTTCTCTCCTGGAGGCCCTCAGTCAGACCCATTGTTGACATGTGGCAAGATGCTCCTCGGGGCACGTCTTATTTGGGGCTCTCTCCTGGAGGCCCTCAGTCAGACCCAGTGTTGACATGTGTCAAGACGCTCCTCGGGGCGTGTCTTGCATGGGCCTCTCTCCTGGAGGCGCTCAGTCAGACCCAGTGTTGACATGTGGCAAGAAGCTCCTCGGGGCGCTTCTTGCTTGGGCTTCTCTCCTGGAGGCCCTCAGTCAGACCCATTGTTGACATGTGACAAGACGCTCCTCGGGGCGCGTCTTGCTTGGGCCTCTCTCCTGGAGGCGCTCAGTCAGACCCAGTGTTGACATGTGGCAAGACGCTCCTCGGGGCACGTCTTGCTTGGGCCTCTCTCCTGGAGGCGCTCAGTCAGACCCAGAAGAGACATGTGTCAAGATGCTCCTCGGGGCGCGTCTTGCTTGGGCCTCTCTCCTGGAGGCGCTCAGTACTACCGAGTGCTGACATGTGGCAAGACGCTCCTCTGGGCGCGTCTTGCTTGGGCCTCTCTCCTGGAGGCGCTCAGTCAGACCGAGTGCTGACATGTGGCAAGAAGCTCCTCGGGGCGCGTCTTGCTTGGGCTTCTCTCCTGGAGGCCCTCGGTCAGACCCATTGTTGACATGTGGCAAGACGCTCCTCGGGGCGCGTCTTGCTTGGGCCTCTCTCCAGAAGGCCCTCAATCAAATCCAGTGTTGACACGTGGCAAGACGCTCCTCGGGGCGCTTCTTGCTTGGGCCTCTCTCCTGGAGGCGCTCAGTCAGACCGAGTGCTGACATGTGGCAAGACGCTCCTCGGGGCGCGTCTTGCTTGGGCCTCTCTCCTGGAGGTTCTCAGTCAGACCCAGTGTTGACAAGTGGCAAGATGCTCCTCGGGGCACGTCTTGCTGGGGCTTCTCTCATGGAGGCCCTCAGTCAGACCCAGTGTTGACATGTGGCAAGACGCTCCTCGGGGCACGTCTTGCTTGGGCCTCTCTCCTGGAGGCGCTCAGTCAGACCCAGAGGAGACATGTGTCAAGATGCTCCTCGGGGCGCGTCTTGCTTGGGCCTCTCTCCTGGAGGCGCTCAGTCAGACCGAGTGCTGACATGTGGCAAGACGCTCCTCCGGGCGCGTCTTGCTTGGGCCTCTCTCCTGGAGGCGCTCAGTCAGACCCAGTGTTCACATGTGGCAAGACGCTCCTCGGGGCACGTCTTGCTTGGGCCTCTCTCCTGGAGGCGCTCAGTCAGACCGAGTGCTGACATGTGACAAGACGCTCCTCGGGGCGCGTCTTGCTTGGGCCTCTCTCCTGGAGGCGCTCAGTCAGATCCAGTGTTGACATGTGGCAAGACGCTCATCGGGGCGCGTCTTGCTTGGGCCTCTCTCCTGGAGGTTCTCAGTCAGACCCAGTGTTGACAAGTGGCAAGATGCTCCTCGGGGCACGTCTTGCTGGGGCTTCTCTCATGGAGGCCCTCAGTCAGACTCAGTGTTGACATGTGGCAAGACGCTCCTCGGGGCACGTCTTGCTTGGGCCTCTCTCCTGGAGGCGCTCAGTCAGACCCAGAGGAGACATGTGTCAAGATGCTCCTCGGGGCGCGTCTTGCTTGGGCCCCTCTCCTGGAGGCGCTCAGTCAGACCGAGTGCTGACATGTGGCAAGACGCTCCTCCGGGCGCGTCTTGCTTGGGCCTCTCTCCTGGAGGCGCTCAGTCAGACCCAGTGTTCACATGTGGCAAGACGCTCCTCGGGGCGCGTCTTGCTTGGGCCTCTCTCCTGGAGGCGCTCAGTCAGACCCAGTGTTGACATGTGGCAAGACGCTCCTCGGGGCACGTCTTGCTTGGGCCTCTCTCCTGGAGGCGCTCAGTCAGACCGAGTGCTGACATGTGGCAAGACGCTCCTCGGGGCGCGTCTTGCTTGGGCTTCTCTCCTGGAGGCCCTCAGTCAGACCCATTGTTGACATGTGGCAAGACTCTCCTCGGGGCGCGTCTTGCTTGGGCTTCTCTCATGGAGGCCCTCAGTCAGACCCAGTGTTGACATGTGGCAAGACGCTCCTCGGGGCGCGTCTTGCTGGGGCTTCTCTCATGGAGGCACTCAGTCAGACCCAGTGTTGACATGTGGCAAGACGCTCCTCGGGGCACGTCTTGCTTGGGCCTCTCTCCTGGAGGCGCTCAGTCAGACCCAGAGGAGAAATGTGTCAAGACGCTCCTCGGGGCGCGTCTTGCTTGGGCCTCTTCCCTGGAGGCGCTCAGTCACACCGAGTGCTGACATGTGGCAAGACGCACCTCCGGGCGCGTCTTGCTTGGGCCTCTCTCCTGGAGGCGCTCAGTCAGACCCAGTGTTCACATGTGGCAAGACTCTCCTCGGGGCGCGTCTTGCTTGGGCCTCTCTCCTGGAGGCGCTCAGTCAGACCGAGTGCTGACATGTGGCAAGACGCTCCTCAGGGCGCGTCTTGCTTGGGCTTCTCTCCTGGAGGCCCTCAGTCAGACCCATTGTTGACATGTGGCAAGATGCTCCTCGGGGCACGTCTTATTTGGGGCTCTCTCCTGGAGGCCCTCAGTCAGACCCAGTGTTGACATGTGTCAAGACGCTCCTCGGGGCGTGTCTTGCATGGGCCTCTCTCCTGGAGGCGCTCAGTCAGACCCAGTGTTGACATGTGGCAAGAAGCTCCTCGGGGCGCTTCTTGCTTGGGCTTCTCTCCTGGAGGCCCTCAGTCAGACCCATTGTTGACATGTGACAAGACGCTCCTCGGGGCGCGTCTTGCTTGGGCCTCTCTCCTGGAGGCGCTCAGTCAGACCCAGTGTTGACATGTGGCAAGACGCTCCTCGGGGCACGTCTTGCTTGGGCCTCTCTCCTGGAGGCGCTCAGTCAGACCCAGAAGAGACATGTGTCAAGATGCTCCTCGGGGCGCGTCTTGCTTGGGCCTCTCTCCTGGAGGCGCTCAGTACTACCGAGTGCTGACATGTGGCAAGACGCTCCTCTGGGCGCGTCTTGCTTGGGCCTCTCTCCTGGAGGCGCTCAGTCAGACCGAGTGCTGACATGTGGCAAGAAGCTCCTCGGGGCGCGTCTTGCTTGGGCTTCTCTCCTGGAGGCCCTCGGTCAGACCCATTGTTGACATGTGGCAAGACGCTCCTCGGGGCGCGTCTTGCTTGGGCCTCTCTCCAGAAGGCCCTCAATCAAATCCAGTGTTGACACGTGGCAAGACGCTCCTCGGGGCGCTTCTTGCTTGGGCCTCTCTCCTGGAGGCGCTCAGTCAGACCGAGTGCTGACATGTGGCAAGACGCTCCTCGGGGCGCGTCTTGCTTGGGCCTCTCTCCTGGAGGTTCTCAGTCAGACCCAGTGTTGACAAGTGGCAAGATGCTCCTCGGGGCACGTCTTGCTGGGGCTTCTCTCATGGAGGCCCTCAGTCAGACCCAGTGTTGACATGTGGCAAGACGCTCCTCGGGGCACGTCTTGCTTGGGCCTCTCTCCTGGAGGCGCTCAGTCAGACCCAGAGGAGACATGTGTCAAGATGCTCCTCGGGGCGCGTCTTGCTTGGGCCTCTCTCCTGGAGGCGCTCAGTCAGACCGAGTGCTGACATGTGGCAAGACGCTCCTCCGGGCGCGTCTTGCTTGGGCCTCTCTCCTGGAGGCGCTCAGTCAGACCCAGTGTTCACATGTGGCAAGACGCTCCTCGGGGCACGTCTTGCTTGGGCCTCTCTCCTGGAGGCGCTCAGTCAGACCGAGTGCTGACATGTGGCAAGACGCTCCTCGGGGCGCGTCTTGCTTGGGCTTCTCTCCTGGAGGCCCTCAGTCAGACCCATTGTTGACATGTGGCAAGACTCTCCTCGGGGCGCGTCGTGCTTGGGCTTCTCTCATGGAGGCCCTCAGTCAGACCCAGTGTTGACATGTGGCAAGACGCTCCTCGGGGCACGTCTTGCTTGGGCCTCTCTCCTGGAGGCGCTCAGTCAGACCGAGTAGTGACATGTGACAAGACGCTCCTCGGGGCGCGTCCTGCTTGGGCCTCTCTCCTGGAGGCGCTCAGTCAGACCCAGTGTTCACATGTGGCAAGACGCTCCTCGGGGCGCGTCTTGCTTGGGCCTCTCTCCTGGAGGCGCTCAGTCAGACCCAGTGTTGACATGTGGCAAGACGCTCCTCGGGGCACGTCTTGCTTGGGCCTCTCTCCTGGAGGCGCTCAGTCAGACCGAGTGCTGACATGTGGCAAGACGCTCCTCGGGGCGCGTCTTGCTTGGGCTTCTCTCCTGGAGGCCCTCAGTCAGACCCATTGTTGACATGTGGCAAGACTCTCCTCGGGGCGCGTCTTGCTTGGGCTTCTCTCATGGAGGCCCTCAGTCAGACCCAGTGTTGACATGTGGCAAGACGCTCCTCGGGGCGCGTCTTACTGGGGCTTCTCTCATGGAGGCACTCAGTCAGACCCAGTGTTGACATGTGGCAAGACGCTCCTCGGGGCACGTCTTGCTTGGGCCTCTCTCCTGGAGGCGCTCAGTCAGACCCAGAGGAGAAATGTGTCAAGACGCTCCTCGGGGCGCGTCTTGCTTGGGCCTCTTCCCTGGAGGCGCTCAGTCACACCGAGTGCTGACATGTGGCAAGACGCACCTCCGGGCGCGTCTTGCTTGGGCCTCTCTCCTGGAGGCGCTCAGTCAGACCCAGTGTTCACATGTGGCAAGACTCTCCTCGGGGCGCGTCTTGCTTGGGCCTCTCTCCTGGAGGCGCTCAGTCAGACCGAGTGCTGACATGTGGCAAGACGCTCCTCAGGGCGCGTCTTGCTTGGGCTTCTCTCCTGGAGGCCCTCAGTCAGACCCATTGTTGACATGTGGCAAGATGCTCCTCGGGGCACGTCTTATTTGGGGCTCTCTCCTGGAGGCCCTCAGTCAGACCCAGTGTTGACATGTGTCAAGACGCTCCTCGGGGCGTGTCTTGCATGGGCCTCTCTCCTGGAGGCGCTCAGTCAGACCCAGTGTTGACATGTGGCAAGAAGCTCCTCGGGGCGCTTCTTGCTTGGGCTTCTCTCCTGGAGGCCCTCAGTCAGACCCATTGTTGACATGTGACAAGACGCTCCTCGGGGCGCGTCTTGCTTGGGCCTCTCTCCTGGAGGCGCTCAGTCAGACCCAGTGTTGACATGTGGCAAGACGCTCCTCGGGGCGCGTCTTGCTTGGGCCTCTCTCCTGGAGGTTCTCAGTCAGACCCAGTGTTGACAAGTGGCAAGATGCTCCTCGGGACACGTCTTGCTGGGGCTTCTCTCATGGAGGCCCTCAGTCAGACCCAGTGTTGACATGTGGCAAGACGCTCCTCGGGGCACGTCTTGCTTGGGCCTCTCTCCTGGAGGCGCTCAGTCAGACCCAGAAGAGACATGTGTCAAGATGCTCCTCGGGGCGCGTCTTGCTTGGGCCTCTCTCCTGGAGGCGCTCAGTACTACCGAGTGCTGACATGTGGCAAGACGCTCCTCTGGGCGCGTCTTGCTTGGGCCTCTCTCCTGGAGGCGCTCAGTCAGACCGAGTGCTGACATGTGGCAAGAAGCTCCTCGGGGCGCGTCTTGCTTGGGCTTCTCTCCTGGAGGCCCTCGGTCAGACCCATTGTTGACATGTGGCAAGACGCTCCTCGGGGCGCGTCTTGCTTGGGCCTCTCTCCAGAAGGCCCTCAATCAAATCCAGTGTTGACACGTGGCAAGACGCTCCTCGGGGCGCTTCTTGCTTGGGCCTCTCTCCTGGAGGCGCTCAGTCAGACCGAGTGCTGACATGTGGCAAGACGCTCCTCGGGGCGCGTCTTGCTTGGGCCTCTCTCCTGGAGGTTCTCAGTCAGACCCAGTGTTGACAAGTGGCAAGATGCTCCTCGGGGCACGTCTTGCTGGGGCTTCTCTCATGGAGGCCCTCAGTCAGACCCAGTGTTGACATGTGGCAAGACGCTCCTCGGGGCACGTCTTGCTTGGGCCTCTCTCCTGGAGGCGCTCAGTCAGACCCAGAGGAGACATGTGTCAAGATGCTCCTCGGGGCGCGTCTTGCTTGGGCCTCTCTCCTGGAGGCGCTCAGTCAGACCGAGTGCTGACATGTGGCAAGACGCTCCTCCGGGCGCGTCTTGCTTGGGCCTCTCTCCTGGAGGCGCTCAGTCAGACCCAGTGTTCACATGTGGCAAGACGCTCCTCGGGGCACGTCTTGCTTGGGCCTCTCTCCTGGAGGCGCTCAGTCAGACCGAGTGCTGACATGTGGCAAGACGCTCCTCGGGGCGCGTCTTGCTTGGGCTTCTCTCCTGGAGGCCCTCAGTCAGACCCATTGTTGACATGTGGCAAGACTCTCCTCGGGGCGCGTCGTGCTTGGGCTTCTCTCATGGAGGCCCTCAGTCAGACCCAGTGTTGACATGTGGCAAGACGCTCCTCGGGGCACGTCTTGCTTGGGCCTCTCTCCTGGAGGCGCTCAGTCAGACCGAGTAGTGACATGTGACAAGACGATCCTCGGGGCGCGTCCTGCTTGGGCCTCTCTCCTGGAGGCGCTCAGTCAGACCCAGTGTTGACATGTGGCAAGATGCTCCTCGGGGCGCGTCTTGCTGGGGCTTCTCTCATGGAGGCACTCAGTCAGACCCAGTGTTGACATGTGGCAAGACGCTCCTCGGGGCACGTCTTGCTTGGGCCTCTCTCCTGGAGGCGCTCAGTGAGACCCGGAGGAGACATGTGTCAAGATGCTCCTCGGGGCGCGTCTTGCTTGGGCCTCTCTCCTGGAGGCGCTCCGTCAGACCCAGTGTTGACATGTGGCAAGACGCTCCTCGGGGCACGTCTTGCTTGGGCCTCTCTCCTGGAGGCACTCAGTCAGACCGAGTGCTGACATGTGGCAAGACGATCCTCGGGGCGCGTCTTGCTGGGGCTTCTCTCCTGGAGGCCCTCAGTCAGACCCATTGTTGACATGTGGCAAGACGCTCCTCGGGGCGCGTCTTGCTTGGGCCTCTCTCCAGAAGGCCCTCAATCGAACCCAGTGTTGACACGTGGCAAGACGCTCCTCGGGGCGCTTCTTGCTTGGGCCTCTCTCCTGGAGGCGCTCAGTCAGACCCAGTGTTGACAAGTGGCAAGATGCTCCTCGGGGCACGTCTTGCTGGGGCTTCTCTCATGGAGGCCCTCAGTCAGACCCAGTGTTGACATGTGGCAAGACGCTCCTCGGGGCACGTCTTGCTTGGGCCTCTCTCCTGGAGGCGCTCAGTCAGACCCAGAGGAGACATGTGTCAAGATGCTCCTCGGGGCGCGTCTTGCTTGGGCCTCTCACCTGGAGGCGCTCAGTCAGACCGAGTGCTGACATGTGGCAAGACGCTCCTCCGGGCGCGTCTTGCTTGGGCCTCTCTCCTGGAGGCGCTCAGTCAGACCCAGTGTTCACATGTGGCAATACGCTCCTCGGGGCGCGTCTTGCTTGGGCCTCTCTCCTGGAGGCGCTCAGTCAGACCCAGTGTTGACATGTGGCAAGACGCTCCTCGGGGCACGTCTTGCTTGGGCCTCTCTCCTGGAGGCGCTCAGTCAGACCGAGTGCTGACATGTGGCAAGACGCTCCTCGGGGCGCTTCTTGCTTGGGCTTCTCTCCTGGAGGCCCTCAGTCAGACCCATTGTTGACATGTGGCAAGACTCTCCTCGGGGCGCGTCGTGCTTGGGCTTCGCTCATGGAGGCCCACAGTCAGACCCAGTGTTGACATGTGGCAAGACGCTCCTCGGGGCACGTCTTGCTTGGGCCTCTCTCCTGGAGGCGCTCAGTCAGACCGAGTAGTGACATGTGACAAGACGCTCCTCGGGGCGCGTCCTGCTTGGGCCTCTCTCCTGGAGGCGCTCAGTCAGACCCAGTGTTGACATGTGGCAAGATGCTCCTCGGGGCGCGTCTTGCTGGGGCTTCTCTCATGGAGGCACTCAGTCAGACCCAGTGTTGACATGTGGCAAGACGCTCCTCGGGGCACGTCTTGCTTGGGCCTCTCTCCTGGAGGCGCTCAGTGAGACCCGGAGGAGACATGTGTCAAGATGCTCCTCGGGGCGCGTCTTGCTTGGGCCTCTCTCCTGGAGGCGCTCCGTCAGACCCAGTGTTGACATGTGGCAAGACGCTCCTGGGGCACGTCTTGCTTGGGCCTCTCTCCTGGAGCCACTCAGTCAGACCGAGTGCTGACATGTGGCAAGACGATCCTCGGGGCGCGTCTTGCTGGGGCTTCTCTCCTGGAGGCCCTCAGTCAGACCCATTGTTGACATGTGGCAAGACGCTCCTCGGGGTGCGTCTTGCTTGGGCCTCTCTCCAGAAGGCCCTCAATCGGACCCAGTGTTGACACGTGGCAAGACGCTCCTCGGGGCGCTTCTTGCTTGGGCCTCTCTCCTGGAGGCGCTCAGTCAGACCCAGTGGTGACATGTGGCAAGACGCTCCTCGGGGCGCGTATTGCTTGGGCCTCTCTCCTGGATGCCCTCTGTCAGACCCAGTGTTGACATGTGGCAAGACTCTCCTCGGGGCGCGTCTTGCTTGGGCTTCTCTCATGGAGGCCCTCAGTCAGACCCAGTGTTGACATGTGGCAAGACGCTCCTCGGGGCACGTCTTGCTTGGGCCTCTCTCCTGGAGGCGCTCAGTCAGACCGAGTAGTGACATGTGACAAGACGCTCCTCGGGGCGCGTCTTGCTTGGGCCTCTCTCCTGGAGGCGCTCAGTCAGACCCAGTGTTGACATGTGGCAAGACACTCCTCGGGGCGAGTCTTGCTTGGGCCTCTCTCATGGAGGCCCTTTGTCAGACCTAGTGTTGACATGTGTCAAGACGCTCCTCGGGGCGCGTCTTGTTTTGGCCTCTCTCCTGTAGGCGCTCAGTCAGACCGAGTGCTGAGTACTGTGGCAAGAAGCTCCTCGGGGCGCGTCTTGCTTGGGCTTCTCTCCTGGAGGCCCTCAGTAAGACCCATTGTTGACATGTGGCAAGACGCTCCTCGGGGCGTGTCTTGCTTGGGCCTCTCTCCTGGAGGCGCTCAGTCAGACTGAGTAGTGACATGTGGCCTGACGCTCCTCGGGGCGCGTGTTGCTTGGGCCTCTCACCTGGAGGCGCTCAGTCAGACCAAGTGGTGACATGTGGCAAGACGCTCCTCGGGGCGCGTCTTGCTTGGGCCTCTCTCCAGAAGGCCCTCAATCAGACCCAGTGTTGACACGTGGCAAGACGCTCCTCGGGGCGCGTCTTGCTTGGGCCTCTCTCCTGGAGGCGCTCAGTCAGACTGAGTACTGACATGTGGCCTGACGCTCCTCGGGGCGCGTGTTGCTTGGGCCTCTCTCCTGGAGGCGCTCAGTCAGACCAAGTGGTGACATGTGGCAAGACACTCCTCGGGGCGCGTCTTGCTTGGGCCTCTCTCCTGGAGGCCCTCTGTCAGACCCAGTGTTGACATGTGGCAAGACACTCCTCGGGGCGCGTCTTGCTTTGGCCTCTCTCCTGGAGGCGCTCAGTCAGACCGAGTGCTGACATTTGGCAAGAAGCTCCTCGGGGCGAGTCTTGCTTGGGCTTCTCTCCTGGAGGCCCTCAGTAAGACCCATTGTTGACATGTGGCAAGACGCTCCTCGGGGCGCGTCTTGCTTGGGCCTCTCTCCTGGAGGCGCTCAGTCAGACTGAGTAGTGACATGTGGCCTGACGCTCCTCGGGGCGCGTGTTGCTTGGGCCTCTCTCCTGGAGGCGCTCAGTCGGACCAAGTGGTGACATGTGGCAAGACACTCCTCGGGGCACGTCTTGCTTGGGCCTCTCTCCTGGAGGCCCTCTGTCAGACCCAGTGTTGACATGTGTCAAGACGCTCCTCGGGGCGCGTCTTGCTTTGGCTTCTCTCCTGGAGGCCCTCAGTCAGACCCATTGTTGACATGTGGCAAGACGCTCCTCGGGGCGCGTCTTGCTTGGGCCTCTCTCCTGGAGGCGCTCAGTCAGACCGAGTGCTGACATGTGGCAAGACGCTCCTCGGGCCGAGTGTTGCTTGGGCTTCTTTCCTGGAGGCCCTCAGTCAGACCCATTGTTGACATGTGGCAAGACGCTCCTCGGGGCGCGTCTTGCATGGGCCTCTCTCCTGGAGGCTCTCAGTCAGAACCAGAGGTGACATGTGGCAAGACGCTCCTCGGGGCGCGTCTTGCTTGGGCCTCTCTCCTGGAGGCCCTCTGTCAGACCCAGTGTTGACATGTGGCAAGACGCTCCTCCGGGCGCATCTTGCTTGGGCCTCTCTCCTGGAGGCCCTCAGTAAGACCCATTGTTGACATGTGGCAAGAAGCTCCTCGGGGCGCGTCTTGCCTGGGCCTCTCTCCAGAAGGCCCTCAATCAGACCCAGTGTTGACATGTGGCAAGACTCTCCTCGGGGCGCGTCTCGCTTGGGCCTCTCTCCTGGAGGCGCTCAGTCAGACTGAGTAGTGACATGTGGCCTGACGCTCCGCGGGGCGCGTCTTGCTTGGGCCTCTCTCCTGGAGGCGCTCAGTCAGACCCAGTATTGACATGTGGCAAGACGCTCCTCGGGGCGCGTCTTGCTTGGGCTTCTCTCCTGGAGGCCCTCAGTCAGACCCATTGTTGACATGTGGCAAGACGCTCCTCGGGGCACGTCTTGCTTGGACCTCTCTCCTGGAGGCGCTCAGTCAGACCGAGTAGTGACATAAGGCAAGACGCTCCTCGGGGCGCGTCTTGCTGGGGCCTCTCTCCTGGAGGCGCTCAATCAGACCCAGTGGTGACACGTGGCAAGACGCTCCTCGGGGCGCGTCTTTCTTGGGCCTCTCTCCTGGAGGCGCTCAGTCAGACCCAGTGGTGACACATGGCAAGACACTCCTCGGGGCGCATCTTGCTTGGGCCTCTCTCCTGGAGGCGCTCAGTCAGACCCAGTGTTGACACGTGGCAAGACGCTCCTCGGGGCGCGTGTTGCTTGGGCCTCTCTCCTGGAGGCGCTCAATCAGACCCAGTGGTGACACGTGGCAAGACGCTCCTCGGGGCGCGTCTTTCTTGGGCCTCTCTCCTGGAGGCGCTCAGTCTGACCCAGTGGTGACACGTGGCAAGACGCTCCTCGGGGCGCATCTTGCTTGGGCCTCTCTCCTGGAGGCGCTCAGTCAGACCCAGTGTTGACACGTGGCAAGACGCTCCTCGGGGCGCGTGTTGCTTGGGCCTCTCTCCTGGAGGCGCTCAGTCAGACCAAGTGGTGACATGTGGCAAGACGCTCCTCGGGGCTTGTCTCGCTTGGGCCTCTCTCCTGGAGGCGCTCAGTCAGACTGAGTAGTGACATGTGGCCTGACACTCCGCGGGGCGCGTCTTGCTTGGGCCTCTCTCCTGGAGGCGCTCAGTCAGACCCAGTATTGACATGTGGCAAGACGCTCCTCGGGGCGCTTCTTGCTTGGGCTTCTCTCCTGGAGGCCCTCAGTCAGACCCATTGTTGACATGTGGCAAGACGCTCCTCGGGGCACGTCTTGCTTGGACCTCTCTCCTGGAGGCGCTCAGTCAGACCGAGTAGTGACATAAGGCAAGACGCTCCTCGGGGCTCGTCTTGCTGGGGCCTCTCTCCTGGAGGCGCTCAATCAGACCCAGTGGTGACACGTGGCAAGACGCTCCTCGGGGCGCGTCTTTCTTGGGCCTCTCTCCTGGAGGCGCTCAGTCAGACCCAGTGGTGACACGTGGCAAGACGCTCCTCGGGGCGCATCTTGCTTGGGCCTCTCTCCTGGACGCGCTCAGTCAGACCCAGTGTTGACACGTGGCAAGACGCTCCTCGGGGCGCGTGTTGCTTGGGCCTCTCTCCTGGAGGCGCTCAGTCAGACCAAGTGGTGACATTTGGCAAGACGCTCCTCGGGGCGCGTCTTGCTTGGGCCTCTCTCCTGGAGGCGCTCAGTCAGACTGAGTAGTGACATGTGGCCTGACGCTCCTCGGGGCGCGTGTTGCTTGGGCCTCTCTCCTGGAGGCGCTCAGTCAGACCAAGTGGTGACATGTGGCAAGACACTCCTCGGGGCGCGTCTTGCTTGGGCCTCTCTCCTGGAGGCCCTCTGTCAGACCCAGTGTTGACATGTGGCAAGACACTCCTCGGGGCGCGTCTTGCTTTGGCGTCTCTCCTGGAGGCGCTCAGTCAGACCGAGTGCTGACATTTGGCAAGAAGCTCCTCGGGGCGAGTCTTGCTTGGGCTTCTCTCCTGGAGGCCCTCAGTAAGACCCATTGTTGACATGTGGCAAGACGCTCCTCGGGGCGCGTCTTGCTTGGGCCTCTCTCCTGGAGGCGCTCAGTCAGACTGAGTAGTGACATGTGGCCTGACGCTCCTCGGGGAGCGTGCTGCTTGGGCCTCTCTCCTGGAGGCGCTCAGTCAGACCCATTGTTGACATGTGGCAAGACGCTCCTCAAGGCGCGTCTTGCTTGGGCCTCTCTCCTGGAGGCGCTCAGTCAGACCGAGTGCTGACATGTGGCAAGACGCTCCTCGGGCCGAGTGTTGCTTGGGCTTCTTTCCTGGAGGCCCTCAGTCAGACCCATTGTTGACATGTGGCAAGACGCTCCTCGGGGCGCGTCTTGCTTGGGCCTCTCTCCTGGAGGCGCTCGTCAGAACCAGAGGTGACATGTGGCAAGACGCTCCGCGGGGCGCGTCTTGCTTGGGCCTCTCTCCTGGAGGCCCTCTGTAAGACCCAGTGTTGACATGTGGCAAGACGCTCCTCCGGGCGCATCTTGCTTGGGCCTCTCTCCTGGAGGCCCTCAGTAAGACCCATTGTTGACATGTGGCAAGAAGCTCCTCGGGGCGCGTCTTGCTTGGGCCTCTCTCCAGAAGGCCCTCAATCAGACCCAGTGTTGACATGTGGCAAGACTCTCCTCGGGGCGCGTCTCGCTTGGGCCTCTCTCCTGGAGGCGCTCAGTCAGACTGAGTAGTGACATGTGGCCTGACGCTCCGCGGGGCGCGTCTTGCTTGGGCCTCTCTCCTGGAGGCGCTCAGTCAGACCCAGTATTGACATGTGTCAAGACGCTCCTCGGGGCGCGTCTTGCTTGGGCTTCTCTCCTGGAGGCCCTCAGTCAGACCCATTGTTGACATGTGGCAAGACGCTCCTCGGGGCACGTCTTGCTTGGACCTATCTCCTGGAGGCGCTCAGTCAGACCGAGTAGTGACATAAGGCAAGACTTTTCTCGGGGCGCGTCTTGCTGGGGCCTCTCTCCTGAAGGCGCTCAATCAGACCCAGTGGTGACACGTGGCAAGACGCTCCTCGGGGCGCGTCTTTCTTGGGCCTCTCTCCTGGAGGCGCTCAGTCAGACCCAGTGGTGACACGTGGCAAGACGCTCCTCGGGGCGCATCTTGCTTGGGCCTCTCTCCTGGAGGCGCTCAGTCAGACCCAGTGTTGACACGTGGCAAGACGCTCCTCGGGGCGCGTCTTGCTTGGGCCTCTCTCCTGGAGGCGCTCAGTCAGACACAGTGTTGACATGTGGCAAGACACTCCTCGGGGCGCGTCTTGCTTGGGCCTCTCTCATGGAGGCCCTCTGTCAGACCCAGTGTTGACATGTGTCAAGACGCTCCTCGGGGCGCGTCTTGCTTTGGCCTCTCTCCTGGAGGCGCTCAGTCAGACCGAATGCTGAAATGTGGCAAGAAGCTCCTCGGGGCGCGTGTTGCTTGGGCTTCTCTCCTGGAGGCCCTCAGTCAGACCCATTGTTGACATGTGGCAAGACGCTCCTCGGGGCGCGTCTTGCTTGGGCCTCTCTCCAGAAGGCCCTCAATCGGACCCAGTGTTGACACGTGGCAAGACGCTCCTCGGGGCGCTTCTTGCTTGGGCCTCTCTCCTGGAGGTGCTCAGTCAGACCCAGTGGTGACACGTGGCAAGACGCTCCTCGGGGCGCGTATTGCTTGGGCCTCTCTCCTGGATGCCCTCTGTCAGACCCAGTGTTGACATGTGGCAAGACTCTCCTCGGGGCGCGTCTTGCTTGGGCTTCTCTCATGGAGGCCCTCAGTCAGACCCAGTGTTGACATGTGGCAAGACGCTCCTCGGGGCACGTCTTGCTTGGGCCTCTCTCCTGGAGGCGCTCAGTCAGACCGAGTAGTGACATGTGACAAGACGCTCCTCGGGGCGCGTCTTGTTTTGGCCTCTCTCCTGTAGGCGCTCAGTCAGACCGAGTGCTGAGTACTGTGGCAAGAAGCTCCTCGGGGCGAGTCTTGCTTGGGCTTCTCTCCTGGAGGCCCTCAGTAAGACCCATTGTTGACATGTGGCAAGACGCTCCTCGGGGCGCGTCTTGCTTGGGCCTCTCTCCTGGAGGCGCTCAGTCAGACTGAGTAGTGACATGTGGCCTGACGCTCCTCGGGGCGCGTGTTGCTTGGGCCTCTCTCCTGGAGGCGCTCAGTCAGACCAAGTGGTGACATGTGGCAAGACACTCCTCGGGGCACGTCTTGCTTGGGCCTCTCTCCTGGAGGCCCTCTGTCAGACCCAGTGTTGACATGTGTCAAGACGCTCCTCGGGGCGCGTCTTGCTTGGGCTTCTCTCCTGGAGGCCCTCAGTCAGACCCATTGTTGACATGTGGCAAGACGCTCCTCGGGGCGCGTCTTGCTTGGGCCTCTCTCCTGGAGGCGCTCAGTCAGACCGAGTGCTGACATGTGGCAAGACGCTCCTCGGGCCGAGTGTTGCTTGGGCTTCTTTCCTGGAGGCCCTCAGTCAGACCCATTGTTGACATGTGGCAAGACGCTCCTCGGGGCGCGTCTTGCTTGGGCCTCTCTCCTGGAGGCCCTCTGTCAGACCCAGTGTTGACATGTGGCAAGACGCTCCTCCGGGCGCATCTTGCTTGGGCCTCTCTCCTGGAGGCCCTCAGTAAGACCCATTGTTGACATGTGGCAAGAAGCTCCTCGGGGCGCGTCTTTCTTGGGCCTCTCTCCAGAAGGCCCTCAATCAGACCCAGTGTTGACATGTGGCAAGACTCTCCTCGGGGCGCGTCTCGCTTGGGCCTCTCTCCTGGAGGCGCTCAGTCAGACTGAGTAGTGACATGTGGCCTGACGCTCCGCGCGGCGCGTCTTGCTTGGGCCTCTCTCCTGGAGGCGCTCAGTCAGACCCAGTGGTGACACGTGGCAAGACGCTCCTCGGGGCGCGTCTTTCTTGGGCCTCTCTCCTGGAGGCGCTCAGTCAGACCCAGTGGTGACACGTGGCAAGACGCTCCTCGGGGCGCATCTTGCTTGGGCCTCTCTCCTGGAGGCGCTCAGTCAGACCCAGTGTTGACACGTGGCAAGACGCTCCTCGGGGCGCATCTTGCTTGGGCCTCTCTCCTGGAGGAGCTCAGTCAGACCCAGTGTTGACACGTGGCAAGACGCTCCTCGGGGCGCGTGTTGCTTGGGCCTCTCTCCTGGAGGCGCTCAATCAGACCCAGTGGTGACACGTGGCAAGACGCTCCTCGGGGCGCGTCTTTCTTGGGCCTCTCTCCTGGAGGCGCTCAGTCAGACCCAGTGGTGACACGTGGCAAGACGCTCCTCGGGGCGCATCTTGCTTGGGCCTCTCTCCTGGAGGTGCTCAGTCAGACCCAGTGTTGACACGTGGCAAGACGCTCCTCGGGGCGCGTCTCGCTTGGGCCTCTCTCCTGGAGGCGCTCAGTCAGACTGAGTAGTGACATGTGGCCTGACGCTCCGCGGGTCGCGTCTTGCTTGGGCCTCTCTCCTGGAGGCGCTCAGTCAGACCCAGTATTGACATGTGGCAAGACGCTCCTCGGGGCGCGTCTTGCTTGGGCTTCTCTCCTGGGGGCCCTCAGTCAGACCCATTGTTGACATGTGGCAAGACGCTCCTCGGGGCACGTCTTGCTTGGACCTCTCTCCTGGAGGCGCTCAGTCAGACCGAGTAGTGACATAAGGCAAGACGCTCCTCGGGGCGCGTCTTGCTGGGGCCTCTCTCCTGTAGGCGCTCAATCAGAGCCAGTGGTGACACGTGGCAAGACGCTCCTCGGGGCGCGTGTTGCTTGGGCCTCTCTCCTGGAGGCGCTCAGTCAGACCAAGTGGTGACACGTGGCAAGACGCTCCTCGGGGCGCGTCTTGCTTGGGCCTCTCTCCTGGAGGCGCTCAGTCAGACTGAGTAGTGACATGTGGCCTGACGCTCCTCGGGGCGCGTGTTGCTTGGGCCTCTCTCCTGGAGGCGCTCAGTCAGACCAAGTGGTGACATGTGGCAAGACACTCCTCGGGGCGCGTCTTGCTTGGGCCTCTCTCCTGGAGGCCCTCTGTCAGACCCAGTTTTGACATGTGGCAAGACACTCCTCGGGGCGCGTCTTGCTTTGGAGACTCTCCTGGAGGCGCTCAGTCAGACCGAGTGCTGACATTTGGCAAGAAGCTCCTCGGGGCGAGTCTTGCTTGGGCTTCTCTCCTGGAGGCCCTCAGTAAGACCCATTGTTGACATGTGGCAAGACGCTCCTCGGGGCGCGTCTTGCTTGGGCCTCTCTCCTGGAGGCGCTCAGTCAGACCAAGTGTTGACATGTGTCAAGACGCTCCTCGGGGCGCGTCTTGCTTGGGCTTCTCTCCTGGAGGCCCTCAGTCAGACCCATTGTTGACATGTGGCAAGACGCTCCTCGGGGCGCGTCTTGCTTGGGCCTCTCTCCTGGAGGCGCTCAGTCAGACCGAGTGCTGACATGTGGCAAGACGCTCCTCGGGCCGAGTGTTGCTTGGGCTTCTTTCCTGGAGGCCCTCAGTCAGACCCATTGTTGACATGTGGCAAGACGCTCCTCGGGGCGCGTCTTGCTTGGGCCTCTCTCCTGGAGGCGCTCAGTCAGAACCAGAGGTGACATGTGGCAAGACGCTCCGCGGGGCGCGTCTTGCTTGGGCCTCTCCTGGAGGCCCTCTGTCAGACCCAGTGTTGACATGTGGCAAGACGCTCCTCCGGGCGCATCTTGCTTGGGCCTCTCTCCTGGAGGCCCTCAGTAAGACCCATTGTTGACATGTGGCAAGAAGCTCCTCGGGGCGCGTCTTGCTTGGGCCTCTCTCCAGAAGGCCCTCAATCAGACCCAGTGTTGACATGTGGCAAGACTCTCCTCGGGGCGCGTCTCGCTTGGGCCTCTCTCCTGGAGGCGCTCAGTCAGACTGAGTAGTGACATGTGGCCTGACTCTCCGCGGGGCGCGTCTTGCTTGGGCCTCTCTATTAGAGGCGCTCAGTCAGACCCAGTATTGACATGTGTCAAGACGCTCCTCGGGGCGCGTCTTGCTTGGGCTTCTCTCCTGGAGGCGCTCAGTCAGACCCAGTGTTGACACGTGGCAAGACGCTCCTCGGGGCGCGTCTTGCTTGGGCCTCTCTCCTGGAGGCGCTCAGTCAGACCCAGTGTTGACATGTGGCAAGACACTCCTCGGGGCGCGTCTTGCTTGGGCCTCTCTCATGGAGGCCCTCTGTCAGACCCAGTGTTGACATGTGTCAAGACGCTCCTCGGGGCGCGTCTTGCTTTGGCCTCTCTCCTGGAGGCGCTCAGTCAGACCGAATGCTGAAATGTGGCAAGAAGCTCCTCGGGGCGCGTGTTGCTTGGGCTTCTCTCCTGGAGGCCCTCAGTCAGACCCATTGTTGACATGTGGCAAGACGCTCCTCGGGGCGCGTCTTGCTTGGGCCTCTCTCCAGAAGGCCCTCAATCGGACCCAGTGTTGACACGTGGCAAGACGCTCCTCGGGGCGCTTCTTGCTTGGGCCTCTCTCCTGGAGGCGCTCAGTCAGACCCAGTGGTGACATGTGGCAAGACGCTCCTCGGGGCACGTATTGCTTGGGCCTCTCTCCTGGATGCCCTCTGTCAGACCCAGTGTTGACATGTGGCAAGACTCTCCTCGGGGCGCGTCTTGCTTGGGCTTCTCTCATGGAGGCCCTCAGTCAGACCCAGTGTTGACATGTGGCCAGACGCTCCTCGGGGCACGTCTTGCTTGGGCCTCTCTCCTGGAGGCGCTCAGTCAGACCGAGTAGTGACATGTGACAAGACGCTCCTCGGGGCGCGTCTTGCTTGGGCCTCTCTCCTGGAGGCGCTCAGTCAGACCCAGTGTTGACATGTGGCAAGACACTCCTCGGGGCGAGTCTTGCTTGGGCCTCTCTCATGGAGGCCCTCTGTCAGACCTAGTGTTGACATGTGTCAAGACGCTCCTCGGGGCGCGTCTTGTTTTGGCCTCTCTCCTGTAGGCGCTCAGTCAGACCGAGTGCTGAGTACTGTGGCAAGAAGCTCCTCGGGGTGCGTCTTGCTTGGGCTTCTCTCCTGGAGGCCCTCAGTAAGACCCATTGTTGACATGTGGCAAGACGCTCCTCGGGGCGCGTCTTGCTTGGGCCTCTCTCCTGGAGGCGCTCAGTCAGACTGAGTAGTGACATGTGGCCTGACGCTCCTCGGGGCGCGTGTTGCTTGGGCCTCTCTCCTGGAGGCGCTCAGTCAGACCAAGTGGTGACATGTGGCAAGACGCTCCTCGGGGCGCGTCTTGCTTGGGCCTCTCTCCAGAAGGCCCTCAATCAGACCCAGTGTTGACACGTGGCAAGACGCTCCTCGGGGCGCGTCTTGCTTGGGCCTCTCTCCTGGAGGCGCTCAGTCAGACTGAGTAGTGACATGTGGCCTGACGCTTCTCGGGGCGCGTGTTGCTTGGGCCTCTCTCCTGGAGGCGCTCAGTCAGACCAAGTGGTGACATGTGGCAAGACACTCCTCGGGGCGCGTCTTGCTTGGGCCTCTCTCCTGGAGGCCCTCTGTCAGACCCAGTGTTGACATGTGGCAAGACACTCCTCGGGGCGCGTCTTGCTTTGGCCTCTCTCCTGGAGGCGCTCAGTCAGACCGAGTGCTGACATTTGGCAAGAAGCTCCTCGGGGCGAGTCTTGCTTGGGCTTCTCTCCTGGAGGCCCTCAGTAAGACCCATTGTTGAAATGTGGCAAGACGCTCCTCGGGGCGCGTCTTGCTTGGGCCTCTCTCCTGGAGGCGCTCAGTCAGACTGAGTAGTGACATGTGGCCTGACGCTCCTCGGGGCGCGTGTTGCTTGGGCCTCTCTCCTGGAGGCGCTCAGTCAGACCAAGTGGTGACATGTGGCAAGACACTCCTCGGGGCACGTCTTGCTTGGGCCTCTCTCCTGGAGGCCCTCTGTCAGACCCAGTGTTGACATGTGTCAAGACGCTCCTCGGGGCGCGTCTTGCTTGGGCTTCTCTCCTGGAGGCCCTCAGTAAGACCCATTGTTGACATGTGGCAAGACGCTCCTCGGGGCGCGTCTTGCTTGGGCCTCTCTCCTGGAGGCGCTCAGTCAGACTGAGTAGTGACATGTGGCCTGACGCTCCTCGGGGAGCGTGTTGCTTGGGCCTCTCTCCTGGAGGCGCTCAGTCAGACCAAGTGGTGACATGTGGCAAGACACTCCTCGGGGCACGTCTTGCTTGGGCCTCTCTCCTGGAGGCCCTCTGTCAGACCCAGTGTTGACATGTGTCAAGACGCTCCTCGGGGCGCGTCTTGCTTGGGCTTCTCTCCTGGAGGCCCTCAGTCAGACCCATTGTTGACATGTGGCAAGACGCTCCTCGGGGCGCGTCTTGCTTGGGCCTCTCTTCTGGAGGCGCTCAGTCAGACCGAGTGCTGACATGTGGCAAGACGCTCCTCGGGCCGAGTGTTGCTTGGGCTTCTTTCCTGGAGGCCCTCAGTCAGACCCATTGTTGACATGTGGCAAGACGCTCCTCGGGGCGCGTCTTTCTTGGGCCTCTCTCCTGGAGGCGCTCAGTCAGAACCAGAGGTGACATGTGGCAAGACGCTCCTCGGGGCGCGTCTTGCTTGGGCCTCTCTCCTGGAGGCCCTCTTTCAGACCCAGTGTTGACATGTGGCAAGACGCTCCTCCGGGCGCATCTTGCTTGGGCCTCTCTCCTGGAGGCCCTCAGTAAGACCCATTGTTGACATGTGGCAAGACTCTCCTCGGGGCGCATCTCGCTTGGGCCTCTCTCCTGGAGGCGCTCAGTCAGACTGAGTAGTGACATGTGGCCTGACGCTCCGCGGGGCGCGTCTTGCTTGGGCCTCTCTCCTGGAGGCGCTCAGTCAGACCCAGTATTGACATGTGGCAAGACGCTCCTCGGGGCGCGTCTTGCTTGGGTTTCTCTCCTGGAGGCCCTCAGTCAGACCCATTGTTGACATGTGGCAAGACGCTCCTCGGGGCACGTCTTGCTTGGACCTCTCTCCTGGAGGCGCTCAGTCAGACCGAGTAGTGACATAAGGCAAGACGCTCCTCGGGGCGCGTCTTGCTGGGGCCTCTCTCCTGGAGGCGCTCAATCAGACCCAGTGGTGACACGTGGCAAGACGCTCCTCGGGGCGCGTCTTTCTTGGGCCTCTCTCCTGGAGGCGCTCAGTCAGACCCAGTGGTGACACGTGGCAAGACGCTCCTCGGGGCGCATCTTGCTTGGGCCTGTCTCCTGGAGGCGCTCAGTCAGACCCAGTGTTGACACGTGGCAAGACGCTCCTCGGGGCGCGTCTTGCTTGGGCCTCTCTCCTGGAGGCGCTCAGTCAGACCCAGTGTTGACATGTGGCAAGACACTCCTCGGGGCGCGTCTTGCTTGGGCCTCTCTCATGGAGGCCCTCTGTCAGACCCAGTGTTGACATGTGTCAAGACGCTCCTCGGGGCGCGTCTTGCTTTGGCCTCTCTCCTGGAGGCGCTCAGTCAGACCGAATGCTGAAATGTGGCAAGAAATTCCTCGGGGCGCGTGTTGCTTGGGCTTCTCTCCTGGAGGCCCTCAGTCAGACCCATTGTTGACATGTGGCAAGACGCTCCCCGGGGCGCGTCTTGCTTGGGCCTCTCTCCAGAAGGCACTCAATCGGACCCAGTGTTGACACGTGGCAAGACGCTCCTCGGGGCGCTTCTTGCTTGGGCCTCTCTCCTGGAGGCGCTCAGTCAGACCCAGTGGTGACATGTGGCAAGACGCTCCTCGTGGCGCGTATTGCTTGGGCCTCTCTCCTCGATGCCCTCTGTCAGACCCAGTGTTGACATGTGGCAAGACTCTCCTCGGGGCGCGTCTTGCTTGGGCTTTTCTCATGGAGGCCCTCAGTCAGACCCAGTGTTGACATGTGGCAAGACGCTCCTCGGGGCACGTCTTGCTTGGGCCTCTCTCCTGGAGGCGCTCAGTCAGACCGAGTAGTGACATGTGACAAGACGCTCCTCGGGGCGCGTCTTGCTTGGGCCTCTCTCCTGGAGGCGCTCAGTCAGACCCAGTGTTGACATGTGGCAAGACACTCCTCGGGGCGAGTCTTGCTTGGGCCTCTCTCATGGAGGCCCTCTGTCAGACCTAGTGTTGACATGTGTCAAGACGCTCCTCGGGGCGCGTCTTGTTTTGGCCTCTCTCCTGTAGGCGCTCAGTCAGACCGAGTGCTGAGTACTGTGGCAAGAAGCTCCTCGGGGCGCGTCTTGCTTGGGCTTCTCTCCTGGAGGCCCTCAGTAAGACCCATTGTTGACATGTGGCAAGACGCTCCTCGGGGCGCGTCTTGCTTGGGCCTCTCTCCTGGAGGCGCTCAGTCAGACTGAGTAGTGACATGTGGCCTGACGCTCCTCGGGGCGCGTGTTGCTTGGGCCTCTCTCCTGGAGGCGCTCAGTCAGACCAAGTGGTGACATGTGGCAAGACGCTCCTCGGGGCGCGTCTTGCTTGGGCCTCTCTCCTGGAGGCCCTCTGTCAGACCCAGTGTTGACATGTGGCAAGACACTCCTCGGGGCGCGTCTTGCTTTGGCCTCTCTCCTGGAGGCGCTCAGTCAGACCGAGTGCTGACATTTGGCAAGAAGCTCCTCGGGGCGAGTCTTGCTTGGGCTTCTCTCCTGGAGGCCCTCAGTAAGACCCATTGTTGAAATGTGACAAGACGCTCCTCGGGGCGCGTCTTGCTTGGGCCTCTCTCCTGGAGTCGCTCAGTTAGACTGAGTAGTGACATGTGGCCTGACGCTCCTCGGGGCGCGTGTTGCTTGGGCCTCTCTCCTGGAGGCGCTCAGTCAGACCAAGTGGTGACATGTGGCAAGACACTCCTCGGGGCACGTCTTGCTTGGGCCTCTCTCCTGGAGGCCCTCTGTCAGACCCAGTGTTGACATGTGTCAAGACGCTCCTCGGGGCGCGTCTTGCTTGGGCTTCTCTCCTGGAGGCCCTCAGTCAGACCCATTGTTGACATGTGGCAAGACGCTCCTCGGGGCGCGTCTTGCTTGGGCCTCTCTCCTGGAGGCGCTCAGTCAGACCGAGTGCTGACATGTGGCAAGACGCTCCTCGGGCCAAGTGTTGCTTGGGCTTCTTTCCTGGAGGCCCTCAGTCAGACCCATTGTTGACATGTGGCAAGACGCTCCTCGGGGCGCGTCTTGCTTGGGCCTCTCTCCTGGAGGCGCTCAGTCAGAACCAGAGGTGACATCTGGCAAGACGGTCCTCGGGGCGCGTCTTGCTTGGGCCTCTCTCCTGGAGGCCCTCTGTCAGACCCAGTGTTGACATGTGGCAAGACGCTCCTCCGGGCGCATCTTGCTTGGGCCTCTCTCCTGGAAGCCCTCAGTAAGACCCATTGTTGACATGTGGCAAGAAGCTCCTCGGGGCGCGTCTTTCTTGGGCCTCTCTCCAGAAGGCCCTCAATCAGACCCAGTGTTGACATGTGGCAAGACTCTCCTCGGGGCGCGTCTCGCTTGGGCCTCTCTCCTGGAGGCGCTCAGTCAGACTGAGTAGTGACATGTGGCCTGACGCTCCGCGGGGCGCGTCTTGCTTGGGCCTCTCTCCTGGAGGCGCTCAGTCAGACCCAGTATTGACATGTGGCAAGACGCTCCTCGGGGCGCGTCTTGCTTGGGCTTCTCTCCTGGAGGCCCTCAGTCAGACCCATTGTTGACATGTGGCAAGACGCTCCTCGGGGCACGTCTTGCTTAGACCTCTCTCCTGGAGGCGCTCAGTCAGACCGAGTAGTGACATAAGGCAAGACGCTCCTCGGGCGCGTCTTGCTGGGGCCTCTCTCCTGGAGGCGCTCAATCAGACCCAGTGGTGACACGTGGCAAGACGCTCCTCGGGGCGCGTCTTTCTTGGGCCTCTCTCCTGGAGGCGCTCAGTCAGACCCAGTGGTGACACATGGCAAGACGCTCCTCGGGGCGCATCTTGCTTGGGCCTCTCTCCTGGAGGCGCTCAGTCAGACCCAGTGTTGACACGTGGCAAGACGCTCCTCGGGGCGCGTGTTGCTTGGGCCTCTCTCCTGGAGGCGCTCAAACAGACCCAGTGGTGAGACGTGGCAAGACGCTCCTCGGGGCGCGTCTTTCTTGGGCCTCTCTCCTGGAGGCGCTCAGTCAGACCCAGTGGTGACACGTGGCAAGACGCTCCTCGGGGCGCATCTTGCTTGGGCCTCTCTCCTGGAGGCGCTCAGTCAGACCCAGTGTTGACACGTGGCAAGACGCTCCTCGGGGCGCGTGTTGCTTGGGCCTCTCTCCTGGAGGCGCTCAGTCAGACCAAGTGGTGACATGTGGCAAGACGCTCCTCGGGGCGCGTCAAGCTTGGGCCTCTCTCCTGGAGGCGCTCAGTCAGACTGAGTAGTGACATGTGGCCTGACGCTCCGCGGGGCGCGTCTTGCTTGGGCCTCTCTCCTGGAGGCGCTCAGTCAGACTCAGTATTGACATGTGGCAAGACGCTCCTCGGGGCGTGTCTTGCTTGGGCTTCTCTCCTGGAGGCCCTCAGTCAGACCCATTGTTGACATGTGGCAAGACGCTCCTCGGGGCACGTCTTGCTTGGACCTCTCTCCTGGAGGCGCTCAGTCAGACCGAGTAGTGACATAAGGCAAGACGCTCCTCGGGGCGCGTCTTGCTGGGGCCTCTCTCCTGGAGGCGCTCAATCAGACCCAGTGGTGACACGTGGCAAGACGCTCCTCGGGGCGCGTCTTTCTTGGGCCTCTCTCCTGGAGGCGCTCAGTCAGACCCAGTGGTGACACGTGGCAAGACGCTCCTCGGGGCGCATCTTGCTTGGGCCTCTCTCCTGGAGGCGCTCAGTCACACCCAGTGTTGACACGTGGCAAGACGCTCCTCGGGGCGCGTGTTGCTTGGGCCTCTCTCCTGGAGGCGCTCAGTCAGACCAAGTGGTGACATGTGGCAAGATGCTCCTCGGGGCGCGTCTTGCTTGGGCCTCTCTCCTGGAGGCGCTCAGTCAGACTGAGTAGTGACATGTGGCCTGACGCTCCTCGGGGAGCGTGTTGCTTGGGCCTCTCTCCTGAAGGCGCTCAGTCAGACCAAGTGGTGACATGTGGCAAGACACTCCTCGGGGCGCGTCTTGCTTGGGCCTCTCTCCTGGAGGCCCTCTGTCAGACCCAGTGTTGACATGTGGCAAGACACTCCTCGGGGCGCGTCGTGTTTTGGCTTCTCTCCTGGAGGCCCTCAGTCAGACCCATTGTTGACATGTGGCAAGACGCTCCTCGGGGCACGTCTTGCTTGGGCCTCTCTCCTGGAGGCGCTCAGTCAAACCGAGTAGTGACATGTGGCAAGACGCTCCTCGTGGCGCGTCTTGCTTGGACCTTTCTCCTGGAGGCGCTCAGTTAGACCGAGTAGTGACATGTGGCAAGACGCTCCTCGGGGCGCGTCTTGCTTGGGCCTCTCTCCTGGAGGCGCTCAATCAGACCCAGTGGTGACACGTGGCAAGACGCTCCTTGGGGCGCATCTTGCTTGGGCCTCTCTCCTGGAGGAGCTCAGTCAGACCCAGTGGTGACACGTGGCAAGACGCTCCTCGGGGCGCATCTTGCTTGGGCCTCTCTCCTGGAGGCGCTAAGTCAGACCCAGTGTTGACACGTGGCAAGACGCTCCTCGGGGCGCGTCTTGCTTGGGCCTCTCTCCTGGAGGCGCTCAGTCAGACCCAGTGGTGACATGTGGCAAGAAGCTCCTCGGGGCGCGTATTGCTTGGGCCTCTCTCCTGGAGGCGCTAAGTCAGACCCAGTGTTGACACGTGGCAAGACGCTCCTCGGGGCGCGTCTTGCTTGGGCCTCTCTCCTGGAGGCGCTCAGTCAGACCGAGTGCTGACATAAGGCAAGACGCTCCTCGGGGCGCGTCTTGCTTGGGCCTCTCTCCTGGAGGAGCTCAGTCATACCCAGTGGTGACACGTGGCAAGACGCTCCTCGGGGCGCATCTTGCTTGGGCCTCTCTCCTGGAGGCGCTAAGTCAGACCCAGTGTTGACACGTGGCAAGACGCTCCTCGGGGCGCGTCTTGCTTGGGCCTCTCTCCTGGAGGCGCTCAGTCAGACCCAGTGGTGACATGTGGCAAGAAGCTCCTCGGGGCGCGTATTGCTTGGGCCTCTCTCCTGGAGGCGCTAAGTCAGACCCAGTGTTGACACGTGGCAAGACGCTCCTCGGGGCGCGTCTTGCTTGGGCCTCTCTCCTGGAGGCGCTCAGTCAGACCGAGTGCTGACATAAGGCAAGACGCTCCTCGGGGCGCGTCTTGCTTGGGCCTCTCTCCTGGAGGAGCTCAGTCATACCCAGTGGTGACACGTGGCAAGACTCTCCTCGGGGCGCATCTTGCTTGGGCCTCTCTCCTGGAGGCGCTAAGTCAGACCCAGTGTTGACACGTGGCAAGACGCTCCTCGGGGCGCGTCTTGCTTGGGCCTCTCTCCTGGAGGCGCTCAGTCAGACCCAGTGTTGACATGTGGCAAGACACTCCTCGGGGCGCGTCTTGCTTGGGCCTCTCTCATGGAGGCCCTCTGTCAGACCCAGTGTTGACATGTGTCAAGACGCTCCTCGGGGCGCGTCTTGCTTGGGCCTCTCTCCTGGAGGCGCTCAGTCAGACCGAGTGCTGACATGTGGCAAGAAGCTCCTCGGGGCGCGTCTTGCTTGGGCTTCTCTCCTGGAGGCCCTCAGTCAGACCCATTGTTGACATGTGGCAAGACACTCCTCGGAGCGCGTCTTGCTTGGGCCTCTCTCCTGGAGGCGCTCAGTCAGACCCAGTGGTGACATGTGGCAAGACGCTCCTCGGGGCGCGTATTGCTTGGGCCTCTCTCCTGGATGCCCTCTGTCAGACCCAGTGTTGACATGTGGCAAGACTCTCCTCGGGGCGCTTCTTGCTTGGGCTTCTCTCATGGAGGCCCTCAGTCAGACCCAGTGTTGACATGTGTCAAGAAGCTCCTCGGGGCGTGTCTTGCTTGGGCCTCTCTCCTGGAGGCGCTCAGTCAGACCCAGTGTTGACATGTGGCAAGACGCTCCTCGGGGCGCTTCTTGCTTGGGCTTCTCTCCTGGAGGCCCTCAGTCAGACCCATTGTTGACATGTGGCAAGACGCTCCTCGGGGCACGTCTTGCTTGGGCCTCTCTCCTGGAGGCGCTCAGTCAGACCGAGTAGTGACATGTGACAAGACGCTCCTCGGGGTGCGTCTTGCTTGGGCCTCTATCCTAGAGGCGCTCAGTCAGACCCAGTGTTGACATGTGGCAAGACGCTCCTCGGGGCGCGTCTTGCTTGGGCCTCTCTCCTGGAGGTTCTCAGTCAGATCCAGTGTTGTCATGTGGCAAGACGCTCCTCGGGGCGCGTCTTGCTTGGGCCTCTCTCCTGGAGGCGCTCAGTCAGACCCAGAGGAGACATGTGTCAAGATGCTCCTCGGGGCGCGTCTTGCTTGGGCCTCTCTCCTGGAGACGCTCAGTCAGACCGAGTGCTGACATGTGGCAAGACGCTCCTCCGGGCGCGTCTTGCTTGGGCCTCTCTCCTGGAGGCGCTCAGTCAGACCCAGTGTTCACATGTGGCAAGACGCTCCTCGGGCTGCGTCTTGCTTGGGCCTCTCTCCTGGAGGCGCTCAGTCAGACCCAGTGTTGACATGTGGCAAGACGCTCCTCGGGGCACGTCTTGCTTGGGCCTCTCTCCTGGAGGCGCTCAGTCAGACCGAGTGCTGGCATGTGGCAAGACGCTCCTCGGGGCGGGTCTTGCTTGGGCTTCTCTCCTGGAGGCCCTCAGTCAGACACATTGTTGACATGTGGCAAGACGCTCCTCGGGGCGCGTCTTGCTTGGGCCTTTCACCAGAAGGCCCTCAATCAGACCCAGTGCTGACATGTGGCAAGACGCTCCTCGGGGCGCGTCTTGCTTGGGCTTCTCTCCTGGAGGCCCTCAGTCAGACCCATTGTTGACATGTGGCAAGACGCTCCTCGGGGCGCGTCTCATTTGGGCCTCTCTCCTGGAGGCCCTCAGTCAGACCCAGTGTTCACATGTGGCAAGACGCTCCTCGGGGCGCGTCTTGCTTGGGCTTCTCTCCTTGAGGCCCTCAGTCAGACCCATTGTTGACATGTGGCAAGACGCTCCTCGGGACACGTCTTGCTTGGGCCTCTCTCCTGGAGGAGCTCAGTCAGACCCAGTGGTGACACGTGGCAAGACGCTCCTCGGGGCGCATCTTGCTTGGGCCTCTCTCCTGGAGGCGCTAAGTCAGACCCAGTGTTGACACGTGGCAAGACGCTCCTCGGGGCGCGTCTTGCTTTGGCCTCTCTCCTGGAGGCGCTCAGTCAGACCGAGTGCTGACATGTGGCAAGAAGCTCCTCGGGGCGCGTCTTGCTTGGGCTTCTCTCCTGGAGGCCCTCAGTCAGACCCATTGTTGACATGTGGCAAGACGCTCCTCGGGGCACGTCTTGCTTGGGCCTCTCTCCTGGAGGCGCTCAGTCAAACCGAGTAGTGACATGTGGCAAGACGCTCCTCGGGGCGCGTCTTGCTTGGACCTTTCTCCTGGAGGCGCTCAGTTAGACCGAGTAGTGACATGTGGCAAGACGCTCCTCGGGGCGCGTCTTGCTTGGGCCTCTCTCCTGGAGGCGCTCAGTCAGACCGAGTGCTGACATAAGGCAAGACGCTCCTCGGGGCGCGTCTTGCTGGGGCCTCTCTCCTGGAGGTGCTCAATCAGACCCAGTGGTGACACGTGGCAAGACGCTCCTCGGGGCGCATCTTGCTTGGGCCTCTCTCCTGGAGGAGCTCAGTCAGACCCAGTGGTGACACGTGGCAAGACGCTCCTCGGGGCGCATCTTGCTTGGGCCTCTCTCCTGGAGGCGCTAAGTCAGACCCAGTGTTGACACGTGGCAAGACGCTCCTCGGGGCGCGTCTTGCTTGGGCCTCTCTCCTGGAGGCGCTCAGTCAGACCCAGTGGTGACATGTGGCAAGAAGCTCCTCGGGGCGCGTATTGCTTGGGCCTCTCTCCTGGATGCCCTCTGTCAGACCCAGTGTTGACATGTGGCAAGACGCTCCTCGGGGCGCGTCTTGCTTGGGCCTTTCACCAGAAGGCCCTCAATCAGACCCAGTGCTGACATGTGGCAAGACGCTCCTCGGGGCGCGTCTTGCTTGGGCTTCTCTCCTGGAGGCCCTCAGTCAGACCCATTGTTGACATGTGGCAAGACGCTCCTCGGGGCGCGTCTCATTTGGGCCTCTCTCCTGGAGGCCCTCAGTCAGACCCAGTGTTCACATGTGGCAAGACGCTCCTCGGGGCGCGTCTTGCTTGGGCTTCTCTCCTTGAGGCCCTCAGTCAGACCCATTGTTGACATGTGGCAAGACGCTCCTCGGGACACGTCTTGCTTGGGCCTCTCTCCTGGAGGCGCTCAGTCAGACCGAGTAGTGACATGTGGCAAGACGCTCCTCGGGGCGTGTCTTGCTTCGGCCTCTCTCCTGGAGGCGCTCAGTCAGACCGAGTGCTGACATCAGGCAAGACGCTCCTCGGGGCGCGTCTTGCTGGGGCCTCTCTCCTGGAGGTGCTCTATCAGACCCAGTGGTGACACGTGGCAAGACGCTCCTCGGGGCGCATCTTGATTGGGCCTCTCTCCTGGAGGCGCTAAGTCAGACCCAGTGTTGACACGTGGCAAGACGCTCCTCGGGGCGCGTCTTGCTTGGGCCTCTCTCCTGGAGGAGCTCAGTCAGACCCAGTGGTGACACGTGGCAAGACGCTCCTCGGGGCGCATCTTGCTTGGGCCTCTCTCCTGGAGGCGCTAAGTCAGACCCAGTGTTGACACGTGGCAAGACGCTCCTCGGGGCGCGTCTTGCTTTGGCCTCTCTCCTGGAGGCGCTCAGTCAGACCGAGTGCTGACATGTGGCAAGAAGCTCCTCGGGGCGCGTCTTGCTTGGGCTTCTCTCCTGGAGGCCCTCAGTCAGACCCATTGTTGACATGTGGCAAGACGCTCCTCGGGGCACGTCTTGCTTGGGCCTCTCTCCTGGAGGCGCTCAGTCAAACCGAGTAGTGACATGTGGCAAGACGCTCCTCGGGGCGCGTCTTGCTTGGACCTTTCTCCTGGAGGCGCTCAGTTAGACCGAGTAGTGACATGTGGCAAGACGCTCCTCGGGGCGCGTCTTGCTTGGGCCTCTCTCCTGGAGGCGCTCAGTCAGACCGAGTGCTGACATAAGGCAAGACGCTCCTCGGGGCGCGTCTTGCTGGGGCCTCTCTCCTGGAGGTGCTCAATCAGACCCAGTGGTGACACGTGGCAAGACGCTCCTCGGGGCGCATCTTGCTTGGGCCTCTCTCCTGGAGGAGCTCAGTCAGACCCAGTGGTGACACGTGGCAAGACGCTCCTCGGGGCGCATCTTGCTTGGGCCTCTCTCCTGGAGGCGCTAAGTCAGACCCAGTGTTGACACGTGGCAAGACGCTCCTCGGGGCGCGTCTTGCTTGGGCCTCTCTCCTGGAGGCGCTCAGTCAGACCCAGTGGTGACATGTGGCAAGAAGCTCCTCGGGGCGCGTATTGCTTGGGCCTCTCTCCTGGATGCCCTCTGTCAGACCCAGTGTTGACATGTGGCAAGACTCTCCTCGGGGCGCGTCTTGCTTGGGCTTCTCTCCTGGAGGCGCTAAGTCAGACCCAGTGTTGACACGTGGCAAGACGCTCCTCGGGACGCGTCTTGCTTTGGCCTCTCTCCTGGAGGCGCTCAGTCAGACCGAGTGCTGACATGTGGCAAGAAGCTCCTCGGGGCGCGTCTTGCTTGGGCTTCTCTCCTGGAGGCCCTCAGTCAGACCCATTGTTGACATGTGGCAAGAAGCTCCTCGGGGCACGTCTTGCTTGGGCCTCTCTCCTGGAGGCGCTCAGTCAAACCGAGTAGTGACATGTGGCAAGACGCTCCTCGGGGCGCGTCTTGCTTGGACCTTTCTCCTGGAGGCGCTCAGTTAGACCGAGTAGTGACATGTGGCAAGACGCTCCTCGGGGCGCGTCTTGCTTGGGCCTCTCTCCTGGAGGCGCTCAGTCAGACCGAGTGCTGACATAAGGCAAGACGCTCCTCGGGGCGCATCTTGCTGGGGCCTCTCTCCTGGAGGTGCTCAATCAGACCCAGTGGTGACACGTGGCAAGACGCTCCTCGGGGCGCATCTTGCTTGGGCCTCTCTCCTGGAGGAGCTCAGTCAGACCCAGTGGTGACACGTGGCAAGACGCTCCTTGGGGCGCATCTTGCTTGGGCCTCTCTCCTGGAGGCGCTAAGTCAGACCCAGTGTTGACACGTGGCAAGACGCTCCTCGGGGCGCGTCTTGCTTGGGCCTCTCTCCTGGAGGCGCTCAGTCAGACCCAGTGGTGACATGTGGCAAGAAGCTCCTCGGGGCGCGTATTGCTTGGGCCTCTCTCCTGGATGCCCTCTGTCAGACCCAGTGTTGACATGTGGCAAGACTCTCCTCGGGGCGCGTCTTGCTTGGGCTTCTCTCATGGAGGCCCTCAGTCAGACCCAGTGTTGACATGTGTCAAGACGCTCCTCGGGGCGTGTCTTGCTTGGGCCTCTCTCCTGGAGGCGCTCAGTCAGACCCAGTGTTGACATGTGGCAAGACGCTCCTCGGGGCGCTTCTTGCTTGGGCTTCTCTCCTGGAGGCCCTCAGTCAGACCCATTGTTGACATGTGGCAAGACGCTCCTCGGGGCACGTCTTGCTTGGGCTTCTCTCCTGGAGGCGCTCAGTCAGACCGAGTAGTGACATGTGACAAGACGCTCCTCGGGGCGCGTCTTGCTTGGGCCTCTCTCCTGGAGGCGCTCAGTCAGACCCAGTGTTGACATGTGGCAAGACGCTCCTCGGGGCGCGTCTTGCTTGGGCCTCTCTCCTGGAGGTTCTCAGTCAGATCCAGTGTTGACATGTGGCAAGATGCTCCTCGGGGCGCGTCTTGCTGGGGCTTCTCTCATGGAGGCACTCAGTCAGACCCAGTGTTGACATGTGGCAAGACGCTCCTCGGGGCACGTCTTGCTTGGGCCTCTCTCCTGGAGGCCCTCAGTCAGACCCAGAGGAGACATGTGTCAAGATGCTCCTCGGGGCGCATCTTGCTTGGGCCTCTCTCCTGGAGGCGCTCAGTCAGACCCAGTGTTGACATGTGGCAAGACGCTCCTCGGGGCACGTCTTGCTTGGGCCTTTCACCAGAAGGCCCTCAATCAGACCCAGTGCTGACATGTGGCAAGACGCTCCTCGGGGCGCGTTTTGCTTGGGCTTCTCTCCTGGAGGCCCTCAGTCAGACCCATTGTTGACATGTGGCAAGACGCTCCTCGGGGCGCGTCTTATTTGGACCTCTCTCCTAGAGTCCCTCAGTCAGACCCAGTGTTGACATGTGGCAAGACGCTCCTCGGGGCGCGTCTTGCTTGGGCTTCTCTCTTGGAGGCCCTCAGTCAGACCCATTGTTGACATGTGGCAAGACGCTCCTCGGGGCACGTCTTGCTTGGGCCTCTCTCCTGGAGGCGCTCAGTCAAACCGAGTAGTGACATGTGGCAAGACGCTCCTCGGGGCGCGTCTTGCTTGGACCTTTCTCCTGGAGGCGCTCAGTTAGACCGAGTAGTGACATGTGGCAAGACGCTCCTCGTGGCGCGTCTCTCTTGGGCCTCTCTCCTGGAGGCGCTCAGTCAGACCGAGTGCTGACATAAGGCAAGACGCTCCTTGGGGCGCGTCTTGCTTGGGCCTCTCTCCTGGAGGCGCTCAGTCAGACCCAGTGGTGACATGTGGCAAGAAGCTCCTCGGGGAGCGTATTGCTTGGGCCTCTCTCCTGGATGCCCTCTGTCAGACCCAGTGTTGACATGTGGCAAGACTCTCCTCGGGGCGCGTCTTGCTTGGGCTTCTCTCATGGAGGCCCTCAGTCAGACCCAGTGTTGACATGTGTCAAGAAGCTCCTCGGGGCGTGTCTTGTTTTGGCCTCTCTCCTGGAGGCGCTCAGTCAGACCCAGTGTTGACATGTGGCAAGATGCTCCTCGGGGCGCTTCTTGCTTGGGCTTCTCTCCTGGAGGCCCTCAGTCAGACCCATTGTTGACATGTGGCAAGACGCTCCTCGGGGCACGTCTTGCTTGGGCTTCTCTCCTGGAGGCGCTCAGTCAGACCGAGTAGTGACATGTGACAAGACGCTCCTCGGGGCGCGTCTTGCTTGGGCCTCTCTCCTGGAGGGGCTCAGTCAGACCCAGTGTTGACATGTGGCAAGACGCTCCTCGGGGTGCGTCTTGCTTGGGCCTCTCTCCTGGAGGTTCTCAGTCAGATCCAGTGTTGACATGTGGCAAGATGCTCCTCGGGGCGCGTCTTGCTGGGGCTTCTCTCATGGAGGCACTCAGTCAGACCCAGTGTTGACATGTGGCATGACGCTCCTCGGGGCACGTCTTGCTTGGGCCTCTCTCCTGGAGGCTCTCAGTCAGACCCAGAGGAGACCTGTGTCAAGATGCTCCTCGGGGCGCGTCTTGCTTGGGCCTCTCTCCTGGAGGCCCTCAGTCAGACCCATTGTTGACATGTGGCAAGACGCTCCTCGGGGCGCGTCTTGCTTGGGCCTTTCACCAGAAGGCCCTCAATCAGACCCAGTGCTGACATGTGGCAAGACGCTCCTCGGGGCGCGTTTTGCTTGGGCTTCTCTCCTGGAGGCCCTCAGTCAGACCCATTGTTGACATGTGGCAAGACGCTCCTCGGGGCGCGTCTCATTTGGGCCTCTCTCCTGGAGGCCCTCAGTCAGACCCAGTGTTGACATGTGGCAAGACGCTCCTCGGGGCGCGTCTTGCTTGGGCTTCTCTCCTGGAGGCCCTCAGTCAGACCCATTGTTGACATGTGGCAAGACCCTCCTCGGGACACGTCTTGCTTGGGCCTCTCTCCTGGATTCACTCAGTCAGACCGAGTAGTGACATTAGGCACGACGCTCCTCGGGGCGTGTCTTGCTTGGGCCTCTCTCCTGGAGGCGCTCAGTCAGACCGAGTGCTGACATAAGGCAAGACGCTCCTCGGGGCGCGTCTTGCTGGGGCCTCTCTCCTGGAGGTGCTCTATCAGACCCAGTGTTGACACGTGGCAAGACGCTCCTCGGGGTGCGTCTTGCTTGGGCCTCTCTCCTGGAGATGCTCAGTCAGACCCAGTGGTGATACGTGGGAAGACGCTCCTCGGGGCGCATCTTGCTTTGGCCTCTCTCCTGGAGGCGCTCAGTCAGACCCATTGTTGACATGTGGCAAGACGCTCCTCGGGGCGCGTCTTGCTTGGGTCTCTCTCCAGAAGGCCCTCAATCAGACCCAGTGTTGACACGTGGCAAGACGCTCCTCGGGGCGCGTCTTGCTTGGGCCTCTCTCCTGGAGGCCCTCAGTCAGACCCAGTGTTGACATGTGGCAAGACGCTCCTCGGGGCGCGTCTTGCTTGGGCCTCTCTCCTGGAGGCGCTCATTCAGACTGAGTAGTGACATGTGGTCTGACGCTCCTCTGGGCGCGTCTTGCTTGGGCCTCTCTCCTGGAGGCGCTCAGTCAGACCCAGTGGTGACATGTAGCAAGACACTCCTCGGGGCGCGTCTTGCTTGGGCCTCTCTCCTGGAGGCCCTCTGTCAGACCCAGTGTTGACATGTGTCAAGACGCTCCACGGGGCGCGTCTTGCTTGGCCTTCTCTCCTGGAGGCCCTCAGTCAAACCCATTGTTGACATGTGGCAAGACGCTCCTCGGGGCGCGTCTTGCTTGGGCCTCTCTCCTGGAGGCGCTCAGTCAGACCGAGTGCTGACATGTGGCAAGACGCTCCTCGGGCCGCATGTTGCTTGGGCTTCTTTCCTGGAGGCCCTCAGTCAGACCCATTGTTGACATGTGGCAAGACGCTCCTCGGGGCGCGTCTTGCTTGGGCCTCTCTCCTGGAGGCGCTCAGTCAGAACCAGAGGTGACATGTGGCAAGACGCTCCTCGGGGCGCGTCTTGCTTCGGCCTCTCTCCTGGAGGCCCTCTGTCAGACCCAGTGTTGACATGTGGCAAGACGCTCCTCCGGGCGCATCTTGCTTTGGCCTCTCTCCTGCAGACCCTCAGTAAGACCCATTGTTGACATGTGGCAAGACGCTCCTCGGGGCGCATCTTGCTTGGGCCTCTCTCCTGGAGGCGCTCAGTCAGACTGAGTAGTGACATGTGGCCTGACGCTCCTCGGGGCGCGTCTTGCTTGGGCCTCTCTCCTGGAGGCGCTCAGTCAGACCCAGTGTTGACATGTGGCAAGACGCTCCTCGGGGCACGTCTTGCTTGGGCCTCTCTCCTGGAGGCGCTCAGTCAGACCGAGTAGTGACATGTGGCAAGACGCTCCTCGGGGCGCGTCTTGCTTGGACCTCTCTCCTGGAGGCGCTCAGTTAGACCGAGTAGTGACATGTCGCAAGACGCTCCTCGGGGCGCGTTTTGCTTGGGCCTCTCTCCTGGAGGCGCTCAGTCAGACCGAGTGCTGACATAAGGCAAGACGCTCCTCGGGGCGTGTCTTGCTGGGGCCTCTCTCCTGGAGGCGCTCAATCAGACCCAGTGGTGACACGTGGCAAGACGCTCCTCGGGGCTCGTCTTGCTTGGGCCTCTCTCCTGGAGGCGCTCAGTCAGAGCCAGTGGTGACATGTGGCAAGACGCTCCTCGGGGCACATCTTGCTTGGGCCTCTCTCCTGGAGGCACTCAGTCAGACCCAGTGTTGACACGTGGCAAGACATTCCTCGGGGCGCGTCTTGCTTGGGCCTCTCTCCTGGAGGCGCTCAGTCAGACCCAGTGTTGACATGTGGCAAGACACTCCTCGGGGCGCGTCTTGCTTGGCCCTCTCTCATGGAGGCCCTCTGTCAGACCCAGTGTTGACATGTGTCAAGAAGCTCCTCGGGGCGCGTCTTGCATTGGCCTCTCTCCTGGAGGCCCTCTGTCAGACCCAGTGTTGACATTGGTCAAGACGCTCCTCGGGGCGCGTCTTGCTTGGGCTTCTCTCCTGGACGCCCTCAGTCATACCCATTGTTGACATGTGGCAAGACACTCCTCGGGGCGCGTCTTGCTTTGGCCTCTCTCCTGGAGGCGCTCAGTCAGACCGAGTGCTGACATGTGGCAAGACGCTCCTCGGGCCGCGTGTTGCTTGGGCTTCTCTCCTGGAGGCCCTCAGTCAGACCCATTGTTGACATGTTGCAAGACGCTCCTTTGGGCGCGTCTTGCTTGGGCCTCTCTCCTGCAGGCGCTCAGTCAGACCGAGTGCTGACATGTGGAAAGACGCTCCTCGGGGCGCGTCTTGCTTGGGCTTCTCTCCTGGAGGCGCTCAGAAAGACCCAGTGTTGACATGTGACAAGAAGCTCCTAGGGGCGCGTCTTGCTTGGGCCTCTCTCCTGGAGGCGCTCAGTCAGACCCAGTGGTGACATGTGGCAAGACACTCCTCGGGGCGCGTCTTGCTTGGGCCTCTCTCCTGGAGGCCCTCTGTCAGACCCAGTGTTGGCATGTGGCAAGACGTTCCTCAGGGCGCGTCTTGGTTGGGCTTCTCTCATGGAGGCCCTCAGTCAGACCCAGTGTTGACATGTGTCAAGACGCTCCTCGGGGCGTGTCTTGCTTGGGCCTCTCTCCTGGAGGCGCTCAGTCAGACCCAGTGTTGACATGTGGCAAGACGCTCCTCGGGGCGCGTCTTGCTTGGGCTTCTCTCCTGGAGGCCCTCAGTCAGACCCATTGTTGACATGTGGCAAGACGCTCCTCGGGGCACGTCTTGCTTGGGCTTCTCTCCTGGAGGCGCTCAAACAGACCGAGTAGTGACATGTGGCAAGACGCTCCTCGGGGCGCGTCTTGCTGGGGCTTCTCTCATGGAGGCACTCAGTCAGACCCAGTGTTGACATGTGGCAAGACGCTCCTCGGGGCGCGTCTTGCTTGGACCTCTCTCCCTGAGGCGCTCAGTCAGACCGAGTAGTCACATGTGGCAAGACGCTCCTCGGGGCGCGTCTTGCTTGGACCTCTCTCCCTGAGGCGCTCTGTCAGACCCAGTGTTGACATTTGGCAAGACACTCGTCGGGGCGCGTCTTGCTTGGGCCTCTCTCATGGAGGCCCTCTGTCAGACCCAGTGTTGACATGTGTCAAGACGCTCCTCGGGGGAAGTCTTGCTTTGGCCTCTCTCCTGGAGGCGCTCAGTCATACCCATTGTTGACATGTTGCAAGACGCTCCTCAGGGCGCGTCTTGGTTGGGCCTCTCTCCTGGAGGCGCTCAGTCAGACCCAGTGGTGACATGTGGCAAGACGCTCCTCGGGGCGCGTATTGCTTGGGCCTCTCTCCTGGATGCCCTCTGTCAGACCGAGTGTTGACATGTGGCAAGACTCTCCTCGGGGCGCGTCTTGCTTGGGCTTCTCTCATGGAGGCCCTCAGTCAGACCCAGTGTTGACATGTGTCAAGACGCTCCTCGGGGCATGTCTTGCTTGGGCCTCTCTCCTGGAGGCGCTCAGTCAGACCCAGTGTTGACATGTGGCAAGACGCTCCTGGGGGCGCGTCTTGCTTGGGCTTCTCTCCTGGAGGCCCTCAGTCAGACCCATTGTTGACATGTGGCAAGATGCTCCTCGGGGAACGTCTTGCTTGGGCTACTCTCCTAGAGGCGCTCAAAAAGACCGAGTAGTGACATGTGGCAAGACGCTCCTCGGGGCGCGTCTTGCTGGGGCTTCTCTCATGGAGGCACTCAGTCAGACCCACCGTTGACTTGTGGCAAGACGCTCCTCGGGGGGCGTCCTTCTTTGGCCTCTCTCCTGGAGGCGCTCAGTCAGACCGAGTGCTGACATGTGGCAAGAAGCTCCTCGGGGCGCGTCTTGCTTGGGCTTCTCTCCTGGGGGCCCTCAGTAAGAACCATTGTTGACATGTGGCAAGACGCTCCTCGGGGCGCTTCTTGCTTGGGCCTCTCTCCAGAAGGCCCTCAATCAGACCCAGTGTTGACACGTGGCAAGACGCTCCTCGGGGCGTGACTTGCTTGGGCCTCTCTCCTGGAGGCGCTTAGTCAGACTGAGTAGTGACATGTGGCCTGACGCTCCTCGGGGCGCGTGTTGCTTGGGCCTCTCTCCTGGAGGCGCTCAGTCAGACCAAGTGGTTACATGTGGCAAGACACTCCTCGGGGCGCGTCTTGCTTGGGCCTCTCTCCTGGAGGCCCTCTGTTAGACCCAGTGTTGACATGTGGCAAGACACTCCTCGGGGCGCGTCTTGCTTGGGCCTCTCTCATGGAGGCCCTCTGTCAGACCCAGTGTTGACATGTGTCAAGACGCTCCTCGGGGCGCGTCTTGCTTTGGCCTCTCTCCTGGAGGCGCTCAGTCAGACCGAGTGCTGAGTACTGTGGCAAGAAGCTCCTCGGGGCACGTCTTGCTTGGGCTTCTCTCCTGGAGGCCCTCAGTAAGACCCATTGTTGACATGTGGCAAGACGCTCCTTGGGGCGCTTCTTGCTTGGGCCTCTCTCCTGGAGGCGCTCAGTCAGACTGAGTAGTGACATGTGGCCTGACGCTCCTCGGGGCGCGTGTTGCTTGGGCCTCTCTCCTGGAGGCGCTCAGTAAGACCAAGTGGTGACATGTGGCAAGATGCTCCTCGGGGCGCGTCTTGCTTTGGCCTCTCTCCAGAAGGCCCTCAATCAGACCCAGTGTTGACACGTGGCAAGACGCTCCTCGGGGCGCGTCTTGCTTGGGCCTCTCTCCTGGAGGCGCTCAGTCAGACTGAGTAGTGACATGTGGCCTGACGCTCCTAGGGGCGCGTGTTGCTTGGGCCTCTCTCCTGGAGGCGCTCAGTCAGACCAAGTGGTGACATGTGTCAAGACGCTCCTCGGGGCGCGTCTTGCTTGGGCCTCTCTCCTGGAGGCCCTCTGTCAGACCCAGTGTTGACATGTGGCAAGACGCTCCTTCGGGCGCGTCTTGCTTGGGCCTCTCTCCTGGAGGCCCTAACAATGGGTCTGACTGAGGGCCTCCAGGAGAGAAGCCAAAGCAAAACGCGCCCCGAGGAGCTTCTTTCCACATGTCAACAATGGGTCTTACTGAGGGCCTCCATGAGAGAAGCCCAAGCAAGATGCGCCCCGAGGAGTGTCTTGCCACATGTCAACACTGTGTCTGACTGAGCGCCTCCAGGAGAGAGGCCCAAGCAAGATGCGCCCCAAGGAGCGTCTTGCCACGTGTCACCACTGGGTCTGACTGAGCTCCTCCAGGAGAGAGGCCCAAGCAAGACGCGTCCAGAGGAGCTTCTTGCCACGTGTCACGACTGGGTCTGATTGAGCACCTCCAGGAGAGAGGCCCCAGCAAGACGCGCCCCGAGGTGCGTCTTGCCTTATGTCAGCACTCGGTCTGACTGAGCGCCTCCATGAGAGAGGCCCAAGCAAGACGCGCCCCGAAGAGCGTCTTGCCACATGTCACTACTCGGTTTAACTGAGCGCCTCCAGGAGAGAGGTCCAAGCAAGACGCGCCCCGAGGAGCGTCTTGCCAAATGTCACTACTCGGTCTGACTGAGCGCCTCCAGGAGGGAGGTCCAAGCAAGACGCGCCCCGAGGAGCGTCTTGCCACATGTCAACAATGGCTCTTACTGACGGCCTCCAGGAGAGAAGCCCAAGCAAGACGCGCCCCGAGGAGCTTCTTGCCACATGTCAGCACTCGGTCTGACTGAGCGCCTCCAGGAGAGAGGCCAAAGCAAGATGCGCCCCGAGGAGCGTCTTGACACATGTCAACACTGGGTCTGACAGAGGGCCTCCATGAGAGAGGCCCAAGCAAGACGCGCCCCGAGGAGTGTCTTGCCACATGTCAACACTGGGTCTTACAGAGGGCCTCCAGGAGAGAGGCCCAAGCAAGACGAGCCCCGAGGAGTGTCTTGCCACATGTCACCACTTGGTCTGACTGAGCGCCTCCAGGAGAGAGGCCCAAGCAACACGCGCCCTGAGGAGCGTCATGCCACATGTCACTACTCAGTCTGACTGAGCGCCTGCAGGAGAGAGGCCCAAGCAACACGCGCCCCGAGGAGCGTCTTGCCACATGTCAACACTGGGTCTGACTGAGTGCCTCCAGGAGAGAGGTCCAAGCAAGACGCGCCCCGAGGAGCGTCTTGCCACGTATCAACACTGGTTCTGATTGAGGGCCTTCTGGAGAGAGGCCCAAGCAAGACGCGCCCCGAGGAGCGTCTTGCCACATGTCAACACTGGGTCTGACTGAGTGCCTCCATTAGAGAAGCCCCAGCAAGACGGGCCCCGAGGAGCGTCTTGCCACATGTCACTACTCGGTCTGACTGAGCGCCTCCAGGAGAGAGGCCCAAGCAAGACGTGCCCCGAGGAGCGTCTTGCCACATGTCAACACTGGGTCTGACTGAGCGCATCCAGGAGAGAGGCCGAAGCAAGACACGCCCCGGGAGCGTCTTGACACATGTCAACACTGGGTCTGACTGAGGGCCTCCATGAGAGAATCCCAAGCAAGACGCGCCCCGAGGAGAGTCTTGCCACATGTCAACACTGGGTCTGACAGAGGGCATCCAGGAGAGAGGCCCAAGCAATACGCGCCCCGAGGAGCGTCTTGCTACATGTCAACAATGGGTCTGACTGAGGGCCTCCAGGAGAGAAGCCAAAGCAAAACGCGCCCCGAGGAGCTTCTTTCCACATGTCAACAATGGGTCTTACTGAGGGCCTCCATGAGAGAAGCCCAAGCAAGACGCGCCCCGAGGAGTGTCTTGCCACATGTCAACACTGTGTCTGACTGAGCGCCTCCAGGAGAGAGGCCCAAGCAAGATGCGCCCCGAGAAGCGTCTTGCCACGTGTCACCACTGGGTCTGACTGAGCTCCTCCAGGAGAGAGGCCCAAGCAAGACGCGTCCAGAGGAGTGTCTTGCCACGTGTCACGACTGGGTCTGATTGAGCACCTCCAGGAGAGAGGCCCCAGCAAGACGCGCCCCGAGGTGCGTCTTGCCTTATGTCAGCACTCGGTCTGACTGAGCGCCTCCAGGAGAGAGGCCCAAGCAAGACGCGCCCCGAAGAGCGTCTTGCCACATGTCACTACTCGGTTTAACTGAGCGCCTCCAGGAGAGAGGTCCAAGCAAGACGCGCCCCGAGGAGCGTCTTGCCACATGTCACTACTCGGTCTGACTGAGCGCCTCCAGGAGGGAGGTCCAAGCAAGACGCGCCCCGAGGAGCGTCAGGCCACATGTCACTACTCAGTCTGACTGAGCGCCTCCAGGAGAGAGGCCCAAGCAAGACGCGCCCCAAGGAGCGTCTTGCCACATGTCAGCACTGAGTCTGACTGAGCGCCTCCAGGTGAGAGGCCCAAGCAAGACGCGCCCCGAGGAGCGTCTTGCCACATGTCAACACTGGGTCTAATTGAGCGCCTCCAGGAGAGAGGCCCAAGCAAGACACGCCCCGGGAGCGTCTTGACACATATCAACACTGGGTCTGACTGAGGGCCTCCATGAGAGAATCCCAAGCAAGACGCCTCCCGAGGAGAGTCTTGCCACATGTCAACACTGGGTCTGACAGAGGGCATCCAGGAGAGAGGCCCAAGCAATACGCGCCCCGAGGAGCGTCTTGCCACATGTCAACAATGGGTCTGACTGAGGGCCTCCAGGAGAGAAGCCAAAGCAAAACGCTCCCCGAGGAGCTTCTTTCCACATGTCAACAATGGGTCTTACTGAGGGCCTCCATGAGAGAAGCCCAAGCAAGACGCGCCCCGAGGAGTGTCTTGCCACATGTCAACACTGTGTCTGACTGAGCGACTCCAGGAGAGAGGCCCAAGCAAGATGCGCCCCGAGGAGCGTCTTGCCACGTGTCACCACTGGGTCTGACTGAGCTCCTCTAGGAGAGAGGCCCAAGCAAGACGCGCCCAGAGGAGCGTCTTGCCACGTGTCACCACTGGGTCTGATTGAGCACCTCCAGGAGAGAGGCCCCAGCAAGACGCGCCCCGAGGAGCGTCTTGCCACGTGTCACCACTGGGTCTGACTGAGCTCCTCCAGGAGAGAGACCCAAGCAAGACGCGCCCCAAGGAGTGTCTTGCCACATGTCAACACTGGGTCTGACAGAGGGCCTCCAGGAGAGAGTCCCAAGCAAGACGCGCTCGGAGGAGCGTCTTGCCACATGTCAGCACTCGGTCTGACTGAGCGCGTCCAGGAGAGAGGCCCAAGCAAGACGCGCTTCGAGGAGCATCTTGCCACATGTCAACACTGGGTCTGACTGAGAACCTCCAGGAGAGAGGCCCAAGCAAGACGCGCCCCGAGGAGCGTCTTGCCACATGTCAACACTGGGTCTGACTGAGCGCCTCCAGGAGAGAGGCCCAAGCAAGACGCGCCCCGAGGAGCGTCTTGTCACATGTCACTACTCGGTCTGACTGAGCGCCTCCAGGAGAGAGGCCCAAGCAAGACGTGCCCCGAGGAGCGTCTTGCCACATGTCAGCACTGGGTCTGATTGAGGGCCTTCTGGAGAGAGGCCCAAGCAAGACGCGCCCCGAGGAGCGTCTTGCCACATGTCAACAATGGGTCTGACTGAGGGCCTCCAGGAGAGAAGCCCAAGCAAGACGCGCCCCGAGGAGCGTCTTGCCACATGTCAGCACTCGGTCTGACTGAGCGCCTCCAGGAGAGAGGCCCAAGCAAGACGTGCCCCGAGGAGCGTCTTGCCACATGTCAACACTGGGTCTGACTGAGCGCCTCCAGGAGAGAGGCCCAAGCAAGACGCACCCCGAGGAGCGTCTTGCCACATGTGAACACTGGGTCTGACTGAGTGCCTCCAGGAGAGAGTCCCAAGCAAGACGCGCTCGGAGGAGCGTCTTGCCACATGTCAGCACTCGGTCTGACTGAGCGCGTCCAGGAGAGAGGCCCAAGCAAGACGCGCTTCGAGGAGCATCTTGCCACATGTCAACACTGGGTCTGACTGAGAACCTCCAGGAGAGAGGCCCAAGCAAGACGCGCCCCGAGGAGCGTCTTGCCACATGTCAACACTGGGTCTGACTGAGCGCCTCCAGGAGAGAGGCCCAAGCAAGACGCGCCCCGAGGAGCGTCTTGTCACATGTCACTACTCGGTCTGACTGAGCGCCTCCAGGAGAGAGGCCCAAGCAAGACACGCCCCGAGGAGCGTCTTGACACATGTCAACACTGGGTCTGACTGAGTGCCTCCATGAGAGAAGCCCCAGCAAGACGCGCCCCGAGGAGCATCTTGCCACATGTCAACACTGGGTCTGACTGAGAACCTCCAGGAGAGAGGCCCAAGCAAGACGCGCCCCGAGGAGCGTCTTGCCACATGTCAACACTGGGTCTGACTGAGCGCCTCCAGGAGAGAGGCCCAAGCAAGACGCGCCCCGAGGAGCGTCTTGTCACATGTCACTACTCGGTCTGACTGAGCGCCTCCAGGAGAGAGGCCCAAGCAAGACGTGCCTCGAGGAGCGTCTTGCCACATGTCAACAATGGGTCTGACTGAGGGCCTCCAGGAGAGAAGCCCAAGCAAGAAGCGCCCCGAGGAGCGTCTTGCCACATGTCAACACTGGGTCTGACTGAGCGCCTCCAGGAGAGAGGCCCAAGCAAGACACGCCCCGAGGAGCGTCTTGACACATGTCAACACTGGGTCTGACTTAGGGCCTCCATGAGAGAAGCCCAAGCAAGACGCGCCCCGAGGAGAGTCTTGCCACATGTCAACACTGGGTCTGACAGAGGGCATCCAGGAGAGAGGCCCAAGCAATACGCGCCCCGAGGAGCGTCTTGCCACATGTCACCACTGGGTCTGACTGAGCGCCTCCAGGAGAGAGGCCCCAGAAAGACGCGCCCCGAGGAGCGTCTTGCCTTATGTCAGCACTCGGTCTGACTGAGCGCCTCCAGGAGAGAGGCCCTAGCAAGACGCGCCCCGAGGAGCGTCTTGCCACATGTCACTAATTGGTCTGACTGAGCGCCTCCAGGAGAGAGGCCCAAGCAAGACGTGCCCCGAGGAGCGTCTTGCCACATGTCAACACTGGGTCTGACTGAAGGCCTCTAGGAGAGAGGCCCAAATAAGACGCGCCCCGAGGAGCGTCTTGCCACATGTCAACAAAGGGTCTGACTGAGGGCCTCCAGGAGAGAAGCCCAAGCAAGACGCGCCCCGAGGAGTGTCTTGCCACATATCAGCACTCGGTCTGACTGAGCGCCTCCAGGAGAGAGGCCCAAGCAAGACGCGCCCCGAGGAGCGTCTTGCCACATTTCAACACTGGGTCTGACTGAGCGCCTCCAGGAGAGAGGCCCAAGCAAGACGCGCCCCGAGGAGAATCTTGCCACATGTGAAAACTGGGTCTGACTGAGCGCCTCCAGGAGAGAGGCCCAAGCAAGACGCGCCCGGAGGAGCGTCTTGCCACATGTCAGCACTGGGTCTGACTGAGCGCCTCCAGGAGAGAGGCCCAAGCAAGACACGCCCCGAGGAGCGTCTTGACACATGTCAACACTGGGTCGGACTGAGGGCCTCCATGAGAGAAGCCCAAGCAAGACGCGCCCCGAGGAGTGTCTTGCCACATGTCAACACTCGGTCTGACAGAGGGCATTCAGGAGAGAGGCCCAAGCAATACGCGCCCCGAGGAGCGTCTTGCCACATGTCACCACGGGGTCTGAATGAGCGCCTCCAGGAAAGAGGCCCAACCAAGACGCGCCCCGAGGAGCGTCTTGCAACGTGACAACACTGGGTCTGACTGAGCGCCTCCAGGAGAGAGGCCCAAGCAAGACGCGCCCCGAGGAGCGTATTGAAACATGTCAACACTGGGTCTGACAGAGGGCCTCCAGGAGAGAGGCCCAAGCAAGACGCGCCCCGAGGAGCGTCAGGCCACATGTCAACAATGGGTCTGACTGAGGGCCTCTAGGAGAGAGGCCCAAATAAGACGCGCCCCGAGGAGCGTCTTGCCACAGGTCAAACAATGGGTCTGACTGAGGGCCTCCAGGAGAGAAGCCCAAGTAAGACGCGCCCCGAGGAGCGTCTTGCCACATGTCAGCACTCGGTCTGACTGAGCGCCTCCAGGAGAGAGGCCCAAGCAAGACGCGCCCCGAGGAGCGTCTTGCCACATGTCAACACTGGGTCTGACTGAGCGCCTCCAGGAGAGAGGCCCAAGCAAGACGCGCCCCGAGGAGAGTCTTGCCACATGTGAAAACTGGGTCTGACTGAGCGCCTCCAGGAGAGAGGCCCAAGCAAGACGCGCCCGGAGGAGCGTCTTGCCACATGTCAGCACTGGGTCCGACTGAGGGCCTCCATGAGAGAAGCCCAAGCAAGACGCGCCCCGAGGAGAGTCTTGCCACATGTCAACACTCGGTCTGACAGAGGGCATTCAGGAGAGAGGCCCAAGCAATACGCGCCCCGAGGAGCGTCTTGCCACATGTCACCACTGGGTCTGAATGAGCGCCTCCAGGAAAGAGGCCCAACCAAGACGCGCCCCGAGGAGCGTCTTGCCACGTGACAACACTGGGTCTGACTGAGCGCCTCCAGGAGAGAGGCCCAAGCAAGACGCGCCCCGAGGAGCGTCTTTCCACGTGTCACCACTGGGTCTGACTGAGCGCCTCCAGGAGAGAGGCCCAAGCAAGACACTCCCCGAGGAGTGTATTGACAGAGGTCAACACTGGGTCTGACAGAGGGCCTCCAGGAGAGAGGCCCAAGCAAGACGCGCCCCGAGGAGTGTCTTGCCACATGTCACCACTGGGTCTGACTGAGCGCCTCCAGGAGAGAGGCCCAAGCAAGACGCGCCCCGAGGAGCGTCAGGCCACATGTCAGCACTGGGTCTGACTGAGCGCCTCCAGGAGAGAGGCCCCAGCAAGACGCGCCCCGAGGAGCGTCTTGCCTTATGTCAGCACTCGGTCTGACTGAGGGCCTCCAGGAGAGAGGCCCAAGCAAGATGCGCCCGGAGGAGCATCTTGCCACATGTCAACACTGGGTCTGAAAGAGGGCCTCCAGGAGAGAGGCCCAAGCAAGACGCGCCCCGAGGAGCGTCTTGCCACATGTCACCTCTGGTTCTGACTGAGCGCCTCCAGGAGAGAGGCCCAAGCAAGACGCGCCCCGAGGAGCGTCTTGTCACATGTCAACACTGGGTCTTTCTGAGCGCCTCCAGGAGAGAAGCCCAAGCAAGATGCGCCCCGAGGAGCGTCTTGCCACATGTCAGCACTCGGTCTGACTGAGCGCCTCCAGGAGAGAGGCCCAAGCAAGACGCGCCCCGAGGAGCGTCTTGCCACATGTCAACAAGGGGTCTGACTGAGGGCCTCCAGGAGAGAAGCCCAAGCAACACGCGGCTCGAGGAGCGTCTTGCCACATGTCAGCACTCGGTCTGACTGAGCACCTCCAGGAGAGAGGCCCAAGCAAGACGCGCTCGAGGAGCGTCTTGACACATGTCAACACTGGGTCTGACAGAGGGCCTCCATGAGAGAGGCCCAAGCAAGACGCGCCCCGAGGAGTGGCTTGCCAAATGTCAACACTGGGTCTGACTGAGCGCCTCAGGGGGAGAGGTCCAAGCAAGACGCGCCCCGAGGAGCGTCTTGCCACATGTCACTACTCGGTCTGACTGAGCGCCTCAGGGAGAGAGGTCCAAGCAAGACGCGCCCCGAGGAGCGTCTTGCCACATGTCAACACTGGGTCTGACTGAGTGCCTCCATGAGAGAAGCCCCAGCAAGACGCGCCCCGAGAAGCGTCTTGCCACATGTCACTACTCGGTCTGTTTGAGCGCCTCCAGGAGAGAGGCCCAAGCAAGACGTGCCCCGAGGAGCGTCTTGCAACATGTCAACAATGGGTCTGACTGAGGGCCTCCAGGAGAGAGGCCCAAGCAAGACGCGCCCCGAGGAGTGTCTTGCCACATGTCACCACTTGGTCTGACTGAGCGCCTCCAGGAGAGAGGCCCAAGTAAGACGTGCCCCGAGGAGCGTCTTGCCACGTGTCAACACTGGGTCTGATTGAGGGCCTTCTGGAGAGAGGCCCAAGCAAGACGCGCCCCGAGGAGCGTCTTGCCACATGTCAACAATGGGTCTTACTGAGGGCCTCCAGGAGAGAAGCCCAAGCAACACGCGCCCCGAGGAGCGTCTTGCTACATGTCAACAATGGGTCTGACTGAGGGCCTCCAGGAGAGAAGCCAAAGCAAAACGCGCCCCGAGGAGCTTCTTTCCACATGTCAACAATGGGTCTTACTGAGGGCCTCCATGAGAGAAGCCCAAGCAAGACGCGCCCCGAGGAGTGTCTTGCCACATGTCAACACTGTGTCTGACTGAGCGCCTCCAGGAGAGAGGCCCAAGCAAGATGCGCCCCGAGGAGCGTCTTGCCACGTGTCACCACTGGGTCTGACTGAGCTCCTCCAGGAGAGAGGCCCAAGCAAGACGCGCCCAGAGGAGCATCTTGCCATATGTCAGCACTCGGTCTGACTGAGCGCCTCCAGGAGAGAGGCCCAAGCAAGACGCGCCCCGAGGAGCGTCTTGCCACATGTCACTACTCGGTTTAACTGAGCGCCTCCAGGAGAGAGGTCCAAGCAAGACGCGCCCCGAGGAGCGTCTTGCCAAATGTCACTACTCGGTCTGACTGAGCGCCTCCAGGAGGGAGGTCCAAGCAAGACGCGCCCCGAGGAGCGTCAGGCCACATGTCACTACTCAGTCTGACTGAGCGCCTCCAGGAGAGAGGCCCAAGCAAGACGCGCCCCGAGGAGCGTCTTGCCACATGTCAACACTGGGTCTAATTGAGCGCCTCCAGGAGAGAGGCCCAAGAAAAACGCGCCCCGAGGAGCGTCTTGCCACATGTCACTACTCGGTCTGACTGAGCTCCTCCAGGAGAGAGGTCCAAGCAACACGCGCCCCGAGGAGCGTCTTGCCACATGTCACTACTCGGTCTGACTGAGCGCCTCCAGGAGAGAGGCCCAAGCAAGACACGCCCCGGGAGCGTCTTGACACATGTCAACACTGGGTCTGACTGAGGGCCTCCATGAGAGAATCCCAAGCAAGACGCGCCCCGATGAGAGTCTTGCCACATGTCAACACTGGGTCTGACAGAGGGCATCCAGGAGAGAGGCCCAAGCAATACGCGCCCCGAGGAGCGTCTTGCCACATGTCAACAATGGGTCTTACTGAGGGCCTCCATGAGAGAAGCCCAAGCAAGACGCGCCCCGAGGAGTGTCTTGCCACATGTCAACACTGTGTCTGACTGAGCGCCTCCAGGAGAGAGGCCCAAGCAAGATGCGCCCCGAGGAGCGTCTTGCCACGTGTCACCACTGGGTCTGACTGAGCTCCTCCAGGAGAGAGGCCCAAGCAAGACGCGCCCAGAGGAGCGTCTTGCCACGTGTCAACACTGGGTCTGATTGAGCACCTCCAGGAGAGAGGCCCCAGCAAGACGCGCCCCGAGGAGCGTCTTGCCACGTGTCACCACTGGGTCTGACTGAGCTCCTCCAGGAGAGAGACCCAAGCAAGACGCGCCCCGAGGAGTGTCTTGCCACATGTCAACACTGGGTCTGACAGAGGGCCTCCAGGAGAGAGGCCCAAGCAAGACGAGCCCCGAGGAGTGTCTTGCCACATGTCACCACTTGGTCTGACTGAGCGCCTCCAGGAGAGAGGCCCAAGCAACACGCGCCCCGAGGAGCATCAGGCCACATGTCACTACTCAGTCTGACTGAGCGCCTCTAGGAGAGAGGCCCAAGCAAGATGCGCCCCGAGGAGCGTCTTGCCACGTGTCAACACTGGGTCTGATTGAGGGCCTTCTGGAGAGAGGCCCAAGCAAGACGCGCCCCGAGGAGCGTCTTGCCACATGTCACCACTTGGTCTGACTGAGCGCCTCCAGGAGAGAGGCCCAAGCAACACGCGCCCCGAGGAGCGTCAGGCCACATGTCACTACTCAGTCTGACTGAGCGCCTCCAGGAGAGAGGCCCAAGCAAGACACGCCCCAAGGAGCATCTTGCCACATGTCAACAATGGGTCTTACTGAGGGCCTCCAGGAGAGAAGCCCAAGCAAGACGTGCCCCGAGGAGCGTCTTGACACATGTCAACACTGGGTCTGACAGAGGGCCTCCATGAGAGAGGCCCAAGCAAGACGCGCCCCGAGGAGTGTCGTGCCACATGTCAACACTGGGTCTGACAGAGGGCCTCCAGGAGAGAGGCCCAAGCAAGACGCGCCCCAAGGAGCGTCTTGACACATGTCAACACTGGGTCTGACAGAGGGCCTCCATGAGAGAGGCCCAAGCAAGATGCGCCCCGAGGAGTGTCGTGCCACATGTCAACACTGGGTCTGACAGAGGGCCTCCAGGAGAGAGGCCCAAGCAAGACGCGCCCCAAGGAGTGTCTTGCCACATGTCACCACTTGGTCTGACTGAGCGCATCCAGGAGAGAGGCCCAAGCAACACGCGCCCCGAGGAGCGTCAGGCCACATGTCACTACTCAGTCTGACTAAGCGGCTCCAGGAGAGAGACCCAAGCAAGACGCGCCCCGAGGAGCGTCTTGCCACATGTCAACAATGGGTCTGACTGAGGGCCTCCAGGAGAGAAGCCCAAGCAAGACTCGCCCCAAGGAGCGTCTTGCCACATGTCAACACTGGGTCTGACTGAGGGCCTCCAGGAGAGAGGCCCAAATGAGACGCGCCCCGAGGAGCGGCTTGCCACATGTCAACAATGGGTCTGACTGAGGGCCTCCAGGAGAGAAGCCCAGGCAAGACGCGCCCCGAGGAGCGTCTTGCCACATGTCAGCACTGGGTCTGATTGAGGGCCTTCTGGAGAGAGGCCCAAGCAAGACGCGCCCCGAGGAGCGTCTTGCCACATGTCAACAATGGGTCTGACTGAGGGCCTCCAGGAGAGAAGCCCAAGCAAGACGCGCCCCGAGGAGCGTCTTGCCACATGTCAGCACTCGGTCTGACTGAGCGCCTCCAGGAGAGAGGCCCAAGCAAGACGCGCCCCGAGGAGCGTCTTGCCACATGTCAACACTGGGTCTGACTGAGCGCCTCCAGGAGAGAGGCCCAAGCAAGACGCGCCCCGAGGAGCGTCTTGCCACATGTGAACACTGGGTCTGACTGAGTGCCTCCAGGAGAGAGTCCCAAGCAAGACGCGCTCGGAGGAGCGTCTTGCCACATGTCAGCACTCGGTCTGACTTAGCGCCTCCAGGAGAGAGGCCCAAACAAGACGTGCCCCGAGGAGCATCTTGACACATGTCTCCTCTGGGTCTGACTGAGCGCCTCCAGGAGAGAGGCCCAAGCAAGACGCGCCCCGAGGAGCGTCTTGCCACATGTCAACACTGGGTCTGACTGAGTGCCTCCATGAGAGAAGCCCCAGCAAGATGCGCCCCGAGGAGCATCTTGCCACTTGTCAACACTGGGTCTGACTGAGAACCTCCAGGAGAGAGGCCCAAGCAAGACGCGCCCCGAGGAGTGTCGTGCCACATGTCAACACTGGGTCTGACAGAGGGCCTCCAGGTGAGAGGCCCAAGCAAGACGCGCCCCAAGGAGTGTCTTGCCACATGTCACCACTTGGTCTGACTGAGCGCCTCCAGGAGAGAGGCCCAAGCAACACGCGCCCCGAGGAGCGTCAGGCCATATGTCACTACTCAGTCTGACTAAGCGGCTCCAGGAGAGACGCCCAAGCAAGACGCGCCCCGAGGAGCGTCTTGCCACATGTCAACAATGGGTCTGACTGAGGGCCTCCAGGAGAGAGGCCCAAATGAGACGCGCCCCGAGGAGCGGCTTGCCACATGTCAGCACTGGGTCTGATTGAGGGCCTTCTGGAGAGAGGCCCAAGCAAGACGCGCCCCGAGGAGCGTCTTGCCACATGTCAACAATGGGTCTGACTGAGGGCCTCCAGGAGAGAAGCCCAAGCAAGACGCGCCCCGAGGAGCGTCTTGCCACATGTCAGCACTCGGTCTGACTGAGCGCCTCCAGGAGAGAGGCCCAAGCAAGACGCGCCCCGAGGAGCGTCTTGCCACATGTCAACACTGGGTCTGACTGAGCGCCTCCAGGAGAGAGGCCCAAGCAAGACGCGCCCCGAGGAGCGTCTTGCCACATGTGAACACTGGGTCTGACTGAGTGCCTCCAGGAGAGAGTCCCAAGCAAGACGCGCTCGGAGGTGCGTCTTGCCACATGTCAGCACTCGGTCTGACTGAGCGCCTCCAGGAGAGAGGCCCAAGCAAGACGTGCCCCGAGGAGCATCTTGACACATGTCTCCTCTGGGTCTGACTGAGCGCCTCCAGGAGAGAGGCCCAAGCAAGACGCGCCCCGAGGAGCGTCTTGCCACATGTCAACACTGGGTCTGACTGAGTGCCTCCAGGAGAGAAGCCCCAGCAAGATGCGCCCCGAGGAGCATCTTGCCACATGTCAACACTGGGTCTGACTGAGAACCTCCAGGAGAGAGGCCCAAGCAAGACGCGCCCCGAGGAGCGTCTTGCCACATGTCAACACTGGGTCTGACTGAGCGCCTCCAGGAGAGAGGCCCAAGCAAGACGCACCCCGAGGAGCGTCTTGTCACATGTCACTACTCGGTCTGACTGAGCGCCTCCAGGAGAGAGGCCCAAGCAAGACGTGCCCCGAGTAGCGTCTTGCCACATGTCAACAATGGTTCTGACTGAGGGCTTCCAGGAGAGAAGCCCAAGCAAGACGCGCCCCGAGGAGCATCTTGCCACATGTCAACAATGGGTCTGACTGAGGGCCTCCAGGAGAGAAGCCCAAGCAAGACGCGCCCCGAGGAGCGTCTTGACACATGTCAACACTGGGTCTGACAGAGGGCATCCAGGAGAGAGGCCCAAGCAAGACGCGCCCCGAGGAGCATCTTGCCACATGTCAACAATGGGTCTGACTGAGGGCCTCCAGGAGAGAAGCCCAAGCAAGACGCGCCCCGAGGAGCGTCTTGACACATGTCAACACTGGGTCTGACAGAGGGCATCCAGGAGAGAGGCCCAAGCAATACGCGCCCCGAGGAGCGTCTTGCCACATGTCAGCACTGGGTCTGACTGAGCGCCTCCAGGAGAGAGGCCCAAGCAAGACACGCCCCGAGGAGCGTCTTGACACATGTCAACACTGGGTCGGACTGAGGGCCTCCATGAGAGAAGCCCAAGCAAGACGCGCCCCGAGGAGAGTCTTGCCACATGTCAACACTCGGTCTGACAGAGGGCATTCAGGAGAGAGGCCCAAGCAATACGCGCCCCGAGGAGCGTCTTGCCACATGTCAACAATGGGTCTGACTGAGGGCCTCCAGGAGAGAAGCCCAAGCAAGACGCGCCCCGAGGAGCGTCTTGCCACATGTCAGCACTCGGTCTGACTGAGCGCCTCCAGGAGAGAGGCCCAAGCAAGACGCGCCCCGAGGAGCGTCTTGCCACATGTCAACACTGGGTCTGACTGAGCGCCTCCAGGAGAGAGGCCCAAGCAAGACGCGCCCCGAGGAGCGTCTTGCCACATGTGAACACTGGGTCTGACTGAGTGCCTCCAGGAGAGAGTCCCAAGCAAGACGCGCTCGGAGGAGCGTCTTGCCACATGTCAGCACTCGGTCTGACTGAGCGCCTCCAGGAGAGAGGCCCAAGCAAGACGTGCCCCGAGGAGCATCTTGACACATGTCTCCTCTGGGTCTGACTGAGCGCCTCCAGGAGAGAGGCCCAAGCAAGACGCGCCCCGAGGAGCGTCTTGCCACATGTCAACACTGGGTCTGACTGAGTGCCTCCAGGAGAGAAGCCCCAGCAAGATGCGCCCCGAGGAGCATCTTGCCACATGTCAACACTGGGTCTGACTGAGAACCTCCAGGAGAGAGGCCCAAGCAAGACGCGCCCCGAGGAGCGTCTTGCCACATGTCAACACTGGGTCTGACTGAGCGCCTCCAGGAGAGAGGCCCAAGCAAGACGCACCCCGAGGAGCGTCTTGTCACATGTCACTACTCGGTCTGACTGAGCGCCTCCAGGAGAGAGGCCCAAGCAAGACGTGCCCCGAGTAGCGTCTTGCCACATGTCAACAATGGTTCTGACTGAGGGCTTCCAGGAGAAAAGCCCAAGCAAGAAGCGCCCCGAGGAGCGTCTTGCCACATGTCAACACTGGGTCTGACTGAGCGCCTCCAAGAGAGAGGCCCAAGCAAGACACGCCCCGAGGAGCGTCTTGACACATGTCAACACTGGGTCTGACTGAGGGCCTCCATGAGAGAAGCCCAAGCAAGACGCGCCCCGAGGAGAGTCTTGCCACATGTCAACACTGGGTCTGACAGAGGGCATCCAGGAGAGAGGCCCAAGCAATACGCGCCCCGAGGAGCGTCTTGCCACATGTCAGCACTGGGTCTGACTGAGCGCCTCCAGGAGAGAGGCCCAAGCAAGACACGCCCCGAGGAGCGTCTTGACACATGTCAACACTGGGTCGGACTGAGGGCCTCCATGAGAGAAGCCCAAGCAAGACGCGCCCCGAGGAGAGTCTTGCCACATGTCAACACTCGGTCTGACAGAGGGCATTCAGGAGAGAGGCCCAAGCAATACGCGCCCCGAGGAGCGTCTTGCCACATGTCACCACTGGGTCTGAATGAGCGCCTCCAGGAAAGAGGCCCAACCAAGACGCGCCCCGAGGAGCGTCTTGCCACGTGACAACACTGGGTCTGACTGAGCGCCTCCAGGAGAGAGGCCCAAGCAAGACGCGCCCCGAGGAGCGTCTTTCCACGTGTCACCACTGGGTCTGACTGAGCGCCTCCAGGAGAGAGGCCCAAGCAAGACACGCCCCGAGGAGCGTATTGACGCATGTCAACACTGGGTCTGACAGAAGGCCTCCAGGAGAGAGGCCCAAGCAAGACGCGCCCCGAGGAGTGTCTTGCCACATGTCTCCTCTGGGTCTGACTGAGCGCCTCCAGGAGAGAGGCCCAAGCAAGACGCGCCCCGAGGAGCGTCTTGCCACATGTCAACACTGGGTCTGACTGAGTGCCTCCATGAGAGAAGCCCCAGCAAGATGCGCCCCGAGGAGCGTCTTGCCACATGTCAACACTGGGTCTGACTGAGCGCCTCCAGGAGAGAGGCCCAAGCAAGACGCGCCCCGAGGAGCGTCTTGCCACATGTGAACACTGGGTCTGACTGAGTGCCTCCAGAAGAGAGTCCCAAGCAAGACGCGCTCGGAGGAGCGTCTTGCCACATGTCAGCACTCGGTCTGACTGAGCGCCTCCAGGAGAGAGGCCCAAGCAAGACGTGCCCCGAGGAGCATCTTGACACATGTCTCCTCTGGGTCTGACTGAGCGCCTCCAGGAGAGAGGCCCAAGCAAGACGCGCCCCGAGGAGCGTCTTGCCACATGTCAACACTGGGTCTGACTGAGTGCCTCCATGAGAGAAGCCCCAGCAAGATGCGCCCCGAGGAGCATCTTGCCACATGTCAACACTGGGTCTGACTGAGAACCTCCAGGAGAGAGGCCCAAGCAAGACGCGCCCCGAGGAGCGTCTTGCCACATGTCAACACTGGGTCTGACTGAGCGCCTCCAGGAGAGAGGCCCAAGCAAGACGCACCCCGAGGAGCGTCTTGTCACATGTCACTACTCGGTCTGACTGAGTGCCTCCAGGAGAGAGGCCCAAGCAAGACGTGCCCCGAGTAGCGTCTTGCCACATGTCAACAATGGTTCTGACTGAGGGCTTCCAGGAGAAAAGCCCAAGCAAGAAGCGCCCCGAGGAGCGTCTTGCCACATGTCAACACTGGGTCTGACTGAGCGCCTCCAAGAGAGAGGCCCAAGCAAGACACGCCCCGAGGAGCGTCTTGACACATGTCAACACTGGGTCTGACTGAGGGCCTCCATGAGAGAAGCCCAAGCAAGACGCGCCCCGAGGAGAGTCTTGCCACATGTCAACACTGGGTCTGACAGAGGGCATCCAGGAGAGAGGCCCAAGCAATACGCGCCCCGAGGAGCGTCTTGCCACATGTCAGCACTGGGTCTGACTGAGCGCCTCCAGGAGAGAGGCCCAAGCAAGACACGCCCCGAGGAGCGTCTTGACACATGTCAACACTGGGTCGGACTGAGGGCCTCCATGAGAGAAGCCCAAGCAAGACGCGCCCCGAGGAGAGTCTTGCCACATGTCAACACTCGGTCTGACAGAGGGCATTCAGGAGAGAGGCCCAAGCAATACGCGCCCCGAGGAGCGTCTTGCCACATGTCACCACTGGGTCTGAATGAGCGCCTCCAGGAAAGAGGCCCAACCAAGACGCGCCCCGAGGAGCGTCTTGCCACGTGACAACACTGGGTCTGACTGAGCGCCTCCAGGAGAGAGGCCCAAGCAAGACGCGCCCCGAGGAGAGTCTTTCCACGTGTCACCACTGGGTCTGACTGAGCGCCTCCAGGAGAGAGGCCCAAGCAAGACACGCCCCGAGGAGCGTATTGACGCATGTCAACACTGGGTCTGACAGAAGGCCTCCAGGAGAGAGGCCCAAGCAAGACGCGCCCCGAGGAGTGTCTTGCCACATGTCACCACTGGGTCTGACTGAGCGCCTCCAGGAGAGAGGCCCAAGCAAGACGCGCCCCGAGGAGCGTCAGGCCATATGTCACTACTCAGTCTGACTAAGCGGCTCCAGGAGAGACGCCCAAGCAAGACGCGCCCCGAGGACCGTCTTGCCACATGTCAACAATGGGTCTGACTGAGGGCCTCCAGGAGAGAGGCCCAAATGAGACGCGCCCCGAGGAGCGGCTTGCCACATGTCAGCACTGGGTCTGATTGAGGGCCTTCTGGAGAGAGGCCCAAGCAAGACGCGCCCCGAGGAGCGTCTTGCCACATGTCAACAATGGGTCTGACTGAGGGCCTCCAGGAGAGAAGCCCAAGCAAGACGCGCCCCGAGGAGCGTCTTGCCACATGTCAGCACTCGGTCTGACTGAGCGCCTCCGGGAGAGAGGCCCAAGCAAGACGCGCCCCGAGGAGCGTCTTGCCACATGTCAACACTGGGTCTGACTGAGCGCCTCCAGGAGAGAGGCCCAAGCAAGACGCGCCCCGAGGAGCGTCTTGCCACATGTGAACACTGGGTCTGACTGAGTGCCTCCAGGAGAGAGTCCCAAGCAAGACGCGCTCGGAGGTGCGTCTTGCCACATGTCAGCACTCGGTCTGACTGAGCGCCTCCAGGAGAGAGGCCCAAGCAAGACGTGCCCCGAGGAGCATCTTGACACATGTCTCCTCTGGGTCTGACTGAGCGCCTCCAGGAGAGAGGCCCAAGCAAGACGCGCCCCGAGGAGCGTCTTGCCACATGTCAACACTGGGTCTGACTGAGTGCCTCCAGGAGAGAAGCCCCAGCAAGATGCGCCCCGAGGAGCATCTTGCCACATGTCAACACTGGGTCTGACTGAGAACCTCCAGGAGAGAGGCCCAAGCAAGACGCGCCCCGAGGAGCGTCTTGCCACATGTCAACACTGGGTCTGACTGAGCGCCTCCAGGAGAGAGGCCCAAGCAAGACGCACCCCGAGGAGCGTCTTGTCACATGTCACTACTCGGTCTGACTGAGCGCCTCCAGGAGAGAGGCCCAAGCAAGACGTGCCCCGAGTAGCGTCTTGCCACATGTCAACAATGGTTCTGACTGAGGGCTTCCAGGAGAGAAGCCCAAGCAAGACGCGCCCCGAGGAGCATCTTGCCACATGTCAACAATGGGTCTGACTGAGGGCCTCCAGGAGAGAAGCCCAAGCAAGACGCGCCCCGAGGAGCGTCTTGACACATGTCAACACTGGGTCTGACAGAGGGCATCCAGGAGAGAGGCCCAAGCAAGACGCGCCCCGAGGAGCATCTTGCCACATGTCAACAATGGGTCTGACTGAGGGCCTCCAGGAGAGAAGCCCAAGCAAGACGCGCCCCGAGGAGCGTCTTGACACATGTCAACACTGGGTCTGACAGAGGGCATCCAGGAGAGAGGCCCAAGCAATACGCGCCCCGAGGAGCGTCTTGCCACATGTCAGCACTGGGTCTGACTGAGCGCCTCCAGGAGAGAGGCCCAAGCAAGACACGCCCTGAGGAGCGTCTTGACACATGTCAACACTGGGTCGGACTGAGGGCCTCCATGAGAGAAGCCCAAGCAAGACGCGCCCCGAGGAGAGTCTTGCCACATGTCAACACTCGGTCTGACAGAGGGCATTCAGGAGAGAGGCCCAAGCAATACGCGCCCCGAGGAGCGTCTTGCCACATGTCAACAATGGGTCTGACTGAGGGCCTCCAGGAGAGAAGCCCAAGCAAGACGCGCCCCGAGGAGCGTCTTGCCACATGTCAGCACTCGGTCTGACTGAGCGCCTCCAGGAGAGAGGCCCAAGCAAGACGCGCCCCGAGGAGCGTCTTGCCACATGTCAACACTGGGTCTGACTGAGCGCCTCCAGGAGAGAGGCCCAAGCAAGACGCGCCCCGAGGAGCGTCTTGCCACATGTGAACACTGGGTCTGACTGAGTGCCTCCAGGAGAGAGTCCCAAGCAAGACGCGCTCGGAGGAGCGTCTTGCCACATGTCAGCACTCGGTCTGACTGAGCGCCTCCAGGAGAGAGGCCCAAGCAAGACGTGCCCCGAGGAGCATCTTGACACATGTCTCCTCTGGGTCTGACTGAGCGCCTCCAGGAGAGAGGCCCAAGCAAGACGCGCCCCGAGGAGCGTCTTGCCACATGTCAACACTGGGTCTGACTGAGTGCCTCCAGGAGAGAAGCCCCAGCAAGATGCGCCCCGAGGAGCATCTTGCCACATGTCAACACTGGGTCTGACTGAGAACCTCCAGGAGAGAGGCCCAAGCAAGACGCGCCCCGAGGAGCGTCTTGCCACATGTCAACACTGGGTCTGACTGAGCGCCTCCAGGAGAGAGGCCCAAGCAAGACGCACCCCGAGGAGCGTCTTGTCACATGTCACTACTCGGTCTGACTGAGCGCCTCCAGGAGAGAGGCCCAAGCAAGACGTGCCCCGAGTAGCGTCTTGCCACATGTCAACAATGGTTCTGACTGAGGGCTTCCAGGAGAAAAGCCCAAGCAAGAAGCGCCCCGAGGAGCGTCTTGCCACATGTCAACACTGGGTCTGACTGAGCGCCTCCAAGAGAGAGGCCCAAGCAAGACACGCCCCGAGGAGCGTCTTGACACATGTCAACACTGGGTCTGACTGAGGGCCTCCATGAGAGAAGCCCAAGCAAGACGCGCCCCGAGGAGAGTCTTGCCACATGTCAACACTGGGTCTGACAGAGGGCATCCAGGAGAGAGGCCCAAGCAATACGCGCCCCGAGGAGCGTCTTGCCACATGTCAGCACTGGGTCTGACTGAGCGCCTCCAGGAGAGAGGCCCAAGCAAGACACGCCCCGAGGAGCGTCTTGACACATGTCAACACTGGGTCGGACTGAGGGCCTCCATGAGAGAAGCCCAAGCAAGACGCGCCCCGAGGAGAGTCTTGCCACATGTCAACACTCGGTCTGACAGAGGGCATTCAGGAGAGAGGCCCAAGCAATACGCGCCCCGAGGAGCGTCTTGCCACATGTCACCACTGGGTCTGAATGAGCGCCTCCAGGAAAGAGGCCCAACCAAGACGCGCCCCGAGGAGCGTCTTGCCACGTGACAACACTGGGTCTGACTGAGCGCCTCCAGGAGAGAGGCCCAAGCAAGACGCGCCCCGAGGAGCGTCTTTCCACGTGTCACCACTGGGTCTGACTGAGCGCCTCCAGGAGAGAGGCCCAAGCAAGACACGCCCCGAGGAGCGTATTGACGCATGTCAACACTGGGTCTGACAGAAGGCCTCCAGGAGAGAGGCCCAAGCAAGACGCGCCCCGAGGAGTGTCTTGCCACATGTCTCCTCTGGGTCTGACTGAGCGCCTCCAGGAGAGAGGCCCAAGCAAGACGCGCCCCGAGGAGCGTCTTGCCACATGTCAACACTGGGTCTGACTGAGTGCCTCCATGAGAGAAGCCCCAGCAAGATGCGCCCCGAGGAGCGTCTTGCCACATGTCAACACTGGGTCTGACTGAGCGCCTCCAGGAGAGAGGCCCAAGCAAGACGCGCCCCGAGGAGCGTCTTGCCACATGTGAACACTGGGTCTGACTGAGTGCCTCCAGAAGAGAGTCCCAAGCAAGACGCGCTCGGAGGAGCGTCTTGCCACATGTCAGCACTCGGTCTGACTGAGCGCCTCCAGGAGAGAGGCCCAAGCAAGACGTGCCCCGAGGAGCATCTTGACACCTGTCTCCTCTGGGTCTGACTGAGCGCCTCCAGGAGAGAGGCCCAAGCAAGACGCGCCCCGAGGAGCGTCTTGCCACATGTCAACACTGGGTCTGACTGAGTGCCTCCATGAGAGAAGCCCCAGCAAGATGCGCCCCGAGGAGCATCTTGCCACATGTCAACACTGGGTCTGACTGAGAACCTCCAGGAGAGAGGCCCAAGCAAGACGCGCCCCGAGGAGCGTCTTGCCACATGTCAACACTGGGTCTGACTGAGCGCCTCCAGGAGAGAGGCCCAAGCAAGACGCACCCCGAGGAGCGTCTTGTCACATGTCACTACTCGGTCTGACTGAGTGCCTCCAGGAGAGAGGCCCAAGCAAGACGTGCCCCGAGTAGCGTCTTGCCACATGTCAACAATGGTTCTGACTGAGGGCTTCCAGGAGAAAAGCCCAAGCAAGAAGCGCCCCGAGGAGCGTCTTGCCACATGTCAACACTGGGTCTGACTGAGCGCCTCCAAGAGAGAGGCCCAAGCAAGACACGCCCCGAGGAGCGTCTTGACACATGTCAACACTGGGTCTGACTGAGGGCCTCCATGAGAGAAGCCCAAGCAAGACGCGCCCCGAGGAGAGTCTTGCCACATGTCAACACTGGGTCTGACAGAGGGCATCCAGGAGAGAGGCCCAAGCAATACGCGCCCCGAGGAGCGTCTTGCCACATGTCAGCACTGGGTCTGACTGAGCGCCTCCAGGAGAGAGGCCCAAGCAAGACACGCCCCGAGGAGCGTCTTGACACATGTCAACACTGGGTCGGACTGAGGGCCTCCATGAGAGAAGCCCAAGCAAGACGCGCCCCGAGGAGAGTCTTGCCACATGTCAACACTCGGTCTGACAGTGGGCATTCAGGAGAGAGGCCCAAGCAATACGCGCCCCGAGGAGCGTCTTGCCACATGTCACCACTGGGTCTGAATGAGCGCCTCCAGGAAAGAGGCCCAACCAAGACGCGCCCCGAGGAGCGTCTTGCCACGTGACAACACTGGGTCTGACTGAGCGCCTCCAGGAGAGAGGCCCAAGCAAGACGCGCCCCGAGGAGAGTCTTTCCACGTGTCACCACTGGGTCTGACTGAGCGCCTCCAGGAGAGAGGCCCAAGCAAGACACGCCCCGAGGAGCGTATTGACGCATGTCAACACTGGGTCTGACAGAAGGCCTCCAGGAGAGAGGCCCAAGCAAGACGCGCCCCGAGGAGTGTCTTGCCACATGTCACCACTGGGTCTGACTGAGCGCCTCCAGGAGAGAGGCCCAAGCAAGACGCGCCCCGAGGAGCGTCAGGCCACATGTCACTACTCAGTCTGACTGAGCGCCTCCAGGAGAGAGGCCCAAGCAAGACGCGCCCCGAGGAGCGTCTTGCCACATGTCAGCACTGGGTCTGACTGAGCGCCTCCAGGAGAGAGGCCCCAGCAAGACGCGCCCGGAGGAGCATCTTGCCACATGTCAACATTGGGTCTGAAAGAGGGCCTCCAGGAGAGAGTCCCAAGCAAGACGCGCCCCGAGGAGTGTCTTGCCACATGTCACCACTGGGTCTGACTGAGCGCCTCCAGGAGAGAGGCCCAAGCAAGACGTGCCCCGAGGAGTGTCTTGCCACATGTCAACAATGGGTCTGACTGAGGGCCTCCAGGAGAGATGCCCAAGCAAGATGCGCCCGGAGGAGCATCTTGCCACATGTCAACACTGGGTCTGAAAGAGGGCCTCCAGGAGAGAGTCCCAAGCAAGACGCGCCCCGAGGAGCGTCTTGCCACATGTCAGCACTCGGTCTGACTGAGCGCCTCCAGGAGAGAGGCCCAAGCAAGACGCACCCCGAGGAGCGTCTTGCCACATGTCAACAAGGGGTCTGACTGAGGGCCTCCAGGAGAGAAGCCCAAGCAACACGCGGCTCTAGGAGCGTCTTGCCACATGTCAGCACTCGGTCTGACTGAGCACCTCCATTAGAGAGGCGCAAGCAAGACGCGCCCCCAGGAGCGTCTTGACACATGTCAACACTGGGTCTGACAGAGGGCCTCCAGGAGAGAGGCCCAAGCAAGACGCGCCCCGAGGAGCGTCTTGCCACATGTCACCTCTGGTTCTGACTGAGCGCCTCCAGGAGAGAGGCCCAAGCAAGACGCGCCCCCAGGAGCGTCTTGACACATGTCAACACTGGGTCTGACAGAGGGCCTCCAGGAGAGAGGCCCAAGCAAGACGCGCCCCGAGGAGCGTCTTGCCACATGTCAACAATGGGTCTGACTGAGGGCCTCCAGGAAATAAGCCCAAGCAACACGCGGCCCGAGGAGCGTCTTGCCACATGTCAGCATTCGGTCTGACTGAGCGCCTCCAGGAGAGAGGCCCAAGCAAGACGCGCCCCGAGGAGCGTCTTGCCACATGTCAACAATGGGTCTGACTGAGGGCCTCCAGGAGAGAAGCCCAAGCAAGACGCGCCCCGTGGAGCGTCTTGACACATGTCAACATTGGGTCTGACAGAGGGCCTCCAGGAGAGAGGCCCAAGCAAGACGCGCCCCGAGGAGTGTCTTGCCACATGTCACCACTGGGTCTGACTGAGCGCCTCCAGGAGAGAGGCCCAAGCAAGACGCGCCCCGAGGAGCGTCAGGCCACATGTCACTACTCAGTCTGACTGAGCGCCTCCAGGAGAGAGGCCCAAGCAAGACGCGCCCCGAGGAGCGTCTTGCCACGTGTCAACACTGGGCCTGATTGAGGGACTTCTGGAGAGAGGCCCAAGCAAGACGCGCCACGAGGAGCGACTTGCCACATGTCAACAATGGGTCTTACTGAGGGCCTCCAGGAGAGAAGCCCAAGCAAGACGCGCCCCGAGGAGCTTCTTGCCACATGTCAGCACTCGGTCTGACTGAGCGCCTCCAGGAGAGAGGCCAAAGTAAGACGCGCCCCGAGGAGTGTCTTGACACATGTCAACACTGGGTCTGACAGAGGGCCTCCATGAGACAGGCCCAAGCAAGACGCGCCCCGAGGAGTGTCTTGCCACATGTCAACACTGGGTCTGACTGAGCGCCTCCAGGAGAGAGGCCCAAGCAAGACGCGCCCCGACGAGCGTCTTGCCACTTGTCAACAATGGGTCTGACTGAGCGCCTCCAGGAGAGAGGCCCAAGCAAGATGCGCCCCGAGGAGCTTCTTGCCACGTGTCACCACTGGGTCTGACTGAGCGCCTCCAGGAGAGAGGCCCAAGCAAGACGCGCCCCGAGGAGCGTCTTGCCACGTGTCACCACTGGGTCTGATTGAGCGCCTCCAGGAGAGAGGCCCCAGCAAGACCGGTCAGGCCTGCAGTGTACACATCAGAGACATGATGTTCTTTCACAGAACTGAGGTTGTTCATTACTAAATGACTTTTACAGGAATATTGTTATTATACTATTCAACAGGTTGATCATAATAATGTGTATTAAACCCACAACCTAGCACTGAGGACAGAGGGACTTTATATGAATTAGTACTTAATGGAAACGATACATAATGATACATAAGAGCCATGTCATACATTCAGCCTAGGAATAGTAGCATTGTGCACTATTAAAACTATACACATCAATTGCTCGAATCCCATTGTTGCAAAGTAAAACTCTAATAAAACTCTAGTCTGACATCAACAGAGAAGACTTAGTGTATGTACTACAAATACAGCATTAGGATTTCGAGTGGACCCTGCACCTTGTGAACCATCAGAGGCTTATGACGCAACATATCTTCCAGTTGCTATTAGACAAGTTATAATTCTCGACCATTTTTCGGAACTGGTTTCTTGGGTCCGTGATTAAATGCCAAATGAGATGATAGTCCTTAAGTAAGTTCCTGGCGATCCCACGTCACGCTCTTGCCCATCAGCCGGTGAACGCTGAGACGGAACTCGATGAGAGCGATGTATTTTTTAAGTGCTCCGAATGTACTTCTAACAAGCGTGCGATTCACTTCGTGAGTAAACCGCAGCTGCAGCTGATTCAAACAGTCAAGCCAACTTTCTACATCTTAATATGCGTTTTGTAGTTAGTCGAGTTACCTTTTGTGTGGCGCTTGCACGGGTTGTTAGCGTCCAGCTCCCAGCTTAGAGAGTCCTGTATTGACACAGACGTCAATACATCTCGATGTCATGCAACACACAAAGTCTGTCGCATACAGGTGGGTTAACACATGTACGATACCTTTTGTGTGGCGCATGCACGGGTCGTTAGCGTCCAGCTCCCGGCTTATAGAGAGTCCTGTATGGACACAGACGTCAATACATCCCGATGTCATGCAACACACAAAGTCTGTCGCATACAGGTGGGTTAACACACATGTACGATATGTGCGATGGCACGCCCGTTTACAATGGGACACTAGTTGTTGTGCGGCCGAGAGTATCGCGATCATACCGTTGAGATGTGTAGAAAGCGCGTACACGCCAGCCTTCCACGTTTCCAAAGTTTCCAGCAGTCTAGAGGGACTTGTCTTAGCGCGCACGGCTGTGCTGAATTTGCGTTGGGTAGACACAACGGCTTCGACCTCGCTTAGGATCTGTGGGCTCATGTACTCGTGGTAGGCCAAGACGTGTATAGTCGAGCGCGGTGACGCCCCGAACACTTGACCCGGTTTTGTTGTGGCGATATGCGTGTCCAGTTACGCGGCAAAGTCCGCATGTCTAGCGTGTATTGATTTCACAGCTCGCTCATACCCCAACAGTACGGTCCGTAGAAGTTCGTTCACTTGTTTCCATGCGCTCGTGGAACACAGGACATCGCAACCTATGTGATACTCAAGTAAAGCGTCACACACCAGCTGCTTGCACGTTGGAAATACAATCGGTAGTAACTTCTTACTCCACTCTATGTTGAACTCGTATAGTATGTATATGGGCGGTTGCGGCGGTTTGCGAATTTTCTATCTACCCTCCGCTAATATGACTCTGTGGTCTGTCTCCTGAGATGGTGCGGTTGGAACTTGCGAGAGTGCACTATCGACGGTCGGCGTTTCCATTTCGTCAGCTGTGCCATTTTCAGCCGCTGGCAAACGGCCGTCGACGGTCGATGCGAGACACCAACATAACGTTAGACTGCGACCCTCATGCCAGTTTTCTGTAGTACTGGTTGTAGTTTCTGGTGCACACTCGAAACGCCATTACGATCACAATTACGTTGATTAATAAATCCAGTGTTGTAGCGACTTCAGCCAGCGCCGTCGCGCAACTCGTGTCGGTGTTATCTCTCGATACTTTCATTCGTATCCGAGCGTATGCAGAATCTACGGATCTGGTGAAGTTGCTTGTCACTAGCTTGCGCACATTTGATATGGCACTTAGCGCGAGACTCACACAACCTGCGGTGGCGACCGTCGCGTCAGTGCAAAGTTTTTCGGATATATCGCTCGCAACATCGTTTGTCATTTGCTGTACACTGCGCACACTGGCCGCGAGGTCGCGGAGAGGGTCTTCGTTACGAGCTACTCTGGTAGCGCCGTGGTTGATGAGGATGATCATCTTTAGCAATAGTTCATCTCGAAGCGCAACGATGGTGAGGGCGACGGGTTGGCCGGTTCCGCCTTAAGGCCACTCGGTTGCCGCTAGATTGCCCAATGCCACACACGCAGACGAACCCTGTACACACTCAATGACCCGTGTGCGATCGTTGATTTCTGCTAGTACGTTTGCTAGTTCTACGTGCTTCCACGGATCGGGCGTGGGCACGCGCTTGTTTTAGAGGCGTTTTCGCGCAGCCTCTACCCTGCACGACCGCTCGTGGCCGCACTAGCTATATTTATCTTTATTTGTTTCACACACACACACACACACACACACACACACACACACACACACACACACACACACACACACACACACACACACACACACACACACACACACACACACACACGCGCACACACACACACACACACACACACACAGGCCCTTGCGTGCAAACCCCGGTCAGGCCTGCAGTGTACACATCAGAGACATGATGTTCTTTCACAGAACTGAGGTTGTTCATTACTAAATGACTTTTACAGGAATATTGTTATTATACTATTCAACAGGTTGATCATAATAATGTGTATTAAACCCACAACCTAGCACTGAGGACAGAGGGACTTTATTTAAATTAGTACTTAATGGAAACGATACATAATGATACATAAGAGCCATGTCATACATTCAGCCTAGGAATAGTAGCATTGTGCACTATTAAAAATATACACATCAATTGCTCGAATCCCATTGTTGCAAAGTAAAACTCTAATAAAACTCTAGTCTGACATCAACAGAGAAGACTTAGTGTATGTACTACAAATACAGCATTAGGATTTCGAGTGGACCGTGCACCTTGTGAACCATCAGAGGCTTATGACGCAACATATCTTCCAGTTGCTATTAGACAAGTTATAATTCTCGACCATTTTTCGGAACTGGTTTCTTGGGTCCGTGAGTAAATGCCAAATGAGATGATAGTCCTTAAGTAAGTTCCTGGCGATCCCATGTCACACTCTTGCCCATCAGCCGGTGAACGCTGAGACAGAACTCGATGAGAGCGATGTATTTTTTAAGTGCTCCGAATTTACTTCTAACAAGCGTGCGATTCACTTCGTGAGTAAACCGCAGCTGCAGCTGATTCAAACAGTCGAGCCAACTTTCTACATCACAATATTCGTTTTGTAGTTAGTCGAGTTACCTTTTGTGTGGCGCATGCACGGGTCGTTAGCGTCCAGCTCCCAGCTTAGAGAGTCCTGTATTGACACAGACGTCAATACATCTCGATGTCATGCAACACACAAAGTCTGTCGCATACAGGTGGGTTAACACATGTACGATACCTTTTGTGTGGCGCATGCACAGGTCGTTACGGTCCGTGTCACGGACCGGTGTGTTATGACCCGACTAACGAAACGTACCAGGTGATAACATTGCATCTGCCCATTACAGCGGAGCGAGCGTTTCGCCACACTCCCAAACCAAGGTTAATAGTTGTAGCGCACGCCCTTTCGGACCTCGGTGCACGCGAAACACTGGCGTAGCCTCACAACATCACGCTCGAGACAGCTCAAGCGTTACGCGAAACAAAGGACGTGTTCAAATCCATAGAGAATATACGGTCTTTAGCGTATGCGTATATAAAGAAGGTCGATGACATTTACAGACCCGGCGGCGTGGGCACCACAGTAGAACAACAAGGTGCTCTCAAGCGCACACAGGTACTGGCCGCATTATCACTCGCGATGTCTATCCTGACATGCCCGTTTCTGATTTCTATGTATATTAAATTATGACAAGAGCTACGGTGGTTACGATTACACTCTGACCACGTGCCTTAGTTTCTGCTAGTGACCTATAAATACATTTGACCACTTGCTCTCACTGCCATTAAAGCGGCTGTACCCACACGTACAACACCCAAGAAAAAAAAAGGTCTCGCTGTCTGTACTGGGTGTACTCTCAGTAGTCGCAGTTGCTCAGGCCATGATGGTACGCTCACATAATGCCTCTGAGATACGTCCCATCACACCACTTCCTAGACTACTCGCGAAGAAGTATTCAACACCCCCTTTGTACGAAGACAACCATTATAACGAGCACAGCACAACGCTTGCCGCACGCGAAGACAACATGCAGGAGACAACGCTACCACCTGTCGTGAGAACAACGGATTCGAGTGACAACGATCGCGACTATGACGAGCACATTACAACACCCTCTGTGCACGAAGACCAGGTGCAGGAGACAACGCTACCACCTGTCGTGAGAAACAAGAGTTTGGTTAACAATGATCATCGCCGTGTCCCATTGTAAACGGGCGCGCCATTGCACACATCGTACATGTGTGTTAACCCACCTGTATGCGACAGACTTTGTGTTTTGCATGACATCGAGATGTATTGACGTCTGTGTCAATACAGGACTCTCTATAAGCCGGGAGCTGGACGCTAACGACCCGTGCATGCGCCACACAAAAGGTATCGTACATGTGTTAACCCACCTGTATGCGACAGACTTTGTGTGTTGCATGACATCGAGATGTATTGACGTCTGTGTCAATACAGGACTCTCTAAGCTGGGAGCTGGACGCTAACGACCCGTGCATGCGCCACACAAAAGGTAACTCGACTAACTACAAAACAAATATTGTGATGTAGAAAGTTGGCTCGACTGTTTGAATCAGCTGCAGCTGCGGTTTACTCACGAAGTGAATCGCACGCTTGTTAGAAGTACATTCGGAGCACTTAAAAAATACATCGCTCTCATCGAGTTCTGTCTCAGCGTTCACCGGCTGATGGGCAAGAGCGTGACATGGGATCGCCAGGAACTTACTTAAGGACTATCATCTCATTTGGCATTTACTCACGGACCCAAGAAACCAATTCCGAAAAATGGTCGAGAATTATAACTTGTCTAATAGCAACTGGAAGATATGTTGCGTCATAAGCCTCTGATGGTTCACAAGGTGCACGGTCCACTCGAAATCCTAATGCTGTATTTGTAGTACATACACTAAGTCTTCTCTGTTGATGTCAGACTAGAGTTTTATTAGAGTTTTACTTTGCAACAATGGGATTCGAGCAATTGATGTGTATATTTTTAATAGCCTATTCCTAGGCTGAATGTATGACATGGCTCTTATGTATCATTATGTATCGTTTCCATTAAGTACTAATTTAAATAAAGTCCCTCTGTCCTCAGTGCTAGGTTGTGGGTTTAATACACATTATTATGATCAACCTGTTGATTAGTATAACAACAATATTCCTGTAAAAGTCATTTAGTAATGAACAACCTCAGTTCTGTGAAAGAACATCATGTCTCTGATGTGTACACTGCAGGCCTGACCGGGGTTTGCACGCAAGGGCCTGTGTGTGTGTGTGTGTGTGTGTGTGTGTGTGTGTGTGTGTGTGTGTGTGTGTGTGTGTGTGTGTGTGTGTGTGTGTGTGTGTGTGTGTGTGTGTGTGTGTGTGTGTGTGTGTGTGTGTGTGTGTGTGTGTGTGTGTGTGTGTGTGTGTGTGTGTGAAACAAATAAAGATAAATATAGCTAGTGCGGCCACGAGCGGTCGTGCAGGGTAGAGGCTGCACGAAAACACCTCTAAAACAAGCGCGTGCCCACGCCCGATCCGTGGAAGCACGTAGAACTAGCAAACGTACTAGCAGAAATCAACGATGGCACACGGGTCATTGAGTGTGTACAGGGTTCGTCTGCGTGTGTGGCATTGGGCAATCTAGCGGCAACCGAGTGGCCTGAAGGCGGAACCGGCCAACCCGTCGCCCTCACCATCGTTGCGCTTCAAGATGAACTATTGCTAAAGATGATCATCCTCGTCAACCACGGCGCTACCAGAGTTACCACGACATGCGCCTTAAAAGCGTTCTCGTTTGGGTCAGCGCCACCAGAATTGAATCGGCAAGTCAGCGGATATTACACAACTCGTAACGAAGACCCTCTCCGCGACGTCGCGGCCAGTGTGTGCAGTGTACAGCAAATGACAAACGATGTTGCGAGCGATATATCGGAAAAACTTTGCACTGACTCGACGGTCACCACTGCAGGTTGTGTGAGTCTCGCGCAAAGTGCCATATCAAACGTGCGCAAGCTAGTGACAGGCAACTTCACCAGATCCGTAGATTCTGCATACGCTTGGATACGAATGAAAGTATCGAGAGGTAACACCGACACGAGTTGCGCGACGGCGCTGGCTGCAGTCGCTACAACACTGGATTTATTAATCAACGCAATTGTGATCGTAATGGCGTATCGAGTGTGCACATGAAACTACAACCAGTACTACAGAAAACTGGCATGAGGGTCGCGGTCTAACGTTATGTTGGTGTCTCGCATCGACCGTCGACAGCCGTTTGCCAGCGGCTGAAAATGGCACAGTTGACGAAATGGAAACGCCGACCGTCGATAGTGCACTCTCGCAAGTTCCAACCGCACCATCTCAGGAGACAGACCACAGAGGCATATTAGCGGAGGGTAGATAGAAAATGCGCAAACCGCCGCAACCGCCCATATACATACTATACGAGTTCAACATAGAGTGGAGTAAGAAGTTACTACCGATTGTATTTCCAACGTGCAAGCAGCTGGTGTGTGACGCTTTACTTGAGTATCACAGAGGTTGCGATGTCCTGTGTTCCACGAGCGCATGGAAACAAGTGAACGAACTTCTACGGACCGTACTGTTGGGGTGTGAGCGAGCTGTAAAATCAATACACGCTAGACACGTGGACTTTGCCGCGTTACTGGACACGCATATCGCCACAACAAAACCAGGTCACGTGTTCGGGGCGTCACCGCGCTCGACTATACACGTCTTGGCCTACCACGAGTACATGAGCCCACAGATCCTAAGCGAGGTCGAAGCCGTTGTGTCTACCCAACGCAAATTCAGCACAGCCGTGCGCGCTAAGACAAGTCCCTCTAGACTGCTGGAAACTTTGGAAACGTGGAAGGCTGGCGTGTAATCGCTTTCTACACATCTCAACGGTATGATTGCGATACTCTCGGCCGCACAACAACTAATGGTCATGTGTTCGGAAGGTCTGATCAGGTCTGACATGACCGGTTGTCAATCGACGTCGAGCGTTCACTCACACACGGATATCCTGGCGTACAGTAAAGCGACGGCGACCTCTACGCTCACGTTGATCGCCAATGTTTCGAAGGGCAATCGAGTGTGTTGGCTGACGAAAGCTATGGTGACCGACGGTCGCGTCGACGACAATGTGCCTCATTGCGACTGGAGAGGCGTATGTGATCCTTTGCAAATCGATAACACCACCGCGGTCGAGTGCGAAGTCACGGTCGGCGGCGTGTTGTCCTTACTGTGCCCCATACAATGTGACGGTCCATGTGACGGACCGGTGTGTTACGACCCGACTAACGAAACGTACCAGGTGATAACATTGCATCCGCCCATTACAGTGGAGCGAGCGTTTCGCCACACTCCCAAACCAAGGTTAATAATTGTAGCGCACGCCCTTTCGGACCTCGGTGCACGTGAAACACTGGCGTACACTCACAACATCACGCTCGAGACAGCTCAAGCATTACGCGAAACAAAGGACGTGTTCAAATCCATAGAGAATATACGGTCTTTAGCGTATGCGTATATAAAGAAGGTCGATGACATTTACAGACCCGGCGGCGTGGGCACCACAGTAGAACAACAAGGTGCTCTCAAGCGCACACAGATACTGGCCGCATTATCACTCGCGATGTCTATCCTGACATGCCCGTTTCTGATTTCTATGTATATTAAATTATGACAAGAGCTACGGTGGTTACGATTACACTCTGACCACGTGCCTTAGTTTCTGCTAGTGACCTATAAATACATTTGCCCACTTGCTCTCACTGCCATTAAAGCGGCTGTACCCACACGTACAACATCCAAGAAAAAAAAAGATCTCGCTGTCTGTACTGGGTGTACTCTCAGTAGTCGCAGTTGCTCAGGCCATGGTGGTACGCTCACATAACGCCTCTGAGATACGTCCCATCACACCACCTCCTACACTACTCGTGAAGGAGTATTCAACACCCCCTTTGTACGAAGACAACCATTATAACGAGCACAGCACAACGCTTGCCGCACGCGAAGACAACATGCAGGAGACAACGCTACCACCTGTCGTGAGAAAAACGGATTCGAGTGACAACGATCGCGACTATGACGAGCACATTACAAAACCCTCTGTGCACGAAGACCAGGTGCAGGAGACAACGCTACCACCTGTCGTGAGAAACAAGAATTTGGTTAACAATGATCATCGTCGTGTCCCATTGTAAACGGGCGTGCCATCGCACACATCGTACATGTGTGTTAACCCACCTGTATGCGACAGACTTTGTGTGTTGCATGACATCGAGATGTATTGACATCTGTGTCAATACAGGACTCTCTATAAGCCGGGAGCTGGACACTAACGACCCGTGAATGCGCCACACAAAAGGTATCGTACATGTGTTAACCCACCTGTAAGCGACAGACTTTGTGTGTTGCATGACATCGAGATGTATTGACGTCTGTGTCAATACAGGACTCTCTAAGCTGGGAGCTGGACGCTAACAACCCGTGCATGCGCCACACAAAAGGTAACTCGACTAACTACAAAACGAATATTGTGATGTAGAAAGTTGGCTTGACTGTTTGAATCAGCTGCAGCTGCGGTTTACTCACGAAGTGAATCGCACGCTTGTTAGAAGTACATTCGGAGCACTTAAAAAATACATCGCTCTCATCGAGTTCCGTCTCAGCGTTCACCGGCTGATGGGCAAGAGCGTGACGTGGGATCGCCAGGAACTTACTTAAGGACTATCATCTCATTTGGCATTTACTCACGGACCCAAGAAACCAGTTCCGAAAAATGGTCGGGAATTATAACTTGTCTAATAGCAACTGGAAGATATGTTGCGTCATAAGCCTCTGATGGTTCACAAGGTGCACGGTCCACTCGAAATCCTAATGCTGTATTTGTAGTACATACACTAAGTCTTCTCTGTTGATGTCAAACTAGAGTTTTATTAGAGTTTTACTTTGCAACAATGGGATTCGAGCAATTGATGTGTATATTTTTAATAGTGCACAATGCTACTATTCCTAGGCTGAATGTATGACATGGCTCTTATGTATCATTATGTATCGTTTCCATTAAGTACTAATTTAAATAAAGTCCCTCTGTCCTCACTGCTAGGTTGTGGGTTTAATACACATTATTATGATAAACCTGTTGAATAGTATAATAACAATATTCCTGTAAAAGTCATTTAGTAATGAACAACCTCAGTTCTGTGAAAGAACATCATGTCTCTGATGTGTACACTGCAGGCCTGACCGGTCTTGCTGGGGCCTCTCTCCTGGAGGCGCTCAATCAGACCCAGTGGTGACACGTGGCAAGACGCTCCTCGGGGTGCGTCTTTCTTGGGCCTCTCTCCTGGAGGCGCTCAGTCAGACCCAGTGGTGACACGTGGCAAGAAGCTCCTCGGGGCGCATCTTGCTTGGGCCTCTCTCCTGGAGGCGCTCAGTCAGACCCAGTGTTGACACGTGGCAAGACGCTCGTCGGGGCGCGTCTTGCTTGGGCCTCTCTCCTGGAGGCGCTCAGTCAGAACCAGTGTTGACATGTGGCAAGACACTCCTCGGGGCGCGTCTTGCTTGGGCCTCTCTCATGGAGGCCCTCTGTCAGACCCAGTGTTGACATGTGTCAAGACGCTCCTCGGGGCGCGTCTTGCTTTGGCCTCTCTCCTGGAGGCGCTCAGTCAGACCGAGTGCTGACATGTGGCAAGAAGCTCCTCGGGGCGCGTCTTGCTTGGGCTTCTCTCCTGGAGGCCCTCAGTAAGCCCCATTGTTGTTATGTGGCAAGACGCTCCTCGTGGCGCGTATTGCTTGGGCCTCTCTCCAGAAGGCCCTCAATCAGACCCAGTGTTGACACGTGGCAAGACGCTCCTCGGGGCGCGTCTTGCTTGGGCCTCTCTCCTGGAGGCGCTCAGTCAGACTGAGTAATGACATGTGGCCTGACGCTCCTCGGGGCGCGTCTTGCTTGGGCCTCTCTCCTGGAGGCGCTCAGTCAGACCCAGTGGTGACATGTGGCAAGACACTCCTCTGGGAGCGTCTTGCTTGGGCCTCTCTCCTGGAGGCCCTCTGTCAGACCCAGTGTTGACATGTGTCAAGACGCTCCACGGGGCGCGTCTTGCTTGGGCTTCTCTCCTGGAGGCCCTCAGTCAGACCCATTGTTGACATGTGGCAAGACGCTCCACGGGGCGCGTCTTGCTTGGGCTTCTTTCCTGGAGGCCCTCAGTCAGACCCATTGTTGACATGTGGCAAGACGCTCCTCGGGGCGCGTCTTGCTTGGGCCTCTCTCCTGGAGGCGCTCAGTCAGAACCAGAGGTGACATGTGGCAAGACGCTCCTCGGGGCGCGTCTTGCTTGGGCCTCTCTCCAGAAGGCCCTCAATCAGACCCAGTGTTGACATGTGGCAAGACGCTCCTCAGGGCGCGTCTCGCTTGGGCCTCTCTACTGGAGGCGCTCAGTCAGACTGAGTAGTGACATGTGGCCTGACGCTCCTCGGGGCGCGTCTTGCTTGGGCCTCTCTCCTGGAGGCGCTCAGTCAGACCCAGTGTTGACATGTGGTAAGACGCTCCTCGAGGCGCGTCTTGATTGGGCTTCTCTCCTGGAGGCCCTCAGTCAGACCCATTGTTGACATGTGGCAAGACGCTCCTCGGGGCACGTCTTGCTTGGGCCTCTCTCCTGGAGGCGCTCAGTCAGACCGAGTAGTGACATAAGGCAAGACGCTCCTCGGGGCGCGTCTTGCTGGGGCCTCTCTCCTGGAGGCGCTCAATCAGACCCAGTGGTGACACGTGGCAAGACGCTCCTCGGGGCACGTCTTGCTTGGGCTTCTCTCCTGGAGGCGCTCAGTCAGACCCAGTGGTGTCACGTGGCAAGACGCTCCTCGGGGCGCATCTTGCTTGGGCCTCTCTCCTGGAGGCGCTCAGTCAGACCCAGTGTTGACACGTGGCCAGACGCTCCTCGGGGCGCGTCTTGCTTGGGCCTCTCTCCTGGAGGCGCTCAGTCAGACCCAGTGTTGACATGTGTCAAGACGCTCCTCGGGTCGCGTCTTGCTTTGGCCTCTCTCCTGGAGGTGCTCAGTCAGACCGAGTGCTGACATGTGGCAAGAAGCTCCTCGGGGCGCGTGTTGCTTGGGCTTCTCTCCTGGAGGCCCTCAGTAAGACCCATTGTTGACATGTGGCAATACGCTCCTCGGGGCGCGTCTTGCTTGGGCCTCTCTCTAGAAGGCCCTCAATCAGACCCAGTGTTGACACGTGGCAAGACGCTCCTCGGGGCACGTCTTACTTTGGCCTCTCTCCTGGAGGCGCTCAGTCAGACTGAGTAGTGACATGTGGCCTGACGCTCCTCGGGGCGCGTGTTGCTTGGGCCTCTCTCCTGGAGGTGCTCAGTCAGACCAAGTGGTGACATGTGGCAAGACACTCCTCGGGGCGCGTCTTGCTTGGGCCTCTCTCCTGGAGGCCCTCTGTCAGACCCAGTGTTGACATGTGTCAAGACGCTCCTCGGGGCTCGTCTTGCTTGGGCTTCTCTCCGGGAGGCCCTCAGTCATACCCATTGTTGACATGTGGCAAGACGCTCCTCGGGGCGCGTCTTGCTTTGGCCTCTCTCCTGGAGGCGCTCAGTCAGACCGAGTGCTGACATGTGGCAAGACGCTCCTCCCCGGCCGCGTGTTGCTTGGGCTTCTCTCCTGGAGGCCCTCAGTCAGACCCATTGTTGACATGTTGCAAGACGCTCCTTTGGGCGCGTCTTGCTTGGGCCTCTCTCCTGGAGGCGCTCAGTCAGACCGAGTGCTGACATGTGGAAAGACGCTCCTCGGGGCGCGTCTTGCTTGGGCTTCTCTCCTGGAGGCGCTCAGAAAGACCCAGTGTTGACATGTGACAAGACGCTCCTCAGGGTGCGTCTTGGTTGGGTCTCTCTCCTGGAGGCGCTCAGTCAGACCCAGTGGTGACATGTGGCAAGACGCTCCTCGGGGCACGTATTGCTTGGGCATCTCTCCTGGATGCCCTCTGTCAGACCGAGTGTTGACATGTGGCAAGACTCTCCTTGGGGCGCGTCTTGCTTGGGCTTCTCTCATGGAGGCCCTCAGTCAGACCCAGTGTTGACATGTGTCAAGACGCTCCTCGGGGCGTGTCTTGCTTGGGCTTCTCTCCTGGAGGCCCTCAGTCAGACCCATTGTTGACATGTGGCAAGACGCTCCTCGGGGCACGTTTTGCTTGGGCCTCTCTCCTGGAGGCGCTCAAACAGACCGAGTAGTGACATGTGGCAAGACGCTCCTCGGGGCGCGTCTTGCTGGGGCTTCTCTCATGGAGGCACTCAGTCAGACCCAGTGTTGACATGTGGCAAGACGCTCCTCGGGGCGCGTCTTGCTTGGACCTCTCTCCCTGAGGCGCTCAGTCAGACCGAGTAGTGACATGTGGCAAGACGCTCCTCGGGGTGCGTCTTGCTTGGACCTCTCTCCCTGAGGCGCTCAGTCAGACCCAGTGTTGACATTTGGCAAGACACTCCTCGGGGCGCGTCTTGCTTGGGCCTCCCTCATGCAGGCCCTCTGTCAGACCCAGTGTTGACATGTGTCAAGACGCTCCTCGGGGCATGTCTTGCTTGGGCCTCTCTCCTGGAGGCGCTCAGTCAGACCGAGTGCTGACATGTTGCAAGACGCTCCTCGAGTCGCGTGTTGCTTGGGCTTCTCTCCTGGAGGCCCTCAGTCAGACCCATTGTTGACATGTGGCAAGACGCTCCTCCGGGCGCGTCTTGCTTGGGCCTCTCTCCTGGAGGCGCTCAGTCAGACCGAGTGCTGACATAAGGCAAGACGCTCCTCGGGGCGCATCTTGCTGGGGCCTCTCTCCTGGAGGCGCTCAGTCAGACCCAGTGCTGACATATGGCAAGACGCTCCTCCGGGCGCGTCTTGCTTGGGCCTCTCTCCTGGAGGTGCTCAGTCAGACTGAGTAGTGACATGTGGCCTGACGCTCCTCGGGGCGCGCCTTGCTTGGGCCTCTCTCCTGGAGGCGCTCAGTCAGACCCAGTGGTGACATGTGGCAAGACACTCCTCGGGGCGCGTCTTTCTTGGGCCTCTCTCCTGGAGGCCCTCTGTCAGACCCAAAGTTGACATGTGTCAATACGCTCCTCGGGGCGTGTCTTGCTTGGGCCTCTCTCCTGGAGGCGCTCAGTCAGACCCAGTGGTGACACGTGGAAAGACGCTCCTCAGGGCGCGTCTTGCTTGGGCCTCTCTCCTGGAGGCGCTCAGTCAGACCCAGTGTTGACACGTGGCAAGACGCTCCTCGGGGCGCGTCTTGGTTGGGCCTCTTTCCTGGAGGCGCTCATTCAGACCCAGTGGGGACAAGTGGCAAGACGCTCTTCTGGGCGTGTATTGCTTGGGCCTCTCTCCTGAATGCCCTATGTCAGACCGAGTGTTGACATGTGGCAAGACTCTCCTTGGGGCGCGTCTTGCTTGGGCTTCTCTCATGGAGGCCCTCAGTCCGACCCAGTGTTGACATGTGTCAAGACGCTCCTCGGGGCGTGTCTTGCTTGGGCCTCTCTCCTGGAGGCGCTCAGTCAGACCCAGTGCTGACATGTGGCAAGACGCTCCTCCGGGCGCGTCTTGCTTGGGCCTCTCTCCTGGAGGCGCTCAGTCAGACCCACTGTTGACATGTGGCAAGACGCTCCTTGGGGCGCGTCTTGCTTGGGCCTCTCTCCTGGAGGCGCTCAGTCAGACCGAGTGCTGACATGTGGCAAGACGCTCCTCGGGGCGCGTCTTATTTGGACCTCTCTCCTAGAGGCCCTCAGTCAGACCCAGTGTTGACATGTGGCAAGACGCTCCTCGGGGCGCGTCTTGCTTGGGCTTCTCTCCTGGAGGCCCTCAGTCAGACCCATTGTTGACATGTGGCAAGACGCTCCTCGGGGCACGTCTTGCTTGGGCCTCTCTCCTGGAGGCGCTCAGTCAGACCGAGTAGTGACATGTGGCAAGACGCTCCTCGGGGCGCGTCTTGCTTGGACCTCTCTCCTGGAGGCGCTCAGTTAGACCGAGTATTGACATGTGGCAAGTAGCTCCTCGGGGCGCGTCTTGCTTGGGCCTCTCTCCTGGAGGCGCTCAGTCAGACCGAGTGCTGACATAAGGCAAGACGCTCCTCAGGGCGCATCATGCTGGGGCCTCTCTCCTGGAGGTGCTCAATCAGACCCAGTGGTGACACGTGGCAAGACACTCCTCGGGGCCCGTCCTGCTTGGGCCTCTCTCCTGGAGGAGCTCAGTCAGACCCAGTGGTGACACGTGGCAAGACGCTCCTCGGGGCGCGTCTTGCTTGGGCCTCTCTCATGGAGGCCCTCTGTCAGACCCAGTGTTGACATGTGTCAAGACGCTCCTCGGGGCGCGTCTTGCTTGGGCCTCTCTCCTGGAGGCGCTCAGTCAGACCGAGTGCTGACATGTGGCAAGAAGCTCCTCGGGGCGCGTCTTGCTTGGGCTTCTCTCCTGGAGGCCCTCAGTCAGACCCATTGTTAACATGTGGCAAGACGCTCCTCGGGGCGCGTCTTGCTTGGGCCTCTCTCCAGAAGGCCCTCAATCAGACCCAGTGTTGACACGTGGCAAGACGCTCCTCGGGGCGCTTCTTGCTTGGGCCTCTCTCCTGGAGGCGCTCAGTCAGACTCAGTGGTGACATGTGGCAAGACGCTCCTCGGGGCGCGTATTGCTTGGGCCTCTCTCCTGGATGCCCTCTGTCAGACCCAGTGTTGACATGTGGCAAGACTCTCCTCGGGGCGCGTCTTGCTTGGGCTTCTCTCATGGAGGCCCTCAGTCAGACCCAGTGTTGACATGTGTCAAGACGCTCCTCGGGGCGTGTCTTGCTTGGGCCTATCTCCTGGAGGCGCTCAGTCAGACCCAGTGTTGACATGTGGCAAGACGCTCCTCGGGGTGCTTCTTGCTTGGGCTTCTCTCCTGGAGGCCCTCAGTCAGACCCATTGTTGACATGTGGCAAGACGCTCCTCGGGGCACGTCTTGCTTGGGCCTCTCTCCTGGAGGTGCTCAGTCAGACCGAGTAGTGACATGTGACAAGACGCTCCTCGGGGCGCGTCTTGCTTGGGCCTCTCTCCTGGAGGCGCTCAGTCTGACCCAGTGTTGACATGTGGCAAGACGCTCCTCGGGGCGCGTCTGGCTTGGGCCTATCTCCTGGAGGTTCTCAGTCAGACCCAGTGTTGACATGTGGCAAGATGCTCCTCGGGGCGCGTCTTCCTGGGGCTTCTCTCATGGAGGCACTCAGTCAGACCCAGTGTTGACATGTCGCAAGAGGCTCCTCGGGGCACGTCTTGCTTGGGCCTCTCTCCGGGAGGCGCTCAGTCAGACCCAGAGGAGACATGTGTCAAGATGCTCCTCGGGGCGCGTCTTGCTTGGGCCTCTCTCCTGGAGGCGCTCGGTCAGACCGAGTGCTGACATGTGGCAAGACGCTCCTCCGGGCGCGTCTTGCTTGGGCCTCTCTCCTGGAGGCGCTCAGTCAGACCCAGTGTTCACATGTGGCAAGACGCTCCTCGGGGTGCGTCTTGCTTGGGCCTCTCTCCTGGAGGCGCTCAGTCAGACCCAGTGTTGACATGTGGCAAGACGCTCCTCGGGGCACGTCTTGCTTGGGCCTCTCTCCTGGAGGCGCTCAGTCAGACCGAGTGCTGACATGTCGCAAGACGCTCCTCGGGGTGCGTCTTGCTTGGGCTTCTCTCCTGGAGGCCCTCAGTCAGACCCATTGTTGACATGTGGCAAGACGCTCCTCGGGGCGCGTCTTGCTTGGGCCTTTCACCAGAAGGCCCTCAATCAGACCCAGTGCTGACATGTGGCAAGACGCTCCTCGGGGCGCGTCTTGCTTGGGCTTCTCTCCTGGAGGCCCTCAGTCAGACCCATTGTTGATATGTGGCAAGACGCTCCTCGGGGCGCGTCTCATTTGGGCCTCTCTCCTGGAGGCCCTCAGTCAGACCCAGTGTTGACATGTGGCAAGACGCTCCTCGGGGCGCGTCTTGCTTGGGCTTCTCTCCTGGAGGCCCTCAGTCAGACCCATTGTTGACATGTGGCAAGACGCTCCTCGGGGCACGTCTTGCTTGGGCCTCTCTCCTGGAGGCGCTCAGTCAGACCGAGTAGTGACATGTGGCAAGACGCTCCTCGGGGCGTGTCTTGCTTGGGCCTCTCTCCTGGAGGTGCTCTATCAGACCAAGTGGTGACACGTGGCAAGACGCTCCTCGGGGCGCGTCTTGCTTGGGCCTCTCTCCTGGAGGAGCTCAGTCAGATCCAGTGGTGACACATGGCAAGACGCTCCTCAGGGCGCATCTTGCTTGGGCCTCTCTCCTGGAGGCGCTAAGTCAGACCCAGTGTTGAAACGTGGCAAGACACTCCTCGGGGCGCGTCTTGCTTTGGCCTCTCTCCTGGAGGCGCTCAGTCAGACCGAGTGCTGACATGTGGCAAGAAGCTCCTCGGGGCGCGTCTTGCTTGGGCTTCTCTCCTGGAGGCCCTCAGTCAGACCTATTGTTGACATGTGGCAAGACGCTCCTCGGGGCGCGTCTTGCTTGGGCCTCTCTCAAGAAGGCCCTCAATCAGACCCAGTGTTGACACGTGGCAAGACGCTCCTCGGGGCGCTTCTTGCTTGGGCCTCTCTCCTGGAGGCGCTCAGTCAGACCCAGTGGTGACATGTTGAAAGACGCTCCTCGGGGCGCGTATTGCTTGGGCCTCTCTCCTGGATGACCTCTGTCAGACCCAGTGTTGACATGTGGCAAGACTCTCCTCGGGGCGCGTCTTGCTTGGGCTTCTCTCATGGAGGCCCTCAGTCAGACCCAGTGTTGACATGTGGCAAGACGCTCCTCGGGGCGCTTCTTGCTTGGGCTTCTCTCCTGGAGGCCCTCAGTCAGACCCATTGTTGACATGTGGCAAGACGCTCCTCGGGGCACGTCTTGCTTGGGCCTCTCTCCTGGAGGCGCTCAGTCAGACCGAGTAGTGACATGTGACAAGACGCTCCTCGGGGCGCGTCTTGCTTGGGCCTCTCTCCTGGAGGCGCTCAGTCAGACCCAGTGGTGACATGTGGCAAGACACTCCTCGGGGCGCGTCTTGCTTGGGCCTCTCTCCTGGAGGCCCTCTGTCAGACCCAGTGTTGGCATGTGGCAAGACGCTCCTCAGGGCGCGTCTTGGTTGGGTCTCTCTCCTGGAGGCGCTCAGTCAGACCCAGTGGTGACATGTGGCAAGACGCTCCTCGTGGCGCGTATTGCTTGGGCTTCTCTCCTGGAGGCCCTCAGTCAGACCCATTGTTGACATGTGGCAAGACGCTCCTCGGGGCACGTCTTGCTTGGGCCTCTCTCCTGGAGGCGCTCTAACAGACCGAGTAGTGACATGTGGCAAGACGCTCCTCGGGGCGCGTCTTGCTGGGGCTTCTCTCATGGAGGCACTCAGTCAGACCCAGTGTTGACATGTGGCTAGACGCTCCTCGGGGCGCGTCTTGCTTGGACCTCTCTCCCTGAGGCGCTCAGTCAGACCGAGTAGTGACATGTGGCAAGACGCTCCTCGGGGCGCGTCTTGCTTGGACCTCTCTCCCTGAGGCGCTCAGTCAGACCCAGTGTTGACATTTGGCAAGACACTCCTCGGGGCGCGTCTTGCTTGGGCCTCTCTCATGGAGGCCCTCTGTCAGACCCAGTGTTGACATGTGTCAAGACGCTCCGCGGGGCGCGTCTTGCTTGGGCCTCTCTCCTGGAGGCGCTCAGTCAGACCGAGTGCTGACATGTGGCAAGACGCTCCTCGAGCCGCGTGTTGCTTGGGCTTCTCTCCTGGAGGCCCTCAGTCAGACCCATTGTTGACATGTGTCAAGACGCTCCTCGGGGCGCGTCTTGCTTGGGCCTCTCTCCTGGAGGCGCTCAGTCAGACCGAGTGCTGACATGTGGCAAGACGCTCCTCGGGGCGCGTCTTGCTTGGGCTTCTCTCCTGGAGGCGCTCAGAAAGACCCAGTGTTGACATGTGACAAGACGCTCCTCGGGGCGCGTCTTGCTTGGGCCTCTCTCCTGGAGGCGCTCAGTCAGAACCAGAGGTGACATGTGGCAAGACGCTCCTCGGGACGCGTCTTGCTTGGGCCTCTCTCCTGGAGGCCCTCTTTCAGACCCAGTGTTGACATGTGGCAAGACGCTCCTCCGGGCGCATCTTGCTTGGGCCTCTCTCCTGGAGGCCCTCAGTCAGACCCATTGTTGACATGTGGCAAGACGCTCCTCGGGGCGCGTCTTGCTTGGGCCTCTCTCCTGGAGGCGCTCAGTCAGACCGAGTGCTGACATAAGGCAAGACGCTCCTCGGGGCGCGTCTTGCTGGGGCCTCTCTCCTGGAGGCGCTCAGTCAGACCCAGTGCTGATATGTGGCAAGACGCTCCTCGGGGCGCGTCTTGCTTGGACCTCTCTCCCTGAGGCGCTCAGTCAGACCCAGTGTTGACATTTGGCAAGACACTCCTCGGGGCGCGTCTTGCTTGGGCCTCTCTCATGGAGGCCCTCTGTCAGACCCAGTGTTGACATGTTTCAAGACGCTCCTTGGGGCGCGTCTTGCTTGGGCCTCTCTCCTGGAGGCGCTCAGTCAGACCGAGTGCTGACATGTGGCAAGACGCTCCTCGAGCCGCGTGTTGCTTGGTCTTCTCTCCTGGAGGCCCTCAGTCAGACCCATTGTTGACATGTGGCAAGACGCTCCTCGGGGCGCGTCTTGCTTGGGCGTCTCTCCTGGAGGCGCTCAGTCAGACCGAGTGCTGACATGTGGCAAGACGCTCCTCGGGGCGCGTCTTGCTTGGGCTTCTCTCCTGGAGGCGCTCAGAAAGACCCAGTGTTGACATGTGACAAGACGCTCCTCGGGGCGCGTCTTGTTTGGGCCTCTCTCCTGGAGGCGCTCAGTCAGAACCAGAGGTGACATGTGGCAAGACGCTCCTCGGGGCGCGTCTTGCTTGGGCCTCTCTCCTGGAGGCCCTCTTTCAGACCTAGTGTTGACATGTGGCAAGACGCTCCTCAGGGCGCATCTTGCTTGGGCCTCTCTCCTGGAGGCCCTCAGTCAGACCCATTGTTGACATGTGGAATGACGCTCCTCGGGGCGCGTCTTGCTTGGTTCTCTCTCCTGGAGGCGCTCAGTCAGACCGAGTGCTGACATAAGGCAAGACGCTCCTCGGGGCGCGTCTTGCTGGGGCCTCTCTCCTGGAGGCGCTCAGTCAGACCCAGTGCTGACACGTGGCAAGACGCTCCTCGGGGCGCTTCTTGCTTGGGCCTCTCTCCTGGAGGCTTTCAGTCAGACCCAGTGGTGACATGTGGCAAGACGCTCCTCGGGGCGCGTATTGCTTGGGCCTCTCTCCTGGATGCCCTCTGTCAGACCCAGTGTTGACATGTGGCAAGACTCTCCTCGTGGCGCGTCTTGCTTGGGCTTCTCTCATGGAGGCCCTCAGTCAGACCCAGTGTTGACATGTGTCAAGACGCTCCTCGGGGCGTGTCTTGCTTGGGCCTCTCTCCTGGAGGCGCTCAGTCTGACCCAGTGTTGACATGTGGAAAGACGCTCCTCGGGGCGCTTGTTGCTTGGGCTTCTCTCCTGGAGGCGCTCAGTCAGACCCATTGTTGACATGTGGCAAGACGCTCCTCGGGGCACGTCTTGCTTGGGCCTCTCTCCGGGAGGCGCTCAGTCAAACCGAGTAGTGACATGTGGCAAGACGCACCTCGGGGCGCGTCTTGCTTGGGCCTCTCCCCTGGAGGCGCTCAGTCAGACCGAGTGCTGACATAAGGCAAGACGCTCCTCGGGGCGCGTCTTGCTGGGGCCTCTCTCCTGGAGGCGCTCAGTCAGACCCAGTGGTGACACGTGGCAAGACGCTCCTCGGGGCGCAACTTGCTTGGGCCTCTCTCCTGGAGGCGCTCAGTCAGACCCAGTGTTGACACGTGGCAAGACGCTCCTCGGGGCGCGTCTTGCTTGGGCCTCTCTCCTGGAGGCGCTCAGTCAGACCCAGTGTTGACATGTGTCAAGACGCTCCTCGGGGCGCGTCTTGCTTTGGCCTCTCTCCTGGAGGCGCCCAGTCAGACCGAGTGCTGACATGTGGCAAGAAGCTCCTCGGGGCGCGTGTTGCTTGGGCTTCTCTCCTGGAGGCCCTCAGTAAGACCCATTGTTGACACATGGCAAGACGCTCCTCGGGGCGCGTCTTGTTTGGGCCTCTCTCCAGAAGGCCCTCAATCAGACCCAGTGTTGACACGTGGCAAGACGCTCCTCGGGGCACGTCTTACTTTGGACTCTCTCCTGGAGGCGCTCAGTCAGACTGAGTAGTGACATGTGGCCTGACGCTCCTCGGGGCGCGTGTTGCTTTGGCCTCTCTCCTGGAGGCGCTCAGTCAGACCAAGTGGTGACATGTGGCAAGACACTCCTCGGGGCGCGTCTTGCTTGGGCCTCTCTCCTGGAGGCCCTCTGTCAGACCCAGTGTTGACATGTGTCAAGACGCTCCTCGGGCCGCGTGATGCTTGTGCTTCTCTCCTGGAGGCCCTCAGTCAGACCCATTGTTGACATGTTGCAAGACGCTCCTTTGGGCGCGTCTTGCTTGGGCCTCTCTCCTGGAGGCGCTCAGTCAGACCGAGTGCTGACATGTGGAAAGACTCTCCTCGGGGCGCGTCTTGCTTGGGCTTCTCTCCTGGAGGCGCTCAGAAAGACCCAGTGTTGACATGTGACAAGACGCTCCTCGGGGCGCGTCTTGCTTGGGCCTCTCTCCTGGAGGCGCTCAGTCAGAACCAGTGGTGACATGGGGCAAGACACTCCTCGGGGCGCGTCTTGCTTGGGCCTCTCTCCTGGAGGCCCTCTGTCAGACCCAGTGTTGGCATGTGGCAAGACGCTCCTCAGGGCGCGTCTTGGTTGGGTCTCTCTCCTGGAGGCACTCAGTCAGACCCAGTGGTGACATGTGGCAAGACGCTCCTCGGGGCGTGTATTGCTTGGGCCTCTCTCCTGGATGCCCTCTGTCAGACCGAGTGTTGACATGTGGCAAGACTCTCCTCGGGGCACGTCTTATTTGGGCCTCTCTCCTGGAGGCGCTCAAACAGACCGAGTAGTGACATGTGGCAAGACGCTCCTTGGGGCGCGTCTTGCTGGGGCTTCTCTCATGGAGGCACTCAGTCAGACCCAGTGTTGACATGTGGCAAGACGCTCCTCGGGGCGCGTCTTGCTTGGACCTCTCTCCCTGAGGCGCTCAGTCACACCGAGTAGTGACATGTGGCAAGACGCTCCTTGGGGCGCGTCTTGCTGGGGCTTCTCTCATGGAGGCACTCAGTCAGACCCAGTGTTGACATGTGGCAAGACGCTCCTCGGGGCGCGTCTTGCTTGGACCTCTCTCCCTGTGGCGCTCAGTCACACCCAGTGTTGACATTTGGCAAGACACTCCTCGGGGCGCGTCTTGCTTGGGCCTCTCTCATGGAGGCCCTCTGTCAGACCCAGTGTTGACATGTGTCAAGACGCTCCTCGGGGCGCGTCTTGCTTGGGCCTCTCTCCTGGAGGCGCTCAGTCAGACCGAGTGCTGACATGTGGCAAGAAGCTCCTCGGGGCGCGTCTTGCTTGGGCTTCTCTCCTGGCGGCCCTCAGTCAGACCCATTGTTGACATGAGGCAAGACGCTCCTCGGGGCGCGTCTTGCTTGGGCTTCTCTCCTGGAGGCGCTCAGAAAGACCCAGTGTTGACATGTGACAAGACGCTCCTTGGGGCGCGTCTTGCTTGGGCCTCTCTCCTGGAGGCGCTCAGTCAGAACCAGAGGTGACATGTGGCAAGACGCTCCTCGGGGCGCGTCTTGCTTGGGCCTCTCTCCTGGAGGCCCTCTTTCAGACTGAGTAGTGACATGTGGCCTGACGCTCCTCGGGGCGCGTCTTGCTTGGGCCTCTCTCCTGGAGGCGCTCAGTCAGACCCAGTGGTGACATGTGGCAAGACACTCCTCGGGGCGCGTCTTGCTTGGGCCTCTCTCCTGGAGGCGCTCAGTCAGAACCAGTGGTGACATGGGGCAAGACACTCCTCGGGGCGCGTCTTGCTTGGGCCTCTCTCCTGGAGGCCCTCTGTCAGACCCAGTGTTGGCATGTGGCAAGACGCTCCTCAGGGCGCGTCTTGGTTGGGTCTCTCTCCTGGAGGCACTCAGTCAGACCCAGTGGTGACATGTGGCAAGACGCTCCTCGGGGCGTGTATTGCTTGGGCCTCTCTCCTGGATGCCCTCTGTCAGACCGAGTGTTGACATGTGGCAAGACTCTCCTCGGGGCACGTCTTATTTGGGCCTCTCTCCTGGAGGCGCTCAAACAGACCGAGTAGTGACATGTGGCAAGACGCTCCTTGGGGCGCGTCTTGCTGGGGCTTCTCTCATGGAGGCACTCAGTCAGACCCAGTGTTGACATGTGGCAAGACGCTCCTCGGGGCGCGTCTTGCTTGGACCTCTCTCCCTGAGGCGCTCAGTCACACCGAGTAGTGACATGTGGCAAGACGCTCCTTGGGGCGCGTCTTGCTGGGGCTTCTCTCATGGAGGCACTCAGTCAGACCCAGTGTTGACATGTGGCAAGACGCTCCTCGGGGCGCGTCTTGCTTGGACCTCTCTCCCTGTGGCGCTCAGTCACACCCAGTGTTGACATTTGGCAAGACACTCCTCGGGGCGCGTCTTGCTTGGGCCTCTCTCATGGAGGCCCTCTGTCAGACCCAGTGTTGACATGTGTCAAGACGCTCCTCGGGGCGCGTCTTGCTTGGGCCTCTCTCCTGGAGGCGCTCAGTCAGACCGAGTGCTGACATGTGGCAAGAAGCTCCTCGGGGCGCGTCTTGCTTGGGCTTCTCTCCTGGCGGCCCTCAGTCAGACCCATTGTTGACATGAGGCAAGACGCTCCTCGGGGCGCGTCTTGCTTGGGCTTCTCTCCTGGAGGCGCTCAGAAAGACCCAGTGTTGACATGTGACAAGACGCTCCTTGGGGCGCGTCTTGCTTGGGCCTCTCTCCTGGAGGCGCTCAGTCAGAACCAGAGGTGACATGTGGCAAGACGCTCCTCGGGGCGCGTCTTGCTTGGGCCTCTCTCCTGGAGGCCCTCTTTCAGACTGAGTAGTGACATGTGGCCTGACGCTCCTCGGGGCGCGTCTTGCTTGGGCCTCTCTCCTGGAGGCGCTCAGTCAGACCCAGTGGTGACATGTGGCAAGACACTCCTCGGGGCGCGTCTTGCTTGGGCTTCTCTCCTGGAGGCCCTCAGTCAGACCCATTGTTGACATGTGGCAAGACGCTCCTCGGGACACGTCTTGCTTGGGCCTCTCTCCTGGATTCGCTCAGTCAGACCGAGTAGTGACATGTGGCAAGACGCTCCTCGGGGCGTGTCTTGCTTGGGCCTCTCTCCTGGAGGCGCTCAGTCAGACCGAGTGCTGACATAAGGCAAGACGCTCCTCGGGGCGCGTCTTGCTGGGGCCTCTCTCCTGGAGGTGCTCTATCAGACCCAGTGGTGACACGTGGCAAGACGCTCCTCGGGGCGCGTCTTGCTTGGGCCTCTCTCCTGGAGGAGCTCAGTCAGACCCAGTGGTGACACATGGCAAGACGCTCCTCGGGGCGCATCTTGCTTGGGCCTCTCTCCTGGAGGCGCTAAGTCAGACCCAGTGTTGACACGTGGCAAGACGCTCCTCGGGGCGCGTCTTGCTTGGGCCTCTCTCCTGGAGGCCCTCTTTCAGACCCAGTGTTGACATGTGGCAAGACGCTCCTCCGGGCGCATCTTGCTTGGGCCTCTCTCCTGGAGGCCCTCAGTCAGACCCAGTGTTGACATGTGTCAATACGCTCCTCGGGGCGTGTCTTGCTTGGGCCTCTCTCCTGGAGGCGCTCAGTCAGACCCAGTGTTGACACGTGGCAAGACGCTCCACGGGGCGCGTCTTGGTTGGGCCGCTTTCCTGGACGCGCTCATTCAGACCCAGTGGTGACATGTGGCAAGACGCTCCTCGGGGCGCGTATTGCTTGGGCCTCTCTCCTGAATGCCCTCTGTCAGACCGAGTGTTGACATGTGGCAAGACTCTCCTCGGGGCGCGTCTTGCTTGGGCTTCTCTCATGGAGGCCCTCAGTCCGACCCAGTGTTGACATGTGTCAATACGCTCCTCGGGGCGTGTCTTGCTTGGGCCTCTCTCCTGGAGGCGCTCAGTCAGACCCAGTGCTGACATGTGGCAAGACGCTCCTCCGGGCGCATCTTGCTTGGGCCTCTCTCCTGGAGGCGCTCAGTCAGACCCAGTGTTGACATGTGGCAAGACGCTCCTCGGGGCACAACTTGCTTGGGCCTCTCTCCTGGAGGCGCTCAGTCAGACCGAGTGCTGACGTGTGGCAAGATGCTCCTCGGGGCGCGTCTTGCTTGGGCTTCTCTCCTGGAAGCCCTCAGTCAGACCCATTGTTGACATGTGGCAAGACGCTCCTCGGGGCGCGTCTTATTTGGACCTCTCTCCTAGAGGCGCTCAGTCAGACCCAGTGTTGACACGTGGCAAGACGCTCCTCGGTGCGCGTCTTGCTTGGGCCTCTCTCCTGGAGGCGCTCAGTCAGACCCAGTGTTGACATGTGGCAAGACACTCCTCGGGGCGCGTCTTGCTTGGGCCTCTCTCATGGAGGCCCTCTGTCAGACCCAGTGTTGACATGTGTCAAGACGCTCCTCGGGGCGCGTCTTGCTTTGAACTCTCTCCTGGAGGCGCCCAGTCAGACCGAGTGCTGACATGTGGCAAGAAGCTCCTCGGGGCGCGTGTTGCTTGGGCTTCTCTCCTGGAGGCCCTCAGTAAGACCCATTGTTGACATGTGGCAAGACGCTCCTCGGGGCGCGTCTTGCTTGGGCCTCTCTCCAGAAGGCCCTCAATCAGACCCAGTGTTGACACGTGGCAAGACGCTCCTCGGGGCACGTCTTACTTTGGCCTCTCTCCTGGAAGCGCTCAGTCAGACTGAGTAGTGACATGTGGCCTGACGCTCCTCGGGGCGCGTGTTGCTTGGGCCTCTCTCCTGGAGGCGCTCAGTCAGACCAAGTGGTGACATGTGGCAAGACACTCCTCGGGGCGCGTCTTATTTGGACCTCTCTCCTAGAGGCCCTCAGTCAGACCCAGTGTTGACATGTGGCAAGACGCTCCTCGGGGCGCGTCTTGCTTGGGCTTCTCTCCTGGAGGCCCTCAGTCAGACCCATTGTTGACATGTGGCAAGACGCTCCTCGGGGCACGTCTTGCTTGGGCCTCTCTCCTGGAGGCGCTCAGTCAAACCGAGTAGTGACATGTGGCAAGACGCTCCTCGGGGCGCGTCTTGCTTGGGCCTCTCTCCTGGAGGCGCTCAGTCAGACCGAGTGCTGACATAAGGCAAGACGCTCCTCGGGGCACGTCTTGCTTGGGCCTCTCTCCTGGAGGCGCTCAGTCAGACCCAGTGGTGACATGTGGCAAGACGCTCCTCGGGGCGCGTATTGCTTGGGCCTCTCTCCTGGATGCCCTCTGTCAGACCCAGTGTTGACATGTGGCAAGACTCTCCTCGTGGCGCGTCTTGCTTGGGCTTCTCTCATGGAGGCCCTCAGTCAGACCCAGTGTTGACATGTGTCAAGACGCTCCTCGGGGCGTGTCTTGCTTGGGCCTCTCTCCTGGAGGCGCTCAGTCTGACCCAGTGTTGACATGTGGAAAGACGCTCCTCGGGGCGCTTCTTGCTTGGGCTTCTCTCCTGGAGGCGCTCAGTCAGACCCATTGTTGACATGTGGCAAGACGCTCCTCGGGGCACGTCTTGCTTGGGCCTCTCTCCTGGAGGCGCTCAGTCAAACCGAGTAGTGACATGTGGCAAGACGCTCCTCGGGGCGCGTCTTGCTTGGGCCTTTCTCCTGGAGGCGCTCAGTCAGACCGAGTGCTGACATAAGGCAAGACGCTCCTCGGGGCGCGTCAGGCTGGGGCCTCTCTCCTGGAGGCGCTCAGTCAGACCCAGTGGTGACACGTGGCAAGACGCTCCTCGGGGCGCGTCTTGCTTGGGCCTCTCTCCTGGAGGCGCTCAGTCAGACCCAGTGTTGACATGTGTCAAGACGCTCCTCGGGGCGCGTCTTGCTTTGGCCTCTCTCCTGGAGGCGCCCAGTCAGACCGACTGCTGACATGTGGCAAGAAGCTCCTCGGGGCGCGTGTTGCTTGGGCTTTTCTCCTGGAGGCCCTCAGTAAGACCCATTGTTGACACGTGGCAAGACGCTCCTCGGGGCGCGTCTTGCTTGGGCCTCTCTCCAGAAGTCCCTCAATCAGACCCAGTGTTGACACGTGGCAAGACGCTCCTCGGGGCACGTCTTACTTTGGACTCTCTCCTGGAGGCGCTCAGTCAGACTGAGTAGTGACATGTGGCCTGACGCACCTCGGGGCGCGTGTTGCTTTGGCCTCTCTCCTGGAGGCGCTCAGTCAGACCAAGTGGTGACATGTGGCAAGACACTCCTCGGGGCGCGTCTTGCTTGGGCCTCTCTCCTGGAGGCCCTCTGTCAGACCCAGTGTTGACATGTGTCAAGACGCTCCTCGGGCCGCGTGATGCTTGTGCTTCTCTCCTGGAGGCCCTCAGTCAGACCCATTGTTGACATGTTGCAAGACGCTCCTTTGGGCGCGTCTTGCTTGGGCCTCTCTCCTGGAGGCGCTCAGTCAGACAGAGTGCTGACATGTGGAAAGACTCTCCTCGGGGCGCGTCTTGCTTGGGCTTCTCTCCTGGAGGCGCTCAGAAAGACCCAGTGTTGACATGTGACAAGACGCTCCTCGGGGCGCGTCTTGCTTGGGCCTCTCTCCTGGAGGCGCTCAGTCAGAACCAGTGGTGACATGGGGCAAGACATTCCTCGGGGTGCGTCTTGCTTGGGCCTCTCTCCTGGAGGCACTCTGTCAGACCCAGTGTTGGCATGTGGCAAGACGCTCCTCAGGGCGCGTCTTGGTTGGGTCTCTCTCCTGGAGGCGCTCAGTCAGACCCAGTGGTGACATGTGGCAAGACGCTCCTCGGGGCGTGTATTGCTTGGGCCTCTCTCCTGGATGCCCTCTGTCAGACCGAGTGTTGACATGTGGCAAGACTCTCCTCGCGGCACGTCTTATTTGGGCCTCTCTCCTGGAGGCGCTCAAACAGACCGAGTAGTGACATGTGGCAAGACGCTCCTTGGGGCGCGTCTTGCTGGGGCTTCTCTCATGGAGGCACTCAGTCAGACCCAGTGTTGACATGTGGCAAGACGCTCCTCGGGGCGCGTCTTGCTTGGACCTCTCTCCCTGAGGCGCTCAGTCAGACCGAGTAGTGACATGTGGCAAGACGCTCCTCGGGGCGCGTCTTGCTTGGACCTCTCTCCCTGTGGCGCTCAGTCACACCCAGTGTTGACATTTGGCAAGACACTCCTCGGGGCGCTTCTTGCTTGGGCCTCTCTCATGGAGGCCCTCTGTCAGACCCAGTGTTGACATGTGTCAAGACGCTCCTCGGGGCGCGTCTTGCTTGGGCCTCTCTCCTGGAGGCGCTCAGTCAGACCGAGTGCTGACATGTGGCAAGAAGCTCCTCGGGGCGCGTCTTGCTTGGGCTTCTCTCCTGGCGGCCCTCAGTCAGACCCATTGTTGACATGAGGCAAGACGCTCCTCGGGGCGCGTCTTGCTTGGGCTTCTCTCCTGGAGGCGCTCAGAAAGACCCAGTGTTGACATGTGACAAGACGCTCCTCGGGGCGCGTCTTGCTTGGGCCTCTCTCCTGGAGGCGCTCAGTCAGAACCAGAGGAGACATGTGGCAAGATGCTCCTCGGGGCGCGTCTTGCTTGGGCCTCTCTCCTGGAGGCCCTCTTTCAGACTGAGTAGTGACATGTGGCCTGACGCTCCTCGGGGCGCGTCTTGCTTGGGCCTCTCTCCTGGAGGCGCTCAGTCAGACCCAGTGGTGACATGTGGCAAGACACTCCTCGGGGCGCGTCTTGCTTGGGCTTCTCTCCTGGAGGCCCTCAGTCAGACCCATTGTTGACATGTGGCAAGACGCTCCTCGGGACACGTCTTGCTTGGGCCTCTCTCCTGGATTCGCTCAGTCAGACCGAGTAGTGACATGTGGCAAGACGCTCCTCGGGGCGTGTCTTGCTTGGGCCTCTCTCCTGGAGGCGCTCAGTCAGACCGAGTGCTGACATAAGGCAAGACGCTCCTCGGGGCGCGTCTTGCTGGGGTCTCTCTCCTGGAGGTGCTCTATCAGACCCAGTGGTGACACGTGGCAAGACGCTCCTCGGGGCGCGTCTTGCTTGGGCCTCTCTCCTGGAGGAGCTCAGTCAGACCCAGTGGTGACACATGGCAAGACGCTCCTCGGGGCGCATCTTGCTTGGGCCTCTCTCCTGGAGGCGCTAAGTCAGACCCAGTGTTGACACGTGGCAAGACGCTCCTCGGGGCGCGTCTTGCTTGGGCCTCTCTCCTGGAGGCCCTCTTTCAGACCCAGTGTTGACATGTGGCAAGACGCTCCTCCGGGCGCATCTTGCTTGGGCCTCTCTCCTGGAGGCCCTCAGTCAGACCCAGTGTTGACATGTGTCAATACGCTCCTCGGGGCGTGTCTTGCTTGGGCCTCTCTCCTGGAGGCGCTCAGTAAGACCCAGTGTTGACACGTGGCAAGACGCTCCTCGGGGCGCGTCTTGGTTGGGCCGCTTTCCTGGACGCGCTCATTCAGACCCAGTGGTGACATGTGGCAAGACGCTCCTCGGGGCGCGTATTGCTTGGGCCTCTCTCCTGAATGCCCTCTGTCAGACCGAGTGTTGACATGTGGCAAGACTCTCCTCGGGGCGCGTCTTGCTTGGGCTTCTCTCATGGAGGCCCTCAGTCCGACCCAGTGTTGACATGTGTCAATACGCTCCTCGGGGCGTGTCTTGCTTGGGCCTCTCTCCTGGAGGCGCTCAGTCAAACCCAGTGCTGACATGTGGCAAGACGCTCCTCCGGGCGCATCTTGCTTGGGCCTCTCTCCTGGAGGCGCTCAGTCAGACCCAGTGTTGACATGTGGCAAGACGCTCCTCGGGGCACGTCTTGCTTGGGCCTCTCTCCTGGAGGCGCTCAGTCAGACCGAGTGCTGACATGTGGCAAGATGCTCCTCGGGGCACGTCTTGCTTGGGCTTCTCTCCTGGAAGCCCTCAGTCAGACCCATTGTTGACATGTGGCAAGACGCTCCTCGGGGCGCGTCTTATTTGGACCTCTCTCCTAGAGGCCCTCAGTCAGACCCAGTGTTGACATGTGGCAAGACGCTCCTCGGGGCGCGTCTTGCTTGGGCTTCTCTCCTGGAGGCCCTCAGTCAGACCCATTGTTGACATGTGGCAAGATGCTCCTCGGGGCACGTCTTGCTTGGGCCTATCTCCTGGAGGTGCTCAGTCAAACCGAGTAGTGACATGTGGCAAGACGCTCCTCGGGGCGCGTCTTGCTTGGGCCTCTCTCCTGGAGGCGCTCAGTCAGACCGAGTGCTGACATAAGGCAAGACGCTCCTCGGGGCACGTCTTGCTGGGGCCTCTCTCCTGGAGGCGCTCAGTCAGACCCAGTGGTGACACGTGGCAAGACGCTCCTCGGGGCGCATCTTGCTTGGGCCTCTCTCCTGGAGGCGCTCAGTCAGACCCAGTGTTGACACGTGGCAAGACGCTCCTCGGGGCGCGTCTTGCTTGGGCCTCTCTCCTGGAGGCGCTCAGTCAGACCCAGTGTTGACATGTGGCAAGACACTCCTCGGGGCGCGTCTTGGATGGGCCTCTCTCCTGGAGGCGCTAAGTCAGACCCAGTGTTGACACGTGGCAAGACGCTCCTCGGGGCGCGTCTTGCTTGGGCCTCTCTCCTGGAGGCCCTCTTTCAGACCCAGTGTTGACATGTGGCAAGACGCTCCTCCGGGCGCATCTTGCTTGGGCCTCTCTCCTGGAGGCCCTCAGTCAGACCCAGTGTTGACATGTGTCAATACGCTCCTCGGGGCGTGTCTTGCTTGGGCCTCTCTCCTGGAGGTGCTCAGTAAGACCCAGTGTTGACACGTGGCAAGACGCTCCTCGGGGCGCGTCTTGGTTGGGCCGCTTTCCTGGACGCGCTCATTCAGACCCAGTGGTGACATGTGGCAAGACGCTCCTCGGGGCGCCTATTGCTTGGGCCTCTCTCCTGAATGCCCTCTGTCAGACCGAGTGTTGACATGTGGCAAGACTCTCCTCGGGGCGCGTCTTGCTTGGGCTTCTCTCATGGAGGCCCTCAGTCCGACCCAGTGTTGACATGTGTCAATACGCTCCTCGGGGCGTGTCTTGCTTGGGCCTCTCTCCTGGAGTCGCTCAGTCAGACCCAGTGCTGACATGTGGCAAGACGCTCCTCCGGGCGCATCTTGCTTGGGCCTCTCTCCTGGAGGCGCTCAGTCAGACCCAGTGTTGACATGTGGCAAGACGCTCCTCGGGGCACGTCTTGCTTGGGCCTCTCTCCTGGAGGCGCTCAGTCAGACCGAGTGCTGACATGTGGCAAGATGCTCCTCGGGGCGCGTCTTGCTTGGGCTTCTCTCCTGGAAGCCCTCAGTCAGACCCATTGTTGACATGTGGCAAGACGCTCCTCGGGGCGCGTCTTATTTGGACCTCTCTCCTAGAGGCCCTCAGTCAGACCCAGTGTTGACATGTGGCAAGACGCTCCTCGGGGCGCGTCTTGCTTGGGCTTCTCTCCTGGAGGCCCTCAGTCAGACCCAGTGTTGACATGTGGCAAGACGCTCCTCGGGGCACGTCTTGCTTGGGCCTCTCTCCTGGAGGCGCTCAGTCAAACCGAGTAGTGACATGTGGCAAGACGCTCCTCGGGGCGCGTCTTGCATGGGCCTCTCTCCTGGAGGCGCTCAGTCAGACCGAGTGCTGACATAAGGCAAGACGCTCCTCGGGGCACGTCTTGCTGGGGCCTCTCTCCTGGAGGCGCTCAGTCAGACCCAGTGGTGACACGTGGCAAGACGCTCCTCGGGGCGCATCTTGCTTGGGCCTCTCTCCTGGAGGCGCTCAGTCAGACCCAGTGTTGACACGTGGCAAGACGCTCCTCGGGGCGCGTCTTGCTTGGGCCTCTCTCCTGGAGGCGCTCAGTCAGACCCAGTGTTGACATGTGGCAAGACACTCCTCGGGGCGCGTCTTGCTTGGGCCTCTCTCATGGAGGCCCTCTGTCAGACCCAGTGTTGACATGTGTCAAGACGCTCCTCGGGGCGCGTCTTGCTTTGGCCTCTCTCCTGGAGGCGCCCAGTCAGACCGAGTGCTGACATGTGGCAAGAAGCTCCTCGGGGCGCGTGTTGCTTGGGCTTCTCTCCTGGAGGTCCTCAGTAAGACCCATGGTTGACATGTGGCAAGACGCTCCTCGGGGCGCGTCTTGCTTGGGCCTCTCTCCAGAAGGCCCTCAATCAGACCCAGTGTTGACACGTGGCAAGACGCTCCTCGGGGCACGTCTTACTTTGGCCTCTCTCCTGGAGGCGCTCAGTCAGACTGAGTAGTGACATGTGGCCTGACGCTCCTCGGGGCGCGTGTTGCTTGGGCCTCTCTCCTGGAGGCGCTCAGTCAGACCAAGTGGTGACATGTGGCAAGACACTCCTCGGGGCGCGTCTTGCTTGGGCCTCTCTCCTGGAGGCCCTCTGTCAGACCCAGTGTTGACATGTGTCAAGACGCTCCTCGGGGCGCGTCTTGCTTGGACTTCTCTCCGGGAGGCCCTCAGTCATACCCATTGTTGACATGTGGCAAGACGCTCCTCGGGGCGCGTCTTGCTTGGGCCTCTCTCCTGGAGGCGCTCAGTAAGACCGAGTGCTGACATGTGGCAAGACGCTCCTCGGGCCGCGTGATGCTTGGGCTTCTCTCCTGGAGGCCCTCAGTCAGACCCATTGTTGACATGTTGCAAGACGCTCCTTTGGGCGCGTCTTGCTTGGGCCTCTCTCCTGGAGGCGCTCAGTCAGACCGAGTGCTGACATGTGGAAAGACTCTCCTCGGGGCGCGTCTTTCTTGGGCTTCTCTCCTGGAGGCGCTCAGAAAGACCCAGTGTTGACATGTGACAAGACGCTCCTCGGGGCGCGTCTTGCTTGGGCCTCTCTCCTGGAGGCGCTCAGTCAGAACCAGTGGTGACATGTGGCAAGACACTCCTCGGGGCGCGTCTTGCTTGGGCCTCTCTCCTGGAGGCCCTCTGTCAGACCCAGTGTTGGCATGTGGCAAGACGCTCCTCAGGGCGCGTCTTGGTTGGGTCTCTCTCCTGGAGGCGCTCAGTCAGACCCAGTGGTGACATGTGGCAAGATGCTCCTCGGGGCGTGTATTGCTTGGACCTCTCTCCTGGATGCCCTCTGTCAGACAGAGTGTTGACATGTGGCAAGACTCTCCTCGGGGCACGTCTTGCTTGGGCCTCTCTCCTGGAGGCGCTCAAACAGACCGAGTAGTGACATGTGGCAAGACGCTCCTCGGGGCGCGTCTTGCTGGGGCTTCTCTCATGGAGGCACTCAGTCAGACCCAGTGTTGACATGTGGCAAGACGCTCCTCGGGGCGCGTCTTGCTTGGACCTCTCTCCCTGAGGCGCTCAGTCAGACCGAGTAGTGACATGTGGCAAGACGCTCCTCGGGGCGCGTCTTGCTTGGACCTCTCTCCCTGTGGCGCTCAGTCAGACCCAGTGTTGACATTTGGCAAGACACTCCTCGGGGCGCGTCTTGCTCGGGCCTCTCTCATGGAGGCCCTCTGTCAGACCCAGTGTTGACATGTGTCAAGACGCTCCTCGGGGCGCGTCTTGCATGGGCCTCTCTCCTGGAGGCGCTCAGTCAGACCGAGTGCTGACATGTGGCAAGAAGCTCCTCGGGGCGCGTCTTGCTTGGGCTTCTCTCCTGGAGGCCCTCAGTCAGACCCATTGTTGACATTTGGCAAGACGCTCCTCGGGGCGCGTCTTGCTTGGGCTTCTCTCCTGGAGGCGCTCAGTCAGAACCAGAGGTGACATGTGGCAAGACGCTCCTCGGGGCGCGTCTTGCTTGGGCCTCTCTCCTGGAGGCCCTCTTTCAGACTGAGTAGTGACATGTGGCCTGACGCTCCTCGGGGCGCGTCGTGCTTGGGCCTCTCTCCTGGAGGCGCTCAGTCAGACCCAGTGGTGACATGTGGCAAGACACTCCTCGGGGCGCGTCTTGCTTGGGCTTCTCTCCTGGAGGCCCTCAGTCAGACCCATTGTTGACATGTGGCAAGACGCTCCTCGGGACACGTCTTGCTTGGGCCTCTCTCCTGGAGGCGCTCAGTCAGACCGAGTGCTGACATGTGGCAAGATGCTCCTCGGGGCGCGTCTTGCTTGGGCTTCTCTCCTGGAGGCCCTCAGTCAGACCCAGTGGTGACATGTGGCAAGACGCTCCTCCGGGCGCATCTTGCTTGGGCCTCTCTCCTGGAGGCGCTCAGTCAGACCCAGTGTTGACATGTGGCAAGACGCTCCTCGGGGCACGTCTTGCTTGGGCCTCTCTCCTGGAGGCGCTCAGTCAGACCGAGCGCTGACATGTGGCAAGATGCTCCTCGGGGCGCGTCTTGCTTGGGCTTCTCTCCTGGAAGCCCTCAGTCAGACCCATTGTTGACATGTGGCAAGACGCTCCTCGGGGCGCGTCTTATTTGGACCTCTCTCCTAGAGGCCCTCAGTCAGACCCAGTGTTGACATGTGGCAAGACGCTCCTCGGGGCGCGTCTTGCTTGGGCTTCTCTCCTGGAGGCCCTCAGTCAGACCCATTGTTGACATGTGGCAAGATGCTCCTCGGGGCACGTCTTGCTTGGGCCTATCTCCTGGAGGCGCTCAGTCAAACCGAGTAGTGACATGTGGCAAGACGCTCCTCGGGGCGCGTCTTGCTTGGGCCTCTCTCCTGGAGGCGCTCAGTCAGACCGAGTGCTGACATAAGGCAAGACGCTCCTCGGGGCGCGTCTTGGTTGGGTCTCTCTCCTGGAGGCGCTCAGTCAGACCCTGTGGTGACATGTGGCAAGATGCTCCTCGGGGCGTGTATTGCTTGGACCTCTCTCCTGGATGCCCTCTGTCAGACAGAGTGTTGACATGTGGCAAGACTCTCCTCGGGGCACGTCTTGCTTGGGCCTCTCTCCTGGAGGCGCTCAAACAGACCGAGTAGTGACATGTGGCAAGACGCTCCTCGGGGCGCGTCTTGCTGGGGCTTCTCTCATGGAGGCACTCAGTCAGACCCAGTGTTGACATGTGGCAAGACGCTCCTCGGGGCGCGTCTTGCTTGGACCTCTCTCCCTGAGGCGCTCAGTCAGACCGAGTAGTGACATGTGGCAAGACGCTCCTCGGGGCGCGTCTTGCTTGGACCTCTCTCCCTGTGGCGCTCAGTCAGACCCAGTGTTGACATTTGGCAAGACACTCCTCGGGGCGCGTCTTGCTCGGGCCTCTCTCATGGAGGCCCTCTGTCAGACCCAGTGTTGACATGTGTCAAGACGCTCCTCGGGGCGCGTCTTGCTTGGGCCTCTCTCCTGGAGGCGCTCAGTCAGACCGAGTGCTGACATGTGGCAAGAAGCTCCTCGGGGCGCGTCTTGCTTGGGCTTCTCTCCTGGAGGCCCTCAGTCAGACCCATTGTTGACATTTGGCAAGACGCTCCTCGGGGCGCGTCTTGCTTGGGCTTCTCTCCTGGAGGCGCTCAGTCAGAACCAGAGGTGACATGTGGCAAGACGCTCCTCGGGGCGCGTCTTGCTTGGGCCTCTCTCCTGGAGGCCCTCTTTCAGACTGAGTAGTGACATGTGGCCTGACGCTCCTCGGGGCGTGTCGTGCTTGGGCCTCTCTCCTGGAGGCGCTCAGTCAGACCCAGTGGTGACATGTGGCAAGACACTCCTCGGGGCGCGTCTTGCTTGGGTTTCTCTCCTGGAGGCCCTCAGTCAGACCCATTGTTGACATGTGGCAAGACGCTCCTCGGGACACGTCTTGCTTGGGCCTCTCTCCTGGAGGCGCTCAGTCAGACCGAGTGCTGACATGTGGCAAGATGCTCCTCGGGGCGCGTCTTGCTTGGGCTTCTCTCCTGGAGGCCCTCAGTCAGACCCAGTGGTGACATGTGGCAAGACGCTCCTCCGGGCGCATCTTGCTTGGGCCTCTCTCCTGGAGGCGCTCAGTCAGACCCAGTGTTGACATGTGGCAAGACGCTCCTCGGGGCACGTCTTGCTTGGGCCTCTCTCCTGGAGGCGCTCAGTCAGACCGAGCGCTGACATGTGGCAAGATGCTCCTCGGGGCGCGTCTTGCTTGGGCTTCTCTCCTGGAAGCCCTCAGTCAGACCCATTGTTGACATGTGGCAAGACGCTCCTCGGGGCGCGTCTTATTTGGACCTCTCTCCTAGAGGCCCTCAGTCAGACCCAGTGTTGACATGTGGCAAGACGCTCCTCGGGGCGCGTCTTGCTTGGGCTTCTCTCCTGGAGGCCCTCAGTCAGACCCATTGTTGACATGTGGCAAGATGCTCCTCGGGGCACGTCTTGCTTGGGCCTATCTCCTGGAGGCGCTCAGTCAAACCGAGTAGTGACATGTGGCAAGACGCTCCTCGGGGCGCGTCTTGCTTGGGCCTCTCTCCTGGAGGCGCTCAGTCAGACCGAGTGCTGACATAAGGCAAGACGCTCCTCGGGGCACGTCTTGCTGGGGCCTCTCTCCTGGAGGCGCTCAGTCAGACCCAGTGGTGACACGTGGCAAGACGCTCCTCGGGGCGCATCTTGCTTGGGCCTCTCTCCTGGAGGCGCTCAGTCAGACCCAGTGTTGACACGTGGCAAGACGCTCCTCGGGGCGCGTCTTGCTTGGGCCTCTCTCCTGGAGGCGCTCAGTCAGACCCAGTGTTGACATGTGGCAAGACACTCCTCGGGGCGCGTCTTGGATGGGCCTCTCTCCTGGAGGCCCTCTTTCAGACCCAGTGTTGACATGTGGCAAGACGCTCCTCCGGGCGCATCTTGCTTGGGCCTCTCTCCTGGAGGCCCTCAGTCAGACCCAGTGTTGACATGTGTCAATACGCTCCTCGGGGCGTGTCTTGCTTGGGCCTCTCTCCTGGAGGCGCTCAGTAAGACCCAGTGTTGACACGTGGCAAGACGCTCCTCGGGGCGCGTCTTGGTTGGGCCGCTTTCCTGGACGCGCTCATTCAGACCCAGTGGTGACATGTGGCAAGACGCTCCTCGGGGCGCCTATTGCTTGGGCCTCTCTCCTGAATGCCCTCTGTCAGACCGAGTGTTGACATGTGGCAAGACTCTCCTTGGGGCGCGTCTTGCTTGGGCTTCTCTCATGGAGGCCCTCAGTCCGACCCAGTGTTGACATGTGTCAATACGCTCCTCGGGGCGTGTCTTGCTTGGGCCTCTCTCCTGGAGTCGCTCAGTCAGACCCAGTGCTGACATGTGGCAAGACGCTCCTCCGGGCGCATCTTGCTTGGGCCTCTCTCCTGGAGGCGCTCAGTCAGACCCAGTGTTGACATGTGGCAAGACGCTCCTCGGGGCACGTCTTGCTTGGGCCTCTCTCCTGGAGGCGCTCAGTCAGACCGAGTGCTGACATGTGGCAAGATGCTCCTCGGGGCGCGTCTTGCTTGGGCTTCTCTCCTGGAAGCCCTCAGTCAGACCCATTGTTGACATGTGGCAAGACGCTCCTCGGGGCGCGTCTTATTTGGACCTCTCTCCTAGAGGCCCTCAGTCAGACCCAGTGTTGACATGTGGCAAGACGCTCCTCGGGGCGCGTCTTGCTTGGGCTTCTCTCCTGGAGGCCCTCAGTCAGACCCAGTGTTGACATGTGGCAAGACGCTCCTCGGGGCACGTCTTGCTTGGGCCTCTCTCCTGGAGGCGCTCAGTCAAACCGAGTAGTGACATGTGGCAAGACGCTCCTCGGGGCGCGTCTTGCATGGGCCTCTCTCCTGGAGGCGCTCAGTCAGACCGAGTGCTGACATAAGGCAAGACGCTCCTCGGGGCACGTCTTGCTGGGGCCTCTCTCCTGGAGGCGCTCAGTCAGACCCAGTGGTGACACGTGGCAAGACGCTCCTCGGGGCGCATCTTGCTTGGGCCTCTCTCCTGGAGGCGCTCAGTCAGACCCAGTGTTGACACGTGGCAAGACGCTCCTCGGGGCGCGTCTTGCTTGGGCCTCTCTCCTGGAGGCGCTCAGTCAGACCCAGTGTTGACATGTGGCAAGACACTCCTCGGGGCGCGTCTTGCTTGGGCCTCTCTCATGGAGGCCCTCTGTCAGACCCAGTGTTGACATGTGTCAAGACGCTCCTCGGGGCGCGTCTTGCTTTGGCCTCTCTCCTGGAGGCGCCCAGTCAGACCGAGTGCTGACATGTGGCAAGAAGCTCCTCGGGGCGCGTGTTGCTTGGGCTTCTCTCCTGGAGGTCCTCAGTAAGACCCATGGTTGACATGTGGCAAGACGCTCCTCGGGGCGCGTCTTGCTTGGGCCTCTCTCCAGAAGGCCCTCAATCAGACCCAGTGTTGACACGTGGCAAGACGCTCCTCGGGGCACGTCTTACTTTGGCCTCTCTCCTGGAGGCGCTCAGTCAGACTGAGTAGTGACATGTGGCCTGACGCTCCTCGGGGCGCGTGTTGCTTGGGCCTCTCTCCTGGAGGCGCTCAGTCAGACCAAGTGGTGACATGTGGCAAGACACTCCTCGGGGCGCGTCTTGCTTGGGCCTCTCTCCTGGAGGCCCTCTGTCAGACCCAGTGTTGACATGTGTCAAGACGCTCCTCGGGGCGCGTCTTGCTTGGACTTCTCTCCGGGAGGCCCTCAGTCATACCCATTGTTGACATGTGGCAAGACGCTCCTCGGGGCGCGTCTTGCTTGGGCCTCTCTCCTGGAGGCGCTCAGTCAGACCGAGTGCTGACATGTGGCAAGACGCTCCTCGGGCCGCGTGATGCTTGGGCTTCTCTCCTGGAGGCCCTCAGTCAGACCCATTGTTGACATGTTGCAAGACGCTCCTTTGGGCGCGTCTTGCTTGGGCCTCTCTCCTGGAGGCGCTCAGTCAGACCGAGTGCTGACATGTGGAAAGACTCTCCTCGGGGCGCGTCTTTCTTGGGCTTCTCTCCTGGAGGCGCTCAGAAAGACCCAGTGTTGACATGTGACAAGACGCTCCTCGGGGCGCGTCTTGCTTGGGCCTCTCTCCTGGAGGCGCTCAGTCAGAACCAGTGGTGACATGTGGCAAGACACTCCTCGGGGCGCGTCTTGCTTGGGCCTCTCTCCTGGAGGCCCTCTGTCAGACCCAGTGTTGGCATGTGGCAAGACGCTCCTCAGGGCGCGTCTTGGTTGGGTCTCTCTCCTGGAGGCGCTCAGTCAGACCCAGTGGTGACATGTGGCAAGATGCTCCTCGGGGCGTGTATTGCTTGGACCTCTCTCCTGGATGCCCTCTGTCAGACAGAGTGTTGACATGTGGCAAGACTCTCCTCGGGGCACGTCTTGCTTGGGCCTCTCTCCTGGAGGCGCTCAAACAGACCGAGTAGTGACATGTGGCAAGACGCTCCTCGGGGCGCGTCTTGCTGGGGCTTCTCTCATGGAGGCACTCAGTCAGACCCAGTGTTGACATGTGGCAAGACGCTCCTCGGGGCGCGTCTTGCTTGGACCTCTCTCCCTGAGGCGCTCAGTCAGACCGAGTAGTGACATGTGGCAAGACGCTCCTCGGGGCGCGTCTTGCTTGGACCTCTCTCCCTGTGGCGCTCAGTCAGACCCAGTGTTGACATTTGGCAAGACACTCCTCGGGGCGCGTCTTGCTTGGGCCTCTCTCATGGAGGCCCTCTGTCAGACCCAGTGTTGACATGTGTCAAGACGCTCCTCGGGGCGCGTCTTGCTTGGGCCTCTCTCCTGGAGGCGCTCAGTCAGACCGAGTGCTGACATGTGGCAAGAAGCTCCTCGGGGCGCGTCTTGCTTGGGCTTCTCTCCTGGAGGCCCTCAGTCAGAACCAGAGGTGACATGTGTCAAGACGCTCCTCGGGGCGCGTCTTGCTTGGGCCTCTCTCCTGGAGGCCCTCTTTCAGACTGAGTAGTGACATGTGGCCTGACGCTCCTCGGGGCGCGTCGTGCTTGGGCCTCTCTCCTGGAGGCGCTCAGTCAGACCCAGTGGTGACATGTGGCAAGACACTCCTCGGGGCGCGTCTTGCTTGGGCTTCTCTCCTGGAGGCCCTCAGTCAGACCCATTGGTTACATGTGGCAAGACGCTCCTCGGGACACGTCTTGCTTGGGCCTCTCTCCTGGATTCGCTCAGTCAGACCGAGTAGTGACATGTGGCAAGACGCTCCTCGGGGCGTGTCTTGCTTGGGCCTCTCTCCTGGAAGCGCTCAGTCAGACCGAGTGCTGACATAAGGCAAGACGCTCCTCGGGGCGCGTCTTGCTGGGGCCTCTCTCCTGGAGGTGCTCTATCAGACCCAGTGGTGACACGTGGCAAGACGCTCCTCGGGGCGCGTCTTGCTTGGGCCTCTCTCCTGGAGGAGCTCAGTCAGACCCAGTGGTGACACGTGGCAAGACGCTCCTCGGGGCGCATCTTGCTTGGGCCTCTCTCCTGGAGGCGCTAAGTCAGACCCAGTGTTGACACGTGGCAAGACGCTCCTCGGGGCGCGTCTTGGTTTGGCCTCTCTCCTGGAGGCGCTCAGTCAAACCGAGTAGTGACATGTGGCAAGACGCTCCTCGGGGCGCGTCTTGCATGGGCCTCTCTCCTGGAGGCGCTCAGTCAGACCGAGTGCTGACATAAGGCAAGACGCTCCTCGGGGCACGTCTTGCTGGGGCCTCTCTCCTGGAGGCGCTCAGTCAGACCCAGTGGTGACACGTGGCAAGACGCTCCTCGGGGCGCATCTTGCTTGGGCCTCTCTCCTGGAGGCGCTCAGTCAGACCCAGTGTTGACACGTGGCAAGACGCTCCTCGGGGCGCGTCTTGCTTGGGCCTCTCTCCTGGAGGCGCTCAGTCAGACCCAGTGTTGACATGTGGCAAGACACTCCTCGGGGCGCGTCTTGCTTGGGCCTCTCTCATGGAGGCCCTCTGTCAGACCCAGTGTTGACATGTGTCAAGACGCTCCTCGGGGCGCGTCTTGCTTTGGCCTCTCTCCTGGAGGCGCCCAGTCAGACCGAGTGCTGACATGTGGCAAGAAGCTCCTCGGGGCGCGTGTTGCTTGGGCTTCTCTCCTGGAGGTCCTCAGTAAGACCCATGGTTGACATGTGGCAAGACGCTCCTCGGGGCGCGTCTTGCTTGGGCCTCTCTCCAGAAGGCCCTCAATCAGACCCAGTGTTGACACGTGGCAAGACGCTCCTCGGGGCACGTCTTACTTTGGCCTCTCTCCTGGAGGCGCTCAGTCAGACTGAGTAGTGACATGTGGCCTGACGCTCCTCGGGGCGCGTGTTGCTTGGGCCTCTCTCCTGGAGGCGCTCAGTCAGACCAAGTGGTGACATGTGGCAAGACACTCCTCGGGGCGCGTCTTGCTTGGGCCTCTCTCCTGGAGGCCCTCTGTCAGACCCAGTGTTGACATGTGTCAAGACGCTCCTCGGGGCGCGTCTTGCTTGGACTTCTCTCCGGGAGGCCCTCAGTCATACCCATTGTTGACATGTGGCAAGACGCTCCTCGGGGCGCGTCTTGCTTGGGCCTCTCTCCTGGAGGCGCTCAGTCAGACCGAGTGCTGACATGTGGCAAGACGCTCCTCGGGCCGCGTGATGCTTGGGCTTCTCTCCTGGAGGCCCTCAGTCAGACCCATTGTTGACATGTTGCAAGACGCTCCTTTGGGCGCGTCTTGCTTGGGCCTCTCTCCTGGAGGCGCTCAGTCAGACCGAGTGCTGACATGTGGAAAGACTCTCCTCGGGGCGCGTCTTTCTTGGGCTTCTCTCCTGGAGGCGCTCAGAAAGACCCAGTGTTGACATGTGACAAGACGCTCCTCGGGGCGCGTCTTGCTTGGGCCTCTCTCCTGGAGGCGCTCAGTCAGAACCAGTGGTGACATGTGGCAAGACACTCCTCGGGGCGCGTCTTGCTTGGGCCTCTCTCCTGGAGGCCCTCTGTCAGACCCAGTGTTGGCATGTGGCAAGACGCTCCTCAGGGCGCGTCTTGGTTGGGTCTCTCTCCTGGAGGCGCTCAGTCAGACCCAGTGGTGACATGTGGCAAGATGCTCCTCGGGGCGTGTATTGCTTGGACCTCTCTCCTGGATGCCCTCTGTCAGACAGAGTGTTGACATGTGGCAAGACTCTCCTCGGGGCACGTCTTGCTTGGGCCTCTCTCCTGGAGGCGCTCAAACAGACCGAGTAGTGACATGTGGCAAGACGCTCCTCGGGGCGCGTCTTGCTGGGGCTTCTCTCATGGAGGCACTCAGTCAGACCCAGTGTTGACATGTGGCAAGACGCTCCTCGGGGCGCGTCTTGCTTGGACCTCTCTCCCTGAGGCGCTCAGTCAGACCGAGTAGTGACATGTGGCAAGACGCTCCTCGGGGCGCGTCTTGCTTGGACCTCTCTCCCTGTGGCGCTCAGTCAGACCCAGTGTTGACATTTGGCAAGACACTCCTCGGGGCGCGTCTTGCTTGGGCCTCTCTCATGGAGGCCCTCTGTCAGACCCAGTGTTGACATGTGTCAAGACGCTCCTCGGGGCGCGTCTTGCTTGGGCCTCTCTCCTGGAGGCGCTCAGTCAGACCGAGTGCTGACATGTGGCAAGAAGCTCCTCGGGGCGCGTCTTGCTTGGGCTTCTCTCCTGGAGGCCCTCAGTCAGAACCAGAGGTGACATGTGTCAAGACGCTCCTCGGGGCGCGTCTTGCTTGGGCCTCTCTCCTGGAGGCCCTCTTTCAGACTGAGTAGTGACATGTGGCCTGACGCTCCTCGGGGCGCGTCGTGCTTGGGCCTCTCTCCTGGAGGCGCTCAGTCAGACCCAGTGGTGACATGTGGCAAGACACTCCTCGGGGCGCGTCTTGCTTGGGCTTCTCTCCTGGAGGCCCTCAGTCAGACCCATTGGTTACATGTGGCAAGACGCTCCTCGGGACACGTCTTGCTTGGGCCTCTCTCCTGGATTCGCTCAGTCAGACCGAGTAGTGACATGTGGCAAGACGCTCCTCGGGGCGTGTCTTGCTTGGGCCTCTCTCCTGGAAGCGCTCAGTCAGACCGAGTGCTGACATAAGGCAAGACGCTCCTCGGGGCGCGTCTTGCTGGGGCCTCTCTCCTGGAGGTGCTCTATCAGACCCAGTGGTGACACGTGGCAAGACGCTCCTCGGGGCGCGTCTTGCTTGGGCCTCTCTCCTGGAGGAGCTCAGTCAGACCCAGTGGTGACACGTGGCAAGACGCTCCTCGGGGCGCATCTTGCTTGGGCCTCTCTCCTGGAGGCGCTAAGTCAGACCCAGTGTTGACACGTGGCAAGACGCTCCTCGGGGCGCGTCTTGGTTTGGCCTCTCTCCTGGAGGCGCTCAGTCAGACCGAGTGCTGACATGTGGCAAGAAGCTCCTCGGGGCGCGTCTTGCTTGGGCTTCTCTCCTGGAGGCCCTCAGTCAGACCCATTGTTGACAGGTGGCAAGACGCTCCTCGGGGCGCGTCTTGCTTGGGTCTCTCTCCAGAAGGCCCTCAATCAGACCCAGTGTTGACACGTGGCAAGACGCTCCTCGGGGCGCGTCTTGCTTGGGCTTCTCTCCTGGAGGCCCTCAGTCAGACCCATTGTTGACATGTGGCAAGACGCTCCTCGGGGCGCGTCTTATTTGGACCTCTCTCCTAGAGGCCCTCAGTCAGACCCAGTGTTGACATGTGGCAAGACGCTCCTCGGGGCACGTCTTGCTTGGGCTTCTCTCCTGGAGGCCCTCAGTCAGACCCATTGTTGACATGTGGCAAGACGCTCCTCGGGGCACGTCTTGCTTGGGCCTCTCTCCTGGAGGCGCTCAGTCAAACCGAGTAGTGACATGTGGCAAGACGCTCCTCGGGGCGCGTCTTGCTTGGACCTTTCTCCTGGAGGCGCACAGTTAGACCGAGTAGTGACATGTGTCAAGACGCTCCTCGGGGCGCGTCTTGCTTGGGCCTCTCTCCTGGAGGCGCTCAGTCAGACCGAGTGCTGACATGTGGGAAGAAGCTCCTCGGGGTGCGTCTTGCTTGGGCTTCTCTCCTGGAGGCCCTCAGTCAGACCCATTGTTGACATGTGGCAAGACGCTCCTCAGGGCGCGTCTTGCTTGGGCCTCTCTCCAGAAGGCCCTCAATCAGACCCAGTGTTGACACGTGGCAAGATGCTCCTCGGGGCGCGTCTTGCTTGGGCCTCTCTCCTGGAGGCGCTCAGTCAGACCCAGTGGTGACATGTGGCAAGACGCTCCTCGGGGCGCGTATTGCTTGGGCCTCTCTCCTGGATGCCCTCTGTCAGACCCAGTGTTGACATGTGGCAAGACTCTCCTCGGGGCGCGTCTTGCTTGGGCTTCTCTCATGGAGGCCCTCAGTCAGACCCAGTGTTGACATGTGTCAAGAACCTCCTCGGGGCGTGTCTTGCTTGGGCCTCTCTCCTGGAGGCGCTCAGTCAGACCCAGTGTTGACATGTGGCAAGACGCTCCTCGGGGCACTTCTTGCTTGGGCTTCTCTCCTGGAGGCCCTCAGTCAGACCCATTGTTGACATGTGGCAAGACGCTCCTCGGGGCACGTCTTGCTTGGGCCTCTCTCCTGGAGGCGCTCCGTCAGACCCAGTGTTGACATGTGGCAAGACACTCCTCGGGGCACGTCTTGCTTGGGCCTCTCTCCTGGAGGCGCTCAGTCAGACCGAGTGCTGACATGTGGCAAGACGCTCCTCGGGGCGCGTCTTGCTTGGGCTTCTCTCCTGGAGGCCCTCAGTCAGACCCATTGTTGACATGTGGCAAGACGCTCCTCGGGGCGCGTCTCATTTGGGCGTCTCTCCTGGAGGCTCTCAGTCAGACCCAGTGTTGACATGTGGCAAGACGCTCCTCGGGACGCGTCTTGCTTGGGCTTCTCTCCTGTAGGCCCTCAGTCAGACCCATTGTTGACATGTGGCAAGACGCTCCTCGGGGCACGTCTTGCTTGGGCCTCTCTCCTGGAGGCGCTCAGTCAGACCGAGTAGTGACATGTGGCAAGACGCTCCTCGGTGCGTGTCATGCTTGGGCCTCTCTCCTGGAGGCGCTCAGTCAGACCGAGTGCTGACATAAGACAAGACGCTCCTCGGGGCGCGTCTTGCTGGGGCCTCTCTCCTGGAGGTGCTCTATCAGACCCAGTGGTGACACGTGGCAAGACGCTCCTCGGGGCACGTCTTGCTTGGGCCTCTCTCCTGGAGGAGCTCAGTCAGACCCAGTGGTGACACGTGGCAAGACGCTCCTCGGGGCGCATCTTGCTTGGGCCGCTCTCCTGGAGGCGCTAAGTCAGACCCAGTGTTGACATGTGGCAAGACGCTCCTCGGGGCGCGTCTTGCTTTGGCCTCTCTCCTGGAGGCGCTCAGTCAGACCGAGTGCTGACATGTGGCAAAAAGCTCCTCGGGGCGCGTCTTGCTTGGGCTTCTCTCCTGGAGGCCCTCAGTCAGACCCATTGTTGACATGTGGCAAGACGCTCCTCGGGGCGCGTCTTGCTTAGGCATCTCTCCAGAAGGCCCTCAATCATACCCAGTGTTGACACGTGGCAAGACGCTCCTTGGGGCGCGTCTTGCTTGGGCCTCTCTCCTGGAGGCGCTCAGACAGACTGAGTAGTGACATGTGGTCTGATGCTCCTCGGGGCGCGTCTTGCTTGGGCCTCTCTCCTGGAGGCGCTCAGTCAGACCCAGTGGTGACATGTGGCAAGACACTCCTCGGGGCGCGTCTTGCTTGGGCCTCTCTCCTGGAGGCCCTCTGTCAGACCCAGTGTTGACATGTGTCAAGACGCTCCACGGGGCGCGTCTTGCTTGGCCTTCTCTCCTGGAGGCCCTCAGTCAAACCCATTGTTGACATGTGGCAAGACGCTCCTCGGGGCGCGTCTTGCTTGGGCCTCTCTCCTGGAGGGGCTCAGTCAGACCGAGTGCTGACATGTGGCAAGACGCACCTCGGGCCGCGTGTTGCTTGGGCTTCTTTCCTGGAGGCCCTCAGTCAGACCCATTGTTGACATGTGGCAAGACGCTCCTCGGGGCGCGTCTTGCTTGGGCCTCTCTCCTGGAGGCGCTCAGTCAGAACCAGAGGTGACATGTGGCAAGACGCTCCTCGGGGCGCGTCTTGCTTCGGCCTCTCTCCTGGAGGTCCTCTGTCAGACCCAGTGTTGACATGTGGCAAGACTTTCCTCCGGGCGCATCTTGCTTTGGCCTCTCTCCTGCAGACCCTCAGTAAGACCCATTGTTGACATGTGGCAAGACGCTCCTCGGGGCGCGTCTTGCTTGTGCCTTTCTCCAGAAGGCCCTCAATCAGACCCAGTGTTGACATGTGGCAAGACGCTCCTCGGGGCGCATCTTGCTTGGGCCTCTCTCCTGGAGGCGCTCAGTCAGACTGAGTAGTGACATGTGGCCTGACGCTCCTCGGGGCGCGTCTTGCTTGGGCCTCTCTCCTGGAGGCGCTCAGTCAGACCCAGTGTTGACATGTGGCAAGACGCTCCTCGGGGCACGTCTTGCTTGGGCCTCTCTCCTGGAGGCGCTCAGTCAGACCGAGTAGTGACATGTGGCAAGACGCTCCTCGGGGCGCGTCTTGCTTGGACCTCTCTCCTGGAGGCGCTCAGTTAGACCGAGTAGTGACATGTCGCAAGACGCTCCTCGGGGCGCGTCATGCTTGGGCCTCTCTCCTGGAGGCGCTCAGTCAGACCGAGTGCTGACATAAGACAAGAGGCTCCTCGGGGCGCGTCTTGCTGGGGCCTCTCTCCTGGAGGTGCTCTATCAGACCCAGTGGTGACACGTGGCAAGACGCTCCTCGGGGCACGTCTTGCTTGGGCCTCTCTCCTGGAGGAGCTCAGTCAGACCCAGTGGTGACACGTGGCAAGACGCTCCTCGGGGCGCATCTTGCTTGGGCCGCTCTCCTGGAGGCGCTAAGTCAGACCCAGTGTTGACATGTGGCAAGACGCTCCTCGGGGCGCGTCTTGCTTTGGCCTCTCTCCTGGAGGCGCTCAGTCAGACCGAGTGCTGACATGTGGCAAAAAGCTCCTCGGGGCGCGTCTTGCTTGGGCTTCTCTCCTGGAGGCCCTCAGTCAGACCCATTGTTGACATGTGGCAAGACGCTCCTCGGGGCGCGTCTTGCTTGGGCATCTCTCCAGAAGGCCCTCAATCATACCCAGTGTTGACACGTGGCAAGACGCTCCTTGGGGCGCGTCTTGCTTGGGCCTCTCTCCTGGAGGCGCTCAGACAGACTGAGTAGTGACATGTGGTCTGACGCTCCTCGGGGCGCGTCTTGCTTGGGCCTCTCTCCTGGAGGCGCTCAGTCAGACCCAGTGGTGACATGTGGCAAGACACTCCTCGGGGCGCGTCTTGCTTGGGCCTCTCTCCTGGAGGCCCTCTGTCAGACCCAGTGTTGACATGTGTCAAGACGCTCCACGGGGCGCGTCTTGCTTGGCCTTCTCTCCTGGAGGCCCTCAGTCAAACCCATTGTTGACATGTGGCAAGACGCTCCTCGGGGTGCGTCTTGCTTGGGCCTCTCTCCTGGAGGGGCTCAGTCAGACCGAGTGCTGACATGTGGCAAGACGCACCTCGGGCCGCGTGTTGCTTGGGCTTCTTTCCTGGAGGCCCTCAGTCAGACCCATTGTTGACATGTGGCAAGACGCTCCTCGGGGCGCGTCTTGCTTGGGCCTCTCTCCTGGAGGCGCTCAGTCAGAACCAGAGGTGACATGTGGCAAGACGCTCCTCGGGGCACGTCTTGCTTCGGCCTCTCTCCTGGAGGTCCTCTGTCAGACCCAGTGTTGACATGTGGCAAGACTTTCCTCCGGGCGCATCTTGCTTTGGCCTCTCTCCTGCAGACCCTCAGTAAGACCCATTGTTGACATGTGGCAAGACGCTCCTCGGGGCGCATCTTGCTTGGGCCTCTCTCCTGGAGGCGCTCAGTCAGACTGAGTAGTGACATGTGGCCTGACGCTCCTCGGGGCGCGTCTTGCTTGGGCCTCTCTCCTGGAGGCGCTCAGTCAGACCCAGTGTTGACATGTGGCAAGACGCTCCTCAGGGCACGTCTTGCTTGGGCCTCTCTCCTGGAGGCGCTCAGTCAGACCGAGTAGTGACATGTGGCAAGACGCTCCTCGGGGCGCGTCTTGCTTGGACCTCTCTCCTGGAGGCGCTCAGTTAGACCGAGTAGTGACATGTCGCAAGACGCTCCTCGGGGCGCGTCTTGCTTGGGCCTCTCTCCTGGAGGCGCTCAGTCAGACCGAGTGCTGACATAAGGCAAGACGCTCCTCGGGGCGTGTCTTGCTGGGGCCTCTCTCCTGGAGGCGCTCAATCAGACCCAGTGGTGACACGTGGCAAGACGCTCCTCGGGGCGCGTCTTGCTTGGGCCTCTCTCCTGGAGGCGCTCAGTCAGATCCAGTGGTGACACGTGGCAAGACGCTCCTCGGGGCGCATTTTGCTTGGGCCTCTCTCCTGGAGGCACTCAGTCAGACCCAGTGTTGACACGTGGCAAGACATTCCTCGGGGCGCGTCTTGCTTGGGCCTCTCTCCTGGAGGCGCTCAGTCAGACCCAGTGTTGACATGTGGCAAGACACTCCTCGGGGCGCGTCTTGCTTGGGCCTCTCTCATGGAGGCCCTCTGTCAGACCCAGTGTTGACATGTGTCAAGACGCTCCTCGGGGCGCGTCTTGCTTTGGCCTCTCTCCTGGAGGCCCTCTGTCAGACCCAGTGTTGACATGTGTCAAGACGCTCCTCGGGGCGCGTCTTGCTTGGGCTTCTCTCCTGGACGCCCTCAGTCATACCCATTGTTGACATGTGGCAAGACGCTCCTCGGGGCGCGTCTTGCTTGGGCCTCTCTCCTGCAGGCGCTCAGTCAGACCGAGTGCTGACATGTGGAAAGACGCTCCTCGGGGCGCGTCTTGCTTGGGCTTCTCTCCTGGAGGCGCTCAGAAAGACCCAGTGTTGACATGTGACAAGACGCTCCTCGGGGCGCGTCTTGCTTGGGCCTCTCTCCTGGAGGCGCTCAGTCAGACCCAGTGGTGACATTTGGCAAGACGCTCCTCCGGGCGCGTCTTGCTTGGGCCTCTCTCCTGGAGGCGCTCAGTCAGACCCAGTGTTCACATGTGGCAAGACGCTCCTCGGGGTGCGTCTTGCTTGGGCCTCTCTCCTGGAGGTGCTCCGTCAGACCCAGTGTTGACATGTGGCAAGACGCTCCTCGGGGCACGTCTTGCTTGGTCCTCTCTTCTGGAGGCGCTCAGTCAGACCGAGTGCTGACATGTGGCAAGACGCTCCTCGGGGCGCGTCTTGCTGGGGCCTCTCTCCTGGAGGTGCTCTATCAGACCCAGTGGTGACACGTGGCAAGACGCTCCTCGGGGCACGTCTTGCTTGGGCCTCTCTCCTGGAGGAGCTCAGTCAGACCCAGTGGTGACACGTGGCAAGACGCTCCTCGGGGCGCATCTTGCTTGGGCCGCTCTCCTGGAGGCGCTAAGTCAGACCCAGTGTTGACATGTGGCAAGACGCTCCTCGGGGCGCGTCTTGCTTTGGCCTCTCTCCTGGAGGCGCTCAGTCAGACCGAGTGCTGACATGTGGCAAGAAGCTCCTCGGGGCGCGTCTTGCTTGGGCTTCTCTCCTGGAGGCCCTCAGTCAAACCCATTGTTGACATGTGGCAAGACGCTCCTCGGGGTGCGTCTTGCTTGGGCCTCTCTCCTGGAGGGGCTCAGTCAGACCGAGTGCTGACATGTGGCAAGACGCACCTCGGGCCGCGTGTTGCTTGGGCTTCTTTCCTGGAGGCCCTCAGTCAGACCCATTGTTGACATGTGGCAAGACGCTCCTCGGGGCGCGTCTTGCTTGGGCCTCTCTCCTGGAGGCGCTCAGTCAGAACCAGAGGTGACATGTGGCAAGACGCTCCTCGGGGCGCGTCTTGCTTCGGCCTCTCTCCTGGAGGTCCTCTGTCAGACCCAGTGTTGACATGTGGCAAGACTTTCCTCCGGGCGCATCTTGCTTTGGCCTCTCTCCTGCAGACCCTCAGTAAGACCCATTGTTGACATGTGGCAAGACGCTCCTCGGGGCGCATCTTGCTTGGGCCTCTCTCCTGGAGGCGCTCAGTCAGACTGAGTAGTGACATGTGGCCTGACGCTCCTCGGGGCGCGTCTTGCTTGGGCCTCTCTCCTGGAGGCGCTCAGTCAGACCCAGTGTTGACATGTGGCAAGACGCTCCTCGGGGCACGTCTTGCTTGGACCTCTCTCCTGGAGGCGCTCAGTTAGACCGAGTAGTGACATGTCGCAAGACGCTCCTCGGGGCGCGTCTTGCTTGGGCCTCTCTCCTGGAGGCGCTCAGTCAGACCGAGTGCTGACATAAGGCAAGACGCTCCTCGGGGCGTGTCTTGCTGGGGCCTCTCTCCTGGAGGCGCTCAATCAGACCCAGTGGTGACACGTGGCAAGACGCTCCTCGGGGCGCGTCTTGCTTGGGCCTCTCTCCTGGAGGCGCTCAGTCAGAGCCAGTGGTGACACGTGGCAAGACGCTCCTCGGGGCGCATTTTGCTTGGGCCTCTCTCCTGGAGGCACTCAGTCAGACCCAGTGTTGACACGTGGCAAGACATTCCTCGGGGCGCGTCTTGCTTGGGCCTCTCTCCTGGAGGCGCTCAGTCAGACCCAGTGTTGACATGTGGCAAGACACTCCTCGGGGCGCGTCTTGCTTGGGCCTCTCTCATGGAGGCCCTCTGTCAGACCCAGTGTTGACATGTGTCAAGACGCTCCTCGGGGCGCGTCTTGCTTTGGCCTCTCTCCTGGAGGCCCTCTGTCAGACCCAGTGTTGACATGTGTCAAGACGCTCCTCGGGGCGCGTCTTGCTTGGGCTTCTCTCCTGGACGCCCTCAGTCATACCCATTGTTGACATGTGGCAAGACGCTCCTCGGGGCGCGTCTTGCTTGGGCCTCTCTCCTGGAGGCGCTCAGACAGACTGAGTAGTGACATGTGGTCTGACGCTCCTCGGGGCGCGTCTTGCTTGGGCCTCTCTCCTGGAGGCGCTCAGTCAGACCGAGTGCTGACATGTGGCAAGACGCTCCTCGGGGCGCGTCTTGCTTGGGCTTCTCTCCTGGAGGCCCTCAGTCAGACCCATTGTTGACATGTGGCAAGACGCTCCTCGGGGCGCGTCTCATTTGGGCCTCTCTCCTGGAGGCTCTCAGTCAGACCCAGTGTTGACATGTGGCAAGACGCTCCTCGGGGCGCGTCTTGCTTGGGCTTCTCTCCTGTAGGCCCTCAGTCAGACCCATTGTTGACATGTGGCAAGACGCTCCTCGGGGCACGTCTTGCTTGGGCCTCTCTCCTGGAGGCGCTCAGTCAGACCGAGTAGTGACATGTGGCAAGACGCTCCTCGGTGCGTGTCATGCTTGGGCCTCTCTCCTGGAGGCGCTCAGTCAGACCGAGTGCTGACATAAGGCAAGACGCTCCTCGGGGCGCGTCTTGCTGGGGCCTCTCTCCTGGAGGTGCTCTATCAGACCCAGTGGTGACACGTGGCAAGACGCTCCTCGGGGCGCGTCTTGCTTGGGCCTCTCTCCTGGAGGAGCTCAGTCAGACCCAGTGGTGACACGTGGCAAGACGCTCCTCGGGGCGCATCTTGCTTGGGCCGCTCTCCTGGAGGCGCTAAGTCAGACCCAGTGTTGACATGTGGCAAGACGCTCCTCGGGGCGCGTCTTGCTTTGGCCTCTCTCCTGGAGGCGCTCAGTCAGACCGAGTGCTGACATGTGGCAAGAAGCTCCTCGGGGCGCGTCTTGCTTGGGCTTCTCTCCTGGAGGCCCTCAGTCAGACCCATTGTTGACATGTGGCAAGACGCTCCTCGGGGCGCGTCTTGCTTGGGCCTCTCTCCAGAAGGCCCTCAATCATACCCAGTGTTGACACGTGGCAAGACGCTCCTCGGGGCGCGTCTTGCTTGGGCCTCTCTCCTGGAGGCGCTCAGACAGACTGAGTAGTGACATGTGGTCTGACGCTCCTCGGGGCGCGTCTTGCTTGGGCCTCTCTCCTGGAGGCGCTCAGTCAGACCCAGTGGTGACATGTGGCAAGACACTCCTCGGGGCGCGTCTTGCTTGGGCCTCTCTCCTGGAGGCCCTCTGTCAGACCCAGTGTTGACATGTGTCAAGACGCTCCACGGGGCGCGTCTTGCTTGGCCTTCTCTCCTGGAGGCCCTCAGTCAAACCCATTGTTGACATGTGGCAAGACGCTCCTCGGGGCGCGTCTTGCTTGGGCCTCTCTCCTGGAGGGGCTCAGTCAGACCGAGTGCTGACATGTGGCAAGACGCACCTCGGGCCGCGTGTTGCTTGGGCTTCTTTCCTGGAGGCCCTCAGTCAGACCCATTGTTGACATGTGGCAAGACGCTCCTCGGGGCGCGTCTTGCTTGGGCCTCTCTCCTGGAGGCGCTCAGTCAGAACCAGAGGTGACATGTGGCAAGACGCTCCTCGGGGCGCGTCTTGCTTCGGCCTCTCTCCTGGAGGTCCTCTGTCAGACCCAGTGTTGACATGTGGCAAGACTTTCCTCCGGGCGCATCTTGCTTTGGCCTCTCTCCTGCAGACCCTCAGTAAGACCCATTGTTGACATGTGGCAAGACGCTCCTCGGGGTGCGTCTTGCTTGTGCCTTTCTCCAGAAGGCCCTCAATCAGACCCAGTGTTGACATGTGGCAAGACGCTCCTCGGGGCGCATCTTGCTTGGGCCTCTCTCCTGGAGGCGCTCAGTCAGACTGAGTAGTGACATGTGGCCTGACGCTCCTCGGGGCGCGTCTTGCTTGGGCCTCTCTCCTGGAGGCGCTCAGTCAGACCCAGTGTTGACATGTGGCAAGACGCTCCTCGGGGCACGTCTTGCTTGGGCCTCTCTCCTGGAGGCGCTCAGTCAGGCCGAGTAGTGACATGTGGCAAGACGCTCCTCGGGGCGCGTCTTGCTTGGACCTCTCTCCTGGAGGCGCTCAGTTAGACCGAGTAGTGACATGTCGCAAGACGCTCCTCGGGGCGCGTCTTGCTTGGGCCTCTCTCCTGGAGGCGCTCAGTCAGACCGAGTGCTGACATAAGGCAAGACGCTCCTCGGGGCGTGTCTTGCTGGGGCCTCTCTCCTGGAGGCGCTCAATCAGACCCAGTGGTGACACGTGGCAAGACGCTCCTCGGGGCGCGTCTTGCTTGGGCCTCTCTCCTGGAGGCGCTCAGTCAGAGCCAGTGGTGACACGTGGCAAGACGCTCCTCGGGGCGCATCTTGCTTGGGCCTCTCTCCTGGAGGCACTCAGTCAGACCCAGTGTTGACACGTGGCAAGACATTCCTCGGGGCGCGTCTTGCTTGGGCCTCTCTCCTGGAGGCGCTCAGTCAGACCCAGTGTTGACATGTGGCAAGACACTCCTCGGGGCGCGTCTTGCTTGGGCCTCTCTCACGGAGGCCCTCTGTCAGACCCAGTGTTGACATGTGTCAAGACGCTCCTCGGGGCGCGTCTTGCTTTGGCCTCTCTCCTGGAGGCCCTCTGTCAGACCCAGTGTTGACATGTGTCAAGACGCTCCTCGGGGCGCGTCTTGCTTGGGCCTCTCTCCTGGAGGCGCTCAGTCAGACCGAGTGCTGACATGTGGAAAGACGCTCCTCGGGGCGCGTCTTGCTTGGGCTTCTCTCCTGGAGGCGCTCAGAAAGACCCAGTGTTGACATGTGACAAGACGCTCCTCGGGGCGCGTCTTGCTTGGGCCTCTCTCCTGGAGGTGCTCAGTCAGACCCAGTGTTGACATGTGGCAAGACGCTCCTCGGGGCGCGTCTTGCTTGGGCTACTCTCCTGGAGGCCCTCAGTCAGACCCATTGTTGACATGTGGCAAGAGGCTCCTCCGGGCACGTCTTGCTTGGGCTTCTCTCCTGGAGGCGCTCAAACAGACCGAGTAGTGACATGTGGCAAGACGCTCCTCGGGGCGCGTCTTGCTGGGGCTTCTCTCATGGAGGCACTCAGTCAGACCCAGTGTTGACATGTGGCAAGACACTCCTCGGGGCGCGTCTTGCTTGGGCCTCTCTCATGGAGGCCCTCTGTCAGACCCAGTGTTGACATGTGTCAAGACGCTCCTCGGGGGAAGTCTTGCTTTGGCCTCTCTCCTGGAGGCGCTCAGTCATACCCATTGTTGACATGTGGCAAGAAGCTCCTCGGGGCGCGTCTTGCTTGGGCTTCTCTCCTGGAGGCCCTCAGTAAGAACCATTGTTGACATGTGGCAAGACGCTCCTCGGGACGCGTCTTGCTTGGGCCTCTCTCCAGAAGGCCCTCAATCAGACCCAGTGTTGACACGTGGCAAGACGCTCCTCTGGGCGTGTCTTGCTTGGGCCTCTCTCCTGGAGGCGCTCAGTCAGACCCAGTGGTGACACGTGGCAAGACGCTCCTCGGGGCGCATCTTGCTTGGGCCTCTCTCCTGGAGGAGCTCAGTCAGACCCAGTGTTGACACGTGGCAAGACGCTCCTCGGGGCGCGTCTTGCTTGGGCCTCTCTCCTGGAGGCGCTCAGTCAGACCCAGTGTTGACATGTGGCAAGACACTCCTCCGGGCGCGTCTTGCTTGGGCCTCTCTCATGGACGCCCTCTGTCAGACCCAGTGTTGACATGTGTCAAGACGCTCCTCAGGGCGCGTCTTGCTTTGGCCTCTCTCCTGGAGGCCCTCTGTCAGACCCAGTGTTGACATGTGTCAAGACGCTCCTCGGGGCGCATCTTGCTTGGGCTTCTCTCCTGGAGGCCCTCAGTCATACCCATTGTTGACATGTGGCAAGACGCTCCTCGGGGCGCGTCTTGCTTTGGCCTCTCTCCTGGAGGCGCTCAGTCAGACCGAGTGCTGACATGTGGCAAGACGCTCCTCGGGCCGCGTGTTGCTTGGGCTTCTCTCCTGGAGGCCCTCAGTCAGACCCATTGTTGACATGTTGCAAGACGCTCCTTTGGGCGCGTCTTGCTTGGGCCTCTCTCCTGGAGGCGCTCAGTAAGACCCAGTGTTGACATGTGACAAGACGCTCCTCGGGGCGCGTCTTGCTTGGGCCTCTCTCCAGGAGGCGCTCAGTCAGACCCAGTGGTGACATGTGGCAAGACACTCCTCGGGGCGCGTCTTGGTTGGGCCTCTCTCCTGGAGGCCCTCTGTCAGACCCAGTGTTGGCATGTGGCAAGACGCTCCTCAGGGCGCGTCTTGGTTGGGCCTCTCTCCTGGAGGTGCTCAGTCAGACCCAGTGGTGACATGTGGCAAGACGCTCCTCGGGGCGCGTATTGCTTGGGCCTCTCTCCTGGATGCCGTCTGTCAGACCGAGTGTTGACATGTGGCAAGACTCTCCTCGGGGCGCGTCTTGCTTGGGCTTCTCTCATGGAGGCCCTCAGTCAGACCCAGTGTTGACATGTGTCAAGACGCTCCTCGGGGCATGTCTTGCTTGGGCCTCTCTCCTGGAGGCGCTCAGTCAGACCCAGTGTTGACATGTGGCAAGACGCTCCTGGGGGCGCGTCTTGCTTGGGCTTCTCTCCTGGAGGCCCTCAGTCAGACCCATTGTTGACATGTGGCAAGATGCTCCTCGGGGCACGTCTTGCTTGGGCTACTCTCCTAGAGGCGCTCAAACAGACCGAGTAGTGACATGTGGCAAGACGTTCCTCGGGGCGCGTCTTGCTGGGGCTTCTCTCATGGAGGAACTCAGTCAGACCCAGTGTTGACTTGTGGCAAGACGCTCCTCGGGGGGCGTCCTTCTTTGGCCTCTCTCCTGGAGGCGCTCAGTCAGACCGAGTGCTGACATGTGGCAAGAAGCTCCTCGGGGCGCGTCTTGCTTGGGCTTCTCTCCTAGAGGCCCTCAGTAAGAACCATTGTTGACATGTGGCAAGACGCTCCTCGGGGCGCGTCTTGCTTGGGCCTCTCTCCAGAAGGCCCTCAATCAGACCCAGTGTTGACACGTGGCAAGACGCTCCTCGGGGCGCGACTTGCTTGGGCCTCTCTCCTGGAGGCGCTTAGTCAGACTGAGTAGTGACATGTGGCCTGACGCTCCTCGGGGCGCGTGTTGCTTGGGCCTCTCTCCTGGAGGCGCTCAGTCAGACCAAGTGGTGACATGTGGCAAGACACTCCTCGGGGCGCGTCTTGCTTGGGCCTCTCTCCTGGAGGCCCTCTGTTAGACCCAGTGTTGACATGTGGCAAGACACTCCTCGGGGCGCGTCTTGCTTGGGCCTCTCTCATGGAGGCCCTCTGTCAGACCCAGTGTTGACATGTGTCAAGACGCTCCTCGGGGCGCGTCTTGCTTTGGCCTCTCTCCTGGAGGCGCTCAGTCAGACCGAGTGCTGAGTACTGTGGCAAGAAGCTCCTCGGGGCGCGTCTTGCTTGGGCTTCTCTCCTGGAGGCCCTCAGTAAGACCCATTGTTGACATGTGGCAAGACGCTCCTTGGGGCGCTTCTTGCTTGGGCCTCTCTCCTGGAGGCGCTCAGTCAGACTGAGTAGTGACATGTGGCCTGACGCTCCTCGGGGCGCGTGTTGCTTGGGCCTCTCTCCAGAAGGCCCTCAATCATACCCAGTGTTGACACGTGGCAAGACGCTCCTCGGGGCGCGTCTTGCTTGGGCCTCTCTCCTGGAGGCGCTCAGACAGACTGAGTAGTGACATGTGGTCTGACGCTCCTCGGGGCGCGTCTTACTTGGGCCTCTCTCCTGGAGGCGCTCAGTCAGACCCAGTGGTGACATGTGGCAAGACACTCCTCGGGGCGCGTCTTGCTTGGGCCTCTCTCCTGGAGGCCCTCTGTCAGACCCAGTGTTGACATGTGTCAAGACGCTCCACGGGGCGCGTCTTGCTTGGCCTTCTCTCCTGGAGGCCCTCAGTCAAACCCATTGTTGACATGTGGCAAGACGCTCCTCGGGGCGCGTCTTGCTTGGGCCTCTCTCCTGGAGGGGCTCAGTCAGACCGAGTGCTGACATGTGGCAAGACGCACCTCGGGCCGTGTGTTGCTTGGGCTTCTTTCCTGGAGGCCCTCAGTCAGACCCATTGTAGACATGTGGCAAGACGCTCCTCGGGGCGCGTCTTGCTTGGGCCTCTCTCCTGGAGGCGCTCAGTCAGAACCAGAGGTGACATGTGGCAAGACGCTCCTCGGGGCGCGTCTTGCTTCGGCCTCTCTCCTGGAGGTCCTCTGTCAGAACCAGTGTTGACATGTGGCAAGACTTTCCTCCGGGCGCATCTTGCTTTGGCCTCTCTCCTGCAGACCCTCAGTAAAACCCATTGTTGACATGTGGCAAGACGCTCCTCGGGGTGCGTCTTGCTTGTGCCTTTCTCCAGAAGGCCCTCATTCAGACCCAGTGTTGACATGTGGCAAGACGCTCCTCGGGGCGCATCTTGCTTGGGCCTCTCTCCTGGAGGCGCTCAGTCAGACTGAGTAGTGACATGTGGCCTGACGCTCCTCGGGGCGCGTCTTGCTTGGGCCTCTCTCATGGAGGCCCTCTGTCAGACCCAGTGTTGACATGTGTCAAGACGCTCCTCGGGGCGCGTCTTGCTTTGGCCTCTCTCCTGGAGGCCCTCTGTCAGACCCAGTAATGACATGTGTCAAGACGCTCCTCGGGGCGCGTCTTGCTTGGGCTTCTCTCCTGGACGCCCTCAGTCATACCCATTGTTGACATGTGGCAAGACACTCCTCGGGGCGCGTCTTGCTTTGGCCTCTCTCCTGGAGGCGCTCAGTCAGACCGAGTGCTGACATGTGGCAAGACGCTCCTCGGGCCGCGTGTTGCTTGGGCTTCTCTCCTGGAGGCCCTCAGTCAGACCCATTGTTGACATGTTGCAAGACGCTCCTCGGGGCGCGTCTTGCTTGGGCCTCTCTCCTGCAGGCGCTCAGTCAGACCGAGTGCTGACATGTGGAAAGACGCTCCTCGGGGCGCGTCTTGCTTGGGCTTCTCTCCTGGAGGCGCTCAGAAAGACCCAGTGTTGACATGTGACAAGACGCTCCTCGGGGCGCGTCTTGCTTGGGCCTCTCTCCTGGAGGCGCTCAGTCAGACCCAGTGGTTACATGTGGCAAGACACTCCTCGGGGCGCATCTTGCTTGGGCCTCTCTCCTGGAGGCGCTCAGTCAGACCCAGTGTTGACATGTGGCAAGACGCTCCTCGGGGCGCGTCTTGCTTGGGCTACTCTCCTGGAGGCCCTCAGTCAGACCCATTGTTGACATGTGGCAAGAGGCTCCTCGGGGCACGTCTTGCTTGGGCTTCTCTCCTGGAGGCGCTCAAACAGACCGAGTAGTGACATGTGGCAAGACGCTCCTCGGGGCGCGTCTTGCTGGGGCTTCTCTCATGGAGGCACTCAGTCAGACCCAGTGTTGACATGTGGCAAGACGCTCCTCGGGGCGCGTCTTGCTTGGACCTCTCTCGCTGAGGCGCTCAGTCAGACCGAGTAGTGACATGTGGCAATACGCTCCTCGGGGCGCGTCTTGCTTGGACCTCTCTCCCTGAGGCGCTCTGTCAGACCCAGTGTTGACATTTGGCAAGACACTCCTCGGGGCGCGTCTTGCTTGGGCCTCTCTCATGGAGGCCCTCTGTCAGACCCAGTGTTGACATGTGTCAAGACGCTCCTCGGGGGAAGTCTTGCTTTGGCCTCTCTCCTGGAGGCGCTCAGTCATACCCATTGTTGACATGTGGCAAGAAGCTCCTCGGGGCGCGTCTTGCTTGGGCTTCTCTCCTGGAGGCCCTCAGTAAGAACCATTGTTGACATGTGGCAAGACGCTCCTCGGGACGCGTCATGCTTGGGCCTCTCTCCAGAAGGCCCTCAATCAGACCCAGTGTTGACACGTGGCAAGACGCTCCTCTGGGCGTGTCTTGCTTGGGCCTCTCTCCTGGAGGCGCTCAGTCAGACCCAGTGGTGACACGTGGCAAGACGCTCCTCGGGGCGCATCTTGCTTGGGCCTCTCTCCTGGAGGCGCTCAGTCAGACCCAGTGTTGACACGTGGCAAGACGCTCCTCGGGGCGCGTCTTGCTTGGGCCTCTCTCCTGGAGGCGCTCAGTCAGACCCAGTGTTGACATGTGGCAAGACACTCCTCCGGGCGCGTCTTGCTTGGGCCTCTCTCATGGACGCCCTCTGTCAGACCCAGTGTTGACATGTGTCAAGACGCTCCTCAGGGCGCGTCTTGCTTTGGCCTCTCTCCTGGAGGCCCTCTGTCAGACCCAGTGTTGACATGTGTCAAGACGCTCCTCGGGGCGCATCTTGCTTGGGCTTCTCTCCTGGAGGCCCTCAGTCATACCCATTGTTGACATGTGGCAAGACGCTCCTCGGGGCGCGTCTTGCTTTGGCCTCTCTCCTGGAGGGGCTCAGTCAGACCGAGTGCTGACATGTGGCAAGACGCTCCTCGGGCCGCGTGTTGCTTGGGCTTCTCTCCTGGAGGCCCTCAGTCAGACCCATTGTTGACATGTTGCAAGACGCTCCTTTGGGCGCGTCTTGCTTGGGCCTCTCTCCTGGAGGCGCTCAGTAAGACCCAGTGTTGACATGTGACAAGACGCTCCTCGGGGCGCGTCTTGCTTGGGCCTCTCTCCAGGAGGCGCTCAGTCAGACCCAGTGGTGACATGTGGCAAGACACTCCTCGGGGCGCGTCTTGGTTGGGCCTCTCTCCTGGAGGCCCTCTGTCAGACCCAGTGTTGGCATGTGGCAAGACGCTCCTCAGGGCGCGTCTTGGTTGGGCCTCTCTCCTGGAGGTGCTCAGTCAGACCCAGTGGTGACATGTGGCAAGACGCTCCTCGGGGCGCGTATTGCTTGGGCCTCTCTCCTGGATGCCCTCTGTCAGACCGAGTGTTGACATGTGGCAAGACTCTCCTCGGGGCGCGTCTTGCTTGGGCTTCTCTCATGGAGGCCCTCAGTCAGACCCAGTGTTGACATGTGTCAAGACGCTCCTCGGGGCATGTCTTGCTTGGGCCTCTCTCCTGGAGGTGCTCAGTAAGACCAAGTGGTGACATGTGGCAAGACGCTCCTCGGGGCGCGTCTTGCTTGGGCCTCTCTCCAGAAGGCCCTCAATCAGACCCAGTGTTGACACGTGGCAAGACGCTCCTCGGGGCGCGTCTTGCTTGGGCCTCTCTCCTGGAGGCGCTCAGTCAGACTGAGTAGTGATATGTGGCCTGACGCTCCTAGGGGCGCGTGTTGCTTGGGCCTCTCTCCTGGAGGCGCTCAGTCAGACCAAGTGGTGACATGTGTCAAGACGCTCCTCGGGGCGCGTCTTGCTTGGGCCTCTCTCCTGGAGGCCCTCTGTCAGACCCAGTGTTGACATGTGGCAAGACGCTCCTCCGGGCGCGTCTTGCTTGGGCCTCTCTCCTGGAGGCCCTAAGTCAGACCCATTGTTGACATGTGGCAAGACGCTCCTCGGGGCGCGTCTTGCTTGGGCCTCTCTCCTGGAGGCGCTCAGTCAGACCGAGTGCTGACATAAGGCAAGACGCTCCTCGGGGCGCGTCTTGCTTGGGCCTCTCTCCTGGAGGCCCTCAGTCAGACCCAGTGTTGACATGTGACAAGACGCTCCTCGGGGCGCGTCTTGCTTGGGCCTCTCTCCTGGAGGCTCTCAGTCAGAACCAGAGGTGACATGTGGCAAGACGCTCCTCGGGGCGCGTCTTGCTTGGGCCTCTCTCTTGGAGGCCCTCTGTCAGACCCAGTGTTGACATGTGGCAAGACGCTCCTCCGGGCGCATCTTGCTTGGGCCTCTCTCCTGGAGGCCCTCAGTCAGACCCATTGTTGACATGTGGCAAGACGCTCCTCGGGGCGCGTCTTGCTTGGGCCTCTCTCCTGGAGGCGCTCAGTCAGACCGAGTGCTGACATAAGGCAAGACGCTCCTCGGGGCGCGTCTTGCTGGGGCCTCTCTCCTGGAGGCGCTCAGTCAGACCCAGTGCTGACATGTGGCAAGACGATCCTCGGGGCGCGTCTTGCTTGGGCCTCTCTCCTGGAGGCGCTCAGTCAGACCCAGTGTTGACATGTGGCAAGACGCTTCTCGGGGCGCTTCTTGCTTGGGCCTCTCTCCTGGAGGCGCTCAGTCAGACCCAGTGTTGACATGTGGCAAGACGCTCCTCTGGGCGCGTCTTGATTGGGCCTCTCTCCTGGAGGCGCTCAGTCATCCCCAGTGGTGACACGTGGAAAGACGCTCCTCGGGGCGCGTCTTGCTTGGGCCTCTCTCCTGGAGGCTTTCAGTCAGACCCAGTGTTGGCATGTGGCAAGACACTCCTCGGGGCGCGTCTTGGTTGGGCCTCTTTCCTGGAGGCGCTCATTCAGACCCAGTGGTGACATGTGGCAAGACGCTCCTCGGGGCGCGTATTGCTTGGGCCGCTCTCCTGAATGCCCTCTGTCAGACCGAGTGTAGACATGTGGCAAGACTCTCCTCGGGGCGCGTCTTGCTTGGGCTTCTCTCATGGAGGCCCTCAGTCCGACCCAGTGTTGACATGTGTCAAGACGCTCCTCGGGGCGTGTCTTGCTTGGGCCTCTCTCCTGGAGGCGCTCAGTCAGACACAGTGCTGACATATGGCAAGACGCTCCTCGGGGCGCGTCTTACTTGGGCCTCTCTCCTGGAGGCGCTCAGTCAGACTGAGTAGTGACATGTGGCCTGACGCTCCTCGGGGCGCGTCTTGCTTGGACCTCCCTCCTGGAGGCGCTCAGTCAGACCCAGTAGTGACATTTGGCAAGACGCTCCTCGGGGCGCGTCTTGCTTGGACCTCTCTCCTGGAGGCGCTCAGTTAGACCGAGTAGTGACATGTGGCAAGACGCTCCTCGGGGCGCGTCTTGCTTGGGCCTCTCTCCTGGAGGCGCTCAGTCAGACCGAGTGCTGACATAAGCCCAAGCAAGACGCGCCCCGAGGAGAGTCTTGCCACATGTCAACACTGGGTCTGACAGAGGGCATCCAGAAGAGAGGCCCAAGCAATACACGCCCCGAGGAGCGTCTTGCCACATGTCACCACTGGGTCTGACTGAGCGCCTCCAGGAGAAAGGGCCAAGCAAGAAGCGCCCCGAGGAGCGTCTTGCCACGTGTCAACACTGGGTCTGATTGAGGGCCTTCTGGAGAGAGGCCCAAGCAAGACGCGCATTGAGGAGCGTCTTGCCACATGTCAACAATGGGTCTGACTGAGGGCCTCCAGGAGAGAAGCCCAAGCAAGACGCGCCCCGAGGATCGTCTTGCCACATGTCAGCACTCGGTCTGACTGAGCGCCTCCAGGAGAGAGGCCCAAGCAAGACGTGCCCCGAGGAGCGTCTTGCCACATGTCAACACTGGGTCTGACTGAGCGCCTCCAGGAGAGAGGCCCAAGCAAGACGCGCCCCGAGGAGCGTCTTGCCACATGTGAACACTGGGTCTTACTGAGCGCCTCCAGGAGAGAGGCCCAAGCAAGACGCGCCCGGAGGAGCGTCTTGCCACATGTCAGCACTCGGTCTGACTGAGCACCTCCAGGAGAGAGGCCCAAGCAAGACGCGCCCCGAGGAGCATCTTGACAAATGTCTCCTCTGGGTCTGACTGAGTGCCTCCAGGAGAGAGGCCCAAGCAAGACGTGCCCCGAGGAGCGTCTTGCCACATGTCAACACTGGGTCTGACTGAGTGCCTCCATGAGAGAAGCCCCAGCAAGACGCGCCCCGAGGAGCATCTTGCCACATGTCAACACTGGGTCTGACTGAGAACCTCCAGGAGAGAGGCCCAAGCAAGACGCGCCCCGAGGAGCATCTTGCCACATGTCAACACTGTGTCTGACTGAGCGCCTCCAGGAGAGAGGCCCAAGCAAGACGCGCCCCGAGGAGCGTCTTGTCACATGTCAGTACTCGGTCTGACTGAGCGCCTCCAGGAGAGAGGCCCAAGCAAGACGTGCCCCGAGGAGCGTCTTGCCACATGTCAACAATGGGTCTGACTGAGGGCCTCCAGGAGAGAGGCCCGAGGAGCGTCTTGCCACATGTCACCTCTGGGTCTGACTGAGCGCCTCCAGGAGAGAGGCGCAAGCAAGAAACGCCCGAGGAGCGTCTTGACACATGTCAACACTGGGTCTGACTGAGCGCCTCCAGGAGAGAGGCCCAAGCAAGAAGCGCCCCGAGGAGCGTCTTGCCACATGTCAACAATGGGTCTGACTGAGGGCCTCCAGGGGAGAGGCCCAAGCAAGACGCGCCCAGAGGAGCGTCTTGCCACGTGTCACCACTGGGTCTGATTGAGCACCTCCAGGAGAGAGGCCCCAGCAACACGCGCCCCGAGGAGCGTCTTGCCTTATGTCAGCACTCGGTCTGACTGAGCGCCTCCAGGAGAGAGGCCCAAGCAAGAAGCGCCCCGAGGAGCGTCTTGCCACATGTCACTACTTGGTCTGACTGAGCGCCTCCAGGAGAGAGGCCCAAGCAAGACGTGCCCCGAGGAGCGTCTTGCCCCATGTCAACACTGGGTCTGACTGAGGGCCTCCAGGAGAGAGGCCCAAATAAGACGCGCCCCGAGGAGCGTCTTGCCACATGTCAACACTGGGTCTGACTGAGGGCCTCCAGGAGAGAAGCCCAAGCAAGATGCGCCCCGAGGAGCGTCTTGCCACATGTCACCTCTGGGTCTGACTGAGCGCCTCCAGGAGAGAGGCGCAAGCATGAAACGCCCGAGGAGCGTCTTGACACATGTAAACACTGGGTCTGACTGAGCGCCTCCAGGAGAGAGGCCCCAGCAAGACGCGCCCCGAGGAGCGTCTTGCCACATGTCAACAATGGGTCTGACTGAGGGCCTCCAGGGGAGAAGCCCAAGCAAGACGTGCCCCGAGGAGCGTCTTGCCACATGTCACTACTCGGTCTGACTGAGCGCCTCCAGGAGAGAGGTCCAAGCAACACGCGCCCCGAGGAGCGTCTTGCCACATGTCAACACTGGGTCTGACTGAGTGCCTACATGAGAGAAACCCCAGCAAGACGGGCCCCGAGGAGCGTCTTGCCACATGGCACTACTCGGTCTGACTGAGCGCCTCCAGGAGAGAGGCCCAAGCAAGACGCGCCCAGAGGAGCGTCTTGCCACGTGTCACCACTGGGTCTGATTGAGCACCTCCAGGAGAGAGGCCCCAGCAACACGCGCCCCGAGGAGCGTCTTGCCTTATGTCAGCACTCGGTCTGACTGAGCGCCTCCAGGAGAGAGGCCCAAGCAAGAAGCGCCCCGAGGAGCGTCTTGCCACATGTCACTACTTGGTCTGACTGAGCGCCTCCAGGAGAGAGGCCCAAGCAAGACGTGCCCCGAGGAGCGTCTTGCCACATGTCAACAATGGGTCTGACTGAGGGCCTCCAGGAGAGAAGCCCAAGCAAGACGCGCCCCGAGGAGCGTCTTGCCCCATGTCAACACTGGGTCTGACTGAGGGCCTCCAGGAGAGAGGCCCAAATAAGACGCGCCCCTAGGAGCGTCTTGCCACATGTCAACACTGGGTCTGACTGAGGGCCTCCAGGAGAGAAGCCCAAGCAAGATGCGCCCCGAGCAGCGTCTTGCCACATGTCACCTCTGGGTCTGACTGAGCGCCTCCAGGAGAGAGGCGCAAGCAAGAAACGCCCGAGGAGCGTCTTGACACATGTAAACACTGGGTCTGACTGAGCGCCTCCAGGAGAGAGGCCCAAGCAAGAAGCACCCCGAGGAGCGTCTTGCCACATGTCAACAATGGGTCTGACTGAGGGCCTCCAGGGGAGAAGCCCAAGCAAGACGTGCCCCGAGGAGCGTCTTGCCACATGTCACTACTCGGTCTGACTGAGCGCCTCCAGGAGAGAGGTCCAAGCAACACGCGCCCCGAGGAGCGTCTTGCCACATGTCAACACTGGGTCTGACTGAGTGCCTCCATGAGAGAAGCCCCAGCAAGACGGGCCCCGAGGAGCGTCTTGCCACATGGCACTACTCGGTCTGACTGAGCGCCTCCAGGAGAGAGGCCCAAGCAAGATGTGCCCCGAGGAGCGTCTTGCCACATGTCAACACTGGGTCTGACTGAGCGCCTCCAGGAGAGAGGCCCAAGCAAGACACGCCCCGAGGAGCTTCTTGACACATGTCAACACTGGGTCTGACTGAGGGCCTCCATGAGAGAAGCCCAAGCAAGACGCGCCCCGAGGAGTGTCTTGCCACATGTCAACACTGGGTCTGACAGAGGGCATCCAGGAGAGAGGCCCAAGCAATACGCGCCCCGAGGAGCATCTTGCCACATGTCAACAATGGGTCTGACTGAGGGCCTCCAGGAGAGAAGACAAAGCAAGACGCGCCCCGAGGAGCTTCTTTCCACATGTCAACAATGGGTCTTACTGAGGGCCTCCATGAGAGAAGCCCAAGCAAGACGCGCCCCGAGGAGTGTCTTGCCACATGTCAACACTGTGTCTGACTGAGCGCCTCCAGGAGAGAGGCCCAAGCAAGACGCGCCCCGAGGAGCGTCTTGCCACGTGTCAACTCTGGGACTGACTTAGCGCCTCCAGGAGAGAGGCCCAAGCAAGATGCGCCCCGAGGAGCGTCTTGCCACGTGTCACCACTGGGTCTGACTGAGCTCCTCCAGGAGAGAGGCCCAAGCAAGACGCGCCCAGAGGAGCGTCTTGCCACTTGTCATCACTGGGTCTGATTGAGCACCTCCAGGAGAGAGGCCCCAGCAAGACGCGCCCCGAGGAGCGTCTTGCCTTATGTCAGCACTCGGTCTGACTGAGCGCCTCCAGGAGAGAGGCCCAAGCAAGACGCGCCCCGAGGAGCGTCTTGCCACATGTCACTACTCGGTCTAACTGAGCGCCTCCAGGAGAGAGGTCCAAGCAAGACGCGCCCCGAGGAGCGTCTTGCCAAATGTCACTACTCGGTCTGACTGAGCGCCTCCAGGAGGGAGGTCCAAGCAAGACGCGCCCCGAGGAGCGTCAGGCCACATGTCACTACTCAGTCTGACTGAGCGCCTCCAGGAGAGAGGCCCAAGTAAGACGCGCCCCGAGGAGCGTCTTGCCACATGTCAGCACTGGGTCTGACTGAGCGCCTCCAGGAGAGAGGCCCAAGCAAGACACGCCCCGAGGAGCGTCTTGACACATGTCAACACTGGGTCGGACTGAGGGCCTCCATGAGAGAAGCCCAAGCAAGACGCGCCCCGAGGAGAGTCTTGCCACATGTCAACACTCGGTCTGACAGAGGGCATTCAGGAGGGCGGCCCAAGCAATACGCGCCCCGAGGAGCGTCTTGCCACATGTCACCACTGGGTCTTAATGAGCGCCTCCAGGAAAGAGGCCCAACCAAGACGCGCCCCGAGGAGTGTCTTGCCACATGCCAACACTGGGTCTGACTGAAAGCCTCCAGGAGAGAGGCCCAAGCAAGACGCGCCCCGAGGAGCGTCTTTCCACGTGTCACCACTGGGGATGACTGAGCGCCTCCAGGAGAGAGGCCCAAGCAAGACGCGCCCAGAGGAGCGTCTTGCCACATGTCAACACTGGGTCTGACTGAGCGCCTCCAGGAGAGAGGCCCAAGCAAGACGCGCCCCGAGGAGCGTCTTGCCACATGTCAACACTGGGTCTGACTGAGCGCCTCCAGGAGAGAGGCCCAAGCAAGACGCGCCCCGAGGATCGTCTTGCCACATGTCAGCACTGGGTCTGACTGAGCGCCTCCAGGAGAGAGGCCCCAGCAAGACGCGCCCCGAGGAGCGTCTTGCCTTATGTCAGCACTCGGTCTGACTGAGCGCCTCCAGGAGAGAGGCCCAAGCAAGACGCGCCCCGAGGAGCGTCTTGCCACATGTCAACAATGGGTCTGACTGAGGGCCTCCAGGAGAGAGGCCCAAGCAAGATGCGCCCGGAGGAGCGTCTTGCCACATGTCAACACTGGGTCTGACAGAGCGCCTCCAGGAGAGAGGCCCAAGCAAGACGCACCCCGAGGAGCGTCTTGCCACATGTCACCTCTGGTTCTGACTGAGAGCCTCCAGGAGAGAGGCCCAAGCAAGACGCGCCCCGAGGAGCGTCTTGTCACATGTCAACACTGGGTCTGACTGAGGGCCTCCAGGAGAGAGGCCCAAGCAAGACGCGCCCCGAGGAGCGTCTTGCCTTATGTCAGCACTCGGTCTGACTGAGCGCCTCCAGGAGAGAGGCCCAAGCAAGAAGCGCCCCGAGGAGCGTCTTGCCACATGTCACCACTTGGTCTTACTGAGCGCCTCCAGGAGAGAGGCCCAAGCAACACGCGCCCCGAGGAGCGTCAGGCCACATGTCACTACTCAGTCTGACTGAGCGCCTCCAGGAGAGAGGCCCAAGCAAGAAGCGCCCCAAGGAGCGTCTTGCCACATGTCAACAATGGGTCTTACTGAGGGACTCCAGGAGAGAAGCCCAAGCAAGACGCGCCCCGAGGAGCTTCTTGCCACAGTACTCAGCACTCGGTCTGACTGAGCGCCTCCAGGAGAGAGGCCAAAGCAAGACGCGCCCCGAGGAGCGTCTTGACACATGTCAACACTGGGTCTGACAGAGGGCCTCCATGAGAGAGGCCCAAGCAAGACGCGCCCCGAGGAGTGTCTTGCCACATGTCAACACTGGGTCTAACAGAGGGCCTCCAGGAGAGAGGCCCAAGCAAGACGCGCCCCGAGGAGTGTCTTGCCACATGTCACCACTTGGTCTGACTGAGCGCCTCCAGGAGAGAGGCCCAAGCAACACGCGCCCCGAGGAGCGTCAGGCCACATGTCACTACTCAGTCTGACTAAGCGCCTCCAGGAGAGAGGCCCAAGCAAGTCGCGCCCCGAGGAGCGTCTTGCCACGTGTCAACACTGGGTCTGATTGAAGGCCTTCTGGAGAGAGGCCCAAGCAAGACGCGCCCCGAGGAGCGTCTTGCCACATGTCAACAATGGTTCTTACTGAGGGCCTCCAGGAGAGAAGCCCAAGCAAGACGCGCCCCGAGGAGCGTCTTGCCACATGTCACTACTCGGTCTGTTTGAGCGCCTCTAGGAGAGTAGCCCAAGCAAGACGTGCCCCCAGGAGCGTCTTGCCACATGTCAACACTGGGTCTGACTGAGCGCCTCCAGGAGAGAGGCCAAAGAAGGACGCCCCCCGAGGAGCGTCTTGCCACAAGTCAACACTGGGTCTGACTGAGTGCCTCCATGAGAGAAGCCCCAGCAAGACGCGCCCCGAGGAGCGTCTTGCCACATGTCACTACTCGGTCTGTTTGAGCGCCTCTAGGAGAGTAGCCCAAGCAAGACGTGCCCCGAGGAGCATCTTGCCACATGTCAACAATGGGTCTGACTGAGGGCCTCCAGGAGAGAAGCCCAAGCAAGACGCGCCCCCAGGAGCGTCTTGCCACATGTCACACTGGGTCTGACTGAGCGCCTCCAGGAGAGAGGCCCAAGCAAGACATGCCCCGAGGAGCGTCTTGACACATGTCAACACTGGGTCTGACTGAGGGCCTCCATGAGAGAAGCCCAAGCAAGACGCGCCCCGAGGAGTGTCTTGCCACATGTCAACACTGGGTCTGACAGAGGGCATCCAGGAGAGAGGCCCAAGCAATACGCGCCCCGAGGAGCATCTTGCCACATGTCAACAATGGGTCTGACTGAGGGCCTCCAGGAGAGAAGACAAAGCAAGACGCGCCCCGAGGAGCTTCTTTCCACATGTCAACAATGGGTCTTACTGAGGGCCTCCATGAGAGAAGCCCAAGCAAGACGCGCCCCGAGGAGTGTCTTGCCACATGTCAACACTGTGTCTGACTGAGCGCCTCCAGGAGAGAGGCCCAAGCAAGACGCGCCCCGAGGAGCGTCTTGCCACGTGTCAACTCTGGGTCTGACTTAGCGCCTCCAGGAGAGAGGCCCAAGCAAGATGTGCCCCGAGGAGCGTCTTGCCACGTGTCACCACTGGGTCTGACTGAGCTCCTCCAGGAGAGAGGCCCAAGCAAGACGCGCCCAGAGGAGCGTCTTGCCACTTGTCATCACTGGGTCTGATTGAGCACCTCCAGGAGAGAGGCCCCAGCAAGACGCGCCCCGAGGAGCGTCTTGCCTTATGTCAGCACTCAGTCTGACTGAGCGCCTCCAGGAGAGAGGCCCAAGCAAGACGCGCCCCGAGGAGCGTCTTGCCACATGTCACTACTCGGTCTAACTGAGCGCCTCCAGGAGAGAGGCCCAAGCAAGACGCGCCCCGAGGAGCGTCTTGCCAAATGTCACTACTCGGTCTGACTGAGCGCCTCCAGGAGGGAGGTCCAAGCAAGACGCGCCCCGAGGAGCGTCAGGCCACATGTCACTACTCAGTCTGACTGAGCGCCTCCAGGAGAGAGGCCCAAGTAAGACGCGCCCCGAGGAGCGTCTTGCCACATGTCAGCACTGGGTCTGACTGAGCGCCTCCAGGAGAGAGGCCCAAGCAAGACACGCCCCGAGGAGCGTCTTGACACATGTCAACACTGGGTCGGACTGAGGGCCTCCATGAGAGAAGCCCAAGCAAGACGCGCCCCGAGGAGAGTCTTGCCACATGTCAACACTCGGTCTGACAGAGGGCATTCAGGAGGGCGGCCCAAGCAATACGCGCCCCGAGGAGCGTCTTGCCACATGTCACCACTGGGTCTGAATGAGCGCCTCCAGGAAAGAGGCCCAACCAAGACGCGCCCCGAGGAGTGTCTTGCCACATGCCAACACTGGGTCTGACTGAAAGCCTCCAGGAGAGAGGCCCAAGCAAGACGCGCCCCGAGGAGCGTCTTTCCACGTGTCACCACTGGGGATGACTGAGCGCCTCCAGGAGAGAGGCCCAAGCAAGACGCGCCCAGAGGAGCGTCTTGCCACATGTCAACACTGGGTCTGACTGAGCGCCTCCAGGAGAGAGGCCCAAGCAAGACGCGCCCCGAGGAGCGTCTTGCCACATGTCAACACTGGGTCTGACTGAGCGCCTCCAGGAGAGAGGCCCAAGCAAGACGCGCCCCGAGGATCGTCTTGCCACATGTCAGCACTGGGTCTGACTGAGCGCCTCCAGGAGAGAGGCCCCAGCAAGACGCGCCCCGAGGAGCGTCTTGCCTTATGTCAGCACTCGGTCTGACTGAGCGCCTCCAGGAGAGAGGCCCAAGCAAGACGCGCCCCGAGGAGCGTCTTGCCACATGTCAACAATGGGTCTGACTGAGGGCCTCCAGGAGAGAGGCCCAAGCAAGATGCGCCCGGAGGAGCGTCTTGCCACATGTCAACACTGGGTCTGACAGAGGGCCTCCAGGAGAGAGGCCCAAGCAAGACGCGCCCCGAGGAGCGTCTTGCCACATGTCACCTCTGGTTCTGACTGAGAGCCTCCAGGAGAGAGGCCCAAGCAAGACGCGCCCCGAGGAGCGTCTTGTCACATGTCAACACTGGGTCTGACTGAGGGCCTCCAGGAGAGAGGCCCAAGCAAGACGCGCCCCGAGGAGCGTCTTGCCTTATGTCAGCACTCGGTCTGACTGAGCGCCTCCAGGAGAGAGGCCCAAGCAAGAAGCGCCCCGAGGAGCGTCTTGCCACATGTCACCACTTGGTCTTACTGAGCGCCTCCAAGAGAGAGGCCCAAGCAACACGCGCCCCGAGGAGCGTCAGGCCACATGTCACTACTCAGTCTGACTGAGCGCCTCCAGGAGAGAGGCCCAAGCAAGAAGCGCCCCAAGGAGCGTCTTGCCACATGTCAACAATGGGTCTTACTGAGGGACTCCAGGAGAGAAGCCCAAGCAAGACGCGCCCCGAGGAGCTTCTTGCCACAGTACTCAGCACTCGGTCTGACTGAGCGCCTCCAGGAGAGAGGCCAAAGCAAGACGCGCCCCGAGGAGCGTCTTGACACATGTCAACACTGGGTCTGACAGAGGGCCTCCATGAGAGAGGCCCAAGCAAGACGCGCCCCGAGGAGTGTCTTGCCACATGTCAACACTGGGTCTAACAGAGGGCCTCCAGGAGAGAGGCCCAAGCAAGACGCGCCCCGAGGAGTGTCTTGCCACATGTCACCACTTGGTCTGACTGAGCGCCTCCAGGAGAGAGGCCCAAGCAACACGCGCCCCGAGGAGCGTCAGGCCACATGTCACTACTCAGTCTGACTAAGCGCCTCCAGGAGAGAGGCCCAAGCAAGTCGCGCCCCGAGGAGCGTCTTGCCACGTGTCAACACTGGGTCTGATTGAAGGCCTTCTGGAGAGAGGCCCAAGCAAGAAGCGCCCCGAGGAGCGTCTTGCCACATGTCAACAATGGTTCTTACTGAGGGCCTCCAGGAGAGAAGCCCAAGCAAGACGCGCCCCGAGGAGCGTCTTGCCACATGTCACTACTCGGTCTGTTTGAGCGCCTCTAGGAGAGTAGCCCAAGCAAGACGTGCCCCCAGGAGCGTCTTGCCACATGTCAACACTGGGTCTGACTGAGCGCCTCCAGGAGAGAGGCCAAAGAAGGACGCCCCCCGAGGAGCGTCTTGCCACAAGTCAACACTGGGTCTGACTGAGTGCCTCCATGAGAGAAGCCCCAGCAAGACGCGCCCCGAGGAGCGTCTTGCCACATGTCACTACTCGGTCTGTTTGAGCGCCTCTAGGAGAGTAGCCCAAGCAAGACGTGCCCCGAGGAGCATCTTGCCACATGTCAACAATGGGTCTGACTGAGGGCCTCCAGGAGAGAAGCCCAAGCAAGACGCGCCCCCAGGAGCGTCTTGCCACATGTCACACTGGGTCTGACTGAGCGCCTCCAGGAGAGAGGCCCAAGCAAGACATGCCCCGAGGAGTGTCTTGACACATGTCAACACTGGGTCTGACTGAGGGCCTCCATTAGAGAAGCCCAAAGAAGACGCGCCCCGAGGAGAGTCTTGCCACATGTCAACACTCGGTCTGACAGAGGGCATCCAGGAGAGAGGCCCAAGCAATACGCGCCCCGAGGAGCGTCTTGCCACATGTCACCACTGGGTCTGACTGAGCACCTCCAGGAGAGAGGCCCAACCAAGACGCGCCCCGAGGAGCGTCTTGCCACATGCCAACACTGGGTCTGACAGAGGGCCTCCAGGAGAGAGGCCCAACCAAGACGCGCCCCGAGGAGTGTCTTGCCACATGTCACCACTGGGTCTGACTGAGCGCCTCCAGGAGAGAGGCCCAAGCAAGACGCGCCCCGAGGAGCGTCTTGTCACATGTCAAAACTGGGTCTTACTGAGCGCCTCCAGGAGAGAGGCCCAAGCAAGACGCGCCCAAAGGAGCGTCTTGCAACATGTCAACAATGGGTCTGACTGAGGGCCTCCAGGAGAGAAGCCCAAGCAACACGCGGACCGAGGAGCGTCTTGCCACATGTCAGCACTCGGTCTGACTGAGCGCCTCCAGGAGAGAGGCCAAAGCAAGACGCGCCCCGAGGAGCGTCTTGCCACATGTCAACAATGGGTATGACTGAGGGCCTCCAGGAGAGAGGCCAAAGCAAGATGCGCCCTGAGGAGCGTCTTGACACATGTCAACACTGGGTCTGACAGAGGGCGTCCATGAGAGAGGCCCAAGCAAGACGCGCCCGGAGGAGTGTCTTGCCACATGTCAACACTTGGTCTGACTGAGCGCCTCCAGGAGAGAGGCCCAAGCAAGACGCGCCCCGAGGAGCGTCTTGCCACGTGTCAACACTGGGTCTGACTGAGCGCCTCCAGGAGAGAGGCCCAAGCAAGATGCGCCCCGAGGAGCGTCTTGCTAGTGTCACCACTGGGTCTGACTGAGCGCCTCCAGGAGAGAGGCCCAAGCAAGACAAGCCCCGAGGAGCGTCTTGCCACGTGTCAACACTTGGTCTGACTGAGCGCCTCCAGGAGAGAGGCCCAAGCAAGACGCGCCCCGAGGAGCGTCTTGCCACGTGTCAACACTGGGTCTGACTGAGCGCCTCCAGGAGAGAGGCCCAAGCAAGATGCGCCCCGAGGAGCGTCTTGCTAGTGTCACCACTGGGTCTGACTGAGCGCCTCCAGGAGAGAGGCCCAAGCAAGACACGCGCCCGAGGAGCGTCTTGCCACGTGTCAACACTGGGTCTGATTGAGGGCCTTCTGGAGAGAGGCCCAAGCAAGACGCGTCCCGAGGAGCGTCTTGCCACATGTCAACAATGGTTCTTACTGAGGGCCTCCAGGAGAGAAGCCCAAGCAAGACGCGCCCCGAGGAGCTTCTTGCCACATGTCAACAATGGGTATGACTGAGCGCCTCCAGGAGAGAGGCCAAAGCAAGACTTCCCCCGAGGAGCGTCTTGACACATGTCAACACTGGGTCTGACAGAGGGCCTCCATGAGAGAGGCCCAAGCAAGACGCGCCCCGAGGAGTGTCTTGCCAAATGTCAACACTGGGTCTGACAGAGCGCCTCAGGGAGAGAGGTCCAAGCAAGACGCGCCCCGAGGAGCGTCTTGCCACATGTCACTACTCGGTCTGACTGAGCGCCTCAGGGAGAGAGGTCCAAGCAAGACGCGCCCCGAGGAGCGTCTTGCCACATGTCAACACTGGGTCTGACTGAGTGCCTCCATGAGAGAAGCCCCAGCAAGACGCGCCCCGAGGAGTGTCTTGCCACATGTCACTACTCGGTCTGTTTGAGCGCCTCCAGGAGAGAAGCCCAAGCAAGACGTGCCCCGAGGAGCGTCTTGCCACATGTCAACAATGGGTCTGACTGAGGGCCTCCAGGAGAGTAGCCCAAGCAAGACGCGCCCCGAGGAGCGTCTTGCCACATGTCAACACTGGGTCTGACTGAGCGCCTCCAGGAGAGAGGCCCAAGCAAGACACGCCCCGAGGAGCGTCTTGACACATGTCAACACTGGGTCTGACTGAGGGCCTCCATGAGAGAAGCCCAACCAAGACGTGCCCTGAGGAATGTCTTGCCACATGCCAACACTGGGTCTGACAGAGGGCCTCCAGGAGAGAGGCCCAAGCAAGATGCGCCCCGAGGAGTGTCTTGCCACATGTCACCACTGGGTCTGACTGAGCGCCTCCAGGAGAGAGGCCCAAGCAAGACACGCCCCGAGGAGCGTCTTGACACATGTCAACACTGGGTCTGACTGAGGGCCTCCATGAGAGAAGCCCAACCAAGACGCGCCCTGAGGAATGTCTTGCCACATGCCAACACTGGGTCTGACAGAGGGCCTCCAGGAGAGAGGCCCAAGCAAGATGCGCCCCGAGGAGTGTCTTGCCACATGTCACCACTGGGTCTGACTGAGCGCCTCCAGGAGAGAGGCCCAAGCAAGACGCGCCCCGAGGAGCGTCTTGTCACATGTCAACACTGGGTCTTTCTGAGCGCCTCCAGGAGAGAAGCCCAAGCAAGACGCGCCCCGAGGAGCGTCTTTCCACATGTCAGCACTCGGTCTGACTGAGCGCCTGCAGGAGAGAGGCCCAAGCAAGACGCGCCCCGAGGAGCGTCTTGCAACATGTCAACAATGGGTCTGACTGAGGGCCTCTAGGAGAGAAGCCCAAGCAACACGCGGCCCGAGGAGTGTCTTGACACATGTCAACACTGGGTCTGACAGAGGGCCTCCATGAGAGAGGCCCAAGCAAGACGCGCCCCGAGGAGTGTCTTGCCACATGTCAACACTGGGTCTGACTGAGCGCCTCCAGGAGAGAGGCCCAAGCAAGACGCGCCCCGAGGAATGTCTTGCCACGTGTCAACACTGGGTCTGACTGAGTGCCTCCAGGAGAGAGGCCCAAGCAAGATGCGCCCCGAGGAGCGTCTTGCCACGTAACACCACTGGCTCTGACTGAGCGCCTCCAGGAGAGAGGCCCAAGCAAGACGCGCCCCGAGGTGCGTCTTGCCACGTGTCACCACTGGGTCTGATTGAGCGCCTCCAGGAGAGAGGCCCCAGCAAGACACGCCCCGAGGAGCTTCTTGCCTTATGTCAGCACTCGGTCTGACTGAGCGCCTCCAGGAGAGAGGCCCAAGCAAGACGCGCCCCGAGGAGCGTCTTGCGACATGTCACTACTCGGTCTAACTGAGCGCCTCCAGGAGAGAGGTCCAAGCATGACGCGCCCCGAGGAGCGTCTTGCCACATGTCACTACTCGGTCTGACTGAGCGCCTCCAGGAGAGAGGCCCAAGCAAGACGTGCCCCGAGGAGCGTCTTGCCACATGTCAACACTGGGTCTGACCGAGCGCCTCCAGGAGAGAGGCCCAAGCAAGACGCGCTCCGAGGAGCGTCAGGCCAAATGTCACTACTCAGTCTGACTGAGCGCCTCCAGGAGAGAGGCCCAAGCAAGATGCGCCCCGAGGAGCGTCTTGCCACATGTCAACACTGGGTCTGATTGAGGGCCTTCTGGAGAAAGGCACAAGCAAGACGCGCCCCGAGGAGCGTCTTGCCACATGTCAACAATGGGTCTTACTGAGGGTCTGCAGGAGAAAGGCCAAAGCAAGATGCGCCCGGAGGAAAGTCTTGCCACATGTCAACACTGGGTCTGACAGAGGGCCTCCAGGAGAGAGGCTGAAGCAAGACGCGCCCCGAGGAGTGTCTTGCCACATGTCACCACTGGGTCTGACTGAGCGCCTCCAGGAGAGAGGCCCAAGCAAGACGCGCCCCGAGGAGCGTCTTGTCACATGTCAAAACTGGGTCTTACTGAGCGCCTCCAGGAGAGAGGCCCAAGCAAGACGCGCCCAAAGGAGCGTCTTGCAAGATGTCAACAATGGGTCTGACTGAGGGCCTCCAGGAGAGAAGCCCAAGCAACACGCGGCCCGAGGAGCGTCTTGCCACATGTCAGCACTCGGTCTGACTGAGCGCCTCCAGGAGAGAGGCCAAAGCAAGACGCGCCCCGAGGAGCGTCTTGCCACATGTCAACAATGGGTATGACTGAGGGCCTCCAGGAGAGAGGCCAAAGCAAGATGCGCCCTGAGGAGCGTCTTGACACATGTCAACACTGGGTCTGACAGAGGGCGTCCATGAGAGAGGCCCAAGCAAGACGCGCCCGGAGGAGTGTCTTGCCACATGTCAACACTTGGTCTGACTGAGCGCCTCCAGGAGAGAGGCCCAAGCAAGACGCGCCCCGAGGAGCGTCTTGCCACGTGTCAACACTGGGTCTGACTGAGCGCCTCCAGGAGAGAGGCCCAAGCAAGATGCGCCCCGAGGAGCGTCTTGCTAGTGTCACCACTGGGTCTGACTGAGCGCCTCCAGGAGAGAGGCCCAAGCAAGACACGCGCCCGAGGAGCGTCTTGCCACGTGTCAACACTGGGCCTGATTGAGGGCCTTCTGGAGAGAGGCCCAAGCAAGACGCGTCCCGAGGAGCGTCTTGCCACATGTCAACAATGGGTATGACTGAGCGCCTCCAGGAGAGAGGCCAAAGCAAGACTTCCCCCGAGGAGCGTCTTGACACATGTCAACACTGGGTCTGACAGAGGGCCTCCATGAGAGAGGCCCAAGCAAGACGCGCCCCGAGGAGTGTCTTGCCAAATGTCAACACTGGGTCTGACAGAGCGCCTCAGGGAGAGAGGTCCAAGCAAGACGCGCCCCGAGGAGCGTCTTGCCACATGTCACTACTCGGTCTGACTGAGCGCCTCAGGGAGAGAGGTCCAAGCAAGACGTGCCCCGAGGAGCGTCTTGCCACATGTCAACAATGGGTCTGACTGAGGGCCTCCAGGAGAGTAGCCCAAGCAAGACGCGCCCCGAGGAGCGTCTTGCCACATGTCAACACTGGGTCTGACTGAGCGCCTCCAGGAGAGAGGCCCAAGCAAGACACGCCCCGAGGAGCGTCTTGACACATGTCAACACTGGGTCTGACTGAGGGCCTCCATGAGAGAAGCCCAACCAAGACGCGCCCTGAGGAATGTCTTGCCACATGCCAACACTGGGTCTGACAGAGGGCCTCCAGGAGAGAGGCCCAAGCAAGATGCGCCCCGAGGAGTGTCTTGCCACATGTCACCACTGGGTCTGACTGAGCGCCTGCAGGAGAGAGGCCCAAGCAAGACGCGCCCCGAGGAGCGTCTTGTCACATGTCAACACTGGGTCTTTCTGAGCGCCTCCAGGAGAGAAGCCCAAGCAAGACGCGCCCCGAGGAGCGTCTTTCCACATGTCAGCACTCGGTCTGACTGAGCGCCTGCAGGAGAGAGGCCCAAGCAAGACGCGCCCCGAGGAGCGTCTTGCAACTGGTCAACAATGGGTCTGACTGAGGGCCTCTAGGAGAGAAGCCCAAGCAACACGCGGCCCGAGGAGTGTCTTGCCACATGTCAGCACTCGGTCTGACTGAGCGCCTCCAGGAGAGAGGCCAAAGCAAGACGCGCCCCGAGGAGTGTCTTGCCACATGTCAACAATGGGTATGACTGAGGGCGTCCAGGAGAGAAGCCCAAGCAAGACGCGCCCTGAGGAGCGTCTTGACACATGTCAACACTGGGTCTGACAGAGGGCCTCCAGGAGAGAGGCCAAAGGAAGACGCGCCCCGAGGAGCGTCTTGACACATGTCAACACTGGGTCTGACAGAGGGCCTCCATGAGAGAGGCCCAAGCAAGACACGCCCCGAGGAGTGTCTTGCCACATGTCAACACTGGGTCTGACTGAGCGCCTCCAGGAGAGAGGCCCAAGCAAGACGCGCCCCGAGGAATGTCTTGCCACGTGTCAACACTGGGTCTGACTGAGTGCCTCCAGGAGAGAGGCCCAAGCAAGATGCGCCCCGAGGAGCGTCTTGCCACGTAACACCACTGGCTCTGACTGAGCGCCTCCAGGAGAGAGGCCCAAGCAAGACGCGCCCCGAGGTGCGTCTTGCCACGTGTCACCACTGGGTCTGATTGAGCGCCTCCAGGAGAGAGGCCCCAGCAAGACACGCCCCGAGGAGCGTCTTGCCTTATGTCAGCACTCGGTCTGACTGAGCGCCTCCAGGAGAGAGGCCCAAGCAAGACGCGCCCCGAGGAGCGTCTTGCGACATGTCACTACTCGGTCTAACTGAGCGCCTCCAGGAGAGAGGTCCAAGCATGACGCGCCCCGAGGAGCGTCTTGCCACATGTCACTACTCGGTCTGACTGAGCGCCTCCAGGAGAGAGGCCCAAGCAAGACGTGCCCCGAGGAGCGTCTTGCCACATGTCAACACTGGGTCTGACCGAGCGCCTCCAGGAGAGAGGCCCAAGCAAGACGCGCCCCGAGGAGCGTCAGGCCACATGTCACTACTCAGTCTGACTGAGCGCCTCCAGGAGAGAGGCCCAAGCAAGATGCGCCCCGAGGAGCGTCTTGCCACATGTCAACACTGGGTCTGATTGAGGGCCTTCTGGAGAAAGGCACAAGCAAGACGCGCCCCGAGGAGCGTCTTGCCACATGTCAACAATGGGTCTTACTGAGGGTCTGCAGGAGAAAGGCCAAAGCAAGATGCGCCCGGAGGAAAGTCTTGCCACATGTCAACACTGGGTCTGACAGAGGGCCTCCAGGAGAGAGGCTGAAGCAAGACGCGCCCCGAGGAGCGTCTTGCCACATGTCACCTCTGGTTCTGACTGAGCGCCTCCAGGAGAGAGGCCCAAGCAAGACGCGCACCGAGGAGCGTCTTGCCACATGTCAACAATGGGTTTGACTGAGGGCCTCCAGGAGAGAAGGCCAAGCAAGACGCGCCCCGTGGAACGTCTTGACACATGTCAACACTGGGTCTGACAGAGGGCCTCCAGGAGAGAGGCCCAAGCAAGACGCGCCCCGAGGAGTGTCTTGCCACATGTCACCACTGGGTCTGACTGAGCGCCTCCAGGAGAGAGGCCCAAGCAAGACGCGCCCCGAGGAGCGTCAGACCACATGTCACTACTCAGTCCGACTGAGCGCCTCCAGGAGAGAGGCCCAAGCAAGACGCGCCCCGAGGAGAGTCTTGCCACGTGTCAACACTGGGTATGATTGAGGGCCTTCTGGAGAGAGGCCCAAGCAAGACGCGCCCCGAGGAGCGTCTTGCCACATGTCAACAATGGGTCTGACTGAGGGCCTCCAGGAGAGATGCCCAAGCAAGACGCGCCCCGAGGAGCTTCTTGCCACATGTCAGCACTCGGTCTGACTGAGCGCCTCCAGGAGAGAGGCCAAAGCAAGACGCGCCCCGAGGAGCGTCTTGCCACATGTCAACACTGGGTCTGACTTAGCGCCTCCAGGAGAGCGGCCCAAGCAAGATGCGCCCCGAGGAGCGTCATGCCACGTGTCACCACTGGGTCTGACTGAGCTCCTCCAGGAGAGAGGCCCAAGCAAGACGCGCCCCGAGGAGCGTCTTGCCACGTGTCACCACTGGGTCTGATAGAACACCTCCAGGAGAGAGGCCCCAGCAAGACGCGCCCCGAGGAGCGTCTTGCCTTATGTCAGCACTCGGTCTGACTGAGCGCCTCCAGGAGAGAGGCCCAAGCATGACACGCACTGAGGAGCGTCTTGCCACATGTCACTACTCGGTCTGACTGAGCGCCTCCAGGAGAGAGGCCCAAGCAAGACGTGCCCCGAGGAGCGTCTTGCCACATGTCTACAATGGGTCTGACTGAGGGCCTACAGGAGAGAAGCCCAAGCAAGATGCGCCCCAAGGAGCGTCTTGCCACATGTCAACACTGGGTCTGACTGAGAGCCTCCAGGAGAGAGGCCCAAATGAGACGCGCCCCGAGGAGCGTCTTGCCACATGTCAACAATGGGTCTGACTGAGGGCCTCCAGGAGAGAAGCCCAAGCAAGACGCGCCCCGAGGAGCGTCTTGCAACATGTCAGCACTCGGTCTGACTGAGCGCCTCCAGGAGAGAGGCCCAAGCAAGACGTGCCCCGAGGAGCATCTTGCCACATGTCAACACTGGGTCTGACGGAGCGCCTCCAGGAGAGAGGCCCAAGCAAGACGCACCCCGAGGAGCGTCTTGCCACATGTGAACACTGGGTCTGACTGAGCGCCTCCAGGAGAGAGGCCCAAGCAAGACGCGCCCGGAGGAGCGTCTTGCCACATGTCAGCACTCGGTCTGACTGAGCGCCTCCAGGAGAGAGGCCCAAGCAAGACGCGCCCCGAGGAGCATCTTGACACATGTCTCCTCTGGGTCTGACTGAGCGCCTCCAGGAGAGAGGCCCAAGCAAGACGTGCCCCGAGGAGCGTCTTGCAACATGTCAACACTGGGTCTGACTGAGTGCCTCCATGAGAGAAGCCCCAGCAAGACGCGCCCCGAGGAGCGTCTTGCCACATGTCAACACTGGGTCTGATTGAGGGCCTTCTGGAGAAAGGCACAAGCAAGACGCGCCCCGAGGAGCGTCTCGCCACATGTCAACAATTGGTCTTACTGAGGGTCTGCAGGAGAAAGGCCCAAGCAAGACGCGCACCGAGGAGCGTCTTGCCACATGTCAACAATGGGTCTGACTGAGGGCCTCCAGGAAAGAAGCCCAAGCAACACGCGGCCCGAGGAGCGTCTTGCCACATGTCAGCACTCGGTCTGACTGAGCCCCTCCAGGAGAGAGGCCCAAGCAAGACGCGCCCCGAGGAGCGTCTTGCCACATGTCAACAATGGGTTTGACTGAGGGCCTCCAGGAGAGAAGGCCAAGCAAGACGCGCCCCGTGGAACGTCTTGACACATGTCAACACTGGGTCTGACTGAGTGCCTCCATGAGAGAAGCCCCAGCAAGACGCGCCCCGAGGAGTGTCTTGCCACATGTCACTACTCGGTCTGTTTGAGCGCCTCCAGGAGAGAAGCCCAAGCAAGACGTGCCATGAGGAGCGTCTTGCCACATGTCAACAATGGGTCTGACTGAGGGCCTCCAGGAGAGTAGCCCAAGCAAGACGCGCCCCGAGGAGCGTCTTGCCACATGTCAACACTGGGTCTGACTGAGCGCCTCCAGGAGAGAGGCCCAAGCAAGACACGCCCCGAGGAGCGTCTTGACACATGTCAACACTGGGTCTGACTGAGGGCCTCCATGAGAGAAGCCCAACCAAGACGCGCCCTGAGGAATGTCTTGCCACATGCCAACACTGGGTCTGACAGAGGGCCTCCAGGAGAGAGGCCCAAGCAAGATGCGCCCCGAGGAGTGTCTTGCCACATGTCAACACTGGGTCTGACTGAGCGCCTCCAGGAGAGAGGCCCAAGCAAGACGCGCCCCGAGGAATGTCTTGCCACGTGTCAACACTGGGTCTGACTGAGTGCCTCCAGGAGAGAGGCCCAAGCAAGATGCGCCCCGAGGAGCGTCTTGCCACGTAACACCACTGGCTCTGACTGAGCGCCTCCAGGAGAGAGGCCCAAGCAAGACGCGCCCCGAGGTGCGTCTTGCCACGTGTCACCACTGGGTCTGATTGAGCGCCTCCAGGAGAGAGGCCCCAGCAAGACACGCCCCGAGGAGCTTCTTGCCTTATGTCAGCACTCGGTCTGACTGAGCGCCTCCAGGAGAGAGGCCCAAGCAAGACGCGCCCCGAGGAGCGTCTTGCGACATGTCACTACTCGGTCTAACTGAGCGCCTCCAGGAGAGAGGTCCAAGCATGACGCGCCCCGAGGAGCGTCTTGCCACATGTCACTACTCGGTCTGACTGAGCGCCTCCAGGAGAGAGGCCCAAGCAAGACGTGCCCCGAGGAGCGTCTTGCCACATGTCAACACTGGGTCTGACCGAGCGCCTCCAGGAGAGAGGCCCAAGCAAGACGCGCTCCGAGGAGCGTCAGGCCAAATGTCACTACTCAGTCTGACTGAGCGCCTCCAGGAGAGAGGCCCAAGCAAGATGCGCCCCGAGGAGCGTCTTGCCACATGTCAACACTGGGTCTGATTGAGGGCCTTCTGGAGAAAGGCACAAGCAAGACGCGCCCCGAGGAGCGTCTTGCCACATGTCAACAATGGGTCTTACTGAGGGTCTGCAGGAGAAAGGCCAAAGCAAGATGCGCCCGGAGGAAAGTCTTGCCACATGTCAACACTGGGTCTGACAGAGGGCCTCCAGGAGAGAGGCTGAAGCAAGACGCGCCCCGAGGAGTGTCTTGCCACATGTCACCACTGGGTCTGACTGAGCGCCTCCAGGAGAGAGGCCCAAGCAAGACGCGCCCCGAGGAGCGTCTTGTCACATGTCAAAACTGGGTCTTACTGAGCGCCTCCAGGAGAGAGGCCCAAGCAAGACGCGCCCAAAGGAGCGTCTTGCAAGATGTCAACAATGGGTCTGACTGAGGGCCTCCAGGAGAGAAGCCCAAGCAACACGCGGCCCGAGGAGCGTCTTGCCACATGTCAGCACTCGGTCTGACTGAGCGCCTCCAGGAGAGAGGCCAAAGCAAGACGCGCCCCGAGGAGCGTCTTGCCACATGTCAACAATGGGTATGACTGAGGGCCTCCAGGAGAGAGGCCAAAGCAAGATGCGCCCTGAGGAGCGTCTTGACACATGTCAACACTGGGTCTGACAGAGGGCGTCCATGAGAGAGGCCCAAGCAAGACGCGCCCGGAGGAGTGTCTTGCCACATGTCAACACTTGGTCTGACTGAGCGCCTCCAGGAGAGAGGCCCAAGCAAGACGCGCCCCGAGGAGCGTCTTGCCACGTGTCAACACTGGGTCTGACTGAGCGCCTCCAGGAGAGAGGCCCAAGCAAGATGCGCCCCGAGGAGCGTCTTGCTAGTGTCACCACTGGGTCTGACTGAGCGCCTCCAGGAGAGAGGCCCAAGCAAGACACGCCCCGAGGAGCGTCTTGCCACGTGTCAACACTTGGTCTGACTGAGCGCCTCCAGGAGAGAGGCCCAAGCAAGACGCGCCCCGAGGAGCGTCTTGCCACGTGTCAACACTGGGTCTGACTGAGCGCCTCCAGGAGAGAGGCCCAAGCAAGATGCGCCCCGAGGAGCGTCTTGCTAGTGTCACCACTGGGTCTGACTGAGCGCCTCCAGGAGAGAGGCCCAAGCAAGACACGCGCCCGAGGAGCGTCTTGCCACGTGTCAACACTGGGCCTGATTGAGGGCCTTCTGGAGAGAGGCCCAAGCAAGACGCGTCCCGAGGAGCGTCTTGCCACATGTCAACAATGGGTATGACTGAGCGCCTCCAGGAGAGAGGCCAAAGCAAGACTTCCCCCGAGGAGCGTCTTGACACATGTCAACACTGGGTCTGACAGAGGGCCTCCATGAGAGAGGCCCAAGCAAGACGCGCCCCGAGGAGTGTCTTGCCAAATGTCAACACTGGGTCTGACAGAGCGCCTCAGGGAGAGAGGTCCAAGCAAGACGCGCCCCGAGGAGCGTCTTGCCACATGTCACTACTCGGTCTGACTGAGCGCCTCAGGGAGAGAGGTCCAAGCAAGACGTGCCCCGAGGAGCGTCTTGCCACATGTCAACAATGGGTCTGACTGAGGGCCTCCAGGAGAGTAGCCCAAGCAAGACGCGCCCCGAGGAGCGTCTTGCCACATGTCAACACTGGGTCTGACTGAGCGCCTCCAGGAGAGAGGCCCAAGCAAGACACGCCCCGAGGAGCGTCTTGACACATGTCAACACTGGGTCTGACTGAGGGCCTCCATGAGAGAAGCCCAACCAAGACGCGCCCTGAGGAATGTCTTGCCACATGCCAACACTGGGTCTGACAGAGGGCCTCCAGGAGAGAGGCCCAAGCAAGATGCGCCCCGAGGAGTGTCTTGCCACATGTCACCACTGGGTCTGACTGAGCGCCTGCAGGAGAGAGGCCCAAGCAAGACGCGCCCCGAGGAGCGTCTTGTCACATGTCAACACTGGGTCTTTCTGAGCGCCTCCAGGAGAGAAGCCCAAGCAAGACGCGCCCCGAGGAGCGTCTTTCCACATGTCAGCACTCGGTCTGACTGAGCGCCTGCAGGAGAGAGGCCCAAGCAAGACGCGCCCCGAGGAGCGTCTTGCAACTGGTCAACAATGGGTCTGACTGAGGGCCTCTAGGAGAGAAGCCCAAGCAACACGCGGCCCGAGGAGTGTCTTGCCACATGTCAGCACTCGGTCTGACTGAGCGCCTCCAGGAGAGAGGCCAAAGCAAGACGCGCCCCGAGGAGCGTCTTGCCACATGTCAACAATGGGTATGACTGAGGGCGTCCAGGAGAGAAGCCCAAGCAAGACGCGCCCTGAGGAGCGTCTTGACACATGTCAACACTGGGTCTGACAGAGGGCCTCCAGGAGAGAGGCCAAAGGAAGACGCGCCCCGAGGAGCGTCTTGACACATGTCAACACTGGGTCTGACAGAGGGCCTCCATGAGAGAGGCCCAAGCAAGACACGCCCCGAGGAGTGTCTTGCCACATGTCAACACTGGGTCTGACTGAGCGCCTCCAGGAGAGAGGCCCAAGCAAGACGCGCCCCGAGGAATGTCTTGCCACGTGTCAACACTGGGTCTGACTGAGTGCCTCCAGGAGAGAGGCCCAAGCAAGATGCGCCCCGAGGAGCGTCTTGCCACGTAACACCACTGGCTCTGACTGAGCGCCTCCAGGAGAGAGGCCCAAGCAAGACGCGCCCCGAGGTGCGTCTTGCCACGTGTCACCACTGGGTCTGATTGAGCGCCTCCAGGAGAGAGGCCCCAGCAAGACACGCCCCGAGGAGCGTCTTGCCTTATGTCAGCACTCGGTCTGACTGAGCGCCTCCAGGAGAGAGGCCCAAGCAAGACGCGCCCCGAGGAGCGTCTTGCGACATGTCACTACTCGGTCTAACTGAGCGCCTCCAGGAGAGAGGTCCAAGCATGACGCGCCCCGAGGAGCGTCTTGCCACATGTCACTACTCGGTCTGACTGAGCGCCTCCAGGAGAGAGGCCCAAGCAAGACGTGCCCCGAGGAGCGTCTTGCCACATGTCAACACTGGGTCTGACCGAGCGCCTCCAGGAGAGAGGCCCAAGCAAGACGCGCCCCGAGGAGCGTCAGGCCACATGTCACTACTCAGTCTGACTGAGAGTCTCCAGGAGAGAGGCCCAAGCAAGATGCGCCCCGAGGAGCGTCTTGCCACATGTCAACACTGGGTCTGATTGAGGGCCTTCTGGAGAAAGGCACAAGCAAGACGCGCCCCGAGGAGCGTCTTGCCACATGTCAACAATGGGTCTTACTGAGGGTCTGCAGGAGAAAGGCCAAAGCAAGATGCGCCCGGAGGAAAGTCTTGCCACATGTCAACACTGGGTCTGACAGAGGGCCTCCAGGAGAGAGGCTGAAGCAAGACGCGCCCCGAGGAGCGTCTTGCCACATGTCACCTCTGGTTCTGACTGAGCGCCTCCAGGAGAGAGGCCCAAGCAAGACGCGCACCGAGGAGCGTCTTGCCACATGTCAACAATGGGTTTGACTGAGGGCCTCCAGGAGAGAAGGCCAAGCAAGACGCGCCCCGTGGAACGTCTTGACACATGTCAACACTGGGTCTGACAGAGGGCCTCCAGGAGAGAGGCCCAAGCAAGACGCGCCCCGAGGAGTGTCTTGCCACATGTCACCACTGGGTCTGACTGAGCGCCTCCAGGAGAGAGGCCCAAGCAAGACGCGCCCCGAGGAGCGTCAGACCACATGTCACTACTCAGTCCGACTGAGCGCCTCCAGGAGAGAGGCCCAAGCAAGACGCGCCCCGAGGAGAGTCTTGCCACGTGTCAACACTGGGTATGATTGAGGGCCTTCTGGAGAGAGGCCCAAGCAAGACGCGCCCCGAGGAGCGTCTTGCCACATGTCAACAATGGGTCTGACTGAGGGCCTCCAGGAGAGATGCCCAAGCAAGACGCGCCCCGAGGAGCTTCTTGCCACATGTCAGCACTCGGTCTGACTGAGCGCCTCCAGGAGAGAGGCCAAAGCAAGACGCGCCCCGAGGAGCGTCTTGCCACATGTCAACACTGGGTCTGACTTAGCGCCTCCAGGAGAGCGGCCCAAGCAAGATGCGCCCCGAGGAGCGTCATGCCACGTGTCACCACTGGGTCTGACTGAGCTCCTCCAGGAGAGAGGCCCAAGCAAGACGCGCCCCGAGGAGCGTCTTGCCACGTGTCACCACTGGGTCTGATAGAACACCTCCAGGAGAGAGGCCCCAGCAAGACGCGCCCCGAGGAGCGTCTTGCCTTATGTCAGCACTCGGTCTGACTGAGCGCCTCCAGGAGAGAGGCCCAAGCATGACACGCACTGAGGAGCGTCTTGCCACATGTCACTACTCGGTCTGACTGAGCGCCTCCAGGAGAGAGGCCCAAGCAAGACGTGCCCCGAGGAGCGTCTTGCCACATGTCAACAATGGGTCTGACTGAGGGCCTACAGGAGAGAAGCCCAAGCAAGATGCGCCCCAAGGAGCGTCTTGCCACATGTCAACACTGGGTCTGACTGAGAGCCTCCAGGAGAGAGGCCCAAATGAGACGCGCCCCGAGGAGCGTCTTGCCACATGTCAACAATGGGTCTGACTGAGGGCCTCCAGGAGAGAAGCCCAAGCAAGACGCGCCCCGAGGAGCGTCTTGCAACATGTCAGCACTCGGTCTGACTGAGCGCCTCCAGGAGAGAGGCCCAAGCAAGACGTGCCCCGAGGAGCATCTTGCCACATGTCAACACTGGGTCTGACGGAGCGCCTCCAGGAGAGAGGCCCAAGCAAGACGCACCCCGAGGAGCGTCTTGCCACATGTGAACACTGGGTCTGACTGAGCGCCTCCAGGAGAGAGGCCCAAGCAAGACGCGCCCGGAGGAGCGTCTTGCCACATGTCAGCACTCGGTCTGACTGAGCGCCTCCAGGAGAGAGGCCCAAGCAAGACGCGCCCCGAGGAGCATCTTGACACATGTCTCCTCTGGGTCTGACTGAGCGCCTCCAGGAGAGAGGCCCAAGCAAGACGTGCCCCGAGGAGCGTCTTGCAACATGTCAACACTGGGTCTGACTGAGTGCCTCCATGAGAGAAGCCCCAGCAAGACGCGCCCCGAGGAGCGTCTTGCCACATGTCAACACTGGGTCTGATTGAGGGCCTTCTGGAGAAAGGCACAAGCAAGACGCGCCCCGAGGAGCGTCTTGCCACATGTCAACAATTGGTCTTACTGAGGGCCTCCAGGAAAGAAGCCCAAGCAACACGCGGCCCGAGGAGCGTCTTGCCACATGTCAGCACTCTGTCTGACTGAGCCCCTCCAGGAGAGAGGCCCAAGCAAGACGCGCCCCGAGGAGCGTCTTGCCACATGTCAACAATGGGTTTGACTGAGGGCCTCCAGGAGAGAAGGCCAAGCAAGACGCGCCCCGTGGAACGTCTTGACACATGTCAACACTGGGTCTGACAGAGGGCCTCCAGGAGAGAGGCCCAAGCAAGACGCGCCCCGAGGAGTGTCTTGCCACATGTCACCACTGGGTCTGACTGAGCGCCTCCAGGAGAGAGGCCCAAGCAAGACGCGCCCCGAGGAGCGTCAGACCACATGTCACTACTCAGTCTGACTGAGCGCCTCCAGGAGAGAGGCCCAAGCAAGACGCGCCCCGAGGAGCGTCTTGCCACATGTCAACACTGGGTATGATTGAGGGCCTTCTGGAGAGAGGCCCAAGCAAGACGCGCCCCGAGGAGCGTCTTGCCACATGTCAACAATGGGTCTGACTGAGGGCCTCCAGGAGAGAAGCCCAAGCAAGACGCGCCCCGAGGAGCTTCTTGCCACATGTCAGTACTCGGTCTGACTGAGCGCCTCCAGGAGAGAGGCCAAAGCAAGACGCGCCCCGAGGAGCGTCTTGCCACAAGTCAACACTGGGTCTGACTTAGCGCCTCCAGGAGAGCGGCCCAAGCAAGATGCGCCCCGAGGAGCGTCCTGCCACGTGTCACCACTGGGTCTGACTGAGCTCCTCCAGGAGAGAGGCCCAAGCAAGACGCGCCCCGAGGAGCGTCTTGCCACGTGTCACCACTGGGTCTGATAGAACACCTCCAGGAGAGAGGCCCCAGCAAGACGCGCCCCGAGGAGCGTCTTGCCTTATGTCAGCACTCGGTCTGACTGAGCGCCTCCAGGAGAGAGGCCCAAGCATGAAACGCACCGAGGAGCGTCTTGCCACATGTCACTACTCGGTCTGACTGAGCGCCTCTAGGAGAGAGGCCCAAGCAAGACGTGCCCCGAGGAGCGTCTTGCCACATGTCAACAATGGGTCTGACTGAGGGCCTACAGGAGAGAAGCCCAAGCAAGATGCGCCCCGAGGAGCGTCTTGCCACATGTCAACACTGGGTCTGACTGAGAGCCTCCAGGAGAGAGGCCCAAATGAGACGCGCCCCGAGGAGCGTCTTGCCACATGTCAACAATGGGTCTGACTGAGGGCCTCCAGGAGAGAAGCCCAAGCAAGACGCGCCCCGAGGAGCGTCTTGCAACATGTCAGCACTCGGTCTGACTGAGCGCCTCCAGGAGAGAGGCCCAAGCAAGACGTGCCCCGAGGAGCGTCTTGCCACATGTCAACACTGGGTCTGACGGAGCGCCTCCAGGAGAGAGGCCCAAGCAAGACGCACCCCGAGGAGCGTCTTGTCACATGTCACTACTCGGTCTGACTGAGCGCCTCCAGGAGAGAGGCCCAAGCAAGACGTGCCCCGAGGAGCGTCTTGCCACATGTCAACAATGGGTCTGACTGAGGGCCTCCAGGAGAGAAGCCCAAGCAAGAAGTGCCCCGAGGAGCGTCTTGCCACATGTCAACACTGGGTCTGACTGAGCGCCTCCAGGAGAGAGGCCCAAGCAAGACACGCCCCGAGGAGCTTCTTGACACATGTCAACACTGGGTCTGACTGAGGGCCTCCATGAGAGAAGCCCAAGCAAGACGCGCCCCGAGGAGAGTCTTGCCACATGTCAACACTGGGTCTGACAGAGGGCATCCAGGAGAGAGGCCCAAGCAATACGCGCCCCGAGGTGCGTCTTGCCACATGTCACCACTGGGTCTGACTGAGCGCCTCCAGGAGAGAGGCCCAAGCAAGACGCGCCCCGAGGAGCGTCTTGCCACGTGTCAACACTGGGTCTGATTGAGGGCCTTCTGGAGAGAGGCCCAAGCAAGACGCGCCCCGAGGAGCGTCTTGCCACATGTCACCTCTGGTTCTGACTGAGGGCCTCCAGGAGAGAAGCCCAAGCAACACGCGGCTCGAGGAGCGTCTTGCCACATGTCAGCACTCGGTCTGACTGAGCGCCTCCAGGAGAGAGGCCCAAGCAAGACGCGCCCCGCGGAGCGTCTTGACACATGTCAACACTGGGTCTGACAGAGGGCCTCCATGAGAGAGGCCCAAGCAAGACGCGCCCCGAGGAGTGTCTTGCCAAATGTCAACACTGGGTCTGACTGAGCGCCTCAGGGAGAGAGGTCCAAGCAAGACGCGCCCCGAGGAGCGTCTTGCCACATGTCACTACTCGGTCTGACTGAGCGCCTCAGGGAGAGAGGTCCAAGCAAGACGTGCCCCGAGGAGCGTCTTGCCACATGTCAACACTGGGTCTGACTGAGTGCCTCCATGAGAGAAGCCCCAGCAAGACGCGCCCCGAGGAGCGTCTTGCCACATGTCACTACTCGGTCTGTTTGAGCGCCTCCAGGAGAGAGGCCCAAGCAAGACGTGCCCCGAGGAGCGTCTTGCCACATGTCAACAATGGGTCTGACTGAGGGCCTCCAGGAGAGAAGCCCAAGCAATACGCGCCCCGAGGAGCGTCTTGCCACATGTCACCACTGGGTCTGACTGAGCGCCTCCAGGAGAGAGACCCAACCAAGACGCGCCCCGAGGAGTGTCTTGCCACATGTCACCACTGGGTCTGACTGAGCGCCTCCAGGAGAGAGGCCCAAGCAAGACGCGCCCCGAGGAGCGTCTTGTCACATGTCAACACTGGGTCTTTCTGAGCGCCTCCAGGAGAGAGGCCCAAGCAAGACGCGCCCCGAGGAGCGTCTTGTCACATGTCACTACTCGGTCTGACTGAGCGCCTCCAGGAGAGAGGCCCAAGCAAGACACGCCCCGAGGAGCGTCTTGCCACATGTCAACAATGGGTCTGACTGAGGGCCTCCAGGAGAGAAGCCCAAGCAACACGCGGCTCGAGGAGCGTCTTGCCACATGTCAGCACTCGGTCTGACTGAGCGCCTCCAGGAGAGAGGCCCAAGCAAGACGCGCCCCGCGGAGCGTCTTGACACATGTCAACACTGGGTCTGACAGAGGGCCTCCATGAGAGAGGCCCAAGCAAGACGCGCCCCGAGGAGTGTCTTGCCAAATGTCAACACTGGGTCTGACAGAGCGCCTCAGGGAGAGAGGTCCAAGCAAGACGCGCCCCGAGGAGCGTCTTGCCACATGTCACTACTCGGTCTGACTGAGCGCCTCAGGGAGAGAGGTCCAAGCAAGACGTGCCCCGAGGAGCGTCTTGCCACATGTCAACACTGGGTCTGACTGAGTGCCTCCATGAGAGAAGCCCCAGCAAGACGCGCCCCGAGGAGCGTCTTGCCACATGTCACTACTCGGTCTGTTTGAGCGCCTCCAGGAGAGAGGCCCAAGCAAGACGTGCCCCGAGGAGCGTCTTGCCACATGTCAACAATGGGTCTGACTGAGGGCCTCCAGGAGAGAAGCCCAAGCAATACGCGCCCCGAGGAGCGTCTTGCCACATGTCACCACTGGGTCTGACTGAGCGCCTCCAGGAGAGAGACCCAACCAAGACGCGCCCCGAGGAGTGTCTTGCCACATGTCACCACTGGGTCTGACTGAGCGCCTCCAGGAGAGAGGCCCAAGCAAGACGCGCCCCGAGGAGCGTCTTGTCACATGTCAACACTGGGTCTTTCTGAGCGCCTCCAGGAGAGAGGCCCAAGCAAGACGCGCCCCGAGGAGCGTCTTGTCACATGTCACTACTCGGTCTGACTGAGCGCCTCCAGGAGAGAGGCCCAAGCAAGACGTGCCCCGTTGAGCGTCTTGCCACATGTCAACAATGGGTCTGACTGAGGGCCTCCAGGAGAGAAGCCCAAGCAAGAAGCGCCCCGAGGAGCGTCTTGCCACATGTCAACACTGGGTCTGACTGAGCGCCTCCAGGAGAGAGGCCCAAGCAAGAAGCGCCCCGAGGAGCGTCTTGCCACGTGTCAACACTGGGTCTGATTGAGGGCCTTCTTGAGAGAGGCCCAAGCAAGACGCGCCCCGAGGAGCGTCTTGCCACATGTCAACAATGGGTCTGACTGAGGGCCTCCAGGAGAGAAGCCCAAGCAAGACGCGCCCTGAGGAGCTTCTTGCCACATGTCAGCACTCGGTCTGACTGAGCGCCTCCAGGAGAGAGGCCAAAGCAAGACGCGCCCCGAGGAGCGTCTTGCCACGTTTCAACACAGGGTCTGACTTAGCGCCTCCAGGAGAGAGGCCCAAGCAAGATGCGCCCTGAGGAGCGTCTTGCCACGTGTCACCACTGGATCTGACTGAGCTCCTCCAGGAGAGAGGCCCAAGCAAGACGCGCCCCGAGGAGCGTCTTGCCACGTGTCACCACTGGGTCTGATAGAGCACCTCCAGGAGAGAGGCCTCAGCAAGACGCGCCCCGAGGAGCGTCTTGCCTTATGTCAGCACTCGGTCTGACTGAGCGCCTCCAGGAGAGAGGCCCAAGCAAGACACGCCCCGAGGAGCGTCTTGCCACATGTCACTACTCGGTCTGACTGAGCGCCTCCAGGAGAGAGGCCCAAGCAAGACGTGCCCCGAGGAGCGCTTGCCACATGTCAACAATGGGTCTGACTGAGGGCCTCCAGGAGAGAAGCCCAAGCAAGACGGGCCCCGAGGAGCGTCTTGCCACATGTCAGCACTGGGTCTGATTGAGGGCCTTCTGGTGAAAGGCCCAAGCAAGACGCGCCCCGAGGAGCGTCTTGTCTTATGTCAACAATGGGTCTGACTGAGGGCCTCCAGGAGAGAAGCCCAAGCAAGACGCGCCCCGAGGAGCGTCTTGCCACATGTCAACACTGGGTCTGACTGAGGGCCTCCAGGAGAGAGGCCCAAATGAGACGCGCCCCGAGGAGCGTCTTGCCACATGTCAACAATGGGTCTGACTGAGGGCCTCCAGGAGAGAAGCCCAAGCAAGACGCACCCCGAGGAGCGTCTTGCGACATGTCAGCACTCGGTCTGACTGAGCGCCTCCAGGAGAGAGGCCCAAGCAAGACGTGCCCCGAGGAGCGTCTTGCCACATGTCAACACTGGGTCTGACTGAGCGCCTCCAGGAGTGAGGCCCAAGCAAGACGCACCCCGAGGAGCGTCTTGCCACATGTGAACACTGGGTCTGACTGAGCGCCTCCAGGAGAGAGGCCCAAGCAAGACGCGCCCGGAGGAGCGTCTTGCCACATGTCAGCACTCGGTCTGACTGAGCGCCTCCAGGAGAGAGGCCCAAGCAAGACGCGCCCCGAGGAGCATCTTGACACATGTCTCCTCTGGTTCTGACTGAGCGCCTCCAGGAGAGAGGCCCAAGCAAGACGTGCCCCGAGGAGCCTCTTGCCACATGTCAACACTGGGTCTGACTGAGTGCCTCCATGAGAGAAGCCCCAGCAAGACGCGCCCCGAGGAGCATCTTGCCACATGTCAACACTGGGTCTGACTGAGAACCTCCAGGAGAGAGGCCCAAGCAAGACGCGCCCCGAGGAGCGTCTTGCCACATGTCAACAATGGGTCTGACTGAGGGCCTCCAGGAGAGAAGCCCAAGCAAGAAGCGCCCCGAGGAGCGTCTTGCCACATGTCAACACTGGGTCTGACTGAGCGCCTCCAGGAGATAGGCCCAAGCAAGACACGCCCCGAGGAGCGTCTTGACACATGTCAACACTGGGTCTGACTGAGGGCCTCCATGAGAGAAGCCCAAGCAAGACGCGCCCCGAGGAGAGTCTTGCCACATGTCAACACTGGGTCTGACAGAGGGCATCCAGGAGAGAGGCCCAAGCAATACGCGCCCCGAGGAGCGTCTTGCCACATGTCACCACTGGGTCCGACTGAGCGCCTCCAGGAGAGAGGCCCAAGCAAGAAGCGCTCGAGGAGCGTCTTGCCACGTGTCAACACTGGGTCTGATTGAGGGCCTTCTGGAGAGAGGCCCAAGCAAGACGCGCCCCGAGGAGCGTCTTGCCACATGTTAACAATGGGTCTGACTGAGGGCCTCCAGGAGAGAAGCCCAAGCAAGACGCGCCCCGAGGAGCTTCTTGCCACATGTCAGCACTCGGTCTGACTGAGCGCCTCCAGGAGAGAGGCCCAAGCAAGACGCGCCCCGAAGAGCGTCTTGACACATGTCAACACTGGGTCTGACAGAGGGCCTCCATGAGAGAGGCCCAAGCAAGACGCGCCCCGAGGAGTGTCTTGCCACGTGTCACCACTGGGTCTGACTGAGCTCCTCCAGGAGAGAGGCCCAAGCAAGACACGCCCCGAGGAGTGTCTTGCCACGTGTCACCACTGGGTCTGATTGAGCACCTCCAGGAGAGAGGCCCCAGCATGATGCGCCCTGAGGAGCGTCTTGCCTTATGTCAGCACTCGGTCTGACTGAGCGCCTCCAGGAGAGAGGCCCAAGCAAGACGCGCCCCGAGGAGCTACTTGCCACATGTCAATACTCGGTCTAACTGAGCGCCTCCAGGAGAGAGGTCCAAGCAAGACGCGCCCCGAGGAGCGTCTTGCCACATGTCACTACTCGGTCTGACTGAGCGCCTCCAGGAGAGAGGCCCAAGCAAGACGTGCCCCGAGGAGCGTCTTGCCACATGTCAACAATGGGTCTGACTGAGGGCCTCCAGGAGAGAAGCCCAAGCAAGACGCGCCCCGAGGAGCGTCTTGCCACATGTCAACACTGGGTCTGACTGAGGGCCTCTAGGAGAGAGGTCCAAATAAGACGCGCCCCGAGGAGCGTCTTGCCACATGTCAACAATGGGTCTGACTGAGGGCCTCCAGGAGAGAAGCCCAAGCAAGACGCGCCCCGAGGAGCGTCTTGCCACATGTCAGCACTCGGTCTGACTGAGCGCCTCCAGGAGAGAGGCCCAAGCAAGACGCGCCCCGAGGAGCGTCTTGCCACATGTCAACAGTGGGTCTGACTGAGCGCCTCCAGGAGATAGGCCCAAGCAAGACGCGCCCCGAGGAGAGTCTTGCCACATGTGAACACTGGGTGTGACTGAGCGCCTCCAGGAGAGAGGCCCAAGCAAGACGCGCCCGGATGAGCGTCTTGCCACATGTCAGCACTGGGTCTGACTGAGCGCCTCCAGGAGAGAGGCCCAAGCAAGACACGCCCCGAGGAGCGTCTTGACACATGTCAACACTGGGTCGGACTGAGGGCCTCCATGAGAGAAGCCCAAGCAAGACGCGCCCCAAGGAGAGTCTTGCCACATGTCAACACTCGGTCTGACATAGGGCATTCAGGAGAGAGGCCCAAGCAATACGCGCCCAGAGGAGCGTCTTGCCACATGTCCCCACTGGGTCTGAATGAGCGCCTCCAGGAAAGAGGCCCAACCAAGACGCGCCCCGAGGAGCGTCTTGCCACGTGTCAACACTGGGTCTGACTGAGCGCCTCCCGGAGAGAGGCCCAAGCAAGACGCGCCCCGAGGAGCGTCTTTCCACGTGTCACCACTGGGTCTGACTGAGGGCCTCCAGGAGAGAGGCCCAAGCAAGACACGCCCCGAGGAGCGTATTGACACATGTCAACACTGGGTCTGACAGAGGGCCTCCAGGAGAGAGGCCCAAGAAAGACGCGCCCCGAGGAGTGTCTTGCCACATGTCACCACTGGGTCTGACTGAGCGCCTCCAGGAGAGAGGCCCAAGCAAGACGCGCCCCGAGGAGCGTCAGGCCACATGTCACTACTCAGTCTGACTGAGCACCTCCAGGAGAGAGGCCCAAGCAAGACGCGCCCGGAGGAGCGTCTTTCCATATGTCAGCACTGGGTCTGACTGAGCGCCTCCAGGAGAGAGGCCCCAGCAAGATGCGCCCCGAGGAGCGCCTTGCCTTATGTCAGCACTCAGTCTGACTGAGCGCCTCCAGGAGAGAGGCCCAAGCAAGACGCGCCCCGAGGAGCGTCTTGCCACATGTCAACACTGGGACTGACTGAGGGCCTCCAGGAGAGAGGCCCAAGCAAGATGCACCCGGAGGAGCGTCTTGCCACATGTCAACACTGGGTCTGAAAGAGGGCCTCCAGGAGAGAGGCCCAAGCAAGAAGCGCCCCGAGGAGCGTCTTGCCACATGTCACCTCTGGTTCTGACTAAGCGCCTCGAGGAGAGAGGCCCAAGCAAGACGCGCCCCGAGGAGCGTCTTGTCACATGTCAACACTGGGTCTTTCTGAGCGCCTCCAGGAGAGAAGCCCAAGCAAGATGCGCCCCGAGGAGCGTCTTGCCACATGTCAGCACTTGGTCTGACTGAGCGCCTCCAGGAGAGAGGCCCAAGCAAGACGCGCCCCGAGGAGCGTCTTGCCACATGTCAACAATGGGTCTGACTGAGGGCCTCCAGGAGAGAAGCCCAAGCAACACGCGACTCGAGGAGCGTCTTGCCACATGTCAGCACTCGGTCTGACTGAGCGCCTCCAGGAGAGAGGCCCAAGCAAGACGCGCCCCGAGGAGCGTCTTGACACATGTCAACACTGGGTCTGACAGAGGGCCTGCATGAGGGAGGCCCAAGCAAGACGCGCCCCGAGGAGTGTCTTGCCAAATGTCAACACTGGGTCTGACTGAGCGCCTCAGGGAGAGAGGTCCAAGCAAGACGCGCCCCGAGGAGCGTCTTGCCACATGTCACTACTCGGTCTGACTGAGCGCCTCAGGGAGAGAGGTCCAAGCAAGACGCGCCCCGAGGAGCGTCTTGCCACATGTCAACACTGGGTCTGACTGAGTGCCTCCATGAGAGAAGCCCCAGCAAGACGCGCCCCGAGGAGCGTCTTGCCACATGTCACTACTCGGTCTGTTTGAGCGCCTCCAGGAGAGAGGCCCAAGCAAAACGTGCCCCGAGGAGCGTCTTGCCACATGTCAACAATGGGTCTGACTGAGGGCCTCCAGGAGAGAAGCCCAAGCAAGACACGCCCCGAGGAGCGTCTTGACACATGTCAACACTGGGTCTGACTGAGGGCCTCCATGAGAGTAGCCCAAGCAAGACGCGCCCCAAGGAGAGTCTTGCCACATGTCAACACTCGGTCTGACAGAGGGCATCCAGGAGAGATGCCCAAGCAATACGTGCCCCGAGGAGCGTCTTTCCACATGTCAGCACTCGGTCTGACTGAGCGCCTCCAGGAGAGAGGCCAAAGCAAGACGCGCCCCGAGGAGCGTCTTGCCACATGTCAACAATGGGTATGACTGAGGGCCTCCAGGAGAGAAGCCCAAGCAACACGCGGCCGGGGAGGAGCGTCTTGCCACATGTCAGCACTCGGTCTGACTGATCGCCTCCAGGAGAGAGGCCCAAGCAAGACGCTCCCCGAGGAGCGTCTTGCCACATGTCAACAATGGGTATGACTGAGGGCCTCCAGGAGAGACGCCCAAGCAAGATGCCCCCCGAGGAGCATCTTGCCACGTGTCACCACTGGGTCTGACTGAGCGCCTCCAGGAGAGAAGCCCAAGCAAGACGTGCCCCGAGGAGCGTCTTGCCACGTGTCACCACTGGGTCTGATTGAGCGCCTCCAGGAGAGAGGCCCCAGCAAGACGCGCCCCGAGGAGCGTCTTGCCTTATGTCACTACTCGGTCTGACTGAGCGCCTCCAGGAGAGAGGCCCAAGCATGACGTGCCCCGAGGAGCGTCTTGCCACATGTCAACAATGGGTCTGACTGAGGGCCTCCAGGAGAGAAGCCCAAGCAAGACGCGCCCCGAGGAGCGTCTTACCACATGTCAACACTGGGTCTGACTGAGCGCCTCCAGTAGAGAGGCCCAAGCGAGACGCGCCCTGAGGAGCATCTTGCCACATGTCAACACTGGGTCTGATTGAGGGCCTTCTGGAGAGAGGCCCAAGCCAGACGCGCCCCGAGGAGCGTCTTTCCACATGTCACCTCTGGTTCTGACTGAGCGCCTCCAGGAGAGAGGCCCAAGCAAGACGCGCCCAGAGGAGCGTCTTGCCACATGTCAACAATGGGTCTGACTGAGGGCCTCCAGGAAAGAAGCCCAAGCAAGACGCGCACCGTGGAGCGTCTTGACACATGTCAACACTGGGTCTGACAGAGGGCCTCCAGGAGAGAGGCCCAAGCAAGACGCGCCCCGAGGAGTGTCTTGCCACATGTCACCACTGGGTCTGACTGAGCGCCTCCAGGAGAGAGGCCCAAGCAAGACGCGCCCCGAGGAGCGTCAGGCCACATGTCACTACTCAGTCTGACTGAGCGCCTCCAGGAGAGAGGCCCAAGCAAGACGCGCCCCAAGGAGCGTCTTGCCACGTGTCAACACTGGGTCTGATTGAGGGCCTTCTGGAGAGAGGCCCAAGCAATACGCGCCACGAGGAGCGTCTTGCCACATGCCAACAATGGGGCTTACTGAGGGCCTCCAGGAGAGAAGCCCAAGCAAGACGCGCCCCGAGGAGCTTCTTGCCACATGTCAGCACTCGGTCTGACTGAGCGCCTCCAGGAGAGAGGCCAAAGCAAGACGCGCCCCGAGGAGCGTCTTGACACATGTCAACACTGGGTCTGACAGAGGGCCTCCATGAGAGAGGCCCAAGCAAGATGCGCCCCGAGGAGTGTCTTGCCACATGTCAACACTGGGTCTGACTGAGCGCCTCCAGGAGAGAGGCCCAAGCAAGACGCGCCCCGACGAGCGTCTTGCCATGTGTCAACACTGGGTCTGACTGAGCGCCTTCAGGAGAGAGGCCCAAGCAAGATGCGCCCCGAGGAGGTTCTTGCCACGTGTCACCACTGGGTCTGACTGAGCGCCTCCAGGAGAGAGGCCCAAGCAAGACGCGCCCCGAGGAGCGTCTTGCCACGTGTCACCACTGGGTCTGATTGAGCGCCTCCAGGAGAGAGGCCCCAGCAAGACCGGTCAGGCCTGCAGTGTACACATCAGAGACATGATGTTCTTTCACAGAACTGAGGTTGTTCATTACTAAATGACTTTTACAGGAATATTGTTATTATACTATTCAACAGGTTTATCATAATAATGTGTATTAAACCCACAACCTAGCAGTGAGGACAGAGGGACTTTATTTAAATTAGTACTTAATGGAAACGATACATAATGATACATAAGAGCCATGTCATACATTCAGCCTAGGAATAGTAGCATTGTGCACTATTAAAAATATACACATCAATTGCTCGAATCCCATTGTTGCAAAGTAAAACTCTAATAAAACTCTAGTTTGACATCAACAGAGAAGACTTAGTGTATGTACTACAAATACAGCATTAGGATTTCGAGTGGACCGTGCACCTTGTGAACCATCAGAGGCTTATGACGCAACATATCTTCCAGTTGCTATTAGACAAGTTATAATTCTCGACCATTTTTCGGAACTGGTTTCTTGGGTCCGTGAGTAAATGCCAAATGAGATGATAGTCCTTAAGTAAGTTCCTGGCGATCCCACGTCACGCACTTGCCCATCAGCCGGTGAACGCTGAGACGGAACTCGATGAGAGCGATGTATTTTTTAAGTGCTTCGAATGTACTTCTAACAAGCGTGCGATTCACTTCGTGTGTAAACCGCAGCTGCAGCTGATTCAAACAGTCAAGCCAACTTTCTACATCACAATATTCGTTTTGTAGTTAGTCGAGTTACCTTTTGTGTGGCGCATGCACGGGTTGTTAGCGTCCAGCTCCCAGCTTAGAGAGTCCTGTATTGACACAGACGTCAATACATCTCGATGTCATGCAACACACAAAGTCTGTCGCATACAGGTGGGTTAACACATGTACGATACCTTTTGTGTGGCGCATGCACGGGTCGTTAGCGTCCAGCTCCCGGCTTATAGAGAGTCCTGTATTGACACAGACGTCAATACATCTCGATGTCATGCAACACACAAAGTCTGTCGCATACAGGTGGGTTAACACACATGTACGATGTGTGCGATGGCACGCCCGTTTACAATGGGACACGACGATGATCATTGTTAACCAAATTCTTGTTTCTCACGACAGGTGGTAGCGTTGTCTCCTGCACCTGGTCTTCGTGCACAGAGGGTTTTGTAATGTGCTCATCATAGTCGCGATCGTTGTCACTCGAATACGTTTTTCTCACGACAGGTGGTAGCGTTGTCTCCTGCATGTTGTCTTCGCGTGCGGCAAGCGTTGTGCTGTGCTCGTTATAATGGTTGTCTTCGTACAAAGGGGAGGTTGAATACTCCTTCGCGAGTAGTGTAGGAGGTGGTGTGATGGGACGTATCTCAGAGGCGTTATGTGAGCGTACCACCATGGCCTGAGCAACTGCGACTACTGAGAGTACACCCAGTACAGACAGCGAGATCTTTTTTTTTCTTGGATGTTGTACGTGTGGGTACAGCCGCTTTAATGGCAGTGAGAGCAAGTGGGCAAATGTATTTATAGGTCACTAGCAGAAACTAAGGCACGTGGTCAGAGTGTAATCGTAACCACCGTACCTCTTGTCATAATTTAATATACATAGAAATCAGAAACGGGCATGTCAGGATAGACATCGCGAGTGATAATGCGGCCAGTATCTGTGTGCGCTTGAGAGCACCTTGTTGTTCTACTGTGGTGCCCACGCCGCCGGGTCTGTAAATGTCATCGACCTTCTTTATATACGCATACGCTAAAGACCGTATATTCTCTATGGATTTGAACACGTCCTTTGTTTCGCGTAACGCTTGAGCTGTCTCGAGCGTGATGTTGTGAGTGTACGCCAGTGTTTCACGTGCACCGAGGTCCGAAAGGGCGTGCGCTACAACTATTAACCTTGGTTTGGGAGTGTGGCGAAACGCTCGCTCCACTGTAATGGGCTGTTGCAATGTTATCACCTGGTACGTTTCGTTAGTCGGGTCGTAACACACCGGTCCGTCACATGGACCGTCACATTGTATGGGGCACAGTAAGGACAACACGCCGCCGACCGTGACTTCGCACTCGACCGCGGTGGTGTTATCGATTTGCAAAGGATCACATACGCCTCTCCAGTCGCAATGAGGCACATTGTAGTCGACGCGACCGTCGGTCACCATAGCTTTCGTCAGCCAACACACTCGATTGCCCTTCGAAACATTGGCGATCAACGTGAGTGTAGAGGTCGCCGTCGCTTTACTGTACGCCAGGATATCCGTGTGTGAGTGAACGCTCGACGTCGATTGACAACCGGTCATGTCAGACCTGATCAGACCTTCCGAACACATGACCATTAGTTGTTGTGCGGCCGAGAGTATCGCGATCATACCGTTGAGATGTGTAGAAAGCGATTACACGCCAGCCTTCCACGTTTCCAAAGTTTCCAGCAGTCTAGAGGGACTTGTCTTAGCGCGCACGGCTGTGCTGAATTTGCGTTGGGTAGACACAACGGCTTCGACCTCGCTTAGGATCTGTGGGCTCATGTACTCGTGGTAGGCCAAGACGTGTATAGTCGAGCGCGGTGACGCCCCGAACACGTGACCCGGTTTTGTTGTGGCGATATGCGTGTCCAGTAACGCGGCAAAGTCCGCGTGTCTAGCGTGTATTGATTTTACAGCTCGCTCACACCCCAACAGTACGGTCCGTAGAAGTTCGTTCACTTGTTTCCATGCGCTCGTGGAACACAGGACATCGCAACCTCTGTGATACTCAAGTAAAGCGTCACACACCAGCTGCTTGCACGTTGGAAATACAATCGGTAGTAACTTCTTACTCCACTCTATGTTGAACTCGTATAGTATGTATATGGGCGGTTGCGGCGGTTTGCGCATTTTCTATCTACCCTCCGCTAATATGCCTCTGTGGTCTGTCTCCTGAGATGGTGCGGTTGGAACTTGCGAGAGTGCACTATCGACGGTCGGCGTTTCCATTTCGTCAACTGTGCCATTTTCAGCCGCTGGCAAACGGCTGTCGACGGTCGATGCGAGACACCAACATAACGTTAGACCGCGACCCTCATGCCAGTTTTCTGTAGTACTGGTTGTAGTTTCTGGTGCACACTCGATACGCCATTACGATCACAATTGCGTTGATTAATAAATCCAGTGTTGTAGCGACTGCAGCCAGCGCCGTCGCGCAACTCGTGTCGGTGTTATCTCTCGATACTTTCATTCGTATCCAAGCGTATGCAGAATCTACGGATCTGGTGAAGTTGCCTGTCACTAGCTTGCGCACGTTTGATATGGCACTTTGCGCGAGACTCACACAACCTGCAGTGGCGACCGTCGAGTCAGTGCAAAGTTTTTCCGATATATCGCTCGCAACATCGTTTGTCATTTGCTGTACACTGCGCACACTGGCCGCGACGTCGCGGAGAGGGTCTTCGTTACGAGTTGTGTAATATCCGCTGACTTGCCGATTCAATTCTGGTGGCGCTGACCCAAACGAGAACGCTTTTAAGGCGCATGTCGTGGTAACTCTGGTAGCGCAGTGGTTGACGAGGACGATCATCTTTAGCAATAGTTCATCTCGAAGCGCAACGATGGTGAGAGCGACGGGTTGGCCGGTTCCGCCTTCAGGCCACTCGGTTGCCGCTAGATTGCCCAATGCCACACACGCAGATGAACCCTGTACACACTCAATGACCCGTGTGCGATCGTTGATTTCTGCTAGTACGTTTGCTAGTTCTACGTGCTTCCACGGATCGGGCGTGGGCACGTGCTTGTTTTAGAGGTGTTTTCGTGCAGCCTCTACCCTGCACGACCGCTCGTGGCCGCACTAGCTATATTTATCTTTATTTGTTTCACACACACACACACACACACACACACACACACACACACACACACACACACACACACACACGCACACACACACACACACACACACACACACACACACAGGCCCTTGCGTGCAAACCCCGGTGAGGCCTGCAGTGTACACATCAGAGACATGATGTTCTTTCACAGATCTGAGGTTGTTCATTACTAAATGACTTTTACAGGAATATTGTTGTTATACTAATCAACAGGTTGATCATAATAATGTGTATTAAACCCACAACCTAGCACTGAGGACAGAGGGACTTTATTTAAATTAGTACTTAATGGAAACGATACATAATGATACATAAGAGCCATGTCATACATTCAGCCTAGGAATAGGCTATTAAAAATATACACATCAATTGCTCGAATCCCATTGTTGCAAAGTAAAACTCTAATAAAACTCTAGTCTGACATCAACAGAGAAGACTTAGTGTATGTACTACAAATACAGCATTAGGATTTCGAGTGGACCGTGCACCTTGTGAACCATCAGAGGCTTATGACGCAACATATCTTCCAGTTGCTATTAGACAAGTTATAATTCTCGACCATTTTTCGGAACTGGTTTCTTGGGTCCGTGAGTAAATGCCAAATGAGATGATAGTCCTTAAGTAAGTTCCTGGCGATCCCATGTCACGCTCTTGCCCATCAGCCGGTGAACGCTGAGACAGAACTCGATGAGAGCGATGTATTTTTTAAGTGCTCCGAATGTACTTCTAACAAGCGTGCGATTCACTTCGTGAGTAAACCGCAGCTACAGCTGATTCAAACAGTCGAGCCAACTTTCTACATCACAATATTTGTTTTGTAGTTAGTCGAGTTACCTTTTGTGTGGCGCATGCACGGGTCGTTAGCGTCCAGCTCCCAGCTTAGAGAGTCCTGTATTGACACAGACGTCAATACATCTCGATGTCATGCAACACACAAAGTCTGTCGCATACAGGTGGGTTAACACATGTACGATACCTTTTGTGTGGCGCATGCACGGGTCGTTAGCGTCCAGCTCCCGGCTTATAGAGAGTCCTGTATTGACACAGACGTCAATACATCTCGATGTCATGCAACACACAAAGTCTGTCGCATACAGGTGGGTTAACACACATGTACGATGTGTGCAATGGCGCGCCCGTTTACAATGGGACACGGCGATGATCATTGTTAACCAAACTCTTGTTTCTCACGACAGGTGGTAGCGTTGTCTCCTGCACCTGGTCTTCGTGCACAGAGGGTGTTGTAATGTGCTCGTCATAGTCGCGATCGTTGTCACTCGAATCCGTTGTTCTCACGACAGGTGGTAGCGTTGTCTCCTGCATTTTGTCTTTGCGTGCGGCAAGCGTTGTGCTGTGCTCGTTATAATGGTTGTCTTCGTACAAAGGGGGTGTTGAATACTCCTTCGCGAGTAGTCTAGGAAGTGGTGTGATGGGACGTATCTCAGAGGCGTTATGTGAGCGTACCATCATGGCCTGAGCAACTGCGACTACTGAGAGTACACCCAGTACAGACAGCGAGACCTTTTTTTTTCTTGGGTGTTGTACGTGTGGGTACAGCCGCTTTAATGGCAGTGAGAGCAAGTGGTCAAATGTATTTATAGGTCACTAGCAGAAACTAAGGCACGTGGTCAGAGTGTAATCGTAACCACCGTAGCTCTTGTCATAATTTAATATACATAGAAATCAGAAACGGGCATGTCAGGATAGACATCGCGAGTGATAATGCGGCCAGTACCTGTGTGCGCTTGAGAGCACCTTGTTGTTCTACTGTGGTGCCCACGCCGCCGGGTCTGTAAATGTCATCGACCTTCTTTATATAGGCATACGCTAAAGACCGTATATTCTCTATGGATTTGAACACGTCCTTTGTTTCGCGTAACGCTTGAGCTGTCTCGAGCGTGATGTTGTGAGGCTACGCCAGTGTTTCGCGTGCACCGAGGTCCGAAAGGGCGTGCGCTACAACTATTAACCTTGGTTTGGGAGTGTGGCGAAACGCTCGCTCCGCTGTAATGGGCAGATGCAATGTTATCACCTGGTACGTTTCGTTAGTCGGGTCGTAACACACCGGTCCGTGACACGGACCGTAACGACCTGTGCATGCGCCACACAAAAGGTATCGTACATGTGTTAACCCACCTGTATGCGACAGACTTTGTGTGTTGCATGACATCGAGATGTATTGACGTCTGTGTCAATACAGGACTCTCTAAGCTGGGAGCTGGACGCTAACGACCCGTGCATGCGCCACAAAAAAGGTAACTTGACTAACTACAAAACGAATATTGTGATGTAGAAAGTTGGCTCGACTGTTTGAATCAGCTGCAGCTGCGGTTTACTCACGAAGTGAATCGCACGCTTGTTAGAAGTAAATTCGGAGCACTTAAAAAATACATCGCTCTCATCGAGTTCTGTCTCAGCGTTCAACGGCTGATGGGCAAGAGCGTGACATGGGATCGCCAGGAACTTACTTAAGGACTATCATCTCATTTGGCATTTACTCAGGGACCCAAGAAACCAGTTCCGAAAAATGGTCGAGAATTATAACTTGTCTAATAGCAACTGGAAGATATGTTGCGTCATAAGCCTCTGATGGTTCACAAGGTGCACGGTCCACTCGAAATCCTAATGCTGTATTTGTAGTACATACACTAAGTCTTCTCTGTTGATGTCAGACTAGAGTTTTATTAGAGTTTTACTTTGCAACAATGGGATTCGAGCAATTGATGTGTATATTTTTAATAGTGCACAATGCTACTATTCCTAGGCTGAATGTATGACATGGCTCTTATGTATCATTATGTATCGTTTCCATTAAGTACTAATTTAAATAAAGTCCCTCTGTCCTCAGTGCTAGGTTGTGGGTTTAATACACATTATTATGATCAACCTGTTGAATAGTATAATAACAATATTCCTGTAAAAGTCATTTAGTAATGAACAACCTCAGTTCTGTGAAAGAACATCATGTCTCTGATGTGTACACTGCAGGCCTGACCGGTCTTGCTGGGGCCTCTCTCCTGGAGGCGCTCAATCAGACCCAGTGGTGACACGTGGCAAGACGCTCCTCGGGGCGCGTCTTGCTTGGGCCTCTCTCCTGGAGGCGCTCAGTCAGACCCAGTGGTGACACGTGGCAAGAAGCTCCTCGGGGCGCATCTTGCTTGGGCCTCTCTCCTGGAGGCGCTCAGTCAGACCCAGTGTTGACAAGTGGCAAGACGCTCGTCGGGGCGCGTCTTGCTTGGGCCTCTCTCCTGGAGGCGCTCAGTCAGACCCAGTGTTGACATGTGGCAAGACGCTCCTCGGGGCGCTTCTTGCTTGGGCCTCTCTCCTGGAGGCGCTCAGTCAGACTGAGTAGTGACATGTGGCCTGACGCTCCTCGGGGCGCGTCTTGCTTGGGCCTCTCTCCTGTAGGCGCTCAGTCAGACCCAGTGGTGACATGTGGCAAGACACTCCTCGGGGCGCGTCTTGCTTGCGCCTCTCTCCTGGAGGCCCTCTGTGAGACCCAGTGTTAACATGTGTCAAGACGCTCCACGGGGCGCGTCTTGCTTGGGCTTCTCTCCTGGAGGCCCTCAGTCAGACCCATTGTTGACATGTGGCAAGACGCTCCTCGGGGCGCGTCTTGCTTGGGCCTCTCTCCTGGAGGCGCTCAGTAAGACCGAATGCTGACATGTGGCAAGACGCTCCTCGAGCCGCGTGTTGCTTGGGCTTCTTTCCTGGAGGCCCTCAGTCAGACCCATTGTTGACATGTGGCAAGACGCTCCTCGGGGCGCGTCTTGCTTTGGCCTCTCTCCTGGAGGCGCTCAGTCAGAACCAGAGGTGACATGTGGCAAGACGCTCCTCGGGGCGCGTCTTGCTTGGGCCTCTCTCCTGGAGGCCCTCTGTCAAACCCAGTGTTGACATGTGGCAAGACGCTCCTCCGGGCGCATCTTGCTTGGGCCTAACTCCTGGAGGCCCTCAGTAAGACCCATTGTTGACATGTGGCAAGACGCTCCTCTGGGCGCGTCTTGCTTGGGCCTCTCTCCAGAAGGCCCTCAATCAGACCCAGTGTTGACATGTGGCAAGACGCTCCTCGGGGCGCGTCTCGCTTGGGCCTCTCTCCTGGAGGCGCTCAGTCGGACTGAGTAGTGACATGTGGCCTGACGCTCCTCGGGGCGCGTCTTGCTTGGGCCTCTCTTCTGGAGGCGCTCAGTCAGACCCAGTAATGACATGTGGTAAGACGCTCCTCGGGGAGCGTCTTGCTTGGGCTTCTCTCCTGGAGGCCCTCAGTCAGACCCAGTGTTGACATGTGGCAAGACGCTCCTCGGGGCACGTCTTGCTTGGGCCTCTCTCCTGGAGGCGCTCAGTCAGACCGAGTAGTGACATAAGGCAAGACGCTCCTCGGGGCGCGTCTTGCTGGGGCCTCTCTCCTGGAGGCGCTCAATCATACCCAGTGGTGACACGTGGCAAGACGCTCCTCGGGGCGCATCTTGCTTGGGCCTCTCTCCTGGAGGCGCTCAGTAAGACCCAGTGTTGACACGTGGCAAGACGCTCCTCGGGGCGCGTCTTGCTTGGGCCTCTCTCCTGGAGGCGCTAAGTCAGACCCAGTGTTGACATGTGGCAAGACACTCCTCGGGGTGCGTCTTGCTTCGGCCTCTCTCATGGAGGCCCTCTGTTAGACCCAGTGTTGACATGTGTCAAGACGCTCCTCGGGGCACGTCTTGCTTTGGCCTCTCTCCTGGAGGCGCTCAGTCAGACCGAGTGCTGACATGTGGCAAGAAGCTCCTCGGGGCGCGTGTTGCTTGGGCTTCTCTCCTGGAGGCCCTCAGTAAGACCCATTGATGACATGTGGCAAGACGCTCCTCGGGGCGCGTGTTGCTTGGGCCTCTCTCCTGGAGGCGCTCAGTCAGACTGAGTAGTGACATGTGGCCTGACGCTCCTCGGGGCTCGTCTTGCTTGGGCCTCTCTCCTGCAGGCGCTCAGTCAGACCCAGTGGTGACATGTGGCAAGACACTCCTGGGGGCGTGTCTTGCTTGGGTCTCTCTCCTGGAGAAGCTCAGTCAGACCCAGTGGTGACACGTGGAAAGACGCTCCTCGGGGCGCGTCTTGCTTGGGCCTCTCTCCTGGAGGCGCTCAGTCAGACCCAGTGTTGTCACGTGGCAAGACGCTCCTCGGGGCGCGTCTTGGTTGGGCCTCTTTCCTGGAGGCGCTCATTCAGACCCAGTGGTGACATGTGGCAAGACGCTCCTTGGGGCGCGTATTGCTTGGGCCTCTCTCCTGAATGCCCTCTGTCAGACCGAGTGTTGACATGTGGCAAGACTCTCCTCGGGGCGCGTCTTGCTTGGGCTTCTCTCATGGAGGCCCTCAGTCCGACCCAGTGTTGACATGTGTCAAGACGCTCCTCGGGGCGTGTCTTGCTTGGGCCTCTCTCCTGGAGGCGCTCAGTCAGACCCAGTGCTGACATGTGGCAAGACGCTACTCCGGGCGCGTCTTGCTTGGGCTTCTCTCCTGGAGGCCCTCAGTCAGACCCATTGTTGACATGTGGCAAGACGCTTCTCGGGGCGCGTCTTATTTGGGCCTCTCTCCTAGAGGCCCTCAGTCAGACCCATTGTTGACATGTGGCCTGACGCTCCTCGGGGCGCGTCTTGCTTGGGCCTCTCTCCTGGAGGCCCTCTGTCAGACCCAGTGTTGACATGTTTCAATACGCTCCTCGGGGCGTGTCTTGCTTGGGCCTCTCTCCTGGAGGTGCTCAGTCAGACCCAGTGGTGACACGTGGAAAGACGCTCCTCGGGGCGCGTCTTGCTTGGGCCTCTCTCCTGGAGGCGCTCAGTCAGACCCAGTGTTGTCACGTGGCAAGACGCTCCTCGGGGCGCGTCTTGGTTGGGCCTCTTTCCTGGAGGCGCTCATTCAGACCCAGTGGTGACATGTGGCAAGACGCTCCTCGGGGCGCGTATTGCTTGGGCCTCTCTCCTGAATGCCCTCTGTCAGACCGAGTGTTGACATGTGGCAAGACTCTCCTCGGGGCGCGTCTTGCTTGGGCTTCTCTCATGGAGGCCCTCAGTCCGACCCAGTGTTGACATGTGTTAAGACACTCCTCGGGGTGTGTCTTGCTTGGGCCTCTCTCCTGGAGGCGCTCAGTCAGACCCAGTGCTGACATGTGGCAAGACGCTCCTCCGGGCGCGTCTTGCTTGGGCCTCTCTCCTGGAGGCGCTCAGTCAGACCCAGTTTTCACATGTGGCAAGACTCTCCTCGGGGCGCGTCTTGCTTGGGCCTCTCTCCTGGAGGCGCTCAGTCAGACCCAGTGTTGAAATGTGGCATGACGCTCCTCGGGGCGTGTCTTGCTTGGGCCTCTCTCCTGGAGGCGCTCAGTCAGACCGATTGCTGACATGTGGCAAGACGCTCCTCGGGGCGCGTCTTGCTTGGGCTTCTCTCCTGGAGGCCCTCAGTCAGACCCATTGTTGACATGTGGCAAGACGCTCCTCAGGGCGCGTCTTATTTGGGCCTCTCTCCTAGAGGCCCTCAGTCAGACCCAGTGTTGACATGTGGCAAGACGCTCCTCGGGGCACGTCTTGCTTGGGCCTCTCTCCTGGAGGCGCTCAGTCAGACTGAGTGCTGACATAAGGCAAGACGCTCCTCGGGGCGCGTCTTTCTGGGGCCTCTCTCCTGGAGGCGCTCAGTCAGACCCAGTGGTGACATGTGGCAAGACGCTCCTCAGGGCGCGTATTGCTTGGGCCTCTCTCCTGGATGCCCTCTGTCAGACCCAGTGTTGACATGTGGCAAGACTCTCCTCGGGGCGCGTCTTGCTTGGGCTTCTCTCATGGAGGCCCTCAGTCAGACCCAGTGTTGACATGTGTCAAGACGCTCCTCGGGGCGTGTCTTGCTTGGGCCTCTCTCTTGGAGGCGCTCAGTCAGACCCAGTGTTGACATGTGGCAAGACGCTCCTGGGGGCGCTTCTTGCTTGGGCTTCTCTCCTGGAAGCCCTCAGTCAGAACCATTGTTGACATGTGGCAACACGCTACTCGGGGCACGTCTTGCTTGGGCCTCTCTCCTGGAGGCGCTCAGTCAGACCGAGTAGTGACATTTGACAAGACGCTCCTCGGGGCGCGTCTTGCTTGGGCCTCTCTCCTGGAGGCGCTCAGTCAGACCCAGTGTTGACATGTGGCAAGACGCTCCTCGGGGCGCGTCTTGCTTGGGCCTCTCTCCTGGAGGTTCTCAGTCAGACCCAGTGTTGACATGTGGCAAGATGCTCCTCGGGGCGCATCTTGCTGGGGCTTCTCTCATGGAGGCACTCAGTCAGACCCAGTGTTGACATGTGGCAAGACGCTCCTCGGGGCGCGTCTTGCTTGGGCCTCTCTCCTGGAGGCGCTCAGTCAGACCCAGAGGAGACATGTGTCAAGATGCTCCTCGGGGCACGTCTTGCTTGGGCCTCTCTCCTGGAGGCGCTCAGTCAGACCGAGTGCTGACATGTGGCAAGACGCTCCTCCGAGCGCGTCTTGCTTGGGACTATCTCCTGGAGGCACTTAGTCAGACCCAGTGTTCACATGTGGCAAGACGCTCCTCGGGGCGCGTCTTGCTTGGGCCTCTCTCCTGGAGGCGCTCAGTCAGACCCAGTGTTGACATGTGGCAAGACGCTCCTCGGGGCGCGTCTTGCGTGGGCCTCTCTCCTGGAGGCGCTCAGTCAGACCGAGTGCTGACATGTGGCAAGACGCTCCTCGGGGCGCGTCTTGCTTGGGCTTCTCTCCTGGAGGCCCTCAGTCAGACCCATTGTTGACATGTGGCAAGACGCTCCTCGGGGCACGTCTTGCTTGGGCCTCTCTCCAGAAGGCCCTCAATCAGACCCAGTGCTGACATGTGGCAAGACGCTCCTCGGGGCGCGTCTTGCCTGGGCTTCTCTCCTGGAGGCCCTCAGTCAGACCCATTGTTGACATGTGGCAAGCCGCTCCTCGGGGCGCGTCTCATTTGGGCCTCTCTCCTGGAGGCCCTCAGTCAGACCCAGTGTTGACATGTGGCAAAACGCTCCTCGGGGCGCGTCTTGCTTGGGCTTCTCTCCTGGAGGCCCTCAGTCAGACCCATTGTTGACATGTGGCAAGACGCTCCTCGGGGCGCGTCTTGCTTGGGCCTCTCTCCTGGAGCCGCTTAGTCAGACTGAGTAGTGACATGTGGCCTGACGCTCCTCGGGGCGCGTGTTGCTTGGGCCTCTCTCCTGGAGGCGCTCAGTCAGACCCAGTGCTGACATGTGGCAAGACGCTACTCCGGGCGCGTCTTGCTTGGGCCTCTCTCCTGGAGCCGCTCAGTCAGACCCAGTTTTCACATGTGGCAAGACTCTCCTCGGGGCGCGTCTTGCTTGGGCCTCTCTCCTGGAGGCGCTCAGTCAGACCCAGTGTTGACATGTGGCAAGACGCTCCTCGGGGCGCGTCTTGCTTGGGCCTCTCTCCTGGAGGCGCTCAGTCAGACCGAGTGCTGACATGTGGCAAGACGCTCCTCGGGGCGCGTCTTGCTTGGGCTTCTCTCCTGGAGGCCCTCAGTGTGACCCATTGTTGACATGTGGCCTGACGCTCCTCGGGGCGCGTCTTGCTTGGGCCTCTCTCCTGGAGGCCCTCTGTCAGACCCAGTGTTGACATGTTTCAATACGCTCCTCGGGGCGTGTCTTGCTTGGGCCTCTCTCCTGGAGGCGCTCAGTCAGACCCAGTGGTGACACGTGGAAAGACGCTCCTCGGGGCGCATCTTGCTTGGGCCTCTCTCCTGGAGGCGCTCAGTCAGACCCAGTGTTGTCACGTGGCAAGACGCTCCTCGGGGCGCGTCTTGGTTGGGCCTCTTTCCTGGAGGCGCTCATTCAGACCCAGTGGTGACATGTGGCAAGACGCTCCTCGGGGCGCGTATTGCTTGGGCCTCTCTCCTGAATGCCCTCTGTCAGACCGAGTGTTGACATGTGGCAAGACTCTCCTCGGGGCGCGTCTTGCTTGGGCTTCTCTCATGGAGGCCCTCAGTCCGACCCAGTGTTGACATGTGTCAAGACGCTCCTCGGGGCATGTCTTGCTTGGGCCTCTCTCCTGGAGGCGCTCAGTCAGACCCAGTGCTGACATGTGGCAAGACGCTCCTCCGGGCGCGTCTTGCTTGGGCCTCTCTCCTGGAGGCGCTCAGTCAGACCCAGTTTTCACATGTGGCAAGACTCTCCTCGGGGCGCGTCTTGCTTGGGCCTCTCTCCTGGAGGCGCTCAGTCAGACCCAGTGTTGAAATGTGGCAAGACGCTCCTCGGGGCGCGTCTTGCTTGGGCCTCTCTCCTGGAGGCGCTCAGTCAGACCGATTGCTGACATGTGGCAAGACGCTCCTCGGGGCGCGTCTTGCTTGGGCTTCTATCCTGGAGGCCCTCAGTCAGACCCATTGTTGACATGTGGCAAGACGCTCCTCAGGGCGCGTCTTATTTGGGCCTCTCTCCTAGAGGCCCTCAGTCAGACCCAGTGTTGACATGTGGCAAGACGCTCCTCGGGGCACGTCTTGCTTGGGCCTCTCTCCTGGAGGCGCTCAGTCAGACCGAGTGCTGACATAAGGCAAGACGCTCTTCGGGGCGCGTCTTTCTGGGGCCTCTCTCCTGGAGGCGCTCAGTCAGACCCAGTGGTGACATGTGGCAAGACGCTCCTCAGGGCGCGTATTGCTTGGGCCTCTCTCCTGGATGCCCTCTGTCAGACCCAGTGTTGACATGTGGCAAGACTCTCCTCGGGGCGCGTCTTGCTTGGGCTTCTCTCATGGAGGCCCTCAGTCAGACCCAGTGTTAACATGTGTCAAGACGCTCCTCGGGGCGTGTCTTGCTTGGGCCTCTCTCTTGGAGGCGCTCAGTCAGACCCAGTGTTGACATGTGGCAAGACGCTCCTGGGGGCGCTTCTTGCTTGGGCTTCTCTCCTGGAAGCCCTCAGTCAGAACCATTGTTGACATGTGGCAACACGCTACTCGGGGCACGTCTTGCTTGGGCCTCTCTCCTGGAGGCGCTCAGTCAGACCGAGTAGTGACATGTGACAAGACGCTCCTCGGGGCGCGTCTTGCTTGGGCCTCTCTCCTGGAGGCGCTCAGTCAGACCCAGTGTTGACATGTGGCAAGACGCTCCTCGGGGCGCGTCTTGCTTGGGCCTCTCTCCTGGAGGTTCTCAGTCAGACCCAGTGTTGACATGTGGCAAGATGCTCCTCGGGGCGCATCTTGCTGGGGCTTCTCTCATGGAGGCACTCAGTCAGACCCAGTGTTGACATGTGGCAAGACGCTCCTCGGGGCGCGTCTTGCTTGGGCCTCTCTCCTGGAGGTGCTCAGTCAGACCCAGAGGAGACATGTGTCAAGATGCTCCTCGGGGCACGTCTTGCTTGGGCCTCTCTCCTGGAGGCGCTCAGTCAGACCGAGTGCTGACATGTGGCAAGACGCTCCTCCGAGCGCGTCTTGCTTGGGACTATCTCCTGGAGGCACTTAGTCAGACCCAGTGTTCACATGTGGCAAGACGCTCCTCGGGGCGCGTCTTGCTTGGGCCTCTCTCCTGGAGGCGCTCAGTCAGACCCAGTGTTGACATGTGGCAAGACGCTCCTCGGGGCGCGTCTTGCGTGGGCCTCTCTCCTGGAGGCGCTCAGTCAGACCGAGTGCTGACATGTGGCAAGACGCTCCTCGGGGCGCGTCTTGCTTGGGCTTCTCTCCTGGAGGCCCTCAGTCAGACCCATTGTTGACATGTGGCAAGACGCTCCTCGGGGCACGTCTTGCTTGGGCCTCTCTCCAGAAGGCCCTCAATCAGACCCAGTGCTGACATGTGGCAAGACGCTCCTCGGGGCGCGTCTTGCCTGGGCTTCTCTCCTGGAGGCCCTCAGTCAGACCCATTGTTGACATGTGGCAAGCCGCTCCTCGGGGCGCGTCTCATTTGGGCCTCTCTCCTGGAGGCCCTCAGTCAGACCCAGTGTTGACATGTGACAAAACGCTCCTCGGGGCGCGTCTTGCTTGGGCTTCTCTCCTGGAGGCCCTCAGTCAGACCCATTGTTGACATGTGGCAAGACGCTCCTCGGGGCGCGTCTTGCTTGGGCCTCTCTCCTGGAGCCGCTTAGTCAGACTGAGTAGTGACATGTGGCCTGACGCTCCTCGGGGCGCGTGTTGCTTGGGCCTCTCTCCTGGAGGCGCTCAGTCAGACCAAGTGGTGACATGTGGCAAGACACTCCTTGGGGCGCGTCTTGCTTGGGCCTCTCTCCTGGAGGCCCTCTGTCAGACCCAGTGTTGACATGTGGCACGACACTCCTTGGGGCGCGTCTTGCTTGGGCCTCTCTCATGGAGGCCCTCTGTCAGACCCAGTGTTGACATGTGTCAAGACGCTCCTCGGGGCGCGTCTTGCTTTGGCCTCTCTCCTGGAGGCGCTCAGTCAGACGGAGTGCTGAGTACTGTGGCAAGAAGCTCCTCGGGGCGCGTCTTGCTTGGGCTTCTCTCCTGGAGGCCCTCAGTAAGACCCATTGTTGACATGTGGCAAGATGCTCCTTGGGGCGTGTCTTGCTTGGGCCTCTCTCCTGGAGGCGCTCAGTCAGACTGAGTAGTGACATGTGGCCTGACGCTCCTCGGGGCGCGTGTTGCTTGGGCCTCTCTCCTGGAGGCGCTCAGTCAGACCAAGTGGTGACATGTGGCAAGACGCTCCTCGGGGCGCGTCTTGCTTGGGCCTCTCTCCAGAAGGCCCTCAATCAGACCCAGTGTCGACACGTGGCAAGACGCTCCTCGGGGCGCGTCTTGCTTGGGCCTCTCTCCTGGAGGCGCTCAGTCAGACTGAGTAGTGACATGTGGCCTGATGCTCCTCGGGGCGCGTGTTGCTTGGGCCTCTCTCCTGGAGGCGCTCAGTCAGACCAAGTGGTGACATGTGGCAAGACACTCCTCGGGGCTCGTCTTGCTTGGGCCTCTCTCCTGGAGGCCCTCTGTCAGACCCAGTGTTGACATGTGGCAAGACACTCCTCGGGGCGCGTCTTGCTTGGGTCTCTCTCCTGGAGGAGCTCAGTCAGACCCAGTGGTGACACGTGGCAAGACGCTCCTCTGGGCGCGTCTTGCTGGGGCCTCTCTCCTGGAGGTGCTCAATCAGACCCAGTGGTGACACGTGGCAAGACGCTCCTCTGGGCGCGTCTTGCTTGGGCCTCTCTCCTGGAGGAGCTCAGTCAGACCCAGTGGTGACACGTGGCAAGACGCTCCTCGGGGCGCATCTTGCTTGGGCCTCTCTCCTGGAGGCGCTCAGTCAGACACAGTGTTGACATGTGGCAAGACACTCCTCGGGGCGCGTCTTGCTTGGGCTTCTCTCATGGAGGCCCTCAGTAAGACCCATTGTTGACATGTGGCAAGACGCTCCTCGGGGCGCGTATTGCTTGGGCCTCTCTCCTGGATGCCCTCTGTCAGACCCAGTGTTGACATGTGGCAAGACTCTCCTCGGGGCGCGTCTTGCTTGGGATTCTCTCATGGAGGCCCTCAGTCAGACCCAGTGTTGACATGTGTCAAGACGCTCCCGGGGCGTGTCTTGCTTGGGCCTCTCTCCTGGAGGCGATCAGTCAGACCGAGTAGTGACATGTGGCAAGACGCTCCTCGGGGCGCGTGTTGCTTGGACCTCTCTCCTGGAGGCGCTCAGTCAGACCGAGTAGTGACATGTGGCAAGCCGCTCCTCGGGGCGCGTCTTGCTTAGGCCTCTCTCCTGGAGGCGCTCAATTAGACCGAGTGTTGACATGTGGCAAGACGCTCCCCGGGGCGCGTCTTGCTTGGGCCTCTCTCCTGGAGGCGCTCAGTTAAACCGAGTAGTGACATGTGGCAAGACGCTCCTCGGGGCGCGTCTTGCTTGGGCATCTCTCCTGGAGGCGCTCAGTCAGACCGAGTGCTGACATAAGGCAAGACGCTCCTCTGGGCGCATCTTGCTTGGGCCTCTCTCCTGGAGGAGCTCAGTCAGACCCAGTGGTGACACGTGGCAAGACGCTCCTCGGGGCGCATCTTGCTTGGGCCTCTCTCCTGGAGGCGCTCAGTCAGACACAGTGTTGACATGTGGCAAGACACTCCTCGGGGCGCGTCTTGCTTGGGCTTCTCTCATGGAGGCCCTCAGTAAGACCCATTGTTGACATGTGGAAAGAAGCTCCTCGGGGCGCGTTTTGCTTTGGCTTCTCTCCTGGAGGCCCTCAGTCAGACCCATTGTTGACATGTAGCAAGACGCTCCTCGGGGCGCGTGTTGCTTGGGCTTCTCTCCTGGAGCCCCTTAGTAAGACCCATTGTTGACATGTGGCAAGACGCTCCTCGGGGAGCCCATGTGAACACTGGGTCTGACTGAGCGCCTCCTGGAGAGAGGCCCAAGCAAGACGCGCCCGGAGGAGCGTCTTGCCACATGTCAGCACTCGGTCTGACTGAGCGCCTCCAGGAGAGAGGCCCAAGCAAGACGCACCCCGAGGAGCGTCTTGACACATGTCTCCTCTGGGTCTGACTGAGCGCCTCCAGGAGAGAGGCCCAAGCAAGAAGTGCCCCGAGGAGCATCTTGCCACATGTCAACACTGGGTCTGACTGAGTGCCTCCATGAGAGAAGCCCCAGCAAGACGCGCCCCGATGAGCGTCTTGCCACATGTCAACACTGGGTCTGACTGAGCACCTCCAGGAGAGAGGTCCAAGCAAGACGCGCCCCGAGGAACGTCTTGCTACATGTCAACACTGGGTCTGACTGAGCGCCTCCAGGAGAGAGGCCCAAGGAGCATCTTGCCACATGTCACCTCTGGGTCTGACTGAGCGCCTCCAGGAGAGAGGCGCAAGCAACACGCGCCCCGAGGAGCGTCTTGACACATGTCAACACTGGGTCTGACTGAGTGCATCCATGAGAGAAGCCCCAGCAAGACGCGCCCCGAGGAGCGTCTTCCCACATGTCACTACTCGGTCTGACTGAGCGCCTCCAGGAGAGAGGCCCAAGCAAGACGTGCCCCGAGGAGCGTCTTGCCACATGTCAACAATGGGTCTGACTGAGGGCCTCCAGGAGAGAAGCCCAAGCAAGAAGCTCCCCGAGGAGCGTCTTGACACATGTCAACACTGGGTCTGACTGAGTGCATCCATGAGAGAAGCCCCAGCAAGACGCGCCCCGAGGAGCGTCTTCCCACATGTCACTACTCGGTCTGACTGAGCGCCTCCAGGAGAGAGGCCCAAGCAAGACGTGCCCCGAGGAGCGTCTTGCCACATGTCAACAATGGGTCTTACTGAGGGCCTCCATGAGAGAAGCCCAAGCAAGACGCGCCCCGAGGAGTGTCTTGCCACATGTCAACACTGTGTCTGACTGAGCGCCTCCAGGAGAGAGGCCCAAGCAAGACGCGCCCCGAGGAGCGTCTTGCCACGTGTCAACACTGGGTCTGACTTAGCGCCTCCAGGAGAGAGGCCCAAGCAAGATGCGCCCCGAGGAGCGTCTTGCCACGTGTCACCACTGGGTCTGACTGAGCTCCTCCAGGAGAGAGGCCCAAGCAAGACGCGCCCAGAGGAGTGTCTTGCCACGTGTCACCACTGGGTCTGATTGAGCACCTCCAGGAGAGAGGCCCAAGCAAGACGCGCCCTGAGGAGCGTCTTGCCACATGTCACTACTCGGTCTAACTGAGCGCCTCCAGGAGAGAGGTCCAAGCAAGACGCGCCCCGAGGAGCGTCTTGCCAAATGTCACTACTCGGTCTGACTGAGCGCCTCCAGGAGGGATGTCCAAGCAAGACGCGCCCCGAGGAGCGTCTTGCCACATGTCACTACTCGGTCCGACTGAGCGCCTCCAGGAGAGAGGCCCAAGCAAGACGTGTCCCGAGGAGCGTCTTGCCACATGTCAACACTGGGTCTGACTGAGCGCCTCCAGGAGAGAGGCCCAAGCAAGACACGCCCCGAGGAGCGTCTTGACACATGTCAACACTGGGTCGGACTGAGGGCCTCCATGAGAGAAGCCCAAGCAAGACGCGCCCCGGGGAGAGTCTTGCCACCTGTCAACACTCGGTCTGACATAGGGCATTCAGGAGAGAGGCCCAAGCAATACGCGCCCCGAGGAGCGTCTTGCCACCTTTCACCACTGGGTCTGAATGAGCGCCTCCAGGAGAGAGGCCCAAGCAAGACGCGCCCCGAGGAGCGTCTTGCCACATGTCAGCACTGGGTCTGACTGAGCGCCTCCAGGAGAGAGGCCCCAGCACGACGCGCCCCGAGGAGCGTCTTGCCTTATGTCAGCACTCGGTCTGACTGAGCGCCTCCAGGAGAGAGGCCCAAGCAAGACGCGCCCCGAGGAGCATCTTGCCACATGTCAACAATGGGTCTGACTGAGGGCCTCCAGGAGAGAGGCCCAAGCAAGATGCGCCCGGAGGAGCGTCTTGCCACATGTCACCACTGGGTCTGACTGAGCGCCTCCAGGAGAGAGGCCCAAGCAAGACGCGCCCCGAGGAGCGTCTTGCCACATGTGAACACTGGGTCTGACTGAGCGCCTCCTGGAGAGAGGCCCAAGCAAGACGCGCCCGGAGGAGCGTCTTGCCACATGTCAGCACTCGGTCTGACTGAGCGCCTCCAGGAGAGAGGCCCAAGCAAGACGCACCCCGAGGAGCGTCTTGACACATGTCTCCTCTGGGTCTGACTGAGCGCCTCCAGGAGAGAGGCCCAAGCAAGACGTGCCCCGAGGAGCATCTTGCCACATGTCAACACTGGGTCTGACTGAGTGCCTCCATGAGAGAAGCCCCAGCAAGACGCGCCCCGATGAGCGTCTTGCCACATGTCAACACTGGGTCTGACTGAGCACCTCCAGGAGAGAGGTCCAAGCAAGACGCGCCCCGAGGAACGTCTTGCCACATGTCAACACTGGGTCTGACTGAGCGCCTCCAGGAGAGAGGCCCAAGGAGCGTCTTGCCACATGTCACCTCTGGGTCTGACTGAGCGCCTCCAGGAGAGAGGCGCAAGCAACAAATGCCCGAGGAGCGTCTTGACACATGTCAACACTGGGTCTGACTGAGCGCCTCCAGGAGAGAGGCCCAAGCAAGAAGCGCCCCGAGGAGCATCTTGCCACATGTCAACAATGGGTCTGACTGAGGGCCTCCAGGAGAGAAGCCCAAGCAAGACGCGCCCCGAGGAGCGTCTTGCCACATGTCAACACTTGGTCTAATTGAGCGCCTCCAGGAGAGAGGCCCAAGCAACACGCGCCCCGAGGAGCGTCTTGCCACATGTCACTACTCGGTCTGACTGAGCGCCTCCAGGAGAGAGGCCCAAGCAAGACGTGCCCCGAGGAGCGTCTTGCCACATGTCAACAATGGGTCTGACTGAGGGCCTCCAGGAGAGAAGCCCAAGCAAGAAGCTCCCCGAGGAGCGTCTTGACACATGTCAACACTGGGTCTGACTGAGGGCCTCCATGAGAGATGCCCAAGCAAGACGCGCCCCGAGGAGAGTCTTGCCACATGTCAACACTGGGTCTGACAGAGGGCATCCAGGAGAGAGGCCCAAGCAATAAGCGCCCCGAGGAGCGTCTTGCCACATGTGAACAATGGGTCTGACTGAGGGCCTCCAGGAGAGAAGCCAAAGCAAGACGCTCCCCGAGGAGCTTCTTTCCACATGTCAACAATGGGTCTTACTGAGGGCCTCCATGAGAGAAGCCCAAGCAAGACGCGCCCCGAGGAGTGTCTTGCCACATGTCAACACTGTGTCTGACTGAGCGCCTCCAGGAGAGAGGCCCAAGCAAGACGCGCCCCGAGGAGCGTCTTGCCACGTGTCAACACTGGGTCTGACTTAGCGCCTCCAGGAGAGAGGCCCAAGCAAGATGCGCCCCGAGGAGCGTCTTGCCACGTGTCACCACTGGGTCTGACTGAGCTCCTCCAGGAGAGAGGCCCAAGCAAGACGCGCCCAGAGGAGCGTCTTGCCACGTGTCACCACTGGGTCTGATTGAGCACCTCCAGGAGAGAGGCCCCAGCAAGACGCGCCCCGAGGAGCGTCTTGCCTTATGTCAGCACTCGGTCTGACTGAGCGCCTCCAGGAGAGAGGCCCAAGCAAGACGCGCCCTGAGGAGCGTCTTGCCACATGTCACTACTCGGTCTAACTGAGCGCCTCCAGGAGAGAGGTCCAAGCAAGACGCGCCCCGAGGAGCGTCTTGCCAAATGTCACTACTCGGTCTGACTGAGCGCCTCCAGGAGAGAAGCCCAAGCAAGACGAGCCCAGAGGAGCGTCTTGCCACATGTCAACACTGGGTCTGACTGAGCGCCTCCAGGAGAGAGGCCCAAGCAAGACACGCCCCGAGGAGCGTCTTGACACATGTCAACACTGGGTCGGACTGAGGGCCTCCATGAGAGAAGCCCAAGCAAGACGCGCCCCGGGGAGAGTCTTGCCACATGTCAACACTCGGTCTGACATAGGTCATTCAGGAGAGAGGCCCAAGCAATACGCGCCCCGAGGAGCGTCTTGACACATGTCACCACTGGGTCTGAATGAGCGCCTCCAGGAGAGAGGCCCAAGCAAGACGCGCCCCGAGGAGCATCTTGCCACATGTCAGCACTGGGTCTGACTGAGCGCCTCCAGGAGAGAGGCCCCAGCACGACGCGCCCCGAGGAGCGTCTTGCCTTAAGTCAGCACTCGGTCTGACTGAGCGCCTCCAGGAGAGAGGCCCAAGCAAGACGCGCCCCGAGGAGCGTCTTGCCACATGTCAACAATGGGTCTGACTGAGGGCCTCCAGGAGAGAGGCCCAAGCAAGATGCGCCCGGAGGAGCGTCTTGCCACATGTCAACAATGGGTCTTACTGAGGGCCTCCAGGAGAGAAGCCCAAGCAAGACGCGCCCCGAGGAGCTTCTTGCCACATGTCAGCACTCGGTCTGATTGAGGGCCTTCTGGAGAGAGGCCCAAGCAAGACGCGCCCCGAGGAGCGTCTTGACACATGTCAACACTGGGTCTGACAGAGGGCCTCCATGAGAGAGGCCCAAGCAAGACGCGCCCCGAGGAGTGTCTTGCCACATGTCAACACTGGGTCTGACAGAGGGCCTCCAGGAGAGAGGCCCAAGCAAGACGCGCCCCGAGGAGTATCTTGCCACATGTCACCACTTGGTCTGACTGAGCGCCTCCAGGAGAGAGCCCCAAGTAAGACGCGCCCCGAGGAGCGTCTTGCCACGTGTTTACACTGGGTCTGATTGAGGGCCTTCTGGAGAGCGGCCCAAGCAAGACGCGCCCCGAGGAGCGTCTTGCCACATGTCACTACTCGGTCTGGCTGAGCGCCTCCAGGAGAGAGGCCCAAGCAAGACGTGCCCCGAGGAGCGTCTTGCCACATGTCAACACTGGGTCTGACTGCGGGCCTCCAGGAGAGAGGCCCAAATAAGACGCGCCCCGAGGAGCGTCTTGCCACATGTCACCTCTGGGTCTGACTGAGCGCCTCCAGGAGAGAGGCCCAAGCAAGACGCGCCCCGAGGAGCATCTTGTCACATGTCAACACTGGGTCTGTCTGAGCACCTCCAGGAGAGAAGCCCAAGCAAGACGCGCCCCGAGGAGCGTCTTGCCACATGTCAACAATGGGTCTGACTGAGGGCCTCCAGGAGAGAAGCCCAAGCAAGACGCGCCCCGAGGAGCGTCTTGACACATGTCAACACTGGGTCTGACAGAGGGCCTCCAGGAGAGAGGCCCAAGCAAGATGCGCCCCGAGGAGTGTCTTGCCACATGTCACCACTGGGTCTGACTGAGCGCCTCCAGGAGAGAGGCCCAAGCAAGACACGCCCCGAGGAGCGTCAGGCCACATGTCACTACTCAGTCTGACTGAGCGCCTCCAGGAGAGAGGCCCAAGCAAGACGCGCCCCGAGGAGCATCTTGCCACATGTCAGCACTGGGTCTGACTGAGCGCCTCCAGGAGAGAGGCCCCAGCAAGATGCGCCCCGAGGAGCGTCTTGCCACGTGTCACCACTGGGTCTGACTGAGCTCCTCCAGGAGAGAGGCCCAAGCAAGACGCGCCCAGAGGAGCGTCTTGCCACGTGTCACCACTGGGTCTGATTGAGCACCTCCAGGAGAGAGGCCCCAGCAAGACGCGCCCCGAGGAGCGTCTTGCCTTATGTCAGCACTCGGTCTGACTGAGCGCCTCCAGGAGAGAGGCCCAAGCAAGACGCGCCCTGAGGAGCGTCTTGCCACATGTCACTACTCGGTCTAACTGAGCGCCTCCAGGAGAGAGGTCCAAGCAAGACGCGCCCCGAGGAGCGTCTTGCCAAATGTCACTACTCGGTCTGACTGAGCGCCTCCAGGAGAGAAGCCCAAGCAAGACGAGCCCAGAGGAGCGTCTTGCCACATGTCAACACTGGGTCTGACTGAGCGCCTCCAGGAGAGAGGCCCAAGCAAGACACGCCCCGAGGAGCGTCTTGACACATGTCAACACTGGGTCGGACTGAGGGCCTCCATGAGAGAAGCCCAAGCAAGACGCGCCCCGGGGAGAGTCTTGCCACATGTCAACACTCGGTCTGACATAGGTCATTCAGGAGAGAGGCCCAAGCAATACGCGCCCCGAGGAGCGTCTTGACACATGTCACCACTGGGTCTGAATGAGCGCCTCCAGGAGAGAGGCCCAAGCAAGACGCGCCCCGAGGAGCATCTTGCCACATGTCAGCACTGGGTCTGACTGAGCGCCTCCAGGAGAGAGGCCCCAGCACGACGCGCCCCGAGGAGCGTCTTGCCTTAAGTCAGCACTCGGTCTGACTGAGCGCCTCCAGGAGAGAGGCCCAAGCAAGACGCGCCCCGAGGAGCGTCTTGCCACATGTCAACAATGGGTCTGACTGAGGGCCTCCAGGAGAGAGGCCCAAGCAAGATGCGCCCGGAGGAGCGTCTTGCCACATGTCAACAATGGGTCTTACTGAGGGCCTCCAGGAGAGAAGCCCAAGCAAGACGCGCCCCGAGGAGCTTCTTGCCACATGTCAGCACTCGGTCTGATTGAGGGCCTTCTGGAGAGAGGCCCAAGCAAGACGCGCCCCGAGGAGCGTCTTGACACATGTCAACACTGGGTCTGACAGAGGGCCTCCATGAGAGAGGCCCAAGCAAGACGCGCCCCGAGGAGTGTCTTGCCACATGTCAACACTGGGTCTGACAGAGGGCCTCCAGGAGAGAGGCCCAAGCAAGACGCGCCCCGAGGAGTATCTTGCCACATGTCACCACTTGGTCTGACTGAGCGCCTCCAGGAGAGAGCCCCAAGTAAGACGCGCCCCGAGGAGCGTCTTGCCACGTGTTTACACTGGGTCTGATTGAGGGCCTTCTGGAGAGCGGCCCAAGCAAGACGCGCCCCGAGGAGCGTCTTGCCACATGTCACTACTCGGTCTGGCTGAGCGCCTCCAGGAGAGAGGCCCAAGCAAGACGTGCCCCGAGGAGCGTCTTGCCACATGTCAACACTGGGTCTGACTGCGGGCCTCCAGGAGAGAGGCCCAAATAAGACGCGCCCCGAGGAGCGTCTTGCCACATGTCACCTCTGGGTCTGACTGAGCGCCTCCAGGAGAGAGGCCCAAGCAAGACGCGCCCCGAGGAGCATCTTGTCACATGTCAACACTGGGTCTGTCTGAGCACCTCCAGGAGAGAAGCCCAAGCAAGACGCGCCCCGAGGAGCGTCTTGCCACATGTCAACAATGGGTCTGACTGAGGGCCTCCAGGAGAGAAGCCCAAGCAAGACGCGCCCCGAGGAGCGTCTTGACACATGTCAACACTGGGTCTGACAGAGGGCCTCCAGGAGAGAGGCCCAAGCAAGATGCGCCCCGAGGAGTGTCTTGCCACATGTCACCACTGGGTCTGACTGAGCGCCTCCAGGAGAGAGGCCCAAGCAAGACACGCCCCGAGGAGCGTCAGGCCACATGTCACTACTCAGTCTGACTGAGCGCCTCCAGGAGAGAGGCCCAAGCAAGACGCGCCCCGAGGAGCATCTTGCCACATGTCAGCACTGGGTCTGACTGAGCGCCTCCAGGAGAGAGGCCCCAGCAAGACGCGCCCCGAGGAGCTTCTTGCCTTATGTCAGCAATCGGTCTGACTGAGCGCCTCCAGGAGAGAGGCCCAAGCAAGACGCACCCCGAGGAGCGTCTTGCCACATGTCAACAATGGGTCTGACTGAGGGCCTCCAGGAGAGAAGCCCAAGCAACACGCGGCCCGAGGAGCGTCTTGCCACATGTCAGCACTCGGTCTGACTGAGCGCCTCCAGGAGAGAGGCCCAAGCAAGACGCGCCCCGAGGAGCGTCTTGCCACATGTCAACAATGGGTCTGACTGAGGGCCTCCAGGAGAGAAGCCCAAGCAAGACGCGCCCCGAGGAGCGTCTTGACACATGTCAACTCTGGTTCTGACAGAGGGCCTCCAGGAGAGAGGCCCAAGCAAGACGCGCCCCGGGGAGAGTCTTGCCACATGTCAACACTCGGTCTGACATAGGTCATTCAGGAGAGAGGCCCAAGCAATACGCGCCCCGAGGAGCGTCTTGCCACATGTCACCACTGGGTCTGAATGAGCGCCTCCAGGAGAGAGGCCCAAGCAAGACGCGCCCCGAGGAGCATCTTGCCACATGTCAGCACTGGGTCTGACTGAGCGCCTCCAGGAGAGAGGCCCCAGCACGACGCGCCCCGAGGAGCGTCTTGCCTTATGTCAGCACTCGGTCTGACTGAGCGCCTCCAGGAGAGAGGCCCAAGCAAGACGCGCCCCGAGGAGCGTCTTGCCACATGTCAACAATGGGTCTGACTGAGGGCCTCCAGGAGAGAGGCCCAAGCAAGATGCGCCCGGAGGAGCGTCTTGCCACATGTCAACAATGGGTCTTACTGAGGGCCTCCAGGAGAGAAGCCCAAGCAAGACGCGCCCCGAGGAGCTTCTTGCCACATGTCAGCACTCGGTCTGATTGAGGGCCTTCTGGAGAGAGGCCCAAGCAAGACGCGCCCCGAGGAGCGTCTTGACACATGTCAACACTGGGTCTGACAGAGGGCCTCCATGAGAGAGGCCCAAGCAAGACGCGCCCCGAGGAGTGTCTTGCCACATGTCAACACTGGGTCTGACAGAGGGCCTCCAGGAGAGAGGCCCAAGCAAGACGCGCCCGGAGGAGCGTCTTGCCACATGTCACCACTGGGTCTGACTGAGCGCCTCCAGGAGAGAGGCCCAAGCAAGACACGCCCCGAGGAGCGTCAGGCCACATGTCACTACTCAGTCTGACTGAGCGCCTCCAGGAGAGAGGCCCAAGCAAGACGCGCCCCGAGGAGCATCTTGCCACATGTCAGCACTGGGTCTGACTGAGCGCCTCCAGGAGAGAGGCCCCAGCAAGACGCGCCCCGAGGAGCTTCTTGCCTTATGTCAGCACTCGGTCTGACTGAGCGCCTCCAGGAGAGAGGCCCAAGCAAGACGCGCCCCGAGGAGCGTCTTGCCACATGTCAACAATGGGTCTGACTGAGGGCCTCCAGGAGAGAAGCCCAAGCAACACGCGGCCCGAGGAGCGTCTTGCCACATGTCAGCACTCGGTCTGACTGAGCACCTCCAGGAGAGAGGCCCAAGCAAGACGCGCCCCGAGGAGCGTCTTGCCACATGTCAACAATGGGTCTGACTGAGGGCCTCCAGGAGAGAAGCCCAAGCAAGACGCGCCCCGAGGAGCGTCTTGACACATGTCAACTCTGGTTCTGACAGAGGGCCTCCAGGAGAGAGGCCCAAGCAAGACGCGCCCCGAGGAGTGTCTTGCCACATGTCACCACTTGAACTGACTGAGCGCCTCCAGGAGGGAGGCCCAAGCAACACGCGCCCCGAGGAGAATCAGGCCACATGTCACTACTCAGTCTGACTGAGTGCCTCCAGGAGAGAGGCCCAAGCAAGACGCGCCCCGAGGAGCGTCTTGCCACATGTTAACACTGGGTCTGACAGAGGGCCTCCAGGAGAGAGGCCCAAGCAAGACGCGCCCCGAGGAGTGTCTTGCCACATGTCACCACTGGGTCTGACTGAGCGCCTCCAGGAGAGAGGCCCAAGCAAGACGCGCCCCGAGGAGCGTCAGGCCACATGTCACTACTCAGTCTGACTGAGCGCCTCCAGGAGAGAGGCCCAAGCAAGACGCGCCCCGAGGAGCATCTTGCCACATGTCAGCACTGGGTCTGACTGAGCGCCTCCAGGAGAGAGGCCCCAGCAAGACGCGCCCCGAGGAGCTTCTTGCCTTATGTCAGCACTCGGTCTGACTGAGCGCCTCCCGGAGAGAGGCCCAAGCAAGACGCGCGCCGAGGAGCGTCTTGCCACATGTCAACAATGGGTCTGACTGAGGGCCTCCAGGAGAGAAGCCCAAGCAACACGCGGCCCGAGGAGCGTCTTGCCACATGTCAGCACTCGGTCTGACTGAGCGCCTCCAGGAGAGAGGCCCAAGCAAGACGCGCCCCGAGGAGCGTCTTGCCACATGTCAACAATGGGTCTGACTGAGGGCCTCCAGGAGAGAAGCCCAAGCAAGACGCGCCCCGAGGAGCGTCTTGACACATGTCAACACTGGGTCTGACAGAGGGCCTCCAGGAGAGAGGCCCAAGCAAGACGCGCCCCGAGGAGTGTCTTGCCACATGTCACCACTTGGTCTGACTGAGCGCCTCCAGGAGGGAGGCCCAAGCAACACGCGCCCCGAGGAGCGTCAGGCCACATGTCACTACTCAGTCTGACTGAGCGCCTCCAGGAGAGAGGCCCAAGCAAGACGCGCCCCGAGGAGCGTCTTGCCACATGTCAACAATGGGTCTTACTGAGGGCCTCCAGGAGAGAAGCCCAAGCAAGACGCGCCCCGAGGAGCTTCTTGCCACATGTCAGCACTCGGTCTGATTGAGGGCCTTCTGGAGAGAGGCCCAAGCAAGACGCGCCCCGAGGAGCGTCTTGACACATGTCAACACTGGGTCTGACAGAGGGCCTCCATGAGAGAGGCCCAAGCAAGACGCGCCCCGAGGAGTGTCTTGCCACATGTCAACACTGGGTCTGACAGAGGGCCTCCAGGAGAGAGGCCCAAGCAAGACGCGCCCCGAGGAGTATCTTGCCACATGTCACCACTTGGTCTGACTGAGCGCCTCCAGGAGAGAGCCCCAAGTAAGACGCACCCCGAGGAGCGTCTTGCCACGTGTTTACACTGGGTCTGATTGAGGGCCTTCTGGAGAGAGGCCCAAGCAAGACGCGCCCCGAGGAGCGTCTTGCCACATGTCACTACTCGGTCTGACTGAGCGCCTCCAGGAGAGAGGCCCAAGCAAGACCTGCCCCGAGGAGCGTCTTGCCACATGTCAACAATGGGTCTGACTGAGGGCCTCCAGGAGAGAAGCCCAAGCAAGACGCGCCCCGAGGAGCGTCTTGCCACATGTCAACACTGGGTCTGACTGAGGGCCTCCAGGAGAGAGGCCCAAATAAGACGCGCCCCGAGGAGCGTCTTGCCACATGTCACCTCTGGGTCTGACTGAGCGCCTCCAGGAGAGAGGCCCAAGCAAGACGCGCCCCGAGGAGCATCTTGTCACATGTCAACACTGGGTCTGTCTGAGCGCCTCCAGGAGAGAAGCCCAAGCAAGACGCGCCCCGAGGAGCGTCTTGCCACATGTCAACAATGGGTCTGACTGAGGGCCTCCAGGAGAGAAGCCCAAGCAAGACGCGCCCCGAGGAGCGTCTTGACACATGTCAACACTGGGTCTGACAGAGGGCCTCCAGGAGAGAGGCCCAAGCAAGACGCGCCCCGAGGAGTGTCTTGCCACATGTCACCACTGGGTCTGACTGAGCGCCTCCAGGAGAGAGGCCCAAGCAAGACGCGCCCCGAGGAGCGTCAGGCCACATGTCACTACTCAGTCTGACTGAGCGCCTCCAGGAGAGAGGCCCAAGCAAGACGCGCCCCGAGGAGCATCTTGCCACATGTTAGCACTGGGTCTGACTGAGCGCCTCCAGGAGAGAGGCCGCAGCAAGACGCGCCCCGAGGAGCTTCTTGCCTTATGTCAGCACTCGGTCTGACTGAGCGCCTCCAGGAGAGAGGCCCAAGCAAAAAGCGCCCCGAGGAGCGTCTTGCCACATGTCAACAATGGGTCTGACTGAGGGCCTCCAGGAGAGAAGCCCAAGCAACACGCGGCCCGAGGAGCGTCTTGCCACATGTCAGCAATCGGTCTGACTGAGCGCCTCCAGGAGAGAGGCCCAAGCAAGACGCGCCCCGAGGAGCTTCTTGCCTTATGTCAGCACTCGGTCTGACTGAGCGCCTCCAGGAGAGAGGCCCAAGCAAGACGCGCCCCGAGGAGCGTCTTGCCACATGTCAACAATGGGTCTGACTGAGGGCCTCCAGGAGAGAAGCCCAAGCAACACGCGGCCCGAGGAGCGTCTTGCCACATGTCAGCACTCGGTCTGACTGAGCGCCTCCAGGAGAGAGGCCCAAGCAAGACGCGCCCCGAGGAGCGTCTTGCCACATGTCAACAATGGGTCTGACTGAGGGCCTCCAGGAGAGAAGCCCAAGCAAGACGCGCCCCGAGGAGCGTCTTGACACATGTCAACTCTGGTTCTGACAGAGGGCCTCCAGGAGAGAGGCCCAAGCAAGACGCGCCCCGAGGAGTGTCTTGCCACATGTCACCACTTGGTCTGACTGAGCGCCTCCAGGAGGGAGGCCCAAGCAACACGCGCCCCCAGGAGCGTCAGGCCACATGTCACTACTCACTCTGACTGAGTGCCTCCAGGAGAGAGGCCCAAGCAAGACGCGCCCCGAGGAGCGTCTTGCCACATGTTAACACTGGGTCTGACAGAGGGCCTCCAGGAGAGAGGCCCAAGCAAGACGCGCCCCGAGGAGTGTCTTGCCACATGTCACCACTGGGTCTGACTGAGCGCCTCCAGGAGAGAGGCCCAAGCAAGACGCGCCCCGAGGAGCGTCAGGCCACATGTCACTACTCAGTCTGACTGAGCGCCTCCAGGAGAGAGGCCCAAGCAAGACGCGCCCCGAGGAGCATCTTGCCACATGTCAGCACTGGGTCTGACTGAGCGCCTCCAGGAGAGAGGCCCCAGCAAGACGCGCCCCGAGGAGCTTCTTGCCTTATGTCAGCACTCGGTCTGACTGAGCGCCTCCCGGAGAGAGGCCCAAGCAAGACGCGCGCCGAGGAGCGTCTTGCCACATGTCAACAATGGGTCTGACTGAGGGCCTCCAGGAGAGAACCCCAAGCAACACGCGGCCCGAGGAGCGTCTTGCCACATGTCAGCACTCGGTCTGACTGAGCGCCTCCAGGAGAGAGGCCCAAGCAAGACGCGCCCCGAGGAGCGTCTTGCCACATGTCAACAATGGGTCTGACTGAGGGCCTCCAGGAGAGAAGCCCAAGCAAGACGCGCCCCGAGGAGCGTCTTGACACATGTCAACACTGGGTCTGACAGAGGGCCTCCAGGAGAGAGGCCCAAGCAAGACGCGCCCCGAGGAGTGTCTTGCCACATGTCACCACTTGGTCTGACTGAGCGCCTCCAGGAGGGAGGCCCAAGCAACACGCGCCCCGAGGAGCGTCAGGCCACATGTCACTACTCAGTCTGACTGAGCGCCTCCAGGAGAGAGGCCCAAGCAAGACGCGCCCCGAGGAGCGTCTTGCCACATGTCAACAATGGGTCTTACTGAGGGCCTCCAGGAGAGAAGCCCAAGCAAGACGCGCCCCGAGGAGCTTCTTGCCACATGTCAGCACTCGGTCTGATTGAGGGCCTTCTGGAGAGAGGCCCAAGCAAGACGCGCCCCGAGGAGCGTCTTGACACATGTCAACACTGGGTCTGACAGAGGGCCTCCATGAGAGAGGCCCAAGCAAGACGCGCCCCGAGGAGTGTCTTGCCACATGTCAACACTGGGTCTGACAGAGGGCCTCCAGGAGAGAGGCCCAAGCAAGACGCGCCCCGAGGAGTATCTTGCCACATGTCACCACTTGGTCTGACTGAGCGCCTCCAGGAGAGAGCCCCAAGTAAGACGCGCCCCGAGGAGCGTCTTGCCACGTGTTTACACTGGGTCTGATTGAGGGCCTTCTGGAGAGAGGCCCAAGCAAGACGCGCCCCGAGGAGCGTCTTGCCACATGTCACTACTCGGTCTGACTGAGCGCCTCCAGGAGAGAGGCCCAAGCAAGACGTGCCCCGAGGAGCGTCTTGCCACATGTCAACAATGGGTCTGACTGAGGGCCTCCAGGAGAGAAGCCCAAGCAAGACGCGCCCCGAGGAGCGTCTTGCCACATGTCAACACTGGGTCTGACTGAGGGCCTCCAGGAGAGAGGCCCAAATAAGACGCGCCCCGAGGAGCGTCTTGCCACATGTCACCTCTGGGTCTGACTGAGCGCCTCCAGGAGAGAGGCCCAAGCAAGACGCGCCCCGAGGAGCATCTTGCCACATGTCAGCACTGGGTCTGACTGAGCGCCTCCAGGAGAGAGGCCCCAGCAAGACGCGCCCCGAGGAGCTTCTTGCCTTATGTCAGCACTCGGTCTGACTGAGCGCCTCCAGGAGAGAGGCCCAAGCAAAAAGCGCCCCGAGGAGCGTCTTGCCACATGTCAACAATGGGTCTGACTGAGGGCCTCCAGGAGAGAAGCCCGAGCAACACGCGGCCCGAGGAGCGTCTTGCCACATGTCAGCACTCGGTCTGACTGAGCGCCTCCAGGAGAGAGGCCCTAGCAAGACGCGCCCCGAGGAGCGTCTTGCCACATGTCAACAATGGGTCTGACTGAGGGCCTCCAGGAGAGAAGCCCAAGCAAGACGCGCCCCGAGGAGCGTCTTGACACATGTCACCACTTGGTCTGACTGAGCGCCTCCAGGAGGGAGGCCCAAGCAACACGCGCCCCGAGGAGCGTCAGGCCACATGTCACTACTCAGTCTGACTGAGCGCCTCCAGGAGAGAGGCCCAAGCAAGACGCGCCCCGAGGAGCGTCTTGCCACATGTCAACAATGGGTCTTACTGAGGGCCTCCAGGAGAGAAGCCCAAGCAAGACGCGCCCCGAGGAGCTTCTTGCCACATGTCAGCACTCGGTCTGATTGAGGGCCTTCTGGAGAGAGGCCCAAGCAAGACGCGCCCCGAGGAGCGTCTTGACACATGTCAACACTGGGTCTGACAGAGGGCCTCCATGAGAGAGGCCCAAGCAAGACGCGCCCCGAGGAGTGTCTTGCCACATGTCATCACTGGGTCTGACAGAGGGCCTCCAGGAGAGAGGCCCAAGCAAGACGCGCCCCGAGGAGTATCTTGCCACATGTCACCACTTGGTCTGACTGAGCGCCTCCAGGAGAGAGGCCCAAGCAACACATGCCCCGAGGAGCGTCAGGCCACATGTCACTACTCAGTCTGACTGAGCGCCTCCAGGAGAGAGCCCCAAGTAAGACGCGCCCCGAGGAGCGTCTTGCCACGTGTTTACACTGGGTCTGATTGAGGGCCTTCTGGAGAGAGGCCCAAGCAAGACGAGCCCCGAGGAGCGTCTTGCCACATGTCACTACTCGGTCTGACTGAGCGCCTCCAGGAGAGAGGCCCAAGCAAGACGTGCCCCGAGGAGCGTCTTGCCACATGTCAACAATGGGTATGACTGAGGGCCTCCAGGAGAGAAGCCCAAGCAAGACGCGCCCCGAGGAGCGTCTTGCCACATGTCAACACTGGGTCTGACTGAGGGCCTCCAGGAGAGAGTCCCAAATAAGACGCGCCCCGAGGAGCGTCTTGCCACATGTCAACACTGGGTCTGACTGAGGGCCTCCAGGAGAGAAGCCCAAGCAAGATGCGCCCCGAGGAGAGACTTGCCACATGTCTACACTGGGTCTGACTGAGCGCCTCCAGGAGAGAGGCCCGAGGAGCGTCTTGCCACATGTCACCTCTGGGTCTGACTGAGCGCCTCCAGGAGAGAGGCCCCAGCAAGACGCGCCCCGAGGAGCGTCTTGCCTCATGTCAGCACTCGGTCTGACTGAGCGCCTCCAGGAGAGAGGCCCAAGCAATACGCGCCCCGAGGAGCGTCTTGCCACATGTCAACAATGGGTCTGACTGAGGGCCTCCAGGAGAGAAGCCAAAGCAAGACGCGCCCCGAGGAGCTTCTTTCCACATGTCAACAATGGGTCTTACTGAGGGCCTCCATGAGAGAAGCCCAAGCAAGACGCGCCCCGAGGAGTGTCTTGCCACCTGTCAACACTGTGTCTGACTGAGCGCCTCCAGGAGAGAGGCCCAAGCAAGACGCGCCCCGAGGAGCGTCTTGCCACGTGTCAACACTGGGTCTGACTTAGCGCCTCCAGGAGAGAGGCCCAAGCAAGATGCGCCCCGAGGAGCGTCTTGCCACGTGTCACCACTGGGTCTGCCTGAGCTCCTCCAGGAGAGAGGCCCAAGCAAGACGCGCCCAGAGGAGCGTCTTGCCACGTGTCACCACTGGGTCTGAATGAGCACCTCCAGGAGAGAGGCCCCAGCAAGACGCGCCCCGAGGAGCGTCTTGCCTCATGTCAGCACTCGGTCTCACTGAGCGCCTCCAGGAGAGAGGCCCAAGCAAGAAGCGCCCCGAGGAGCGTCTTGCCACATGTCACTACTCGGTCTGACTGAGCGCCTCCAGGAGAGAGGCCCAAGCAAGACGTGCCCCGAGGAGCGTCTTGCCACATGTCAACACTGGGTCTTACTGAGCGCCTCCAGGAGAGAGGCCCAAGCAAGACACGCCCCGAGGAGCGTCTTGACACATGTCAACACTGGGTCTGACTGAGGGCCTCCATGAGAGAAGCCCAAGCAAGACGCGGCCCGAGGAGAGTCTTGCCACATGTCAACACTGGGTCTGACAGAGGGCATCCAGGAGAGAGGCCCAAGCAATACGCGCCCCGAGGAGCGTCTTGCCACATGTCAACAATGGGTCTGACTGAGGGCCTCCAGGAGAGAAGCCAAAGCAAGACGCGCCCCGAGGAGCTTCTTTCCACATGTCAACAATGGGTCTTACTGAGGGCCTCCATGAGAGAAGCCCAAGCAAGACGCGCCCCGAGGAGTGTCTTGCCACATGTCAACACTGTGTCTGACTGAGCGCCTCCAGGAGAGAGGCCCAAGCAAGACGCGCCCCGAGGAGCGTCTTGCCACGTGTCAACACTGGGTCTGACTTAGCGCCTCCAGGAGAGAGGCCCAAGCAAGATGCGCCCCGAGGAGCGTCTTGCCACGTGTCACCACTTGGTCTGACTGAGCTCCTCCAGGAGAGAGGCCCAAGCAAGACGCGCCCAGAGGAGCGTCTTGCCACGTGTCACCACTGGGTCTGAATGAGCACCTCCAGGAGAGAGGCCCCAGCAAGACGCGCCCCGAGGAGCGTCTTGCCTTATGTCAGCACTCGGTCTGAATGAGCGCCTCGAGGAGAGAGGCCCAAGCAAGACGCGCCCCGAGGAGCGTCTTGCCACATGTCACTACTCGGTCTGACTGAGCGCCTCTAGGAGAGAGGCCCCAGCAAGACGCGCCCCGAGGAGCGTCTTGCCTCATGTCAGCACTCGGTCTGACTGAGCGCCTCCAGGAGAGAGGCCCAAGCAAGAAGCGCCCCGAGGAGCGTCTTGCCATATGTCAACAATGGGTCTGACTGAGGGCCTCCAGGGGAGAAGCCCAAGCAAGACGCGCCCCGAGGAGCGTCTTGCCACATGTCAACACTGGGTCTAATTGAGCGCCTCCAGGAGAGAGGGCCAAGCAAGACGCGCCTCGAGGAGCGTCTTGCCACATGTCACTACTCGGTCTGACTGAGCGCCTCAAGGAGAGAGGTCCAAGCAACACGCGCCCCGAGGAGCGTCTTGCCACATGTCAACACTGGGTCTGACTGAGTGCCTCCATGAGAGAAGCCCCAGCAAGACGGGCCCCGAGGAGCGTCTTGCCACATGTCACTACTCGGTCTGACTGAGCGCCTCCAGGAGAGAGGCCCAAGCAAGACGTGCCCCGAGGAACGGCTTGCCACATGTCAACACTGGGTCTGACTGAGCGCCTCCAGGAGAGAGGCCCAAGCAAGACACGCCTCGAGGAGCGTCTTGACACATGTCAACACTGGGTCTGACTGAGGGCCTCCATGAGAGAAGCCCAAGCAAGACGCGCCCCGAGAAGAGTCTTGCCACATGTCAACACTGGGTCTGACAGAGGGCATCCAGGAGAGAGGCCCAAGCAATACGCGCCCCGAGGAGCGTCTTGCCACTTGTCAACAATGGGTCTGACTGAGGGCCTCCAGGAGAGAAGCCAAAGCAAGACGCGCCCTGAGGAGCTTCTTTCCACATGTCATCAATGGGTCTTACTGAGGGCCTCCATGAGAGAAGCCCAAGCAAGACGCGCCCCGAGGAGTGTCTTTCCACATGTCAACACTGTGTCTGACTGAGCGCCTCCAGGAGAGAGGCCCAAGCAAGACGCGCCCCGAGGAGCGTCTTGCCACGTGTCAACACTGGGTCTGACTTAGCGCCTCCAGGAGAGAGGCCCAAGCAAGATGCGCCCCGAGGAGCGTCTTGCCACGTGTCACCACTGGGTCTGACTGAGCTCCTCCAGCAGAGAGGCCCAAGCAAGACGCGCCCAGAGGAGCGTCTTGCCACGTGTCACCACTGGGTCTGATTGAGCACCTCCAGGAGAGAGGCCCCAGCAAGACGCGCCCCGAGGAGCGTCTTGCCACATGTCACTACTCGGTCTAACTGAGCGCCTCCAGGAGAGAGGTCCAAGCAAGACGCGCCCCGAGGAGCGTCTTGCCAAATGTCACTACTCGGTCTGACTGAGCGCCTCCAGGAGGGAGGTCCAAGCAAGACGCGCCCCGAGGAGCGTCAGGCCACATGTCACTACTCAGTCTGACTGAGCGCCTCCAGGAGAGAGGCCCAAGCAAGACGCGCCCCGAGGAGCGTCTTGCCACATGTCAGCACTGGGTCTGACTGAGCGCCTCCAGGAGAGAGGCCCAAGCAAGACACTCCCCGAGGAGCGTCTTGACACATGTCAAGACTGGGTCGGACTGAGGGCCTCCATGAGAGAAGCCCAAGCAAGACGCGCCCCGAGGAGAGTCTTGCCACATGTCAACACTCGGTCTGACAGAGGGCATTCAGGAGAGAGGCCCCAGCAATATGCGCCCCGAGGAGCGTCTTGCCACATGTCACCACTGGGTCTGACTGAGCGCCTCCAGGAGAGAGGCCCAAGCAAGACGCACCCCGAGGAGCGTCTTTCCACGTGTCACCACTGGGTCTGACTGAGCGCCTCCAGGAGAGAGGCCCAAGCAAGACGCGCCCACAGGAGCCTCTTGCCACATGTCAACACTGGGTCTGACTGAGCGCCTCCAGGAGAGAGGCCCAAGCAAGACGCGCCCCGAGGAGCGTCTTGCCACATGTCAACACTGGGTCTGACTGAGCGCCTCCAGGTGAGAGGCCCAAGCAAGACGCGCCCCGAGGATCGTCTTGCCACATGTCAGCACTGGGTCTGACTGAGCGCCTCCAGGAGAGAGGCCCCAGCAAGACGCGCCCCGAGGAGCGTCTTGCCTTATGTCAGCACTCGGTCTGACAGAGCGCCTCCAGGAGAGAGGCCCAAGCAAGACGCGCCCCGAGGAGCGTCTTGCCACATGTCAACAATGGGTCTGACTGAGGGCCTCCAGGAGAGAGGCCCAAGCAAGATGCGCCCGGAGGAGCGTCTTGCCACATGTCAACACTGGGTCTGACAGAGGGCCTCCAGGAGAGAGGCCCAAGCAAGACGCGCCCCGAGGAGCGTCTTGCCACATGTCACCTCTGGTTCTGACTGAGAGCCTCCAGGAGAGAGGCCCAAGCAAGACGCGCCCCGAGGAGCGTCTTGTCACATGTCAACACTGGGTCTGTCTGAGCGCCTCCAGGAGAGAGGCCCAAGCAAGACACGCCCCGAGGAGCGTCTTGCCACATGTCAACAATGGGTCTGACTGAGGGCCTCCAGGAGAGAAGCCCAAGCAACACGCGGCCCGAGGAGCGTCTTGCCACATGTCAGCACTCGGTCTGACTGAGCGCCTCCAGGAGAGAGGCCCAAGCAAGACGCGCCCCGAGGAGCGTCTTGCCACATGTCAACAATGGGTCTGACTGAGGGCCTCCAGGAGAGTAGCCCAAGCAAGACGCGCCCCGAGGAGCGTCTTGACACATGTCAACACTGGGTCTGACAGAGGGCCTCCAGGAGAGAGGCGCAAGCAAGACGCGCCCCGAGGAGTGTCTTGCCACATGTCACCACTTGGTCTGACTGAGCGCCTCCAGGAGAGAAGCCCAAGCAACACGCGCCCCGAGGAGCGTCAGGCCACATGTCACTACTCAGTCTGACTGAGCGCCTCCAGGAGAGAGGCCCAAGCAAGACGCGCCCCGAGGAGCGTCTTTCCACATGTCAACAATGGGTCTTACTGACGGCCTCCAGGAGAGAAGCCCAAGCAAGACGCGCCCCGAGGAGCTTCTTGCCACATGTCAGCACTCGGTCTGACTGAGCGCCTCCAGGAGAGAGGCCAAAGCAAGATGCGCCCCGAGGAGCGTCTTGACACATGTCAACACTGGGTCTGACAGAGGGCCTCCATGAGAGAGGCCCAAGCAAGACGCGCCCCGAGGAGTGTCTTGCCACATGTCAACACTGGGTCTGACAGAGGGCCTCCAGGAGAGAGGCCCAAGCAAGACGAGCCCCGAGGAGTGTCTTGCCACATGTCACCACTTGGTCTGACTGAGCGCCTACAGGAGAGAGGCCCAAGCAACACGCGCCCCGAGGAGCGTCATGCCACATGTCACTACTCAGTCTGACTGAGCGCCTCCAGGAGAGAGGCCCAAGCAACACGCGCCCCGAGGAGCGTCTTGCCACATGTCAACACTGGGTCTGATTGAGGGCCTTCTGGAGAGAGGCCCAAGCAAGACGCGCCCCGAGGAGCGTCTTGCCACATGTCAACACTGGGTCTAATTGAGCGCCTCCAGGAGAGAGGTCCAAGCAACACGCGCCCCGAGGAGCGTCTTGCCACATGTCAACACTGGGTCTGACTGAGTTCCTCCATGAGAGAAGCCCCAGCAAGACGGGCCCCGAGGAGCGTCTTGCCACATGTCACTACTCGGTCTGACTGAGCGCCTCCAGGAGAGAGGCCCAAGCAAGACGTGCCCCGAGGAGCGTCTTGCCACATGTCAACACTGGGTCTGACTGAGCGCATCCAGGAGAGAGGCCGAAGCAAGACACTTCCCGGGAGCGTCTTGACACATGTCAACACTGGGTCTGACTGAGGGCCTCCATGAGAGAATCCCAAGCAAGACGCGCCCCGAGGAGAGTCTTGCCACATGTCAACACTGGGTCTGACAGAGGGCATCCAGGAGAGAGGCCCAAGCAATACGCGCCCCGAGGAGCGTCTTGCTACATGTCAACAATGGGTCTGACTGAGGGCCTCCAGGAGAGAAGCCAAAGCAAAACGCGCCCCGAGGAGCTTCTTTCCACATGTCAACAATGGGTCTTACTGAGGGCCTCCATGAGAAAAGCCCAAGCAAGACGCGCCCCGAGGAGTGTCTTGCCACATGTCAACACTGTGTCTGACTGAGCGCCTCCAGGAGAGAGGCCCAAGCAAGATGCGCCCCGAGGAGCGTCTTGCCACGTGTCACCACTGGGTCTGACTGAGCTCCTCCAGGAGAGAGGCCCAAGCAAGACGCGCCCAGAGGAGCGTCTTGCCACGTGTCACGACTGGGTCTGATTGAGCACCTCCAGGAGAGAGGCCCCAGCAAGACGCGCCCCGAGGTGCGTCTTGCCTTATGTCAGCACTCGGTCTGACTGAGCGCCTCCAGGAGAGAGGCCCAAGCAAGACGCGCCCCGAAGAGCGTCTTGCCACATGTCACTACTCGGTTTAACTGAGCGCCTCCAGGAGAGAGGTCAAGGCAAGACGCGCCCCGAGGAGCGTCTTGCCAAATGTCACTACTCGGTCTGACTGAGCGCCTCCAGGAGGGAGGTCCAAGCAAGACGCGCCCCGAGGAGCGTCAGGCCACATGTCACTACTCAGTCTGACTGAGCGCCTCCAGGAGAGAGGCCCAAGCAAGACGCGCCCCGAGGAGCGTCTTGCCACATGTCAGCACTGGGTCTGACTGAGCGCCTCCAGGTGAGAGGCCCAAGCAAGACGCGCCCCGAGGAGCGTCTTGCCACATGTCAACACTGGGTCTAATTGAGCGCCTCCAGGAGAGAGGCCCAAGCAAGACGCGCCCCGAGGAGCGTCTTGCCACATGTCAACACTGGGTCTGACTGAGTGCCTCCATGAGAGAAGCCCCAGCAAGACGGGCCCCGATGAGCGTTTTGCCACATGTCACTACTCGGTCTGACTGAGCGCCTCCAGGAGAGAGGCCCAAGCAAGACACGCCCCGGGAGCGTCTTGACACATGTCAACACTGGGTCTGACTGAGGGCCTCCATGAGAGAATCCCAGGCAAGACGCGCCCCGAGGAGAGTCTTGCCACATGTCAACACTGGGTCTGACAGAGGGCATCCAGGAGAGAGGCCCAAGCAATACGCGCCCCGAGGAGCGTCTTGCCACATGTCAACAATGGGTCTGACTGAGGGCCTCCAGGAGAGAAGCCAAAGCAAAACGCTCCCTGAGGAGCTTCTTTCCACATGTCAACAATGGGTCTTACTGAGGGCCTCCATGAGAGAAGCCCAGGCAAGACGCGCCCCGAGGAGTGTCTTGCCACATGTCAACACTGTGTCTGACTGAGCGACTCCAGGAGAGAGGCCCAAGCAAGATGCGCCCCGAGGAGCGTCTTGCCACGTGTCACCACTGGGTCTGACTGAGCTCCTCCAGGAGAGAGGCCCAAGCAAGACGCGCCCAGAGGAGCGTCTTGCCACGTGTCACCACTGGGTCTGATTGAGCACCTCCAGGAGAGAGGCCCCAGCAAGACGCGCCCCGAGGAGCGTCTTGCCACGTGTCACCACTGGGTCTGACTGAGCTCCTCCAGGAGAGAGACCAAAGCAAGACGCGCCCCGAGGAGTGTCTTGCCACATGTCAACAATGGGTCTGACAGAGGGCCTCCAGGAGAGAGGCCCAAGCAAGACGAGCCCCGAGGAGTGTCTTGCCACATGTCACCACTTGGTCTGACTGAGCGCCTCCAGGAGAGAGGCCCAAGCAACATGCGCCCCGAGGAGCATCAGGCCACATGTCACTACTCAGTCTGACTGAGCGCCTCCAGGAGAGAGGCCCAAGCAAGACGCGCCCCGAGGAGCGTCTTGCCACGTGTCAACACTGGGTCTGATTGAGGGCCTTCTGGAGAGAGGCCCAAGCAAGACGCGCCCCGAGGAGCGTCTTGCCACATGTCACCACTTGGTCTGACTGAGCGCCTCCAGGAGAGAGGCCCAAGCAACACGCGCCCCGAGGAGCGTCAGGCCACATGTCACTACTCAGTCTGACTGAGCGCCTCCAGGAGAGAGGCCCAACCAAGACGCGCCCCGAGGAGTGTCTTGCCACATGTCAACAATGGGTCTGACTGAGGGCCTCTAGGAGAGAGGCCCAAATAAGACGCACCCCGAGGAGCGTCTTGCCACAGGTCAAACAATGGGTCTGACTGAGGGCCTCCAGGAGAGAAGCCCAAGCAAGACGCGCCCCGAAGAGCGTCTTGCCACATGTCAGCACTCGGTCTGACTGAGCGCCTCCAGGAGAGAGGCCCAACCAAGACGCGCCCCGAGGAGCGTCTTGCAACGTGACAACACTGGGTCTGACTGAGCGCCTCCAGGAGAGAGGCCCAAGCAAGACGCGCCCCGAGGAGCGTCTTTCCACGTGTCACCACTGGGTCTGACTGAGCGCCTCCAGGAGAGAGGCCCAAGCAAGACACGCCCCGAGGAGCGTATTGAAACATGTCAACACTGGGTCTGACAGAGGGCCTCCAGGAGAGAGGCCCAAGCAAGACGCGCCCCGAGGAGCGTCAGGCCACATGTCAACAATGGGTCTGACTGAGGGCCTCTAGGAGAGAGGCCCAAATAAGACGCGCCCCGAGGAGCGTCTTGCCACATGTCAACAATGGGTCTGACTGAGGGCCTCCAGGAGAGAAGCCCAAGCAAGAAGCGCCCCGAGGAGCGTCTTGCCACATGTCAACACTGGGTCTGACTGAGCGCCTCCAGGAGAGAGGCCCAAGCAAGACACGCCCCGAGGAGCGTCTTGACACATGTCAACACTGGGTCTGACTTAGGGCCTCCATGAGAGAAGCCCAAGCAAGACGCGCCCCGAGGAGAGTCTTGCCACATGTCAACACTGGGTCTAACAGAGGGCATCCAGGAGAGAGGCCCAAGCAATACGCGCCCCGAGGAGCGTCTTGCCACATGTCACCACTGGGTCTGACTGAGCGCCTCCAGGAGAGAGGCCGCAGAAAGACGCCCCCCGAGGAGCGTCTTGCCTTATGTCAGCACTCGGTCTGACTGAGCGCCTCCAGGAGAGAGGCCCTAGCAAGAAGCGCCCCGAGGAGCGTCTTGCCACATGTCACTAATCGGTCTGACTGAGCACCTCCAGGAGAGAGGCCCAAGCAAGACGTGCCCCGAGGAGCGTCTTGCCACATGTCAACACTGGGTCTGACTGAGGGCCTCTAGGAGAGAGGCCCAAATAAGACGCGCCCCGAGGAGCGTCTTGCCACATGTCAACAAAGGGTCTGACTGAGGGCCTCCAGGAGAGAAGCCCAAGCAAGACGCGCCCCGAGGAGCGTCTTGCCACATGTCAGCACTTGGTCTGACTGAGCGCCTCCAGGAGAGAGGCCCAAGCAAGACGCGCCCCGAGGAGCGTCTTGCCACATTTCAACACTGGGTCTGACTGAGCGCCTCCAGGAGAGAGGCCCAAGCAAGACGCGCCCCGAGGAGAGTCTTGCCACATGTGAAAACTGGGTCTGACTGAGCGCCTCCAGGAGAGAGGCCCAAGCAAGACACGCCCCGAGGAGCGTCTTGCCACATGTCAACACTGGGTCTGACTGAGGGCCTCTAGGAGAGAGGCCCAAATAAGACGCGCCCCGAGGAGCGTCTTGCCACATGTCAACAAAGGGTCTGACTGAGGGCCTCCAGGAGAGAAGCCCAAGCAAGACGCGCCCCGAGGAGCGTCTTGCCACATGTCAGCACTTGGTCTGACTGAGCGCCTCCAGGAGAGAGGCCCAAGCAAGACGCGCCCCGAGGAGCGTCTTGCCACATTTCAACACTGGGTCTGACTGAGCGCCTCCAGGAGAGAGGCCCAAGCAAGACGCGCCCCGAGGAGAGTCTTGCCACATGTGAAAACTGGGTCTGACTGAGCGCCTCCAGGTGAGAGGCCCAAGCAAGACACGCCCCGAGGAGCGTCTTGACACATGTCAACACTGGGTCGGACTGAGGGCCTCCATGAGAGAAGCCCAAGCAAGACGCGCCCCGAGGAGAGTCTTGCCACATGTCAACACTCGGTCTGACAGAGGGCATTCAGGAGAGAGGCCCAAGCAATACGCGCCCCGAGGAGCGTCTTGCCACATGTCACCACGGGGTCTGAATGAGCGCCTCCAGGAAAGAGGCCCAACCAAGACGCGCCCCGAGGAGCGTCTTGCAACGTGACAACACTGGGTCTGACTGAGCGCCTCCAGGAGAGAGGCCCAAGCAAGACGCGCCCCGAGGAGCGTCTTTCCACGTGTCACCACTGGGTCTGACTGAGCGCCTCCAGGAGAGAGGCCCAAGCAAGACACGCCCCGAGGAGCGTATTGAAACATGTCAACACTGGGTCTGACAGAGGGCCTCCAGGAGAGAGGCCCAAGCAAGACGCGCCCCGAGGAGCGTCAGGCCACATGTCAACAATGGGTCTGACTGAGGGCCTCTAGGAGAGAGGCCCAAATAAGACGCGCCCCGAAGAGCGTCTTGCCACAGGTCAAACAATGGGTCTGACTGAGGGCCTCCAGGAGAGAAGCCCAAGCAAGACGCGCCCCGAAGAGCGTCTTGCCACATGTCAGCACTCGGTCTGACTGAGCGCCTCCAGGAGAGAGGCCCAAGCAAGACGCGCCCCGAGGAGCGTCTTGCCACATGTCAACACTGGGTCTGACTGAGCGCCTCCAGGAGAGAGGCCCAAGCAAGACGCGCCCCGAGGAGAGTCTTGCCACATGTGAAAACTGGGTCTGACTGAGCGCCTCCAGGAGAGAGGCCCAAGCAAGACGCGCCCGGAGGAGCGTTTTGCCACATGTCAGCACTGGGTCTGACTGAGCGCCTCCAGGAGAGAGGCCCAAGCAAGACACGCCCCGAGGAGCGTCTTGACACATGTCAACACTGGGTCGGACTGAGGGCCTCCATGAGAGAAGCCCAAGCAAGACGCGCCCCGAGGAGAGTCTTGCCACATGTCAACACTCGGTCTGACAGAGGGCATTCAGGAGAGAGGCCCAAGCAATACGCGCCCCGAGGAGCGTCTTGCCACATGTCACCACTGGGTCTGAATGAGCGCCTCCAGGAAAGAGACCCAACCAAGACGCGCCCCGAGGAGCGTCTTGCCACGTGACAACACTGGGTCTGACTGAGCGCCTCCAGGAGAGAGGCCCAAGCAAGACGCGCCCCGAGGAGCGTCTTTCCACGTGTCACCACTGGGTCTGACTGAGCGCCTCCAGGAGAGAGGCCCAAGCAAGACACGCCCCGAGGAGCGTATTGACACATGTCAACACTGGGTCTGACAGAGGGCCTCCAGGAGAGAGGCCCAAGCAAGACGCGCCCCGAGGAGTGTCTTGCCACATGTCACCACTGGGTCTGACTGAGCGCCTCCAGGAGAGAGGCCCAAGCAAGACGCGCCCCGAGGAGCGTCTTGCCACATGTCAGCACTGGGTCTGACTGAGCGCCTCCAGGAGAGAGGCCCCAGCAAGACGCGCCACGAGGAGCGTCTTGCCTTATGTCAGCACTCGGTCTGACTCAGCGCCTCCAGGAGAGAGGCCCAAGCAAGACGCGCCCCGAGGAGCGTCTTGCCACATGTCAACAATGGGTCTGACTGAGGGCCTCCAGGAGAGAGGCCCAAGCAAGATGCGCCCGGAGGAGCATCTTGCCACATGTCAACACTGGGTCTGAAAGAGGGCCTCCAGGAGAGAGGCCCAAGCAAAACGCGCCCCGAGGAGCGTCTTGCCACATGTCACCTCTGGTTCTGACTGAGCGCCTCCAGGAGAGAGGCCCAAGCCAGACGCGCCCCGAGGAGCGTCTTGTCACATGTCAACACTGGGTCTTTCTGAGCGCCTCCAGGAGAGAAGCCCAAGCAAGATGCGCCCCGAGGAGCGTCTTGCCACATGTCAGCACTCGGTCTGACTGAGCGCCTTCAGGAGAGAGGCCCAAGCAAGACGCGCCCCGAGGAGCGTCTTGCCACATGTCAACAAGGGGTCTGACTGAGGGCCTCCAGGAGAGAAGCCCAAGCAACACGCGGCTCGAGGAGCGTCTTGCCACATGTCAGCACTCGGTCTGACTGAGCACCTCCAGGAGAGAGGCCCAAGCAAGACGCGCACCGAGGAGCGTCTTGACACATGTCAACACTGGGTCTGACAGAGGGCCTCCATGAGAGAGGCCCAAGCAAGACGCGCCCCGAGGAGTGTCTTGCCAAATGTCAATACTGGGTCTGACTGAGCGCCTCAGGGAGAGAGGTCCAAGCAAGACGCGCCCCGAGGAGCGTCTTGCCACATGTCACTACTCGGTCTGACTGAGCGCCTCAGGGAGAGAGGTCCAAGCAAGACGCGCCCCGAGGAGCGTCTTGCCACATGTCAACACTGGGTCTGACTGAGTGCCTCCATGAGAGAAGCCCCAGCAAGACGCGCCCCGAGAAGCGTCTTGCCACATGTCACTACTCGGTCTGTTTGAGCGCCTCCAGGAGAGAGGCCCAAGCAAGACGTGCCCTGAGGAGCGTCTTGCAACATGTCAACAATGGGTCTGACTGAGGGCCTCCAGGAGAGAAGCCCAAGCAAGACACGCCCCGCGGAGCGTCTTGACACATGTCAACACTGGGTCTGACTGAGCGCCTCCATGAGAGAAGCCCAAGCAAGACGCGCCCCGAGGAGAGTCTTGCCACATGTCAACACTCGGTCTGACAGAGGGCATCCAGGAGAGAGGCCCAAGCAAGACGCGCCCCGAGGAGCGTCTTGCCACATGTCACCACTGGGTCTGACTGAGCGCCTCCAGGAGAGAGACCCAACCAAGACGCGCCCTGAGGAGCGTCTTTTCACATGTCAACACTGGGTCTTTCTGAGTGCCTCCAGGAGAGAAGCCCAAGCAAGACGCGCCCCGAGGAGTGTCTTGACACTTGTCAACACTGGGTCTGACAGAGGGCCTCCAGGAGAGAGGCCCAAGCAAGACACGCCCCGAGGAGTGTCTTGCCACATGTCACCACTTGGTCTGACTGAGCTCCTCCAGGAGAGAGGCCCAAGTAAGACGTGCCCCGAGGAGCGTCTTGCCACGTGTCAACACTGGGTCTGATTGAGGGCCTTCTGGAGAGAGGCCCAAGCAAGACGCGCCCCGAGGAGCGTCTTGCCACATGTCAACAATGGGTCTTACTGAGGGCCTCCAGGAGAGAAGCCCAAGCAACACGCGCCCCGAGGAGCGTCTTGCTACATGTCAACAATGGGTCTGACTGAGGGCCTCCAGGAGAGAAGCCAAAGCAAAACGCGCCCCGAGGAGCTTCTTTCCACATGTCAACAATGGGTCTTACTGAGGGCCTCCATGAGAGAAGCCCAAGCAAGACGCGCCCCGAGGAGTGTCTTGCCACATGTCAACACTGTGTCTGACTGAGCGCCTCCAGGAGAGAGGCCCAAGCAAGATGCGCCCCGAGGAGCGTCTTGCCACGTGTCACCACTGGGTCTGACTGAGCTCCTCCAGGAGAGAGGCCCAAGCAAGACGCTCCTAGAGGAGCGTCTTGCCTTATGTCAGCACTCGGTCTGACTGAGCGCCTCCAGGAGAGAGGCCCAAGCAAGACGCGCCCCGAGGAGCGTCTTGCCACATGTCACTACTCGGTTTAACTGAGCGCCTCCAGGGGAGAGGTCCAAGCAAGACGCGCCCCGAGGAGCGTCTTGCCAAATGTCACTACTCGGTCTGACTGAGCGCCTCCAGGAGGGAGGTCCAAGCAAGACGCGCCCCGAGGAGCGTCAGGCCACATGTCACTACTCAGTCTGACTGAGCGCCTCCAGGAGAGAGGCCCAAGCAAGACGCGCCCCGAGGAGCGTCTTGGCACATGTCAACACTGGGTCTAATTGAGCGCCTCCAGGAGAGAGGCCTAAGCAAGACGCGCCCCGAGGAGCGTCTTGCCACATGTCACTACTCGGTCTGACTGATCGCCTCCAGGAGAGAGGCCCAAGCAAGACACGCCCCGGGAGCGTCTTGACACATGTCAACACTGGGTCTGACTGAGGGCCTCCATGAGAGAATCCCAAGCAAGACGCGCCCCGAGGAGAGTCTTGCCACATGTCAACACTGGGTCTGACAGAGGGCATCCAGGAGAGAGGCCCAAGCAATACGCGCCCCGAGGAGCGTCTTGCCACATGTCAACAATGGGTCTTACTGAGGGCCTCCATGAGAGAAGCCCAAGCAAGACGCGCCCCGAGGAGTGTCTTGCCACATGTCAACACTGTGTCTGACTGAGCGCCTCCAGGACAGAGGCCCAAGCAAGATGCGCCCCGAGGAGCGTCTTGCCACGTGTCACCACTGGGTCTGACTGAGCTCCTCCAGGAGAGAGGCCCAAGCAAGATGCGCCCAGAGGAGCGTCTTGCCACGTGTCACCACTGGGTCTTATTGAGCACCTCCAGGAGAGAGGCCCCAGCAAGACGCGCCCCGAGGAGCGTCTTGCCACGTGTCACCCCTGGGTCTGACTGAGCTCCTCCAGGAGAGAGACCCAAGCAAGACGCGCCCCGAGGAGTGTCTTCCCACATGTCAACACTGGGTCTGACAGAGGGCCTCCAGGAGAGAGGCCCAAGCAAGACGCGCCCCGAGGAGTGTCGTGCCACATGTCAACACTGGGTCTGACAGAGGGCCTCCAGGAGAGAGGCCCAAGCAAGACGCGCCCCAAGGAGTGTCTTGCCACATGTCACCACTTGGTCTGACTGAGCGCCTCCAGGAGAGAGGCCCAAGCAACACGCGCCCCGAGGAGCGTCAGGCCACATGTCACTACTCAGTCTGACTAAGCGGCTCCAGGAGAGAGGCCCAAGCAAGACGCGCCCCGAGGAGCGTTTTGCCACATGTCAACAATGGGTCTGACTGAGGGCCTCCAGGAGAGAGGCCCAAATGAGACGCGCCCCGAGGAGCGGCTTGCCACATGTCAACAATGGGTCTGACTGAGGGCCTCCAGGAGAGAAGCCCAGGCCAGACGCGCCGCGAGGAGCGTCTTGCCACATGTCAGCACTGGGTCTGATTGAGGGCCTTCTGGAGAGAGGCCCAAGCAAGACGCGCCCCGAGGAGCGTCTTGCCACATGTCAACAATGGGTCTGACTGAGGGCCTCCAGGAGAGAAGCCCAAGCAAGACGCGCCCCGAGGAGCGTCTTGCCACATGTCAGCACTCGGTCTGACTGAGCGCCTCCAGGAGAGAGGCCCACGCAAGACGAGCCCCGAGGAGCGTCTTGCCACATGTCAACACTGGGTCTGACTGAGCGCCTCCAGGAGAGAGGCCCAAGCAAGACGCGCCCCGAGGAGCGTCTTGCCACATGTGAACACTGGGTCTGACTGAGTGCCTCCAGGAGAGAGTCCCAAGCAAGACGCGCTCGGAGGAGCGTCTTGCCACATGTCAGCACTCGGTCTGACTGAGCGCCTCCAGGAGAGAGGCCCAAGCAAGACGTGCCCCGAGGAGCATCTTGACACATGTCTCCTCTGGGTCTGACTGAGCGCCTCCAGGAGAGAGGCCCAAGCAAGACGCGCCCCGAGGAGCGTCTTGCCACATGTCAACACTGGGTCTGACTGAGTGCCTGCATGAGAGAAGCCCCAGCAAGATGCGCCCCGAGGAGCATCTTGCCACATGTCAACACTGGGTCTGACTGAGAACCTCCAGGAGAGAGGCCCAAGCAAGACGCGCCCCGAGGAGCGTCTTGCCACATGTCAACACTGGGTCTGACTGAGCGCCTCCAGGAGAGAGGCCCAAGCAAGACGCACCCCGAGGAGCGTCTTGTCACATGTCACTACTCGGTCTGACTGAGCGCCTCCAGGAGAGAGGCCCAAGCAAGATGTGCCCCGAGTAGCGTCTTGCCACATGTCAACAATGGTTCTGACTGAGGGCTTCCAGGAGAGAAGCCCAAGCAAGAAGCGCCCCGAGGAGCGTCTTGCCACATGTCAACACTGGGTCTGACTGAGCGCCTCCAAGAGAGAGGCCCAAGCAAGACAAGCCCCGAGGAGCGTCTTGACACATGTCAACACTGGGTCTGACTGAGGGCCTCCATGAGAGAAGCCCAAGCAAGACGCGTCCCGAGGAGAGTCTTGCCACATGTCAACACTGGGTCTGACAGAGGGCATCCAGGAGAGAGGCCCAAGCAATACGCGCCCCGAGGAGCGTCTTGCCACATGTCACCACTGGGTCTGACTGAGCGCCTCCAGGAGAGAGGCCCCAGAAAGACGCGCCCCGAGGAGCGTCTTGCCTTATGTCAGCACTCGGTCTGACTGAGCGCCTCCAGGAGAGAGGCCCTAGCAAGACGCGCCCCGAGGAGCGTCTTGCCACATGTCACTAATCGGTCTGACTGAGCGCCTCCAGGAGAGAGGCCCAAGCAAGACGTGCCCCGAGGAGCGTCTTGCCACATGTCAACACTGGGTCTGACTGAGGGCCTCTAGGAGAGAGGCCCAAATAAGACGCGCCCCGAGGAGCGTCTTGCCACATGTCAACAATGGGTCTGACTGAGGGCCTCCAGGAGAGAAGCCCAAGCAAGACGCGCCCCGAGGAGCGTCTTGCCACATGTCAGCAATCGGTCTGACTGAGCGCCTCCAGGAGAGAGGCCCAAGCAAGACGCGCCCCGAGGAGCGTCTTGCCACATTTCATCACTGGGTCTGACTGAGCGCCTCCAGGAGAGAGGCCCAAGCAAGACGCGCCCCGAGGAGAGTCTTGCCACATGTGAAAACTGGGTCTGACTGAGCGCCTCCAGGAGAGAGGCCCAAGCAAGACGCGCCCGGAGGAGCGTCTTGCCACATGTCAGCACTGGGTCTGACTGAGCGCCTCCAGGAGAGAGGCCCAAGCAAGACACGCCCCGAGGAGCGTCTTGACACATGTCAACACTGGGTCGGACTGAGGGCCTCCATGAGAGAAGCCCAAGCAAGACGCGCCCCGAGGAGAGTCTTGCCACATGTCAACACTCGGTCTGACAGAGGGCATTCAGGAGAGAGGCCCAAGCAATACGCACCCCGAGGAGCGTCTTGCCACATGTCACCACTGGGTCTGAATGAGCGCCTCCAGGAAAGAGGCCCAACCAAGACGCGTCCCGAGGAGCGTCTTGCCACGTGACAACACTGGGTCTGACTGAGCGCCTCCAGGAGAGAGGCCCAAGCAAGACGCGCCCCGAGGAGCGTCTTTCCACGTGTCACCACTGGGTCTGACTGAGCGCCTCCAGGAGAGAGGCCCAAGCAAGACACGCCCCGAGGAGCGTATTGAAACATGTCACATGTCAACACTGGGTTGGACTGAGGGCCTCCATGAGAGAAGCCCAAGCAAGACGCGCGCCGAGGAGAGTCTTGCCACATGTCAACACTCGGTCTGACAGAGGGCATTCAGGAGAGAGGCCCAAGCAATACGCGCCCCGAGGAGCGTCTTGCCACATGTCACCACTGGGTCTGAATGAGCGCCTCCAGGAAAGAGGCCCAACCAAGACGCGCCCCGAGGAGCGTCTTGCCACGTGACAACACTGGGTCTGACTGAGCGCCTCCAGGAGAGAGGCCCAAGCAAGAGGAGCCCCGAGGAGCGTCTTTCCACGTGTCACCACTGAGTCTGACTGAGCGCCTCCAGGAGAGAGGCCCAAGCAAGACACGCCCCGAGGAGCGTATTGACGCATGTCAACACTGGGTCTGACAGAAGGCCTCCAGGAGAGAGGCCCAAGCAAGACGCGCCCCGAGGAGTGTCTTGCCACATGTCACCACTGGGTCTGACTGAGCGCCTCCAGGAGAGAGGCCCAAACAAGACGCGCCCCGAGGAGCGTCAGGCCACATGTCACTACTCAGTCTGACTGAGCGCCTCCAGGAGAGAGGCCCAAGCAAGACGCGCCCCGAGGAGCGTCTTGCCACATGTCAGCACTGGGTCTGACTGAGCGCCTCCAGGAGAGAGGCCCCAGCAAGACGCGCCCCGAGGAGCGTCTTGCCTTATGTCAGCACTCGGTCTGACTGAGCGCCTCCAGGAGAGAGGCCCAAGCAAGACGCGCCCCGAGGAGCGTCTTGCCACATGTCAACAATGGGTCTGACTGAGGGCCTCCAGGAGAGAGGCCCAAGCAAGATGCGCCCGGAAGAGCATCTTGCCACATGTCAACACTGGGTCTGAAAGAGGGCCTCCAGGAGAGAGGCCCAAGCAAGACGCGCCCAGAGGAGCGTCTTGCCACATGTCACCTCTGGTTCTGACTGAGCGCCTCCAGGAGAGAGGCCCAAGCAAGACGCGCCCCGAGGAGGGTCTTGTCACATGTCAACACTGGGTCTTTCTGAGCGCCTCCAGGAGAGAAGCCAAAGCAAGACGCGCCCCGAGGAGCGTCTTGCCACATGTCAGCACTCGGTCTGACTGAGCGCCTCCAGGAGAGAGGCCCAAGCAAGACGCACCCCGAGGAGCGTCTTGCCACATGTCAACAAGGGGTCTGACTGAGGGCCTCCAGGAGAGAAGCCCAAGCAACACGCGGCTCTAGGAGCGTCTTGCCACATGTCAGCACTCGGTCTGACTGAGCACCTCCAATTCAATTCTGGTGGCGCTGACCCAAACGAGAACGCTTTTAAGGTGCATGTCGTGGTAACTCTGGTAGCGCAGTGGTTGACGAGGACGATCATCTTTAGCAATAGTTCATCTCGAAGCGCAACGATGGTGAGAGCGACGGGTTGGCCGGTTCCGCCTTCAGGCCACTCGGTTGCCGCTAGATTGCCCAATGCCACACACGCAGATGAACCCTGTACACACTCAATGACCCGTGTGCGATCGTTGATTTCTGCTAGTACGTTTGCTAGTTCTACGTGCTTCCACGGATCGGGCGTGGGCACGCGCTTGTTTTAGAGGTGTTTTCGTGCAGCCTCTACCCTGCACGACCGCTCGTGGCCGCACTAGCTATATTTATCTTTATTTGTTTCACACACACACACACACACACACACACACACACACACACACACACGCACACACACACACACACAGGCCCTTGCGTGCAAACCCCGGTCAGGCCTGCAGTGTACACATCAGAGACATGATGTTCTTTCACAGAACTGAGGTTGTTCATTACTAAATGACTTTTACAGGAATATTGTTGTTATACTAATCAACAGGTTGATCTTAATAATGTGTATTAAACCCACAACCTAGCACTGAGGACAGAGGGACTTTATTTAAATTAGTACTTAATGGAAACGATACATAATGATACATAAGAGCCATGTCATACATTCAGCCTAGGAATAGGCTATTAAAAATATACACATCAATTGCTCGAATCCCATTGTTGCAAAGTAAAACTCTAATAAAACTCTAGTCTGACATCAACAGAGAAGACTTAGTGTATGTACTACAAATACAGCATTAGGATTTCGAGTGGACCGTGCACCTTGTGAACCATCAGAGGCTTATGACGCAACATATCTTCCAGTTGCTATTAGACAAGTTATAATTCTCGACCATTTTTCGGAACTGGTTTCTTGGGTCCGTGATTAAATGCCAAATGAGATGATAGTCCTTAAGTAAGTTCCTGGCGATCCCACGTCACGCTCTTGCCCATCAGCCGGTGAACGCTGAGACGGAACTCGATGAGAGCGATGTATTTTTTAAGTGCTCCGAATGTACTTCTAACAAGCGTGCGATTCACTTCGTGAGTAAACCGCAGCTGCAGCTGATTCAAACAGTCAAGCCAACTTTCTACATCTTAATATGCGTTTTGTAGTTAGTCGAGTTACCTTTTGTGTGGCGCTTGCACGGGTTGTTAGCGTCCAGCTCCCAGCTTAGAGAGTCCTGTATTGACACAGACGTCAATACATCTCGATGTCATGCAACACACAAAGTCTGTCGCATACAGGTGGGTTAACACATGTACGATACCTTTTGTGTGGCGCATGCACGGGTCGTTAGCGTCCAGCTCCCGGCTTATAGAGAGTCCTGTATGGACACAGACGTCAATACATCCCGATGTCATGCAACACACAAAGTCTGTCGCATACAGGTGGGTTAACACACATGTACGATATGTGCGATGGCACGCCCGTTTACAATGGGACACTAGTTGTTGTGCGGCCGAGAGTATCGCGATCATACCGTTGAGATGTGTAGAAAGCGCGTACACGCCAGCCTTCCACGTTTCCAAAGTTTCCAGCAGTCTAGAGGGACTTGTCTTAGCGCGCACGGCTGTGCTGAATTTGCGTTGGGTAGACACAACGGCTTCGACCTCGCTTAGGATCTGTGGGCTCATGTACTCGTGGTAGGCCAAGACGTGTATAGTCGAGCGCGGTGACGCCCCGAACACTTGACCCGGTTTTGTTGTGGCGATATGCGTGTCCAGTTACGCGGCAAAGTCCGCATGTCTAGCGTGTATTGATTTCACAGCTCGCTCATACCCCAACAGTACGGTCCGTAGAAGTTCGTTCACTTGTTTCCATGCGCTCGTGGAACACAGGACATCGCAACCTATGTGATACTCAAGTAAAGCGTCACACACCAGCTGCTTGCACGTTGGAAATACAATCGGTAGTAACTTCTTACTCCACTCTATGTTGAACTCGTATAGTATGTATATGGGCGGTTGCGGCGGTTTGCGAATTTTCTATCTACCCTCCGCTAATATGACTCTGTGGTCTGTCTCCTGAGATGGTGCGGTTGGAACTTGCGAGAGTGCACTATCGACGGTCGGCGTTTCCATTTCGTCAGCTGTGCCATTTTCAGCCGCTGGCAAACGGCCGTCGACGGTCGATGCGAGACACCAACATAACGTTAGACTGCGACCCTCATGCCAGTTTTCTGTAGTACTGGTTGTAGTTTCTGGTGCACACTCGAAACGCCATTACGATCACAATTACGTTGATTAATAAATCCAGTGTTGTAGCGACTTCAGCCAGCGCCGTCGCGCAACTCGTGTTGGTGTTATCTCTCGATACTTTCATTCGTATCCGAGCGTATGCAGAATCTACGGATCTGGTGAAGTTGCTTGTCACTAGCTTGCGCACATTTGATATGGCACTTAGCGCGAGACTCACACAACCTGCGGTGGCGACCGTCGCGTCAGTGCAAAGTTTTTCGGATATATCGCTCGCAACATCGTTTGTCATTTGCTGTACACTGCGCACACTGGCCGCGAGGTCGCGGAGAGGGTCTTCGTTACGAGCTACTCTGGTAGCGCCGTGGTTGATGAGGATGATCATCTTTAGCAATAGTTCATCTCGAAGCGCAACGATGGTGAGGGCGACGGGTTGGCCGGTTCCGCCTTAAGGCCACTCGCTTGCCGCTAGATTGCCCAATGCCACACACGCAGACGAACCCTGTACACACTCAATGACCCGTGTGCGATCGTTGATTTCTGCTAGTACGTTTGCTAGTTCTACGTGCTTCCACGGATCGGGCGTGGGCACGCGCTTGTTTTAGAGGCGTTTTCGCGCAGCCTCTACCCTGCACGACCGCTCGTGGCCGCACTAGCTATATTTATCTTTATTTGTTTCACACACACACACACACACACACACACACACACACACACACACACACACACACACACACACACACACACACACACACACACACACACACACACGCACACACACACACACACACACACACACACACACACACACACACACACACACACACACACACACACAGGCCCTTGCGTGCAAACCCCGGTCAGGCCTGCAGTGTACACATCAGAGACATGATGTTCTTTCACAGAACTGAGGTTGTTCATTACTAAATGACTTTTACAGGAATATTGTTATTATACTATTCAACAGGTTGATCATAATAATGTGTATTAAACCCACAACCTAGCACTGAGGACAGAGGGACTTTATTTAAATTAGTACTTAATGGAAACGATACATAATGATACATAAGAGCCATGTCATACATTCAGCCTAGGAATAGTAGCATTGTGCACTATTAAAAATATACACATCAATTGCTCGAATCCCATTGTTGCAAAGTAAAACTCTAATAAAACTCTAGTCTGACATCAACAGAGAAGACTTAGTGTATGTACTACAAATACAGCATTAGGATTTCGAGTGGACCGTGCACCTTGTGAACCATCAGAGGCTTATGACGCAACATATCTTCCAGTTGCTATTAGACAAGTTATAATTCTCGACCATTTTTCGGAACTGGTTTCTTGGGTCCGTGAGTAAATGCCAAATGAGATGATAGTCCTTAAGTAAGTTCCTGGCGATCCCATGTCACACTCTTGCCCATCAGCCGGTGAACGCTGAGACAGAACTCGATGAGAGCGATGTATTTTTTAAGTGCTCCGAATTTACTTCTAACAAGCGTGCGATTCACTTCGTGAGTAAACCGCAGCTGCAGCTGATTCAAACAGTCGAGCCAACTTTCTACATCACAATATTCGTTTTGTAGTTAGTCGAGTTACCTTTTGTGTGGCGCATGCACGGGTCGTTAGCGTCCAGCTCCCAGCTTAGAGAGTCCTGTATTGACACAGACGTCAATACATCTCGATGTCATTCAACACACAAAGTCTGTCGCATACAGGTGGGTTAACACATGTACGATACCTTTTGTGTGGCGCATGCACAGGTCGTTACGGTCCGTGTCACGGACCGGTGTGTTATGACCCGACTAACGAAACGTACCAGGTGATAACATTGCATCTGCCCATTACAGCGGAGCGAGCGTTTCGCCACACTCCCAAACCAAGGTTAATAGTTGTAGCGCACGCCCTTTCGGACCTCGGTGCACGCGAAACACTGGCGTAGCCTCACAACATCACGCTCGAGACAGCTCAAGCGTTACGCGAAACAAAGGACGTGTTCAAATCCATAGAGAATATACGGTCTTTAGCGTATGCGTATATAAAGAAGGTCGATGACATTTACAGACCCGGCGGCGTGGGCACCACAGTAGAACAACAAGGTGCTCTCAAGCGCACACAGGTACTGGCCGCATTATCACTCGCGATGTCTATCCTGACATGCCCGTTTCTGATTTCTATGTATATTAAATTATGACAAGAGCTACGGTGGTTACGATTACACTCTGACCACGTGCCTTAGTTTCTGCTAGTGACCTATAAATACATTTGACCACTTGCTCTCACTGCCATTAAAGCGGCTGTACCCACACGTACAACACCCAAGAAAAAAAAAGGTCTCGCTGTCTGTACTGGGTGTACTCTCAGTAGTCGCAGTTGCTCAGGCCATGATGGTACGCTCACATAATGCCTCTGAGATACGTCCCATCACACCACTTCCTAGACTACTCGCGAAGAAGTATTCAACACCCCCTTTGTACGAAGACAACCATTATAACGAGCACAGCACAACGCTTGCCGCACGCGAAGACAACATGCAGGAGACAACGCTACCACCTGTCGTGAGAACAACGGATTCGAGTGACAACGATCGCGACTATGACGAGCACATTACAACACCCTCTGTGCACGAAGACCAGGTGCAGGAGACAACGCTACCACCTGTCGTGAGAAACAAGAGTTTGGTTAACAATGATCATCGCCGTGTCCCATTGTAAACGGGCGCGCCATTGCACACATCGTACATGTGTGTTCACCCACCTGTATGCGACAGACTTTGTGTTTTGCATGACATCGAGATGTATTGACGTCTGTGTCAATACAGGACTCTCTATAAGCCGGGAGCTGGACGCTAACGACCCGTGCATGCGCCACACAAAAGGTATCGTACATGTGTTAACCCACCTGTATGCGACAGACTTTGTGTGTTGCATGACATCGAGATGTATTGACGTCTGTGTCAATACAGGACTCTCTAAGCTGGGAGCTGGACGCTAACGACCCGTGCATGCGCCACACAAAAGGTAACTCGACTAACTACAAAACAAATATTGTGATGTAGAAAGTTGGCTCGACTGTTTGAATCAGCTGCAGCTGCGGTTTACTCACGAAGTGAATCGCACGCTTGTTAGAAGTACATTCGGAGCACTTAAAAAATACATCGCTCTCATCGAGTTCTGTCTCAGCGTTCACCGGCTGATGGGCAAGAGCGTGACATGGGATCGCCAGGAACTTACTTAAGGACTATCATCTCATTTGGCATTTACTCACGGACCCAAGAAACCAATTCCGAAAAATGGTCGAGAATTATAACTTGTCTAATAGCAACTGGAAGATATGTTGCGTCATAAGCCTCTGATGGTTCACAAGGTGCACGGTCCACTCGAAATCCTAATGCTGTATTTGTAGTACATACACTAAGTCTTCTCTGTTGATGTCAGACGAGTTTTATTAGAGTTTTACTTTGCAACAATGGGATTCGAGCAATTGATGTGTATATTTTTAATAGTGCACAATGCTACTATTCCTAGGCTGAATGTATGACATGGCTCTTATGTATCATTATGTATCGTTTCCATTAAGTACTAATTTAAATAAAGTCCCTCTGTCCTCAGTGCTAGGTTGTGGGTTTAATACACATTATTACGATCAACCTGTTGAATAGTATAATAACAATATTCCTGTAAAAGTCATTTAGTAATGAACAACCTCAGTTCTGTGAAAGAACATCATGTCTCTGATGTGTACACTGCAGGCCTGACCGGGGTTTGCACGCAAGGGCCTGTGTGTGTGTGTGTGTGTGTGTGTGTGTGTGTGTGTGTGTGTGTGTGTGTGTGTGTGTTTGTGTGTGTGTGTGTGTGTGTGTGTGTGTGTGTGTGTGTGTGTGTGTGTGTGTGTGTGTGTGTGTGTGTGTGTGTGTGTGTGTGTGTGTGTGTGTGTGAAACAAATAAAGATAAATATAGTTAGTGCGGCCACGAGCGGTCGTGCAGGGTAGAGGCTGCGCGAAAACGCCTCTAAAACAAGCGCGTGCCCACGCCCGATCCGTGGAAGCACGTAGAACTAGCAAACGTACTAGCAGAAATCAACGATCGCACACGGGTCATTGAGTGTGTACAGGGTTCGTCTGCGTGTGTGGCATTGGGCAATCTAGCGGCAACCGAGTGGCCTGAAGGCGGAACCGGCCAACCCGTCGCCCTCACCATCGTTGCGCTTCGAGATGAACTATTGCTAAAGATGATCATCCTCATCAACCACGGCGCTACCAGAGTAGCTCGTAACGAAGACCCTCTCCGCGACCTCGCGGCCAGTGTGCGCAGTGTACAGCAAATGACAAACGATGTTGCGAGCGATATATCCGAAAAACTTTGCACTGACGCGACGGTCGCCACTGCAGGTTGTGTGAGTCTCGCGCTAAGTGCCATATCAAATGTGCGCAAGCTAGTGACAAGCAACTTCACCAGATCCGTAGATTCTGCATACGCTCGGATACGAATGAAAGTATCGAGAGATAACACCGACACGAGTTGCGCGACGGCGCTGGCTGAAGTCGCTACAACACTGGATTTATTAATCAACGTAATTGTGATCGTAATGGCGTTTCGAGTGTGCACCAGAAACTACAACCAGTACTACAGAAAACTGGCATGAGGGTCGCGGTCTAACGTTATGTTGGTGTCTCGCATCGACCGTCGATGGCCGTTTGCCAGCGGCTGAAAATGGCACAGTTGACGAAATGGAAACGCCGACCGTCGATAGTGCACTCTCGCAAGTTCCAACCGCACCATCTCAGGAGACAGACCAGAGAGTCATATTAGCGGAGGGTAGATAGAAAATGCGCAAACCGCCGCAACCGCCCATGTACATACTATACGAGTTCAACATAGAGTGGAGTAAGAAGTTACTACCGATTGTATTTCCAACGTGCAAGCAGCTGGTGTGTGAGGCTTTACTTGAGTATCACAGAGGTTGCGATGTCCTGTGTTCCACGAGCGCATGGAAACAAGTGAACGAACTTCTACGGACCGTACTGTTGGGGTATGAGCGAGCTGTGAAATCAATACACGCTAGACATGCGGACTTTGCAGCGTAACTGGACACGCATATCGCCACAACAAAACCGGGTCAAGTGTTCGGGGCGTCACCGCGCTCGACTATACACGTCTTGGCCTACCACGAGTACATGAGCCCACAGATCCTAAGCGAGGTCGAAGCCGTTGTGTCTACCCAACGCAAATTCAGCACAGCCGTGCGCGCTAAGACAAGTCCCTCTAGACTGCTGGAAACTTTGGAAACGTGGAAGGCTGGCGTGTACGCGCTTTCTACACATCTCAACGGTATGATCGCGATACTCTCGGCCGCACAACAACTAGTGTCCCATTGTAAACGGGCGTGCCATCGCACATATCGTACATGTGTGTTAACCCACCTGTATGCGACAGACTTTGTGTGTTGCATGACATCGGGATGTATTGACATCTGTGTCCATACAGGACTCTCTATAAGCCGGGAGCTGGACGCTAACGACCCGTGCATGCGCCACACAAAAGGTATCGTACATGTGTTAACCCACCTGTATGCGACAGACTTTGTGTGTTGCATGACATCGAGATGTATTGACGTCTGTGTCAATACAGGACTCTCTAAGCTGGGAGCTGGACGCTAACAACCCGTGCAAGCGCCACACAAAAGGTAACTCGACTAACTACAAAACGCATATTGTGATGTAGAAAGTTGGCTTGACTGTTTGAATCAGCTGCAGCTGCGGTTTACTCACGAAGTGAATCGCACGCTTGTTAGAAGTACATTCGGAGCACTTAAAAAATACATCGCTCTCATCGAGTTCCGTCTCAGCGTTCACCGGCTGATGGGCAAGAGCGTGACGTGGGATCGCCAGGAACTTACTTAAGGACTATCATCTCATTTGGCATTTACTCACGGACCCAAGAAACCAGTTCCGAAAAATGGTCGAGAATTATAACTTGTCTAATAGCAACTGGAAGATATGTTGCGTCATAAGCCTCTGATGGTTCACAAGGTGCAGGGTCCACTCGAAATCCTAATGCTGTATTTGTAGTACATACACTAAGTCTTCTCTGTTGATGTCAGACTAGAGTTTTATTAGAGTTTTACTTTGCAACAATGGGATTCGAGCAAATGATGTGTATATTTTTAATAGTGCACAATGCTACTATTCCTAGGCTGAATGTATGACATGGCTCTTATGTATCATTATGTATCGTTTCCATTAAGTACTAATTCATATAAAGTCCCTCTGTCCTCAGTGCTATGTTGTGGGTTTAATACACATTATTATGATCAACCTGTTGAATAGTATAATAACAATATTCCTGTAAAAGTCATTTAGTAATGAACAACCTCAGTTCTGTGAAAGAACATCATGTCTCTGATGTGTACACTGCAGGCCTGACCGGTCTTGCTGGGGCCTCTCTCCTGGAGGCGCTCAATCAGACCCAGTGGTGACACGTGGCAAGACGCTCCTCGGGGCGCGTCTTGCTTGGGCCTCTCTCCTGGAGGCGCTCAGTCAGACCCAGTGGTGACACGTGGCAAGAAGCTCCTCGGGGCGCATCTTGCTTGGGCCTCTCTCCTGGAGGCGCTCAGTCAGACCCAGTGTTGACAAGTGGCAAGACGCTCGTCGGGGCGCGTCTTGCTTGGGCCTCTCTCCTGGAGGCGCTCAGTCAGACCCAGTGTTGACATGTGGCAAGACGCTCCTCGGGGCGCTTCTTGCTTGGGCCTCTCTCCTGGAGGCGCTCAGTCAGACTGAGTAGTGACATGTGGCCTGACGCTCCTCGGGGCGCGTCTTGCTTGGGCCTCTCTCCTGTAGGCGCTCAGTCAGACCCAGTGGTGACATGTGGCAAGACACTCCTCGGGGCGCGTTTTGCTTGCGCCTCTCTCCTGGAGGCCCTCTGTCAGACCCAGTGTTAACATGTGTCAAGACGCTCCATGGGGCGCGTCTTGCTTGGGCTTCTCTCCTGGAGGCCCTCAGTCAGACCCATTGTTGACATGTGGCAAGACGCTCCTCGGGGCGCGTCTTGCTTGGGCCTCTCTCCTGGAGGCGCTCAGTAAGACCGAATGCTGACATGTGGCAAGACGCTCCTCGGGCCGCGTGTTGCTTGGGCTTCTTTCCTGGAGGCCCTCAGTCAGACCCATTGTTGACATGTGGCAAGACGCTCCTCGGGGCGCGTCTTGCTTTGGCCTCTCTCCTGGAGGCGCTCAGTCAGAACCAGAGGTGACATGTGGCAAGACGCTCCTCGGGGCGCGTCTTGCTTGGGCCTCTCTCCTGGAGGCCCTCTGTCAAACCCAGTGTTGACATGTGGCAAGACGCTCCTCCGGGCGCATCTTGCTTGGGCCTCTCTCCTGGAGGCCCTCAGTAAGACCCATTGTTGACATGTGGCAAGACGCTCCTCGGGGCGCGTCTTGCTTGGGCCTCTCTCCAGAAGGCCCTCAATCAGACCCAGTGTTGACATGTGGCAAGACGCTCCTCGGGGCGCGTCTCGCTTGGGCCTCTCTCCTGGAGGCGCTCAGTCAGACTGAGTAGTGACATGTGGCCTGACGCTCCTCGGGGCGCGTCTTGCTTGGGCCTCTCTTCTGGAGGCGCTCAGTCAGACCCAGTAATGACATGTGGTAAGACGCTCCTCGGGGCGCGTCTTGCTTGGGCTTCTCTCCTGGAGGCCCTCAGTCAGACCCAGTGTTGACATGTGGCAAGACGCTCCTCGGGGCACGTCTTGCTTGGGCCTCTCTCCTGGAGGCGCTCAGTCAGACCGAGTAGTGACATAAGGCAAGATGCTCCTCGGGGCGCGTCTTGCTGGGGCCTCTCTTCTGGAGGCGCTCAATCATACCCAGTGGTGACACGTGGCAAGACGCTCCTCTGGGCGCGTCTTGCTTGGGCCTCTCTCCTGGAGGCGCTCAGTCAGACCCAGTGGTGACACGTGGCAAGACGCTCCTCGGGGCGCATCTTGCTTGGGCCTCTCTCCTGGAGGCGCTCAGTCAGACCCAGTGTTGACACGTGGCAAGACGCTCCTCGGGGCGCGTCTTGCTTGGGCCTCTCTCCTGGAGGCGCTCAGTCAGACCCAGTGTTGACATGTGGCAAGACACTCCTCGGGGTGCGTCTTGCTTCGGCCTCTCTCATGGAAGCCCTCTGTTAGACCCAGTGTTGACATGTGTCAAGACGCTCCTCGGGGCGCGTCTTGCTTTGGCCTCTCTCCTGGAGGCGCTCAGTCAGACCGAGTGCTGACATGTGGCAAGAAGCTCCTCGGGGCGCGTGTTGCTTGGGCTTCTCTCCTGGAGGCCCTCAGTAAGACCCATTGTTGACATGTGGCAAGACGCTCCTCGGGGCGCGTCTTGCTTGGGCCTCTCTCCAGAAGGCCCTCAATCAGACCCAGTGTTGACACGTGGCAAGACGCTCCTCGGGGCACGTCTTACTTGGGCCTCTCTCTTGGAGGCGCTCAGTCAGACTGAGTAGTGACATGTGGCCTGACGCTCCTCGGGGCGCGTGTTGCTTGGGCCTCTCTCCTGGAGGCGCTCAGTCAGACCAAGTGGTGACGTGTGGCAAGACACTCCTCGGGGCGCGTCTTGCTTGGGCCTCTCTCCTGGAGGCGCTCAGTCAGACCCAGTGCTGACATGTGGCAAGACGCTCCTCGGGGCGCGTCTTGCTTGGGCCTCTCTCCTGGAGGCGCTCAGTCAGACTGAGTAGTGACATGTGGCCTGACACTCCTCGGGGCGCGTCTTGCTTGGGCCTCTCTCCTGGAGGCGCTCAGTCAGACCCAGTGGTGACATGTGGCAAGACACTCCTGGGGGCGCGTCTTGCTTGGGCCTCTCTCCTGGAGGCCTTCTGTCAGACCCAGTGTTGACATGCGTCAATACGCTCCTCGGGGCGTGTCTTGCTTGGGCCTCTCTCCTGGAGGCGCTCAGTCAGACCCAGTGGTGACACGTGGAAAGACGCTCCTCGGGGCGCGTCTTGCTTGGGCCTCTCTCCTGGAGGTGCTCAGTCAGACCCAGTGTTGTCACGTGGCAAGACGCTCCTCGGGGCGCGTCTTGGTTGGGCCTCTTTCCTGGAGGCGCTCATTCAGACCCAGTGGTGACATGTGGCAAGACGCTCCTCGGGGCGCGTATTGCTTGGGCCTCTCTCCTGAATGCCCTCTGTCAGACCGAGTGTTGACATGTGGCAAGACTCTCCTCGGGGCGCGTCTTGCTTGGGCTTCTCTCATGGAGACCCTCAGTCCGACCCAGTGTTGACATGTGTCAAGACGCTCCTCGGGGCGTGTCTTGCTTGGGCCTCTCTCCTGGAGGCGCTCAGTCAGACCCAGTGCTGACATGTGGCAAGACGCTACTCCGGGCGCGTCTTGCTTGGGCCTCTGTCCTGGAGGCGCTCAGTCAGACCCAGTTTTCACATGTGGCAAGACTCTCCTCGGGGCGCGTCTTGCTTGGGCCTCTCTCCTGGAGGAGCTCAGTCAGACCCAGTGTTGACATGTGGCAAGACGCTCCTCGGGGCGCGTCTTGCTTGGGCCTCTCTCCTGGAGGCGCTCAGTCAGACCGAGTGCTGACATGTGGCAAGACGCTCCTCGGGGCGCGTCTTGCTTGGGCTTCTCTCCTGGAGGCCCTCAGTCAGACCCATTGTTGACATGTGGCAAGACGCTCCTCGGGGCGCGTCTTATTTGGGCCTCTCTCCTAGAGGCCCTCAGTCAGACCCATTGTTGACATGTGACCTGACGCTCCTCGGGGCGCGTCTTGCTTGGGCCTCTCTCCTGGAGGCCCTCTGTCAGACCCAGTGTTGACATGTTTCAATACGCTCCTCGGGGCGTGTCTTGCTTGGGCCTCTCTCCTGGAGGCGCTCAGTCAGACCCAGTGGTGACACGTGGAAAGACGCTCCTCGGGGCGCGTCTTGCTTGGGCCTCTCTCCTGGAGGCGCTCAGTCAGACCCAGTGTTGTCACGTGGCAAGACGCTCCTCGGGGCGCGTCTTGGTTGGGCCTCTTTCCTGGAGGCGCTCATTCAGACCCAGTGGTGACATGTGGCAAGACGCTCCTCGGGGCGCGTATTGCTTGGGCCTCTCTCCTGAATGCCCTCTGTCAGACCGAGTGTTGACATGTGGCAAGACTCTCCTCGGGGCGCGTCTTGCTTGGGCTTCTCTCATGGAGGCCCTCAGTCCGACCCAGTGTTGACATGTGTCAAGACGCTCCTCGGGGCGTGTCTTGCTTGGGCCTCTCTCCTGGAGGCGCTCAGTCAGACCCAGTGCTGACATGTGGCAAGACGCTCCTCCGGGCGCGTCTTGCTTGGGCCTCTCTCCTGGAGGCGCTCAGTCAGACCCAGTTTTCACATGTGGCAAGACTCTCCTCGGGGCGCGTATTGCTTGTGCCTCTCTCCTGGAGGCGCTCAGTCAGACCCAGTGTTGAAATGTGGCAAGACGCTCCTCGGGGCGCGTCTTGCTTGGGCCTCTCTCCTGGAGGCGCTCAGTCAGACCGATTGCTGACATGTGGCAAGACGCTCCTCGGGGCGCGTCTTGCTTGGGCTTCTCTCCTGGAGGCCCTCAGTCAGACCCATTGTTGACATGTGGCAAGACGCTCCTCAGGGCGCGTCTTATTTGGGCCTCTCTCCTAGAGGCCCTCAGTCAGACCCAGTGTTGACATGTGGCAAGACGCTCCTCGGGGCACGTCTTGCTTGGGCCTCTCTCCTGGAGGCGCTCAGTCAGACCGAGTGCTGACATAAGGCAAGACGCTCCTCGGGGCGCGTCTTTCTGGGGCCTCTCTCCTGGAGGCGCTCAGTCAGACCCAGTGGTGACATGTGGCAAGACGCTCCTCGGGGCGCGTATTGCTTGGGCCTCTCTCCTGGATGCCCTCTGTCAGACCCAGTGTTGACATGTGGCAAGACTCTCCTCGGGGCGCGTCTTGCTTGGGCTTCTCTCATGGAGGCCCTCAGTCAGACCCAGTGTTGACATGTGTCAAGACGCTCCTCGGTGCGTGTCTTGCTTGGGCCTCTCTCTTGGAGGCGCTCAGTCAGACCCAGTGTTGACATGTGGCAAGACGCTCCTGGGGGCGCTTCTTGCTTGGGCTTCTCTCCTGGAAGCCCTCAGTCAGAACCATTGTTGACATGTGGCAACACGCTACTCGGGGCACGTCTTGCTTGGGCCTCTCTCCTGGAGGCGCTCAGTCAGACCGAGTAGTGACATGTGACAAGACGCTCCTCGGGGCGCGTCTTGCTTGGGCCTCTCTCCTGGAGGCGCTCAGTCAGACCCAGTGTTGACATGTGGCAAGACGCTCCTCGGGGCGCGTCTTGCTTGGGCCTCTCTCCTGGAGGTTCTCAGTCAGACCCAGTGTTGACATGTGGCAAGATGCTCCTCGGGGCGCATCTTGCTGGGGCTTCTCTCATGGAGGCACTCAGTCAGACCCAGTGTTGACATGTGGCAAGACGCTCCTCGGGGCGCGTCTTGCTTGGGCCTCTCTCCTGGAGGCGCTCAGTCAGACCCAGAGGAGACATGTGTCAAGATGCTCCTCGGGGCACGTCTTGCTTGGGCCTCTCTCCTGGAGGCGCTCAGTCAGACCGAGTGCTGACATGTGGCAAGACGCTCCTCCGAGCGCGTCTTGCTTGGGACTCTCTCCTGGAGGCACTCAGTCAGACCCAGTGTTCACATGTGGCAAGACGCTCCTCGGGGCGCGTCTTGCTTGGGCCTCTCTCCTGGAGGCGCTCAGTCAGACCCAGTGTTGACATGTGGTAAGACGCTCCTCGGGGCGCGTCTTGCGTGGGCCTCTCTCCTGGAGGCGCTCAGTCAGACCGAGTGCTGACATGTGGCAAGACGCTCCTCGGGGCGCGTCTTGCTTGGGCTTCTCTCCTGGAGGCCCTCAGTCAGACCCATTGTTGACATGTGGCAAGACGCTCCTCGGGGCACGTCTTGCTTGGGCCTCTCTCCAGAAGGCCCTCAATCAGACCCAGTGCTGACATGTGGCAAGACGCTCCTCGGGGCGCGTCTTGCCTGGGCTTCTCTCCTGGAGGCCCTCAGTCAGACCCATTGTTGACATGTGGCAAAACGCTCCTCGGGGCGCGTCTTGCTTGGGCTTCTCTCCTGGAGGCCCTCAGTCAGACCCAGTGTTGACATGTGGCAAAACGCTCCTCGGGGCGCGTCTTGCTTGGGCTTCTCTCCTGGAGGCCCTCAGTCAGACCCATTGTTGACATGTGGCAAGACGCTCCTCGGGGCGCGTCTTGCTTGGGCCTCTCTCCTGGAGCCGCTTAGTCAGACTGAGTAGTGACATGTGGCCTGACGCTCCTCGGGGCGCGTGTTGCTTGGGCCTCTCTCCTGGAGGCGCTCAGTCAGACCAAGTGGTGACATGTGGCAAGACACTCCTTGGGGCGCGTCTTGCTTGGGCCTCTCTCCTGGAGGCCCTCTGTCAGACCCAGTGTTGACATGTGGCACGACACTCCTCGGGGCGCGTCTTGCTTGGGCCTCTCTCATGGAGGCCCTCTGTCAGACCCAGTGTTGACATGTGTCAAGACGCTCCTCGGGGCGCGTCTTGCTTTGGCCTCTCTCCTGGAGGCGCTCAGTCAGACCGAGTGCTGAGTACTGTGGCAAGAAGCTCCTCGGGGCGCGTCTTGCTTGGGCTTCTCTCCTGGAGGCCCTCAGTAAGACCCATTGTTGACATGTGGCAAGACGCTCCTTGGGGCGTGTCTTGCTTGGGCCTCTCTCCTGGAGGCGCTCAGTCAGACTGAGTAGTGACATGTGGCCTGACGCTCCTCGGGGCGTGTGTTGCTTGGGCCTCTCTCCTGGAGGCGCTCAGTCAGACCAAGTGGTGACATGTGGCAAGACGCTCCTCGGGGCGCGTCTTGCTTGGGCCTCTCTCCAGAAGGCCCTCAATCAGACCCAGTGTTGACACGTGGCAAGACGCTCCTCGGGGCGCGTCTTGCTTGGGCCTCTCTCCTGGAGGCGCTCAGTCAGACTGAGTAGTGACATGTGGCCTGATGCTCCTCGGGGCGCGTGTTGCTTGGGCCTCTCTCCTGGAGGCGCTCAGTCAGACCAAGTGGTGACATGTGGCAAGACACTCCTCGGGGCTCGTCTTGCTTGGGCCTCTCTCCTGGAGGCCCTCTGTCAGACCCAGTGTTGACATGTGGCAAGACACTCCTCGGGGCGCGTCTTGCTTGGGTCTCTCTCCTGGAGGAGCTCAGTCAGACCCAGTGGTGACACGTGGCAAGACGCTCCTCTGGGCGCGTCTTGCTGGGGCCTCTCTCCTGGAGGTGCTCAATCAGACCCAGTGGTGACACGTGGCAAGACGCTCCTCTGGGCGCGTCTTGCTTGGGCCTCTCTCCTGGAGGAGCTCAGTCAGACCCAGTGGTGACACGTGGCAAGACGCTCCTCGGGGCGCATCTTGCTTGGGCCTCTCTCCTGGAGGCGCTCAGTCAGACCGAGTGCTGACATGTGGCAAGACGCTCCTCGGGGCGCGTCTTGCTTGGGCTTCTCTCCTGGAGGCCCTCAGTCAGACCCATTGTTGACATGTGGCAAGACGCTCCTCGGGGCGCGTCTTATTTGGGCCTCTCTCCTAGAGGCCCTCAGTCAGACCCATTGTTGACATGTGACCTGACGCTCCTCGGGGCGCGTCTTGCTTGGGCCTCTCTCCTGGAGGCCCTCTGTCAGACCCAGTGTTGACATGTTTCAATACGCTCCTCGGGGCGTGTCTTGCTTGGGCCTCTCTCCTGGAGGCGCTCAGTCAGACCCAGTGGTGACACGTGGAAAGACGCTCCTCGGGGCGCGTCTTGCTTGGGCCTCTCTCCTGGAGGCGCTCAGTCAGACCCAGTGTTGTCACGTGGCAAGACGCTCCTCGGGGCGCGTCTTGGTTGGGCCTCTTTCCTGGAGGCGCTCATTCAGACCCAGTGGTGACATGTGGCAAGACGCTCCTCGGGGCGCGTATTGCTTGGGCCTCTCTCCTGAATGCCCTCTGTCAGACCGAGTGTTGACATGTGGCAAGACTCTCCTCGGGGCGCGTCTTGCTTGGGCTTCTCTCATGGAGGCCCTCAGTCCGACCCAGTGTTGACATGTGTCAAGACGCTCCTCGGGGCGTGTCTTGCTTGGGCCTCTCTCCTGGAGGCGCTCAGTCAGACCCAGTGCTGACATGTGGCAAGACGCTCCTCCGGGCGCGTCTTGCTTGGGCCTCTCTCCTGGAGGCGCTCAGTCAGACCCAGTTTTCACATGTGGCAAGACTCTCCTCGGGGCGCGTATTGCTTGGGCCTCTCTCCTGGAGGCGCTCAGTCAGACCCAGTGTTGAAATGTGGCAAGACGCTCCTCGGGGCGCGTCTTGCTTGGGCCTCTCTCCTGGAGGCGCTCAGTCAGACCGATTGCTGACATGTGGCAAGACGCTCCTCGGGGCGCGTCTTGCTTGGGCTTCTCTCCTGGAGGCCCTCAGTCAGACCCATTGTTGACATGTGGCAAGACGCTCCTCAGGGCGCGTCTTATTTGGGCCTCTCTCCTAGAGGCCCTCAGTCAGACCCAGTGTTGACATGTGGCAAGACGCTCCTCGGGGCACGTCTTGCTTGGGCCTCTCTCCTGGAGGCGCTCAGTCAGACCGAGTGCTGACATAAGGCAAGACGCTCCTCGGGGCGCGTCTTTCTGGGGCCTCTCTCCTGGAGGCGCTCAGTCAGACCCAGTGGTGACATGTGGCAAGACGCTCCTCGGGGCGCGTATTGCTTGGGCCTCTCTCCTGGATGCCCTCTGTCAGACCCAGTGTTGACATGTGGCAAGACTCTCCTCGGGGCGCGTCTTGCTTGGGCTTCTCTCATGGAGGCCCTCAGTCAGACCCAGTGTTGACATGTGTCAAGACGCTCCTCGGGGCGTGTCTTGCTTGGGCCTCTCTCTTGGAGGCGCTCAGTCAGACCCAGTGTTGACATGTGGCAAGACGCTCCTGGGGGCGCTTCTTGCTTGGGCTTCTCTCCTGGAAGCCCTCAGTCAGAACCATTGTTGACATGTGGCAACACGCTACTCGGGGCACGTCTTGCTTGGGCCTCTCTCCTGGAGGCGCTCAGTCAGACCGAGTAGTGACATGTGACAAGACGCTCCTCGGGGCGCGTCTTGCTTGGGCCTCTCTCCTGGAGGCGCTCAGTCAGACCCAGTGTTGACATGTGGCAAGACGCTCCTCGGGGCGCGTCTTGCTTGGGCCTCTCTCCTGGAGGTTCTCAGTCAGACCCAGTGTTGACATGTGGCAAGATGCTCCTCGGGGCGCATCTTGCTGGGGCTTCTCTCATGGAGGCACTCAGTCAGACCCAGTGTTGACATGTGGCAAGACGCTCCTCGGGGCGCGTCTTGCTTGGGCCTCTCTCCTGGAGGCGCTCAGTCAGACCCAGAGGAGACATGTGTCAAGATGCTCCTCGGGGCACGTCTTGCTTGGGCCTCTCTCCTGGAGGCGCTCAGTCAGACCGAGTGCTGACATGTGGCAAGACGCTCCTCCGAGCGCGTCTTGCTTGGGACTCTCTCCTGGAGGCACTCAGTCAGACCCAGTGTTCACATGTGGCAAGACGCTCCTCGGGGCGCGTCTTGCTTGGGCCTCTCTCCTGGAGGCGCTCAGTCAGACCCAGTGTTGACATGTGGTAAGACGCTCCTCGGGGCGCGTCTTGCGTGGGCCTCTCTCCTGGAGGCGCTCAGTCAGACCGAGTGCTGACATGTGGCAAGACGCTCCTCGGGGCGCGTCTTGCTTGGGCTTCTCTCCTGGAGGCCCTCAGTCAGACCCATTGTTGACATGTGGCAAGACGCTCCTCGGGGCACGTCTTGCTTGGGCCTCTCTCCAGAAGGCCCTCAATCAGACCCAGTGCTGACATGTGGCAAGACGCTCCTCGGGGCGCGTCTTGCCTGGGCTTCTCTCCTGGAGGCCCTCAGTCAGACCCATTGTTGACATGTGGCAAAACGCTCCTCGGGGCGCGTCTTGCTTGGGCTTCTCTCCTGGAGGCCCTCAGTCAGACCCAGTGTTGACATGTGGCAAAACGCTCCTCGGGGCGCGTCTTGCTTGGGCTTCTCTCCTGGAGGCCCTCAGTCAGACCCATTGTTGACATGTGGCAAGACGCTCCTCGGGGCGCGTCTTGCTTGGGCCTCTCTCCTGGAGCCGCTTAGTCAGACTGAGTAGTGACATGTGGCCTGACGCTCCTCGGGGCGCGTGTTGCTTGGGCCTCTCTCCTGGAGGCGCTCAGTCAGACCAAGTGGTGACATGTGGCAAGACACTCCTTGGGGCGCGTCTTGCTTGGGCCTCTCTCCTGGAGGCCCTCTGTCAGACCCAGTGTTGACATGTGGCACGACACTCCTCGGGGCGCGTCTTGCTTGGGCCTCTCTCATGGAGGCCCTCTGTCAGACCCAGTGTTGACATGTGTCAAGACGCTCCTCGGGGCGCGTCTTGCTTTGGCCTCTCTCCTGGAGGCGCTCAGTCAGACCGAGTGCTGAGTACTGTGGCAAGAAGCTCCTCGGGGCGCGTCTTGCTTGGGCTTCTCTCCTGGAGGCCCTCAGTAAGACCCATTGTTGACATGTGGCAAGACGCTCCTTGGGGCGTGTCTTGCTTGGGCCTCTCTCCTGGAGGCGCTCAGTCAGACTGAGTAGTGACATGTGGCCTGACGCTCCTCGGGGCGTGTGTTGCTTGGGCCTCTCTCCTGGAGGCGCTCAGTCAGACCAAGTGGTGACATGTGGCAAGACGCTCCTCGGGGCGCGTCTTGCTTGGGCCTCTCTCCAGAAGGCCCTCAATCAGACCCAGTGTTGACACGTGGCAAGACGCTCCTCGGGGCGCGTCTTGCTTGGGCCTCTCTCCTGGAGGCGCTCAGTCAGACTGAGTAGTGACATGTGGCCTGATGCTCCTCGGGGCGCGTGTTGCTTGGGCCTCTCTCCTGGAGGCGCTCAGTCAGACCAAGTGGTGACATGTGGCAAGACACTCCTCGGGGCTCGTCTTGCTTGGGCCTCTCTCCTGGAGGCCCTCTGTCAGACCCAGTGTTGACATGTGGCAAGACACTCCTCGGGGCGCGTCTTGCTTGGGTCTCTCTCCTGGAGGAGCTCAGTCAGACCCAGTGGTGACACGTGGCAAGACGCTCCTCTGGGCGCGTCTTGCTGGGGCCTCTCTCCTGGAGGTGCTCAATCAGACCCAGTGGTGACACGTGGCAAGACGCTCCTCTGGGCGCGTCTTGCTTGGGCCTCTCTCCTGGAGGAGCTCAGTCAGACCCAGTGGTGACACGTGGCAAGACGCTCCTCGGGGCGCATCTTGCTTGGGCCTCTCTCCTGGAGGCGCTCAGTCAGACACAGTGTTGACATGTGGCAAGACACTCCTCGGGGCGCGTCTTGCTTGGGCTTCTCTCATGGAGGCCCTCAGTAAGACCCATTGTTGACATGTGGCAAAACGCTCCTCGGGGCGCGTCTTGCTTGGGCTTCTCTCCTGGAGGCCCTCAGTCAGACCCATTGTTGACATGTGGCAAGACGCTCCTCGGAGCGCGTCTTGCTTGGGCCTCTCTCCTGGAGCCGCTTAGTCAGACTGAGTAGTGACATGTGGCCTGACGCTCCTCGGGGCGCGTGTTGCTTGGGCCTCTCTCCTGGAGGCGCTCAGTCAGACCAAGTGGTGACATGTGGCAAGACACTCCTTGGGGCGCGTCTTGCTTGGGCCTCTCTCCTGGAGGCCCTCTGTCAGACCCAGTGTTGACATGTGGCACGACACTCCTCGGGGCGCGTCTTGCTTGGGCCTCTCTCATGGAGGCCCTCTGTCAGACCCAGTGTTGACATGTGTCAAGACGCTCCTCGGGGCGCGTCTTGCTTTGGCCTCTCTCCTGGAGGCGCTCAGTCAGACCGAGTGCTGAGTACTGTGGCAAGAAGCTCCTCGGGGCGCGTCTTGCTTGGGCTTCTCTCCTGGAGGCCCTCAGTAAGACCCATTGTTGACATGTGGCAAGACGCTCCTTGGGGCGTGTCTTGCTTGGGCCTCTCTCCTGGAGGCGCTCAGTCAGACTGAGTAGTGACATGTGGCCTGACGCTCCTCGGGGCGTGTGTTGCTTGGGCCTCTCTCCTGGAGGCGCTCAGTCAGACCAAGTGGTGACATGTGGCAAGACGCTCCTCGGGGCGCGTCTTGCTTGGGCCTCTCTCCAGAAGGCCCTCAATCAGACCCAGTGTTGACACGTGGCAAGACGCTCCTCGGGGCGCGTCTTGCTTGGGCCTCTCTCCTGGAGGCGCTCAGTCAGACTGAGTAGTGACATGTGGCCTGATGCTCCTCGGGGCGCGTGTTGCTTGGGCCTCTCTCCTGGAGGCGCTCAGTCAGACCAAGTGGTGACATGTGGCAAGACACTCCTCGGGGCTCGTCTTGCTTGGGCCTCTCTCCTGGAGGCCCTCTGTCAGACCCAGTGTTGACATGTGGCAAGACACTCCTCGGGGCGCGTCTTGCTTGGGTCTCTCTCCTGGAGGAGCTCAGTCAGACCCAGTGGTGACACGTGGCAAGACGCTCCTCTGGGCGCGTCTTGCTGGGGCCTCTCTCCTGGAGGTGCTCAATCAGACCCAGTGGTGACACGTGGCAAGACGCTCCTCTGGGCGCGTCTTGCTTGGGCCTCTCTCCTGGAGGAGCTCAGTCAGACCCAGTGGTGACACGTGGCAAGACGCTCCTCGGGGCGCATCTTGCTTGGGCCTCTCTCCTGGAGGCGCTCAGTCAGACACAGTGTTGACATGTGGCAAGACACTCCTCGGGGCGCGTCTTGCTTGGGCTTCTCTCATGGAGGCCCTCAGTAAGACCCATTGTTGACATGTGGCAAGACGCTCCTCGGGGCGCGTTTTGCTTGGGCCTCTCTCCTGGATGCCCTCTGTCAGACCCAGTGTTGACATGTGGCAAGACTCTCCTCGGGGCGCGTCTTGCTTGGGATTCTCTCATGGAGGCCCTCAGTCAGACCCAGTGTTGACATGTGTCAAGACGCTCCCGGGGCGTGTCTTGCTTGGGCCTCTCTCCTGGAGGCGATCAGTCAGACCGAGTAGTGACATGTGGCAAGACGCTCCTCGGGGCGCGTGTTGCTTGGACCTCTCTCCTGGAGGCGCTCAGTCAGACCGAGTAGTGACATGTGGCAAGACGCTCCTCGGGGCGCGTCTTGCTTGGGCTTCTCTCCTGGAGGCCCTCAGTAAGACCCATTGTTGACATGTGGCAAGACGCTCCTTGGGGCGTGTCTTGCTTGGGCCTCTCTCCTGGAGGCGCTCAGTCAGACTGAGTAGTGACATGTGGCCTGACGCTCCTCGGGGCGTGTGTTGCTTGGGCCTCTCTCCTGGAGGCGCTCAGTCAGACCAAGTGGTGACATGTGGCAAGACGCTCCTCGGGGCGCGTCTTGCTTGGGCCTCTCTCCAGAAGGCCCTCAATCAGACCCAGTGTTGACACGTGGCAAGACGCTCCTCGGGGCGCGTCTTGCTTGGGCCTCTCTCCTGGAGGCGCTCAGTCAGACTGAGTAGTGACATGTGGCCTGATGCTCCTCGGGGCGCGTGTTGCTTGGGCCTCTCTCCTGGAGGCGCTCAGTCAGACCAAGTGGTGACATGTGGCAAGACACTCCTCGGGGCTCGTCTTGCTTGGGCCTCTCTCCTGGAGGCCCTCTGTCAGACCCAGTGTTGACATGTGGCAAGACACTCCTCGGGGCGCGTCTTGCTTGGGTCTCTCTCCTGGAGGAGCTCAGTCAGACCCAGTGGTGACACGTGGCAAGACGCTCCTCTGGGCGCGTCTTGCTGGGGCCTCTCTCCTGGAGGTGCTCAATCAGACCCAGTGGTGACACGTGGCAAGACGCTCCTCTGGGCGCGTCTTGCTTGGGCCTCTCTCCTGGAGGAGCTCAGTCAGACCCAGTGGTGACACGTGGCAAGACGCTCCTCGGGGCGCATCTTGCTTGGGCCTCTCTCCTGGAGGCGCTCAGTCAGACACAGTGTTGACATGTGGCAAGACACTCCTCGGGGCGCGTCTTGCTTGGGCTTCTCTCATGGAGGCCCTCAGTAAGACCCATTGTTGACATGTGGCAAAACGCTCCTCGGGGCGCGTCTTGCTTGGGCTTCTCTCCTGGAGGCCCTCAGTCAGACCCATTGTTGACATGTGGCAAGACGCTCCTCGGGGCGCGTCTTGCTTGGGCCTCTCTCCTGGAGCCGCTTAGTCAGACTGAGTAGTGACATGTGGCCTGACGCTCCTCGGGGCGCGTGTTGCTTGGGCCTCTCTCCTGGAGGCGCTCAGTCAGACCAAGTGGTGACATGTGGCAAGACACTCCTTGGGGCGCGTCTTGCTTGGGCCTCTCTCCTGGAGGCCCTCTGTCAGACCCAGTGTTGACATGTGGCACGACACTCCTCGGGGCGCGTCTTGCTTGGGCCTCTCTCATGGAGGCCCTCTGTCAGACCCAGTGTTGACATGTGTCAAGACGCTCCTCGGGGCGCGTCTTGCTTTGGCCTCTCTCCTGGAGGCGCTCAGTCAGACCGAGTGCTGAGTACTGTGGCAAGAAGCTCCTCGGGGCGCGTCTTGCTTGGGCTTCTCTCCTGGAGGCCCTCAGTAAGACCCATTGTTGACATGTGGCAAGACGCTCCTTGGGGCGTGTCTTGCTTGGGCCTCTCTCCTGGAGGCGCTCAGTCAGACTGAGTAGTGACATGTGGCCTGACGCTCCTCGGGGCGTGTGTTGCTTGGGCCTCTCTCCTGGAGGCGCTCAGTCAGACCAAGTGGTGACATGTGGCAAGACGCTCCTCGGGGCGCGTCTTGCTTGGGCCTCTCTCCAGAAGGCCCTCAATCAGACCCAGTGTTGACACGTGGCAAGACGCTCCTCGGGGCGCGTCTTGCTTGGGCCTCTCTCCTGGAGGCGCTCAGTCAGACTGAGTAGTGACATGTGGCCTGATGCTCCTCGGGGCGCGTGTTGCTTGGGCCTCTCTCCTGGAGGCGCTCAGTCAGACCAAGTGGTGACATGTGGCAAGACACTCCTCGGGGCTCGTCTTGCTTGGGCCTCTCTCCTGGAGGCCCTCTGTCAGACCCAGTGTTGACATGTGGCAAGACACTCCTCGGGGCGCGTCTTGCTTGGGTCTCTCTCCTGGAGGAGCTCAGTCAGACCCAGTGGTGACACGTGGCAAGACGCTCCTCTGGGCGCGTCTTGCTGGGGCCTCTCTCCTGGAGGTGCTCAATCAGACCCAGTGGTGACACGTGGCAAGACGCTCCTCTGGGCGCGTCTTGCTTGGGCCTCTCTCCTGGAGGAGCTCAGTCAGACCCAGTGGTGACACGTGGCAAGACGCTCCTCGGGGCGCATCTTGCTTGGGCCTCTCTCCTGGAGGCGCTCAGTCAGACACAGTGTTGACATGTGGCAAGACACTCCTCGGGGCGCGTCTTGCTTGGGCTTCTCTCATGGAGGCCCTCAGTAAGACCCATTGTTGACATGTGGCAAGACGCTCCTCGGGGCGCGTTTTGCTTGGGCCTCTCTCCTGGATGCCCTCTGTCAGACCCAGTGTTGACATGTGGCAAGACTCTCCTCGGGGCGCGTCTTGCTTGGGATTCTCTCATGGAGGCCCTCAGTCAGACCCAGTGTTGACATGTGTCAAGACGCTCCCGGGGCGTGTCTTGCTTGGGCCTCTCTCCTGGAGGCGATCAGTCAGACCGAGTAGTGACATGTGGCAAGACGCTCCTCGGGGCGCGTGTTGCTTGGACCTCTCTCCTGGAGGCGCTCAGTCAGACCGAGTAGTGACATGTGGCAAGACGCTCCTCGGGGCGCGTCTTGCTTAGGCCTCTCTCCTGGAGGCGCTCAATTAGACCCAGTGTTGACATGTGGCAAGACGCTCCTCGGGGCGCGTCTTGCTTGGGCCTCTCTCCTGGAGGCGCTCAGTCAGACTGAGTAGTGACATGTGGCCTGACGCTCCTCGGGGCGCGTCTTGCTTGGACCTCCCTCCTGGAGGCGCTCAGTCAGACCGAGTAGTGACATTTGGCAAGACGCTCCTCGGGGCGCGTGTTGCTTGGGCCTCTCTCCTGGAGGCGCTCAGTCAGACCAAGTGGTGACATGTGGCAAGACACTCCTCGGGGCTCGTCTTGCTTGGGCCTCTCTCCTGGAGGCCCTCTGTCAGACCCAGTGTTGACATGTGGCAAGACACTCCTCGGGGCGCGTCTTGCTTGGGTCTCTCTCCTGGAGGAGCTCAGTCAGACCCAGTGGTGACACGTGGCAAGACGCTCCTCTGGGCGCGTCTTGCTGGGGCCTCTCTCCTGGAGGTGCTCAATCAGACCCAGTGGTGACACGTGGCAAGACGCTCCTCTGGGCGCGTCTTGCTTGGGCCTCTCTCCTGGAGGAGCTCAGTCAGACCCAGTAGTGACACGTGGCAAGACGCTCCTCGGGGCGCATCTTGCTTGGCCCTCTCTCCTGGAGGCGCTCAGTCAGACACAGTGTTGACATGTGGCAAGACACTCCTCGGGGCGCGTCTTGCTTGGGCTTCTCTCATGGAGGCCCTCAGTAAGACCCATTGTTGACATGTGGCAAGACGCTCCTCGGGGCGCGTTTTGCTTGGGCCTCTCTCCTGGATGCCCTCTGTCAGACCCAGTGTTGACATGTGGCAAGACTCTCCTCGGGGCGCGTCTTGCTTGGGATTCTCTCATGGAGGCCCTCAGTCAGACCCAGTGTTGACATGTGTCAAGACGCTCCCGGGGCGTGTCTTGCTTGGGCCTCTCTCCTGGAGGCGATCAGTCAGACCGAGTAGTGACATGTGGCAAGACGCTCCTCGGGGCGCGTGTTGCTTGGACCTCTCTCCTGGAGGCGCTCAGTCAGACCGAGTAGTGACATGTGGCAAGAGGCTCCTCGGGGCGCGTCTTGCTTAGGCCTCTCTCCTGGAGGCGCTCAATTAGACCCAGTGTTGACATGTGGCAAGACGCTCCTCGGGGCGCGTCTTGCTTGGGCCTCTCTCCTGGAGGCGCTCAGTCAGACTGAGTAGTGACATGTGGCCTGACGCTCCTCGGGGCGCGTCTTGCTTGGACCTCCCTCCTGGAGGCGCTCAGTCAGACCGAGTAGTGACATTTGGCAAGACGCTCCTCGGGGCGCGTCTTGCTTGGACCTCTCTCCTGGAGGCGCTCAGTTAAACCGAGTAGTGACATGTGGCAAGACGCTCCTCAGGGCGCGTCTTGCTTGGGCATCTCTCCTGGAGGCGCTCAGTCAGACCGAGTGCTGACATAAGGCAAGACGCTCCTCTGGGCGCGTCTTGCTTGGGCCTCTCTCCTGGAGGAGCTCAGTCAGACCCAGTGGTGACACGTGGCAAGACGCTCCTCGGGGCGCATCTTGCTTGGGCCTCTCTCCTGGAGGCGCTCAGTCAGACACAGTGTTGACATGTGGCAAGACACTCCTCGGGGCGCGTCTTGCTTGGGCTTCTCTCATGGAGGCCCTCAGTAAGACCCATTGTTGACATGTGGAAAGAAGCTCCTCGGGGCGCGTTTTGCTTTGGCTTCTCTCCTGGAGGCCCTCAGTCAGACCCATTGTTGACATGTAGCAAGACGCTCCTCGGGGAGCCCATGTGAACACTGGGTCTGACTGAGCGCCTCCTGGAGAGAGGCCCAAGCAAGACACGCCCGGAGGAGCGTCTTGCCACATGTCAGCACTCGGTCTGACTGAGCGCCTCCAGGAGAGAGGCCCAAGCAAGACGCACCCCGAGGAGCGTCTTGACACATGTCTCCTCTGGGTCAGACTGAGCGCCTCCAGGAGAGAGGCCCAAGCAAGACGTGCCCCGAGGAGCATCTTGCCACATGTCAACAATGGGTCTGACTGAGTGCCTCCATGAGAGAAGCCCCAGCAAGACGCGCCCCGATGAGCGTCTTGCCACATGTCAACACTGGGTCTGACTGAGCACCTCCAGGAGAGAGGTCCAAGCAAGACGTGCCCCGAGGAACGTCTTGCCACATGTCAACACTGGGTCTGACTGAGCGCCTCCAGGAGAGAGGCCCAAGGAGCGTCTTGCCACATGTCACCTCTGGGTCTGACTGAGCGCCTCCAGGAGAGAGGCGCAAGCAACAAACGCCCGAGGAGCGTCTTGACACATGTCAACACTGGGTCTGACTGAGCGCCTCCAGGAGAGAGGCCCAAGCAAGACGCGCCCCGAGGAGCGTCTTGCCACGTGTCACCACTGGGTCTGACTGAGCTCCTCCAGGAGAGAGGCCCAAGCAAGACGCGCCCAGAGGAGCGTCTTGCCACGTGTCACCACTGGGTCTGATTGAGCACCTCCAGGAGAGAGGCCCCAGCAAGACGCGCCCCGAGGAGCGTCTTGCCTTATGTCAGCACTCGGTCTGACTGAGCGCCTCCAGGAGAGAGGCCCAAGCAAGACGCACCCTGAGGAGTGTCTTGCCACATGTCACTACTCGGTCTAACTGAGCGCCTCCAGGAGAGAGGTCCAAGCAAGACGCGCCCCAAGGAGCATCTTGCCAAATGTCACTACTCGGTCTGACTGAGCGCCTCCAGGAGAGAAGCCCAAGCAAGACGCGCCCAGAGGAGCTTCTTGCCACATGTCAACACTGGGTCTGACTGAGCGCCTCCAGGAGAGAGGCCCAAGCAAGACACGCCCCGAGGAGCGTCTTGACACATGTCAACACTGGGTCTGACTGAGCGCCTCCAGGAGAGAGGCCCAAGCAAGACACGCCCCGAGGAGCGTCTTGACACATGTCAACACTGGGTCGGACTGAGGGCCTCCATGAGAGAAGCCCAAGCAAGACACGCCCCGGGGAGAGTCTTGCCACATGTCAACACTCGGTCTGACATAGGTCATTCAGGAGAGAGGCCCAAGCAATACGCGCCCCGAGGAGCGTCTTGCCACATGTCACCACTGGGTCTGAATGAGCGCCTCCAGGAGAGAGGCCCAAGCAAGACGCGCCCCGAGGAGCGTCTTGCCACATGTCAGCACTGGGTCTGACTGAGCGCCTCCAGGAGAGAGGCCCCAGCACGACGCGCCCCGAGGAGCGTCTTGCCTTATGTCAGCACTCGGTCTGACTGAGCGCCTCCAGGAGAGAGGCCCAAGCAAGACGCGCCCCGAGGAGCGTCTTGCCACATGTCAACAATGGGTCTGACTGAGGGCCTCCAGGAGAGAGGCCCAAGCAAGATGCGCCCGGAGGAGCGTCTTGCCACATGTCAACAATGGGTCTTACTGAGGGCCTCCAGGAGAGAAGCCCAAGCAAGACGCGCCCCGAGGAGCTTCTTGCCACATGTCAGCACTCGGTCTGATTGAGGGCCTTCTGGAGAGAGGCCCAAGCAAGACGCGCCCCGAGGAGCGTCTTGACACATGTCAACACTGGGTCTGACAGAGGGCCTCCATGAGAGAGGCCCAAGCAAGACGCCTCCCGAGGAGTGTCTTGCCACATGTCAACACTGGGTCTGACAGAGGGCCTCCAGGAGAGAGGGCCAAGCAAGACGCGCCCCGAGGAGTATCTTGCCACATGTCACCACTTGGTCTGACTGAGCGCCTCCAGGAGAGAGCCCCAAGTAAGACGCGCCCCGAGGAGCGTCTTGCCACGTGTTTACACTGGGTCTGATTGAGGGCCTTCTGGAGTTCGGCCCAAGCAAGACGCGCCCCGAGGAGCGTCTTGCCACATGTCACTACTCGGTCTGGCTGAGCGCCTCCAGGAGAGAGGCCCAAGCAAGACGTGCCCCGAGGAGCGTCTTGCCACATGTCAACAATGGGTCTGACTGAGGGCCTCCAGGAGAGAAGCCCAAGCAAGACGCGCCCCGAGGAGCGTCTTGCCACATGTCAACACTGGGTCTGACTGCGGGCCCCCAGGAGAGAGGCCCAAATAAGACGCGCCCCGAGGAGCGTCTTGCCACATGTCACCTCTGGGTCTGACTGAGCGCCTCCAGGAAAGAGGCCCAAGCAAGACGCGCCCCGAGGAGCATCTTGTCACATGTCAACACTGGGTCTGTCTGAGCGCCTCCAGGAGAGAAGCCCAAGCAAGACGCGCCCCGAGGAGCGTCTTGCCACATGTCAACAATGGGTCTGACTGAGGGCCTCCAGGAGAGAAGCCCAAGCAAGACGCGCCCCGAGGAGCGTCTTGACACATGTCAACACTGGGTCTGACAGAGGGCCTCCAGGAGAGAGGCCCAAGCAAGATGCGCCCCGAGGAGTGTCTTGCCACATGTCACCACTGGGTCTGACTGAGCGCCTCCAGGAGAGAGGCCCAAGCAAGACACGCCCCGAGGAGCGTCAGGCCACATGTCACTACTCAGTCTGACTGAGCGCCTCCAGGAGAGAGGCCCAAGCAAGACGCGCCCCGAGGAGCATCTTGCCACATGTCAGCACTGGGTCTGACTGAGCGCCTCCAGGAGAGAGGCCCCAGCAAGACGCGCCCCGAGGAGCTTCTTGCCTTATGTCAGCACTCGGTCTGACTGAGCGCCTCCAGGAGAGAGGCCCAAGCAAGACGCGCCCCGAGGAGCGTCTTGCCACATGTCAACAATGGGTCTGACTGAGGGCCTCCAGGAGAGAAGCCCAAGCAAGACGCGCCCCGAGGAGCGTCTTGACACATGTCAACTCTGGGTCTGACAGAGGGCCTCCAGGAGAGAGGCCCAAGCAAGATGCGCCCCGAGGAGTGTCTTGCCACATGTCACCACTTGGTCTGACTGAGCGCCTCCAGGAGGGAGGCCCAAGCAACACGCGCCCCGAGGAGCGTCAGGCCACATGTCACTACTCAGTCTGACTGAGTGCCTCCAGGAGAGAGGCCCAAGCAAGACGCGCCCCGAGGAGCGTCTTGCCACATGTTAACACTGGGTCTGACAGAGGGCCTCCAGGAGAGAGGCCCAAGCAAGACGCGCCCCGAGGAGTGTCTTGCCACATGTCACCACTGGGTCTGACTGATCGCCTCCAGGAGAGAGGCCCAAGCAAGACGCGCCCCGAGGAGCGTCAGGCCACATGTCACTACTCAGTCTGACTGAGCGCCTCCAGGAGAGAGGCCCAAGCAAGACGCGCCCCGAGGAGCATCTTGCCTTATGTCAGCACTCGGTCTGACTGAGCGCCTCCCGGAGAGAGGCCCAAGCAAGACGCGCCCCGAGGAGCGTCTTGCCACATGTCAACAATGGGTCTGACTGAGGGCCTCCAGGAGAGAAGCCCAAGCAACACGCGGCCCGAGGAGCGTCTTGCCACATGTCAGCACTCGGTCTGACTGAGCGCCTCCAGGAGAGAGGCCCAAGCAAGACGCGCCCCGAGGAGCGTCTTGCCACATGTCAACAATGGGTCTGACTGAGGGCCTCCAGGAGAGAAGCCCAAGCAAGACGCGCCCCGAGGAGCGTCTTGACACATGTCAACACTGGGTCTGACAGAGGGCCTCCAGGAGAGAGGCCCAAGCAAGACGCGCCCCGAGGAGTGTCTTGCCACATGTCACCACTGGGTCTGACTGAGCGCCTCCAGGAGAGAGGCCCAAGCAAGACGCGCCCCGAGGAGCGTCAGGCCACATGTCACTACTCAGTCTGACTGAGCGCCTCCAGGAGAGAGGCCCAAGCAAGACGCGCCCCGAGGAGCATCTTGCCACATGTCAGCACTGGGTCTGACTGAGCGCCTCCAGGAGAGAGGCCCCAGCAAGACGCGCCCCGAGGAGCTTCTTGCCTTATGTCAGCACTCGGTCTGACTGAGCGCCTCCCGGAGAGAGGCCCAAGCAAGACGCGCCCCGAGGAGCGTCTTGCCACATGTCAACAATGGGTCTGACTGAGGGCCTCCAGGAGAGAAGCCCAAGCAACACGCGGCCCGAGGAGCGTCTTGCCACATGTCAGCACTCGGTCTGACTGAGCGCCTCCAGGAGAGAGGCCCAAGCAAGACGCGCCCCGAGGAGCGTCTTGCCACATGTCAACAATGGGTCTGACTGAGGGCCTCCAGGAGAGAAGCCCAAGCAAGACGCGCCCCGAGGAGCGTCTTGACACATGTCAACACTGGGTCTGACAGAGGGCCTCCAGGAGAGAGGCCCAAGCAAGACGCGCCCCGAGGAGTGTCTTGCCACATGTCACCACTTGGTCTGACTGAGCGCCTCCAGGAGGGAGGCCCAAGCAACACGCGCCCCGAGGAGCGTCAGGACACATGTCACTACTCAGTCTGACTGAGCGCCTCCAGGAGAGAGGCCCAAGCAAGACGCGCCCCGAGGAGCGTCTTGCCACATGTCAACAATGGGTCTTACTGAGGGCCTCCAGGAGAGAAGCCCAAGCAAGACGCGCCCCGAGGAGCTTCTTGCCACATGTCACTACTCAGTCTGACTGAGCGCCTCCAGGAGAGAGGCCCAAGCAAGACGCGCCCCGAGGAGCATCTTGCCACATGTCAGCACTGGGTCTGACTGAGCGCCTCCAGGAGAGAGGCCCAAGCAAGACGCGCCCCGAGGAGCTTCTTGCCTTATGTCAGCACTCGGTCTGACTGAGCGCCTCCAGGAGAGAGGCCCAAGCAAGACGCGCCCCGAGGAGCGTCTTGCCACATGTCAACAATGGGTCTGACTGAGGGCCTCCAGGAGAGAAGCCCAAGCAAGACGCGCCCCGAGGAGCGTCTTGACACATGTCAACTCTGGGTCTGACAGAGGGCCTCCAGGAGAGAGGCCCAAGCAAGACGCGCCCCGAGGAGTGTCTTGCCACATGTCACCACTTGGTCTGACTGAGCGCCTCCAGGAGGGAGGCCCAAGCAACACGCGCCCCGAGGAGCGTCAGGCCACATGTCACTACTCAGTCTGACTGAGTGCCTCCAGGAGAGAGGCCCAAGCAAGACGCGCCCCGAGGAGCGTCTTGCCACATGTTAACACTGGGTCTGACAGAGGGCCTCTAGGAGAGAGGCCCAAGCAAGACGCGCCCCGAGGAGTGTCTTGCCACATGTCACCACTGGGTCTGACTGAGCGCCTCCAGGAGAGAGGCCCAAGCAAGACGCGCCCCGAGGAGCGTCAGGCCACATGTCACTACTCAGTCTGACTGAGCGCCTCCAGGAGAGAGGCCCAAGCAAGACGCGCCCCGAGGAGCATCTTGCCACATGTCAGCACTGGGTCTGACTGAGCGCCTCCAGGAGAGAGGCCCCAGCAAGACGCGCCCCGAGGAGCTTCTTGCCTTATGTCAGCACTCGGTCTGACTGAGCGCCTCCCAGAGAGAGGCCCAAGCAAGACGCGCCCCGAGGAGCGTCTTGCCACATGTCAACAATGGGTCTGACTGAGGGCCTCCAGGAGAGAAGCCCAAGCAACACGCGGCCCGAGGAGAGTCTTGCCACATGTCAGCACTCGGTCTGACTGAGCGCCTCCAGGAGAGAGGCCCAAGCAAGACGCGCCCCGAGGAGCGTCTTGCCACATGTCAACAATGGGTCTGACTGAGGGCCTCCAGGAGAGAAGCCCAAGCAAGACGCGCCCCGAGGAGCGTCTTGACACATGTCAACACTGGGTCTGACAGAGGGCCTCCAGGAGAGAGGCCCAAGCAAGACGCGCCCCGAGGAGTGTCTTGCCACATGTCACCACTTGGTCTGACTGAGCGCCTCCAGGAGGTAGGCCCAAGCAACACGCGCCCCGAGGAGCGTCAGGCCACATGTCACTACTCAGTCTGACTGAGCGCCTCCAGGAGAGAGGCCCAAGCAAGACGCGCCCCGAGGAGCGTCTTGCCACATGTCAACAATGGGTCTTACTGAGGGCCTCCAGGAGAGAAGCCCAAGCAAGACGCGCCCCGAGGAGCTTCTTGCCACATGTCAGCACTCGGTCTGATTGAGGGCCTTCTGGAGAGAGGCCCAAGCAAGACGCGCCCCGAGGAGCGTCTTGCCATGTGTTTACACTGGGTCTGATTGAGGGCCTTCTGGAGAGAGGCCCAAGCAAGACGCGCCCCGAGGAGCGTCTTGCCACATGTCACTACTCGGTCTGACTGAGCGCCTCCAGGAGAGAGGCCCAAGCAAGACGTGCCCCGAGGAGCGTCTTGCCACATGTCAACAATGGGTCTGACTGAGGGCCTCCAGGAGAGAAGCCCAAGCAAGACGCGCCCCGAGGAGCGTCTTGCCACATGTCAACACTGGGTCTGACTGAGGGCCTCCAGGAGAGAGGCCCAAATAAGACGCGCCCCGAGGAGCGTCTTGCCACATGTCACCTCTGGGTCTGACTGAGCGCCTCCAGGAGGGAGGCCCAAGCAACACGCGCCCCGAGGAGCGTCAGGCCACATGTCACTACTCAGTCTGACTGAGTGCCTCCAGGAGAGAGGCCCAAGCAAGACGCGCCCCGAGGAGCGTCTTGCCACATGTTAACACTGGGTCTGACAGAGGGCCTCTAGGAGAGAGGCCCAAGCAAGACGCGCCCCGAGGAGTGTCTTGCCACATGTCACCACTGGGTCTGACTGAGCGCCTCCAGGAGAGAGGCCCAAGCAAGACGCGCCCCGAGGAGCGTCAGGCCACATGTCACTACTCAGTCTGACTGAGCGCCTCCAGGAGAGAGGCCCAAGCAAGACGCGCCCCGAGGAGCATCTTGCCACATGTCAGCACTGGGTCTGACTGAGCGCCTCCAGGAGAGAGGCCCCAGCAAGACGCGCCCCGAGGAGCTTCTTGCCTTATGTCAGCACTCGGTCTGACTGAGCGCCTCCCAGAGAGAGGCCCAAGCAAGACGCGCCCCGAGGAGCGTCTTGCCACATGTCAACAATGGGTCTGACTGAGGGCCTCCAGGAGAGAAGCCCAAGCAACACGCGGCCCGAGGAGAGTCTTGCCACATGTCAGCACTCGGTCTGACTGAGCGCCTCCAGGAGAGAGGCCCAAGCAAGACGCGCCCCGAGGAGCGTCTTGCCACATGTCAACAATGGGTCTGACTGAGGGCCTCCATGAGAGAAGCCCAAGCAAGACGCGCCCCGAGGAGTGTCTTGCCACCTGTCAACACTGTGTCTGACTGAGCGCCTCCAGGAGAGAGGCCCAAGCAAGACGCGCCCCAAGGAGCGTCTTGCCACGTGTCAACACTGGGTCTGACTTAGCGGCTCCAGGAGAGAGGCCCAAGCAAGATGCGCCCCGAGAAGCGTCTTGCCACGTGTCACCACTGGGTCTGCCTGAGCTCCTCCAGGAGAGAGGCCCAAGCAAGACGCGCCCAGAGGAGCGTCTTGCCACGTGTCACCACTGGGTCTGAATGAGCACCTCCAGGAGAGAGGCCCCAGCAAGACGCGCCCCGAGGAGCGTCTTGCCTCATGTCAGCACTCGGTCTCACTGAGCGCCTCCAGGAGAGAGGCCCAAGCAATAAGCGCCCCGAGGAGCGTCTTGCCACATGTCAACACTGGGTCTAATTGAGCGCCTCCAGGAGAGAGGCCCAAGCAAGACTCGCCCCGAGGAGCGTCTTGCCACATGTCACTACTCGGTCTGACTGAGCGCCTCCAGGAGAGAAGTCCAAGCAACACGCGCCCCGAGGAGCGTCTTGCCACATGTCAACACTGGGTCTGACTGAGTGCCTCCATGAGAGAAGCTCCAGCAAGACGGGCCCCGAGGAGCGTCTTGCCACATGTCACTACTCGGTCTGACTGAGCGCCTCCAGGAGAGAGGCCCAAGCAAGACGTGCCCCGAGGAGCGTCTTGCCACATGTCAACACTGGGTCTTACTGAGCGCCTCCAGGAGAGAGGCCCAAGCAAGACACGCCCCGAGGAGCGTCTTGACACATGTCAACACTGGGTCTGACTGAGGGCCTCCATGAGAGAAGCCCAAGCAAGACGCGCCCCGAGGAGAGTCTTGCCACATGTCAACACTGGGTCTGACAGAGGGCATCCAGGAGAGAGGCCCAAGCAATACGCGCCCCGAGGAGCGTCTTGCCACATGTCAACAATGGGTCTGACTGAGGGCCTCCAGGAGAGAAGCCAAAGCAAGACGCGCCCCGAGGAGCTTCTTTCCACATGTCAACAATGGGTCTTACTGAGGGCCTCCATGAGAGAAGCCCAAGCAAGACGCGCCCCGAGGAGTGTCTTGCCACATGTCAACACTGTGTCTGACTGAGCGCCTCCAGGAGAGAGGCCCAAGCAAGACGCGCCCCGAGGAGCGTCTTGCCACGTGTCAACACTGGGTCTGACTTAGCGCCTCCAGGAGAGAGGCCCAAGCAAGATGCGCCCCGAGGAGCGTCTTGCCACGTGTCACCACTGGGTCTGACTGAGCTCCTCCAGGAGAGAGGCCCAAGCAAGACGCGCCCAGAGGAGCGTCTTGCCACGTGTCACCACTGGGTCTGAATGAGCACCTCCAGGAGAGAGGCCCCAGCAAGACGCGCCCCGAGGAGCGTCTTGCCTTATGTCAGCACACGGTCTGAATGAGCGCCTCCAGGAGAGAGGCCCAAGCAAGACGCGCCCCGAGGAGCGTCTTGCCACATGTCACTACTCGGTCTGACTGAGAGCCTCCAGGAGAGAGGCCCCAGCAAGACGCGCCCCGAGGAGCGTCTTGCCTCATGTCAGCACTCGGTCTGACTGAGCGCCTCCAGGAGAGAGGCCCAAGCAAGAAGCGCCCCGAGGAGCGTCTTGCCATATGTCAACAATGGGTCTGACTGAGGGCCTCCAGGGGAGAAGCCCAAGCAAGACGCGCCCCGAGGAGCGTCTTGCCACATGTCAACACTGGGTCTAATTGAGCGCCTCCAGGAGAGAGGCCCAAGCAAGACGCGCCTCGAGGAGCGTCTTGCCACATGTCACTACTCGGTCTGACTGAGCGCCTCCAGGAGAGAGGTCCAAGCAACACGCGCCCCGAGGAGCGTCTTGCCACATGTCAACACTGGGTCTGACTGAGTGCCTCCATGAGAGAAGCCCCAGCAAGACGGGCCCCGAGGAGCGTCTTGCCACATGTCACTACTCGGTCTGACTGAGCGCCTCCAGGAGAGAGGCCCAAGCAAGACGTGCCCCGAGGAGCGTCTTGCCACATGTCAACACTGGGTCTGACTGAGCGCCTCCAGGAGAGAGGCCCAAGCAAGACACGCCTCGAGGAGCGTCTTGACACATGTCAACACTGGGTCTGACTGAGGGCCTCCATGAGAGAAGCCCAAGCAAGACGCGCCCCGAGAAGAGTCTTGCCACATGTCAACACTGGGTCTGACAGAGGGCATCCAGGAGAGAGGCCCAAGCAATACGCGCCCCGAGGAGCGTCTTGCCACTTGTCAACAATGGGTCTGACTGAGGGCCTCCAGGAGAGAAGCCAAAGCAAGACGCGCCCCGAGGAGCTTCTTTCCACATGTCATCAATGGGTCTTACTGAGGGCCTCCATGAGAGAAGCCCAAGCAAGACGCGCCCCGAGGAGTGTCTTTCCACATGTCAACACTGTGTCTGACTGAGCGCCTCCAGGAGAGAGGCCCAAGCAAGACGCGCCCCGAGGAGCGTCTTGCCACGTGTCAACACTGGGTCTGACTTAGCGCCTCCAGGAGAGAGGCCCAAGCAAGACGCGCCCAGAGGAGCGTCTTGCCACGTGTCACGACTGGGTCTGATTGAGCACCTCCAGGAGAGAGGCCCCAGCAAGACGCGCCCCGAGGTGCGTCTTGCCTTATGTCAGCACTCGGTCTGACTGAGCGCCTCCAGGAGAGAGGCCCAAGCAAGACGCGCCCCGAAGAGCGTCTTGCCACATGTCACTACTCGGTTTAACTGAGCGCCTCCAGGAGAGAGGTCCAAGCAAGACGCGCCCCGAGGAGCGTCTTGCCAAATGTCACTACTCGGTCTGACTGAGCGCCTCCAGGAGGGAGGTCCAAGCAAGACGCGCCCCGAGGAGCGTCAGGCCACATGTCACTACTCAGTCTGACTGAGCGCCTCCAGGAGAGAGGCCCAAGCAAGACGCGCCCCGAGGAGCGTCTTGCCACATGTCAGCACTGGGTCTGACTGAGCGCCTCCTGGTGAGAGGCCCAAGCAAGACGCGCCCCGAGGAGCGTCTTGCCACATGTCAACACTGGGTCTAATTGAGCGCCTCCAGGAGAGAGGCCCAAGCAACAAGCGCCCCGAGGAGCGTCTTGCCACATGTCAACACTGGGTCTGACTGAGTGCCTCCATGAGAGAAGCCCCAGCAGGACGGGCCCCGAGGAGCATCTTGCCACATGTCACTACTCGGTCTGACTGAGCGCCTCCAGGAGAGAGGCCCAAGCAAGACACGCCCCGGGAGCGTCTTGACACATGTCAACACTGGGTCTGACTGAGGGCCTCCATGAGAGAATCCCAGGCAAGACGCGCCCCGAGGAGAGTCTTGCCACATGTCAACACTGGGTCTGACAGAGGGCATCCAGGAGAGAGGCCCAAGCAATACGCGCCCCGAGGAGCGTCTTGCCACATGTCAACAATGGGTCTGACTGAGGGCCTCCAGGAGAGAAGCCAAAGCAAAACGCTCCCTGAGGAGCTTCTTTCCACATGTCAACAATGGGTCTTACTGAGGGCCTCCATGAGAGAAGCCCAAGCAAGACGCGCCCCGAGGAGTGTCTTGCCACATGTCAACACTGTGTCTGACTGAGCGACTCCAGGAGAGAGGCCCAAGCAAGATGCGCCCCGAGGAGCGTCTTGCCACGTGTCAACACTGGGTCTGACTGAGCTCCTCCAGGAGAGAGGCCCAAGCAAGACGCGCCCAGAGGAGCGTCTTGCCACGTGTCACCACTGGGTCTGATTGAGCACCTCCAGGAGAGAGGCCCCAGCAAGACGCGCCCCGAGGAGCGTCTTGCCACGTGTCACCACTGGGTCTGACTGAGCTCCTCCAGGAGAGAGACCAAAGCAAGACGCGCCCCGAGGAGTGTCTTGACACATGTCAACACTGGGTCTGACAGAGGGCCTCCAGGAGAGAGGCCCAAGCAAGACGAGCCCCGAGGAGTGTCTTGCCACATGTCACCACTTGGTCTGACTGAGCGCCTCCAGGAGAGAGGCCCAAGCAACATGCGCCCCGAGGAGCATCAGGCCACATGTCACTACTCAGTCTGACTGAGCGCCTCCAGGAGAGAGGCCCAAGCAAGACGCGCCCCGAGGAGCGTCTTGCCACGTGTCAACACTGGGTCTGATTGAGGGCCTTCTGGAGAGAGGCCCAAGCAAGACGCGCCCCGAGGAGCGTCTTGCCACATGTCACCACTTGGTCTGACTGAGCGCCTCCAGGAGAGAGGCCCAAGCAACACGCGCCCCGAGGAGCGTCAGGCCACATGTCACTACTCAGTCTGACTGAGCGCCTCCAGGAGAGAGGCCCAAGCAAGACACGCCCCAAGGAGCGTCTTGCCACATGTCAACAATGGGTCTTACTGAGGGCCTCCAGGAGAGAAGCCCAAGCAAGACGCGCCCCGAGGAGCTTCTTGCCACAGTACTCAGCACTCGGTCTGACTGAGCGCCTCCAGGAGAGAGGCCAAAGCAAGACGCGCCCCGAGGAGCGTCTTGACACATGTCAACACTGGGTCTGACAGAGGGCCTCCATGAGAGAGGCCCAAGCAAGACGCGCCCCGAGGAGTGTCGTGCCACATGTCAACACTGGGTCTGACAGAGGGCCTCCAGGAGAGAGGCCCAAGCAAGACGCGCCCCAAGGAGTGTCTTGCCACATGTCACCACTTGGTCTGACTGAGCGCCTCCAGGAGAGAGGCCCAAGCAACACGCGCCCCGAGGAGCGTCTTCCCACATGTCAACAATGGGTCTGACTGAGGGCCTCCAGGAGAGAAGCCCAAGCAAGACGCGCCCCGAGGAGCGTCTTGCCACATGTCAACTCTGGGTCTGACTGAGGGCCTCCAGGAGAGAGGCCAAAATGAGACGCGCCCCGAGGAGCGGCTTGCCACATGTCACCTCTGGGTCTGACTGAGGGCCTCCAGGAGAGAAGCCCAGGCAAGACGCACCCCGAGGAGCGTCTTGCCACATGTCAGCACTGGGTCTGATTGAGGGCCTTCTGGAGAGAGGCCCAAGCAAGACGCGCCCCGAGGAGCGTCTTGCCACATGTCAACAATGGGTCTGACTGAGGGCCTCCAGGAGAGAAGCCCAAGCAAGACGCGCCCCGAGGAGCGTCTTGCCACATGTCAGCACTCAGTCTGACTGAGCGCCTCCAGGAGAGAGGCCCAAGCAAGACGTGCCCCGAGGAGCGTCTTGCCACATGTCAACACTGGGTCTGACTGAGCGCCTCCAGGAGAGAGGCCCAAGCAAGACGCACCCCGAGGAGCGTCTTGCCACATGTGAACACTGGGTCTGACTGAGTGCCTCCAGGAGAGAGTCCCAAGCAAGACGCGCTCGGAGGAGCGTCTTGCCACATGTCAGCACTCGGTCTGACTGAGCGCGTCCAGGAGAGAGGCCCAAGCAAGACGTGCCCCGAGGAGCATCTTGACACATGTCTCCTCTGGGTCTGACTGAGCGCCTCCAGGAGAGAGGCCCAAGCAAGACGCGCCCCGAGGAGCGTCTTGCCACATGTCAACACTGGGTCTGACTGAGTGCCTCCATGAGAGAAGCCCCAGCAAGACGCGCCCCGAGGAGCATCTTGCCACATGTCAACACTGGGTCTGACTGAGAACCTCCAGGAGAGAGGCCCAAGCAAGACGCGCCCCGAGGAGCGTCTTGCCACATGTCAACACTGGGTCTGACTGAGCGCCTCCAGGAGAGAGGCCCAAGCAAGACGCGCCCCTAGGATCGTCTTGTCACATGTCACTACTCGGTCTGACTGAGAGCCTCCAGGAGAGAGGCCCAAGCAAGACGTGCCCCGAGGAGTGTCTTGCCACATGTCAACAATGGGTCTGACTGAGGGCCTCCAGGAGAGAAGCCCAAGCAAGAAGCGCCCCGAGGAGCGTCTTGCCACATGTCAACACTGGGTCTGACTGAGCGCCTCCAGGAGAGAGGCCCAAGCAAGACACGCCCCAAGGAGCGTCTTGACACATGTCAACACTGGGTCTGACTTAGGGCCTCCATGAGAGAAGCCCAAGCAAGACGCGCCCCGAGGAGAATCTTGCCACATGTCAACACTGGGTCTGACAGAGGGCATCCAGGAGAGAGGCCCAAGCAATACGCGCCCCGAGGAGCGTCTTGCCACATGTCACCACTGGGTCTGACTGAGCGCCTCCAGGAGAGAGGCCGCAGAAAGACGCGCCCCGAGGAGCGTCTTGCCTTATGTCAGCACTCGGTCTGACTGAGCGCCTCCAGGAGAGAGGCCCTTGCAAGACGCGCCCCGAGGAGCGTCTTGCCACATGTCACTAATCGGTCTGACTGAGCGCCTCCAGGAGAGAGGCCCAAGCAAGACGTGCCCCGAGGAGTGTCTTGCCACATGTCAACACTGGGTCTGACTGAGGGCCTCTAGGAGAGAGGCCCAAATAAGACGCGCCCCGAGGAGCGTCTTGCCACATGTCAACAAAGGGTCTGACTGAGGGCCTCCAGGAGAGAAGCCCAAGCAAGACGCGCCCCGAGGAGCGTCTTGCCACATGTCAGCACTTGGTCTGACTGAGCGCCTCCAGGAGAGAGGCCCAAGCAAGACGTGCCCCGAGGAGCGTCTTGCCACATTTCAACACTGGGTCTGACTGAGCGCCTCCAGGAGAGAGGCCCAAGCAAGACGCGCCCCAAGGAGAGTCTTGCCACATGTGAAAACTGGGTCTGACTGAGCGCCTCCAGGAGAGAGGCCCAAGCAAGACACGCCCCGAGGAGCGTCTTGACACATGTCAACACTGGGTCGGACTGAGGGCCTCCATGAGAGAAGCCCAAGCAAGACGCGCCCCGAGGAGAGTCTTGCCACATGTCAACACTCGGGCTGACAGAGGGCATTCAGGAGAGAGGCCCAAGCAATACGCGCCCCGAGGAGCGTCTTGCCACATGTCACCACGGGGTCTGAATGAGCGCCTCCAGGAAAGAGGCCCAACCAAGACGCGCCCCGAGGAGCGTCTTGCAACGTGACAACACTGGGTCTGACTGAGCGCCTCCAGGAGAGAGGCCCAAGCAAGACGCGCCCCGAGGAGCGTCTTTCCACGTGTCACCACTGGGTCTGACTGAGCGCCTCCAGGAGAGAGGCCCAAGCAAGACACGCCCCGAGGAGCGTATTGAAACATGTCAACACTGGGTCTGACAGAGGGCCTCCAGGAGAGAGGCCCAAGCAAGACGCGCCCCGAGGAGCGTCAGGCCACATGTCAACAATGGGTCTGACTGAGGGCCTCTAGGAGAGAGGCCCAAATAAGACGCGCCCCGAGGAGCGTCTTGCCACAGGTCAAACAATCGGTCTGACTGAGGGCCTCCAGGAGAGAAGCCCAAGCAAGACGCGCCCCGAAGAGCGTCTTGCCACATGTCAGCACTCGGTCTGAATGAGCGCCTCCAGGAGAGAGGCCCAAGCAAGACGCGCCCCGAGGAGCGTCTTGCCACATGTCAACACTGGGTCTGACTGAGCGCCTCCAGGAGAGAGGCCCAAGCAAGACGCGCCCCGAGGAGAGTCTTGCCACATGTGAAAACTGGGTCTGACTGAGCGCCTCCAGGAGAGAGGCCCAAGCAAGACGCGCCCGGAGGAGCGTCTTGCCACATGTCAGCACTGGGTCTGACTGAGCGCCTCCAGGAGAGAGGCCCAAGCATGACACGCCCCGAGGAGCGTCTTGACACATGTCAACACTGGGTCGGACTGAGGGCCTCCATGAGAGAAGCCCAAGCAAGACGCGCCCCGAGGAGAGTCTTGCCACATGTCAACACTCGGTCTGACAGAGGGCATTCAGGAGAGAGGCCCAAGCAATACGCGCCCCGAGGAGCGTCTTGCCACATGTCACCACTGGGTCTGAATGAGCGCCTCCAGGAAAGAGGCCCAACCAAGACGCGCCCCGAGGAGCGTCTTGCCACGTGACAACACTGGGTCTGACTGAGCGCCTCCAGGAGAGAGGCCCAAGCAAGACGCGCCCCGTGGAGCGTCTTTCCACGTGTCACCACTGGGTCTGACTGAGCGCCTCCAGGAGAGAGGCCCAAGCAAGACACGCCCCGAGGAGCGTATTGACACATGTCAACACTGGGTCTGACAGAGGGCCTCCAGGAGAGAGGCCCAAGCAAGACGCGCCCCGAGGAGTGTCTTGCCACATGTCACCACTGGGTCTGACTGAGCGCCTCCAGGAGAGAGGCCCAAGCAAGACGCGCCCCGAGGAGCGTCAGGCCACATGTCACTGCTCAGTCTGACTGAGCGCCTCCAGGAGAGAGGCCCAAGCAAGACGCGCCCCGAGGAGCGTCTTGCCACATGTCAGCACTGGGTCTGACTGAGCGCCTCCAGGAGAGAGGCCCCAGCAAGACGCGCCCCGAGGAGCGTCTTGCCTTATGTCAGCACTCGGTCTGACTCAGCGCCTCCAGGAGAGAGGCCCAAGCAAGACGCGCCCCGAGGAGCGTCTTGCCACATGTCAACAATGGGTCTGACTGAGGGCCTCCAGGAGAGAGGCCCAAGCAAGATGCGCCCGGAGGAGCATCTTGCCACATGTCAACACTGGGTCTGAAAGAGGGCCTCCAGGAGAGAGGCCCAAGCAAAACGCGCCCCGAGGAGCGTCTTAACAAATGTCACCTCTGGTTCTGACTGAGCGCCTCCAGGAGAGAGGCCCAAGCAAGACGCGCCCCGAGGAGCGTCTTGTCACATGTCAACACTGGGTCTTTCTGAGCGCCTCCAGGAGAGAAGCCCAAGCAAGATGCGCCCCGAGGAGCGTCTTGCCACATGTCAGCACTCGGTCTGACTGAGCGCCTCCAGGAGAGAGGCCCAAGCAAGACGCGCCCCGAGGAGCGTCTTGCCACATGTCAACAAGGGGTCTGACTGAGGGCCTCCAGGAGAGAAGCCCAAGCAACACGCGGCTCGAGGAGCGTCTTGCCACATGTCAGCACTCGGTCTGACTGAGCACCTCCAGGAGAGAGGCCCAAGCAAGACGCGCACCGAGGAGCGTCTTGACACATGTCAACACTGGGTCTGACAGAGGGCCTCCATGAGAGAGGCCCAAGCAAGACGCGCCCCGAGGAGTGTCTTGCCAAATGTCAATACTGGGTCTGACTGAGCGCCTCAGGGAGAGAGGTCCAAGCAAGACGCGCCCCGAGGAGCGTCTTGCCACATGTCACTACTCGGTCTGACTGAGCGCCTCAGGGAGAGAGGTCCAAGCAAGACGCGACCCGAGGAGCGTATTGCCACATTTCAACACTGGGTCTGACTGAGTGCCTCCATGAGAGAAGCCCCAGCAAGACGCGCCCCGAGAAGCGTCTTGCCACATGTCACTACTCGGTCTGTTTGAGCGCCTCCAGGAGAGAGGCCCAAGCAAGACGTGCCCTGAGGAGCGTCTTGCAACATGTCAACAATGGGTCTGACTGAGGGCCTCCAGGAGAGAAGCCCAAGCAAGACACGCCCCGCGGAGCGTCTTGACACATGTCAACACTGGGTCTGACTGAGCGCCTCCATGAGAGAAGCCCAAGCAAGACGCGCCCCGAGGAGAGTCTTGCCACATGTCAACACTCGGTCTGACAGAGGGCAACCAGGAGGGAGGCCCAAGCAAGACGCGCCCCGAGGAGCGTCTTGCCACATGTCACCACTGGGTCTGACTGAGCGCCTCCAGGAGAGAGACCCAACCAAGACGCGCCCTGAGGAGCGTCTTTTCACATGTCAACACTGGGTCTTTCTGAGCGCCTCCAGGAGAGAGGCCCAAGCAAGACGCGCCCCGAGGAGCGTCTTGCCACGTGTCAACACTGGGTCTGATTGAGGGCCTTCTGGAGAGAGGCCCAAGCAACACGCGCCCCGAGGAGCGTCTTGCCACATGTCACCACTTGGTCTGACTGAGCGCCTCCAGGAGAGAGGCCCAAGCAACACGCGCCCCGAGGAGCGTCAGGCCACATGTCACTACTCAGTCTGACTGAGCGCCTCCAGGAGAGAGGCCCAAGCAAGACACGCCCCAAGGAGCGTCTTGCCACATGTCAACAATGGGTCTTACTGAGGGCCTCCAGGAGAGAAGCCCAAGCAAGACGCACCCCGAGGAGCTTCTTGCCACAGTACTCAGCACTCGGTCTGACTGAGCGCCTCCAGGAGAGAGGCCAAAGCAAGACGCGCCCCGAGGAGCGTCTTGACACATGTCAACACTGGGTCTGACAGAGGGCCTCCATGAGAGAGGCCCAAGCAAGACGCGCCCCGAGGAGTGTCGTGCCACATGTCAACACTGGGTCTGACAGAGGGCCTCCAGGAGAGAGGCCCAAGCAAGACGCTTCCCAAGGAGTGTCTTGCCACATGTCACCACTTGGTCTGACTGAGCGCCTCCAGGAGAGAGGCCCAAGCAACACGCGCCCCGAGGAGCGTCAGGCCACATGTCACTACTCAGTCTGACTAAGCGGCTCCAGGAGAGAGGCCCAAGCAAGACACGCCCCGAGGAGCGTCTTGCCACATGTCAACAATGGGTCTGACTGAGGGCCTCCAGGAGAGAAGCCCAAGCAAGACGCGCCCCGAGGAGCGTTTTGCCACATGTCAACACTGGGTCTGACTGAGGGCCTCCAGGAGAGAGGCCCAAATGAGACGCTTCCCGAGGAGCGGCTGGCCACATGTCAACAATGGGTCTGACTGAGGGCCTCCAGGAGAGAAGCCCAGGCCAGACGCGCCCCGAGGAGCGTCTTGCCACATGTCAGCACTGGGTCTGATTGAGGGCCTTCTGGAGAGAGGCCCAAGCAAGACGCGCCCCGAGGAGCGTCTTGCCACATGTCAACAATGGGTCTGACTGAGGGCCTCCAGGAGAGAAGCCCAAGCAAGACGCGCCCCAAGGAGCGTCTTGCCACATGTCAGCACTCGGTCTGACTGAGCGCCTCCAGGAGAGAGGCCCACGCAAGACGCGCCCCGAGGAGCGTCTTGCCACATGTCAACACTGGGTCTGACTGAGCGCCTCCAGGAGAGAGGCCCAAGCAAGACGCGCCCCGAGGAGCGTCTTGCCACATGTGAACACTGGGTCTGACTGAGTGCCTCCAGGAGAGAGTCCCAAGCAAGACGCGCTCGGAGGAGCGTCTTGCCACATGCCAGCACTCGGTCTGACTGAGCGCCTCCAGGAGAGAGGCCCAAGCAAGACGTGCCCCGAGGAGCATCTTGACACATGTCTCCTCTGGGTCTGACTGAGCGCCTCCAGGAGAGAGGCCCAAGCAAGACGCGCCCCGAGGAGCGTCTTGCCACATGTCAACACTGGGTCTGACTGAGTGCCTGCATGAGAGAAGCCCCAGCAAGATGCGCCCCGAGGAGCATCTTGCCACATGTCAACACTGGGTCTGACTGAGAACCTCCAGGAGAGAGGCCCAAGCAAGACGCGCCCCGAGGAGCGTCTTGCCACATGTCAACACTGGGTCTGACTGAGCGCCTCCAGGAGAGAGGCCCAAGCAAGACGCGCCCCGAGGAGCGTCTTGTCACATGTCACTACTCGGTCTGACTGAGCGCCTCCAGGAGAGAGGCCCAAGCAAGACGTGCCCCGAGTAGCGTCTTGCCACATGTCAACAATGGTTCTGACTGAGGGCTTCCAGGAGAGAAGCCCAAGCAAGAAGCGCCCCGAGGAGCGTCTTGCCACATGTCAACACTGGGTCTGACTGAGCGCCTCCAAGAGAGAGGCCCAAGCAAGACAAGCCCCGAGGAGCGTCTTGACACATGTCAACACTGGGTCTGACTGAGGGCCTCCATGAGAGAAGCCCAAGCAAGACGCGCCCCGAGGAGAGTCTTTCCACATGTCAACACTGGGTCTGACAGAGGGCATCCAGGAGAGAGGCCCAAGCAATACGCGCCCCGAGGAGCGTCTTGCCACATGTCACCACTGGGTCTGACTGAGCGCCTCCAGGAGAGAGGCCCCAGAAAGACGCGCCCCGAGGAGCGTCTTGCCTTATGTCAGCACTCGGTCTGACTGAGCGCCTCCAGGAGAGAGGCCCTAGCAAGACGCGCCCCGAGGAGCGTCTTGCCACATGTCACTAATCGGTCTAACTGAGCGCCTCCAGGAGAGAGGCCCAAGCAAGACGTGCCCCGAGGAGCGTCTTGCCACATGTCAACACTGGGTCTGACTGAGGGCCTCTAGGAGAGAGGCCCAAATAAGACGCGCCCCGAGGAGCGTCTTGCCACATGTCAACAATGGGTCTGACTGAGGGCCTCCAGGAGAGAAGCCCAAGCAAGACGTGCCCCGAGGAGCGTCTTGCCACATGTCAGCAATCGGTCTGACTGAGCGCCTCCAGGAGAGAGGCCCAAGCAAGACGCCCCGAGGAGCGTCTTGCCACATTTCAACAGTGGGTCTGACTGAGCGCCTCCAGGAGAGAGGCCCAAGCAAGACGCGCCCCGAGGAGAGTCTTGCCACATGTGAAAACTGGGTCTGACTGAGCGCCTCCAGGAGAGAGGCCCAAGCAAGACGCGCCCGGAGGAGCGTCTTGCCACATGTCAGCACTGGGTCTGACTGAGCGCCTCCAGGAGAGAGGCCCAAGCAAGACACGCCCCGAGGAGCGTCTTGACACATGTCAACACTGGGTCGGACTGAGGGCCTCCATGAGCGAAGCCCAAGCAAGACGCGCCCCGAGGAGAGTCTTGCCACATGTCAACACTCGGTCTGACAGAGGGCATTCAGGAGAGAGGCCCAAGCAATACGCACCCCGAGGAGCGTCTTGCCACATGTCACCACTGGGTCTGAATGAGCGCCTCCAGGAAAGAGGCCCAACCAAGACGCGCCCCGAGGAGCGTCTTGCCACGTGACAACACTGGGTTGACTGAGCGCCTCCAGGAGAGAGGCCCAAGCAAGACGCGCCCCGAGGAGCGTCTTTCCACGTGTCACCACTGGGTCTGACTGAGCGCCTCCAGGAGAGAGGCCCAAGCAAGACACGCCCCGAGGAGCGTATTGAAACATGTCACATGTCAACACTGGGTCGGACTGAGGGCCTCCATGAGAGAAGCCCAAGCAAGACGCGCCCCGAGGAGAGTCTTGCCACATGTCAACACTCGGTCTGACAGAGGGCATTCAGGAGAGAGGCCCAAGCAATACGCGCCCCGAGGAGCGTCTTGCCACATGTCACCACTGGGTCTGAATGAGCGCCTCCAGGAAAGAGGCCCAACCAAGACGCGCCCCGAGGAGCGTCTTGCCACGTGACAAAACTGGGTCTGACTGAGCGCCTCCAGGAGAGAGGCCCAAGCAAGACGCGCCCCGAGGAGCGTCTTTCCACGTGTCACCACTGGGTCTGACTGAGCGCCTCCAGGAGAGAGGCCCAAGCAAGACACGCCCCGAGGAGCGTATTGAAACATGTCAACACTGGGTCTGACAGAGGGCCTCCAGGAGAGAGGCCCAAGCAAGACGCGCCCCGAGGAGCGTCAGGCCACATGTCAACAATGGGTCTGACTGAGGGCCTCTAGGAGAGAGGCCCAAATAAGACGCGCCCCGAGGAGCGTCTTGCCACATGTCAACAATGGGTCTGACTGAGGGCCTCCAGGAGAGAAGCCCAAGCAAGACGCGCCCCGAGGAGCGTCTTGCCACATGTCAGCACTCGGTCTGACTGAGCGCCTCCAGGAGAGAGGCCCAAGCAAGACGCGCCCCGAGGAGCGTCTTGCCACATGTCAACACTGGGTCTGACTGAGCGCCTCCAGGAGAGAGGCCCAAGCAAGACGCGTCCCGAGGAGAGTCTTGCCACATGTGAAAACTGGGTCTGACTGCGCCTCCAGGAGAGAGGCCCAAGCAAGACGCGCCCGGAGGAGCGTCTTGCCACATGTCAGCACTGGGTCTGACTGAGCGCCTCCAGGAGAGAGGCCCAAGCAAGACACGCCCCGAGGAGCGTCTTGACACATGTCAACACTGGGTCGGACTGAGGGCCTCCATGAGAGAAGCCCAAGCAAGACGCGCCCCGAGGAGAGTCTTGCCACATGTCAACACTCGGTCTGACAGAGGGCATTCAGGAGAGAGGCCCAAGCAATACGCGCCCCGAGGAGCGTCTTGCCACATGTCACCACTGGGTCTGAATGAGCGCCTCCAGGAAAGAGGCCCAACCAAGACGCGCCCCGAGGAGCGTCTTGCCACGTGACAACACTGGGTCTGACTGAGCGCCTCCAGGAGAGAGGCCCAAGCAAGACGCGCCCCGAGGAGCGTCTTTCCACGTGTCACCACTGAGTCTGACTGAGCGCCTCCAGGAGAGAGGCCCAAGCAAGACACGCCCCGAGGAGCGTATTGACGCATGTCAACACTGGGTCTGACAGAAGGCCTCCAGGAGCGAGGCCCAAGCAAGACGCGCCCCGAGGAGTGTCTTGCCACATGTTACCACTGGGTCTGACTGAGCGCCTCCAGGAGAGAGGCCCAAGCAAGACGCGCCCCGAGGAGCGTCAGGCAACATGTCACTACTCAGTTTGACTGAGCGCCTCCAGGAGAGAGGCCCAAGCAAGACGCGCCCCGAGGAGCGTCTTGCCACATGTCAGCACTGGGTCTGACTGAGCGCCTCCAGGAGAGAGGCCCCAGCAAGACGCGCCCCGAGGAGCGTCTTGCCTTATGTCAGCACTCGGTCTGACTGAGCGCCTCCAGGAGAGAGGCCCAAGCAAGACGCGCCCCGAGGAGCGTCTTGCCACATGTCAACAATGGGTCTGACTGAGGGCCTCCAGGAGAGAGGCCCAAGCAAGATGCGCCCGGAGGAGCATCTTTCCACATGTCAACACTGGGTCTGAAAGAGGGCCTCCAGGAGAGAGGCCCAAGCAAGACGCGCCCAGAGGAGCGTCTTGCCACATGTCACCTCTGGTTCTGACTGAGCGCCTCCAGGAGAGAGGCCCAAGCAAGACGCGCCCCGAGGAGGGTCTTGTCACATGTCAACACTGGGTCTTTCTGAGCGCCTCCAGGAGAGATGCCAAAGCAAGACGCGCCCCGAGGAGCGTCTTGCCACATGTCAGCACTCGGTCTGACTGAGCGCCTCCAGGAGAGAGGCCCAAGCAAGACGCACCCCGAGGAGCATCTTGCCACATGTCAACAAGGGGTCTGACTGAGGGCCTCCAGGAGAGAAGCCCAAGCAACACGCGGCTATAGGAGCGTCTTGCCACATGTCAGCACTCGGTCTGACTGAGCACCTCCATTAGAGAGGCCCAAGCAAGACGCGCCCCGAGGAGCGTCTTGACACATGTCAACACTGGGTCTGACAGAGGGCCTCCATGAGAGAGGCCCAAGCAAGACGCGCCCCGAGGAGTGTCTTGCCAAATGTCAACACTGGGTCTGACTGAGCGCCTCAGGGAGAGAGGTCCAAGCAAGACGCGCCCCGAGGAGCGTCTTGCCACATGTCACTACTCGGTCTGACTGAGCGCCTCAGGGAGAGAGGTCCAAGCAAGACGCGCCCCGAGGAGCGTCTTGCCACATGTCAACACTGGGTCTGACTGAGTGCCTCCATGAGAGAAGCCCCAGCAAGACGCGCCCCGAGGAGCGTCTTGCCACATGTCACTACTCGGTCTGTTTGAGCGCCTCCAGGAGAGAGGCCCAAGCAAGACGTGCCCCGAGGAGCGTCTTGCAACATGTCAACAATGGGTCTGACTGAGGGCCTCCAGGAGAGAAGCCCAAGCAAGACACGCCCCGCGGAGCGTCTTGACACATGTCAACACTGGGTCTGACTGAGCGCCTCCATGAGAGAAGCCCAAGCAAGACGCGCCCCGAGGAGAGTCTTGGCACATGTCGACACTTGTTCTGACAGAGGGCATCCAGGAGAGAGGCCCAAGCAAGAAGCGCCCCGAGGAGCGTCTTGCCACATGTCACCACTGGGTCTGACTGAGCGCCTCCAGGAGAGAGACCCAACCAAGACGCGCCCTGAGGAGCGTCTTGTCACATGTCAACACTGGGTCTTTCTGAGCGCCTCCAGGAGAGAAGCCCAAGCAAGACGCGCCCCGAGGAGCGTCTTTCCACATGTCAGCACTCGGTCTGACTGAGCACCTCCAGGAGAGAGGCCCAAGCAAGACGCGCCCAAAGGAGCGTCTTGCAATATGTCAACAATGGGTATGACTGAGGGCCTCCCGGAGAGAAGCCCAAGCAAGACGCGCCCCGAGGAGCGTCTTGACACTTGTCAACACTGGGTCTGACAGAGGGCCTCCAGGAGAGAGGCCCAAGCAACACGCGCCCCGAGGAGTGTCTTGCCACATGTCACCACTTGGTCTGACTGAGCGCCTCCAGGAGAGAGGCCCAAGCAACACGTGCCCCGAGGAGCGTCAGGCCACATGTCACTACTCAGTCTGACTGAGCGCCTCCAGGAGAGAGGCCCAAGTAAGACGTGCCCCGAGGAGCGTCTTGCCACGTGTCAACACTGGGTCTGATTGAGGGCCTTCTGGAGAGAGGCCCAAGCAAGACGCGCCCCGAGGAGCGTCTTGCCACATGTCGACAATGGGTCTTACTGAGGGCCTCCAGGAGAGAAGCCCAAGCAACACGCGCCCCGAGGAGCTTCTTGCCACATGTCAGCACTCGGTCTGACTGAGCGCCTCCAGGAGAGAGGCCAAAGCAAGACGCGCCCCGAGGAGCGTCTTGACACATGTCAACACTGGGTCTAACAGAGGGCCTCCATGAGAGAGGCCGAAGCAAGACGCGCCCCGAGGAGTGTCTTGCCACATGTCAACACTGGGTCTGACTGAGCGCCTCCAGGAGAGAGGCCCAAGCAAGACGCGCCCCGAGGAGCGTCTTGCCACGTGTCAACACTGGGTCTGACTGAGCGCCTCCAGGAGAGAGGCCCAAGCAAGATGCGCCCCGAGGAGCGTCTTGCCACGTGTCACCACTGGGTCTGACTGAGCGCCTCCAGGAGAGAGGCCCAAGCAAGACGCGCCCAGAGGAGCGTCTTGCCTTATGTCACTACTCGGTCTGACTGAGCGCCTCCAGGAGAGAGGCCCAAGCAAGACATGCCCCGAGGAGCGTCTTGCCACATGTCAACACTGGGTCTGACTGAGGGCCTCCAGGAGAGAAGCCCAAGCAAGACGCGCCCCGAGGAGCGTCTTACCACATGTCAACACTGGGTCTGACTGAGCGCCTCCAGAAGAGAGGCCCAAGCAAGACGCGCCACGAGGAGCGTCAGGCCACATGTCACTACTCAGTCTGACTGAGCGCCTCCAGGAGAGAGGCCCAAGCGAGACGCGCCCCGAGGAGCGTCTTGCCACATGTCAACACTGGGTCTGATTGAGGGCCTTCTGGAGAGAGGCCCAAGCAAGACGCGCCCCGAGGAGCGTCTTGCCACATGTCAACAATGGGTCTTACTGAGGGCCTCCAGGAGAGAGGCCCAAGCAAGATGCGCCCGGAGGAGCGTCTTGCCACATGTCAACACTGGGTTTGACAGAGGGCCTCCAGGAGAGAGGCCCAAGAAAGACGCGCCCCGAGGAGCGTCTTGCCACATGTCACCTCTGGTTCTGACTGAGCGCCTCCAGGAGAGAGGCCCAAGCAAGACGCGCCCCGAGGAGCGTCTTGCCACATGTCAACAATGGGTCTGACTGAGGGCCTCCAGGAAAGAAGCCCAAGCAACACGCGGCCCGAGGAGCGTCTTGCCACATGTCAGCATTCGGTCTGACTGAGCGCCTCCAGGAGAGAGGCCCAAGCAAGACGCGCCCCGAGGAGCGTCTTGCCACATGTCAACAATGGGTCTGACTGAGGGCCTCCAGGAGAGAAGCCCAAGCAAGACGCGCCCCGTGGAGCGTCTTGACACATGTCAACACTGGGTCTGACAGAGGGCCTCCAGGAGAGAGGCGCAAGCAAGACGCGCCCCGAGGAGTGTCTTGCCACATGTCACCACTGGGTCTGACTGAGCGCCTCCAGGAGAGAGGCCCAAGCAAGACGCGCCCCGAGGAGCGTCAGGCCACATGTCACTACTCAGTCTGACTGAGCGCCTCCAGGAGAGAGGCCCAAGCAAGAAGCGCCCCGAGGAGCGTCTTGCCACGTGTCAACACTGGGCCTGATTGAGGGACTTCTGGAGAGAGGCCCAAGCAAGACGCGCCACGAGGAGCGACTTGCCACATGTCAACAATGGGTCTTACTGAGGGCCTCCAGGAGAGAAGCCCAAGCAAGACGCGCCCCGAGGAGCTTCTTGCCACATGTCAGCACTCGGTCTGACTGAGCGCCTCCAGGAGAGAGGCCAAAGTAAGACGCGCCCCGAGGAGCGTCTTGACACATGTCAACACTGGGTCTGACAGAGCGCCTCCAGGAGAGAGGCCCAAGCAAGACGCGCCCCGAGGAGCGTCTTGCCACGTGTCACCACTGGGTCTGATTGAGCGCCTCCAGGAGAGAGGCCCCAGCAAGACCGGTCAGGCCTGCAGTGTACACATCAGAGACATGATGTTCTTTCACAGAACTGAGGTTGTTCATTACTAAATGACTTTTACAGGAATAATGTTATTATACTATTCAACAGGTTGATCATAATAATGTGTATTAAACCCACAACCTAGCACTGAGGACAGAGGGACTTTATATGAATTAGTACTTAATGGAAACGATACATAATGATACATAAGAGCCATGTCATACATTCAGCCTAGGAATAGTAGCATTGTGCACTATTAAAAATATACACATCAATTGCTCGAATCCCATTGTTGCAAAGTAAAACTCTAATAAAACTCTAGTCTGACATCAACAGAGAAGACTTAGTGTATGTACTACAAATACAGCATTAGGATTTCGAGTGGACCCTTCACCTTGTGAACCATCAGAGGCTTATGACGCAACATATCTTCCAGTTGCTATTAGACAAGTTATAATTCTCGACCATTTTTCGGAACTGGTTTCTTGGGTCCGTGAGTAAATGCCAAATGAGATGATAGTCCTTAAGTAAGTTCCTGGCGATCCCACGTCACGCTCTTGCCCATCAGCCGGTGAACGCTGAGACGGAACTCGATGAGAGCGATGTATTTTTTAAGTGCTCCGAATGTACTTCTAACAAGCGTGCGATTCACTTCGTGAGTAAACCGCAGCTGCAGCTGATTCAAACAGTCAAGCCAACTTTCTACATCAAAATATGCGTTTTGTAGTTAGTCGAGTTACCTTTTGTGTGGCGCTTGCACGGGTTGTTAGCGTCCAGCTCCCAGCTTAGAGAGTCCTGTATTGACACAGACGTCAATACATCTCGATGTCATGCAACACACAAAGTCTGTCGCATACAGGTGGGTTAACACATGTACGATACCTTTTGTGTGGCGCATGCACGGGTCGTTAGCGTCCAGCTCCCGGCTTATAGAGAGTCCTGTATGGACACAGACGTCAATACATCCCGATGTCATGCAACACACAAAGTCTGTCGCATACAGGTGGGTTAACACACATGTACGATATGTGCGATGGCACGCCCGTTTACAATGGGACACTAGTTGTTGTGCGGCCGAGAATATCGCGATCATACCGTTGAGATGTGTAGAAAGCGCGTACACGCCAGCCTTCCACGTTTCCAAAGTTTCCAGCAGTCTAGAGGGACTTGTCTTAGCGCGCACGGCTGTGCTGAATTTGCGTTGGGTAGACACAACGGCTTCGACCTCGCTTAGGATCTGTGGGCTCATGTACTCGTGGTAGGCCAAGACGTGTATAGTCGAGCGCGGTGACGCCCCGAACACTTGACCCGGTTTTGTTGTGGCGATATGCGTGTCCAGTTACGCGGCAAAGTCCGCATGTCTAGCGTGTATTGATTTCACAGCTCGCTCATACCCCAACAGTATGGTCCGTAGAAGTTCGTTCACTTGTTTCCATGCGCTCGTGGAACACAGGACATCGCAACCTCTGTGATACTCAAGTAAAGCGTCACACACCAGCTGCTTGCACGTTGGAAATACAATCGGTAGTAACTTCTTACTCCACTCTATGTTGAACTCGTATAGTATGTATATGGGCGGTTGCGGCGGTTTGCGCATTTTCTATCTACCCTCCGCTAATATGACTCTGTGGTCTGTCTCCTGAGATGGTGCGGTTGGAACTTGCGAGAGTGCACTATCGACGGTCGGCGTTTCCATTTCGTCAACTGTGCCATTTTCAGCCGCTGGCAAACGGCCGTCGACGGTCGATGCGAGACACCAACATAACGTTAGACCGCGACCCTCATGCCAGTTTTCTGTAGTACTGGTTGTAGTTTCTGGTGCACACTCGAAACGCCATTACGATCACAATTACGTTGATTAATAAATCCAGTGTTGTAGCGACTTCAGCCAGCGCCGTCGCGCAACTCGTGTCGGTGTTATCTCTCGATACTTTCATTCGTATCCGAGCGTATGCAGAATCTACGGATCTGGTGAAGTTGCTTGTCACTAGCTTGCGCACATTTGATATGGCACTTAGCGCGAGACTCACACAACCTGCAGTGGCGACCGTCGCGTCAGTGCAAAGTTTTTCGGATATATCGCTCGCAACATCGTTTGTCATTTGCTGTACACTGCGCACACTGGCCGCGAGGTCGCGGAGAGGGTCTTCGTTACGAGCTACTCTGGTAGCGCCGTGGTTGATGAGGATGATCATCTTTAGCAATAGTTCATCTCGAAGCGCAACGATGGTGAGGGCGACGGGTTGGCCGGTTCCGCCTTAAGGCCACTCGGTTGCCGCTAGATTGCCCAATGCCACACACGCAGACGAACCCTGTACACACTCAATGACCCGTGTGCGATCGTTGATTTCTGCTAGTACGTTTGCTAGTTCTACGTGCTTCCATGGATCGGGCGTGGGCACGCGCTTGTTTTAGAGGCGTTTTCGCGCAGCCTCTACCCTGCACGACCGCTCGTGGCCGCACTAGCTATATTTATCTTTATTTGTTTCACACACACACACACACACACACACACACACACACACACACACACACACACACACACACACACACGCACACACACACACACACACACACACACAAACACACACACACACACACACACACACACACACACACACACACACACACACACACACACACACACAGGCCCTTGCGTGCAAACCCCGGTCAGGCCTGCAGTGTACACATCAGAGACATGATGTTCTTTCACAGAACTGAGGTTGTTCATTACTAAATGAATTTTACAGGAATATTGTTATTATACTATTCAACAGGTTGATCATAATAATGTGTATTAAACCCACAACCTAGCAGTGAGGACAGAGGGACTTTATTTAAATTAGTACTTAATGGAAACGATACATAATGATACATAAGAGCCATGTCATACATTCAGCCTAGGAATAGTAGCATTGTGCACTATTAAAAATATACACATCAATTGCTCGAATCCCATTGTTGCAAAGTAAAACTCTAATAAAACTCTAGTCTGACATCAACAGAGAAGACTTAGTGTATGTACTACAAATACAGCATTAGGATTTCGAGTGGACCGTGCACCTTGTGAACCATCAGAGGCTTATGACGCAACATATCTTCCAGTTGCTATTAGACAAGTTATAATTCTCGACCATTTTTCGGAACTGGTTTCTTGGGTCCGTGAGTAAATGCCAAATGAGATGATAGTCCTTAAGTAAGTTCCTGGCGATCCCATGTCACGCTCTTGCCCATCAGCCGGTGAACGCTGAGACAGAACTCGATGAGAGCGATGTATTTTTTAAGTGCTCCGAATTTACTTCTAACAAGCGTGCGATTCACTTCGTGAGTAAACCGCAGCTGCAGCTGATTCAAACAGTCGAGCCAACTTTCTACATCACAATATTCGTTTTGTAGATAGTCGAGTTACCTTTTGTGTGGCGCATGCACGGGTCGTTAGCGTCCAGCTCCCAGCTTAGAGAGTCCTGTATTGACACAGACGTCAATACATCTCGATGTCATGCAACACACAAAGTCTGTCGCATACAGGTGGGTTAACACATGTACGATACCTTTTGTGTGGCGCATGCACAGGTCGTTACGGTCCGTGTCACGGACCGGTGTGTTACGACCCGACTAACGAAACGTACCAGGTGATAACATTGCATCTGCCCATTACAGCGGAGCGAGCGTTTCGCCACACTCCCAAACCAAGGTTAATAGTTGTAGCGCACGCCCTTTCGGACCTCGGTGCACGCGAAACACTGGCGTAGCCTCACAACATCACGCTCGAGACAGCTCAAGCGTTACGCGAAACAAAGGACGTGTTCAAATCCATAGAGAATATACGGTCTTTAGCGTATGCATATATAAAGAAGGTCGATGACATTTACAGACCCGGCGGCGTGGACACCACAGTAGAACAACAAGGTGCTCTCAAGCGCACACAGGTACTGGCCGCATTATCACTCGCGATGTCTATCCTGACATGCCCGTTTCTGATTTCTATGTATATTAAATTATGACAAGAGCTACAGTGGTTACGATTACACTCTGACCACGTGCCTTAGTTTCTGCTAGTGACCTATAAATACATTTGACCACTTGCTCTCACTGCCATTAAAGCGGCTGTACCCACACGTACAACACCCAAGAAAAAAAAAGGTCTCGCTGTCTGTATTGGGTGTACTCTCAGTAGTCGCAGTTGCTCAGGCCATGATGGTACGCTCACATAACGCCTCTGAGATACGTCCCATCACACCACTTCCTAGACTACTCGCGAAGGAGTATTCAACACCCCCTTTGTACGAAGACAACCATTATAACGAGCACAGCACAACGCTTGCCGCACGCGAAGACAACATGCAGGAGACAACGCTACCACCTGTCGTGAGAACAACGGATTCGAGTGACAACGATCGCGACTATGACGAGCACATTACAACACCCTCTGTGCACGAAGACCAGGAGCAGGAGACAACGCTACCACCTGTCGTGAGAAACAAGAGTTTGGTTAACAATGATCATCGCCGTGTCCCATTGTAAACGGGCGCGCCATTGCACACATCGTACATGTGTGTTAACCCACCTGTATGCGACAGACTTTGTGTGTTGCATGACATCGAGATGTATTGACGTCTGTGTCAATACAGGACTCTCTATAAGCCGGGAGCTGGACACTAACGACCCGTGCATGCGCCACACAAAAGGTATCGTACATGTGTTAACCCACCTGTATGCGACAGACTTTGTGTGTTGCATGACATCGAGATGTATTGACGTCTGTGTCAATACAGGACTCTCTAAGCTGGGAGCTGGACGCTAACGACCCGTGCATGCGCCACACAAAAGGTAACTCGACTAACTACAAAACAAATATTGTGATGTAGAAAGTTGGCTCGACTGTTTGAATCAGCTGCAGCTGCGGTTTACTCACGAAGTGAATCGCACGCTTGTTAGAAGTACATTCGGAGCACTTAAAAAATACATCGCTCTCATCGAGTTCTGTCTCAGCGTTCACCGGCTGATGGGCAAGAGCGTGACATGGGATCGCCAGGAACTTACTTAAGGACTATCATCTCATTTGGCATTTACTCACGGACCCAAGAAACCAGTTCCGAAAAATGGTCGAGAATTATAACTTGTCTAATAGCAACTGGAAGATATGTTGCGTCATAAGCCTCTGATGGTTCACAAGGTGCACGGTCCACTCGAAATCCTAATGCTGTATTTGTAGTACATACACTAAGTCTTCTCTGTTGATGTCAGACTAGAGTTTTATTAGAGTTTTACTTTGCAACAATGGGATTCGAGCAATTGATGTGTATATTTTTAATAGCCTATTCCTAGGCTGAATGTATGACATGGCTCTTATGTATCATTATGTATCGTTTCCATTAAGTACTAATTTAAATAAAGTCCCTCTGTCCTCAGTGCTAGGTTGTGGGTTTAATACACATTATTATGATCAACCTGTTGATTAGTATAACAACAATATTCCTGTAAAAGTCATTTAGTAATGAACAACCTCAGTTCTGTGAAAGAACATCATGTCTCTGATGTGTACACTGCAGGCCTGACCGGGGTTTGCACGCAAGGGCCTGTGTGTGTGTGTGTGTGTGTGTGTGTGTGTGTGTGTGTGTGTGTGTGTGTGTGTGTGTGTGTGTGTGTGTGTGAAACAAATAAAGATAAATATAGCTAGTGCGGCCACGAGCGGTCGTGCAGGGTAGAGGCTGCACGAAAACACCTCTAAAACAAGCGCGTGCCCACGCCCGATCCGTGGAAGCACGTAGAACTAGCAAACGTACTAGCAGAAATCAACGATCGCACACGGGTCATTGAGTGTGTACAGGGTTCATCTGCGTGTGTGGCATTGGGCAATCTAGCGGCAACCGAGTGGCCTGAAGGCGGAACCGGCCAACCCGTCGCCCTCACCATCGTTGCGCCTCGAGATGAACTATTGCTAAAGATGATCGTCCTCGTCAACCACGGCGCTACCAGAGTTACCACGACATGCGCCTTAAAAGCGTTCTCGTTTGGGTCAGCGCCACCAGAATTGAATTGGCAAGTCAGCGGATATTACACAACTCGTAACGAAGACCCTCTCCGCGACGTCGCGGCCAGTGTGCGCAGTGTACAGCAAATGACAAACGATGTTGCGAGCGATATATCGGAAAAACTTTGTACTGACTCGACGGTCGCCACTGCAGGTTGTGTGAGTCTCGCGCAAAGTGCCATATCAAACGTGCGCAAGCTAGTGACAGGCAACTTCACCAGATCCGTAGATTCTGCATACGCTTGGATACGAATGAAAGTATCGAGAGATAACACCGACACGAGTTGCGCGACGGCGCTGGCTGCAGTCGCTACAACACTTGATTTATTAATCAACGCAATTGTGATCGTAATGGCGTATCGAGTGTGCACCAGAAACTACAACCAGTACTACAGAAAACTGGCATGAGGGTCGCGGTCTAACGTTATGTTGGTGTCTCGCATCGACCGTCGACAGCCGTTTGCCAGCGGCTGAAAATGGCACAGTTGACGAAATGGAAACGCCGACCGTCGATAGTGCACTCTCGCAAGTTCCAACCGCACCATCTCAGGAGACAGACCACAGAGGCATATTAGCAGAGGGTAGATAGAAAATGCGCAAACCGCCGCAACCACCCATATACATACTATACGAGTTCAACATAGAGTGGAGTAAGAAGTTACTACCGATTGTATTTCCAACGTGCAAGCAGCTGGTGTGTGACGCTTTACTTGAGTATCACAGAGGTTGCGATGTCCTGTGTTCCACGAGCGCATGGAAACAAGTGAACGAACTTCTACGGACCGTACTGTTGGGGTGTGAGCGAGCTGTAAAATCAATACACGCTAGACACGCGGACTTTGCCGCGTTACTGGACACGCATATCGCCACAACAAAACCGGGTCACGTGTTTGGGGCGTCACCGCGCTCGACTATACACGTCTTGGCCTACCACGAGTACATGAGCCCACAGATCCTAAGCGAGGTCGAAGCCGTTGTGTCTACCCAACGCAAATTCAGCACAGCCATGCGCGCTAAGACAAGTCCCTCTAGACTGCTGGAAACTTTGGAAACGTGGAAGGCTGGCGTGTAATCGCTTTCTACACATCTCAACAGTATGATCGCGATACTCTCGGCCGCACAACAACTAATGGTCATGTGTTCGGAAGGTCTGATAAGGTCTGACATGACCGGTTGTCAATCGACGTCGAGCGTTCACTCACACACGGATATCCTGGCGTACAGTAAAGCGACGGCGACCTCAACGCTCACGTTGATCGCCAATGATTCGAAGGGCAATCGAGTGTGTTGGCTGACGAAAGCTATGGTGACCGACGGTCGCGTCGACTACAATGTGCCTCATTAAGACTGGAGAGGCGTATGTGATCCTTTGCAAATCAATAACACCACCGCGGTCGAGTGCGAAGTCACGGTCGGCGGCGTGTTGTCCTTACTGTGCCCCATACAATGTGACGGTCCATGTGACGGACCGGTGTGTTACGACCCGACTAACGAAACGTACCAGGTGATAACATTGCATCCGCCCATTACAGTGGAGCGAGCGTTTCGCCACACTCCCAAACCAAGGTTAATAGTTGTAGCGCACGCCCTTTCGGACCTCGGTGCACGTGAAACACTGGCGTACACTCACAACATCACGCTCGAGACAGCTCAAGCATTACGCGAAACAAAGGACGTGTTCAAATCCATAGAGAATATACGGTCTTTAGCGTATGCGTATATAAAGAAGGTCGATGACATTTACAGACCCGGCGGCGTGGGCACCACAGTAGAACAACAAGGTGCTCTCAAGCGCACACAGATACTGGCCGCATTATCACTCGCGATGTCTATCCTGACATGCCCGTTTCTGATTTCTATGTATATTAAATTATGACAAGAGCTACGGTGGTTACGATTACACTCTGACCACGTGCCTTAGTTTCTGCTAGTGACCTATAAATACATTTGCCCACTTGCTCTCACGGCCATTAAAGCGGCTGTACCCACACGTACAACATCCAAGAAAAAAAAAGATCTCGCTGTCTGTACTGGGTGTACTCTCAGTAGTCGCAGTTGCTCAGGCCATGGTGGTACGCTCACATAACGCCTCTGAGATACGTCCCATCACACCACCTCCTACACTACTCGCGAAGGAGTATTCAACCTCCCCTTTGTACGAAGACAACCATTATAACGAGCACAGCACAACGCTTGCCGCACGCGAAGACAACATGCAGGAGACAACGCTACCACCTGTCGTGAGAAAAACGGATTCGAGTGACAACGATCGCAACTATGACGAGCACATTACAAAACCCTCTGTGCACGAAGACCAGGTGCAGGAGACAACGCTACCACCTGTCGTGAGAAACAAGAATTTGGTTAACAATGATCATCGTCGTGTCCCATTGTAAACGGGCGTGCCATCGCACACATCGTACATGTGTGTTAACCCACCTGTATGCGACAGACTTTGTGTGTTGCATGACATCGAGATGTATTGACGTCTGTGTCAATACAGGACTCTCTATAAGCCGGGAGCTGGACGCTAACGACCCGTGCATGCGCCACACAAAAGGTATCGTACATGTGTTAACCCACCTGTATGCGACAGACTTTGTGTGTTGCATGACATCGAGATGTATTGACGTCTGTGTCAATACAGGACTCTCTAAGCTGGGAGCTGGACGCTAACAACCCGTGCATGCGCCACACAAAAGGTAACTCGACTAACTACAAAACGAATATTGTGATGTAGAAAGTTGGCTTGACTGTTTGAATCAGCTGCAGCTGCGGTTTACTAACGAAGTGAATCGCACGCTTGTTAGAAGTACATTCGGAGCACTTAAAAAATACATCGCTCTCATCGAGTTCCGTCTCAGCGTTCACCGGCTGATGGGCAAGAGCGTGAAGTGGGATCGCCAGGAACTTACTTAAGGACTATCATCTCATTTGGCATTTACTCACGGACCCAAGAAACCAGTTCCGAAAAATGGTCGAGAATTATAACTTGTCTAATAGCAACTGGAAGATATGTTGCGTCATAAGCCTCTGATGGTTCACAAGGTGCACGGTCCACTCGAAATCCTAATGCTGTATTTGTAGTACATACACTAAGTCTTCTCTGTTGATGTCAAACTAGAGTTTTATTAGAGTTTTACTTTGCAACAATGGGATTCGAGCAATTGATGTGTATATTTTTAATAGTGCACAATGCTACTATTCCTAGGCTGAATGTATGACATGGCTCTTATGTATCATTATGTATCGTTTCCATTAAGTACTAATTTAAATAAAGTCCCTCTGTCCTCACTGCTAGGTTGTGGGTTTAATACACATTATTATGATAAACCTGTTGAATAGTATAATAACAATATTCCTGTAAAAGTCATTTAGTAATGAACAACCTCAGTTCTGTGAAATAACATCATGTCTCTGATGTGTACACTGCAGGCCTGACCGGTCTTGCTGGGGCCTCTCTCCTGGAGGCGCTCAATCAGACCCAGTGGTGACACGTGGCAAGACGCTCCTCGGGGCGCGTCTTGCTTGGGCCTCTCTCCTGGAGGCGCTCAGTCAGACCCAGTGGTGACACGTGGCAAGAACCTCCTCGGGGCGCATCTTGCTTGGGCCTCTCTCCTGGAGGCGCTCAGTCAGACCCAGTGTTGACACGTGGCAAGACGCTCGTCGGGGCGCGTCTTGCTTGGGCCTCTCTCCTGGAGGCGCTCAGTCAGACCCAGTGTTGACATGTGGCAAGACACTCCTCGGGGCGCGTCTTGCTTGGGCCTCTCTCATGGAGGCCCTCTGTCAGACCCAGTGTTGACATGTGTCAAGACGCTCCTCGTGGCGCGTCTTGCTTTGGCCTCTCTCCTGGAGGCGCTCAGTCAGACCGAGTGCTGACATGTGGCACGAAGCTCCTCGGGGCGCGTCTTGCTTGGGCTTCTCTCCTGGAGGCCCTCAGTAAGCCCCATTGTTGGCATGTGGCAAGACGCTCCTCGTGGCGCGTATTGCTTGGGCCTCTCTCCAGAAGGCCCTCAATCAGACCCAGTGTTGACACGTGGCAAGACGCTCCTCGGGGCGCGTCTTGCTTGGGCCTCTCTCCTGGAGGCGCTCAGTCAGACTGAGTAGTGACATGTGGCCTGACGCTCCTCGGGGCGCGTCTTGCTTGGGCCTCTCTCCTGGAGGCGCTCAGTCAGACCCAGTGGTGACATGTGGCAAGACACTCCTCGGGGCGCGTCTTGCTTGGGCCTCTCTCCTGGAGGCCCTCTGTCAGACCCAGTGTTGACATGTGTCAAGACGCTCCACGGGGCGCGTCTTGCTTGGGCTTCTTTCCTGGAGGCCCTCAGTCAGACCCATTGTTGACATGTGGCAAGACGCTCCTCGGGGCGCGTCTTGCTTGGGCCTCTCTCCTGGAGGCGCTCAGTCAGAACCAGAGGTGACATGTGGCAAGACGCTCCTCGGGGCGCGTCTTGCTTGGGCCTCTCTCCAGAAGGCCCTCAATCAGACCCAGTGTTGACATGTGGCAAGACGCTCCTCAGGGAGCGTCTCGCTTGGGCCTCTCTACTGGAGGCGCTCAGTCAGACTGAGTAGTGACATGTGGCCTGACGCTCCTCGGGGCGCGTCTTGCTTGGGCCTCTCTCCTGGAGGCGCTCAGTCAGACCCAGTGTTGACATGTGGTAAGACGCTCCTCGGGGCGCGTCTTGCTTGGGCTTCTCTCCTGGAGGCCCTCAGTCAGACCCATTGTTGACATGTGGCAAGACGCTCCTCGGGGCACGTCTTGCTTGGGCCTCTCTCCTGGAGGTGCTCAGTCAGACCGAGTAGTGACATGTGACAAGACGCTCCTCGGGGTGCGTCTTGCTTGGGCCTCTCTCCTGGAGGCGCTCAGTCTGACCCAGTGTTGACATGTGGCAATACGCTCCTCCGGGCGCGTCTTGCTTGGGCCTCTCTCCTGGAGGCGCTCAGTCAGACCCAGTGTTCACATGTGGCAAGACGCTCCTCGGGGCGCGTCTTGCTTGGGCTTCTCTCCTGGAGGCCCTCAGTCAGACCCATTGTTGACATAAGACAAGACGCTCCTCGGGGCGCGTCTTGCTTGGGCCTTTCACCAGAAGGCCCTCAATCAGACCCAGTGCTGACATGTTGCAAGACGCTCCTCGGGGCGCGTCTTGCTTGGGCTTCTCTCCTGGAGGCCCTCAGTCAGACCCATTGTTGACATGTGGCAAGACGCTCCTCGGGGCACGTCTTGCTTGGGCCTCTCTCCTGGAGGCGCTCAGTCAGACCGAGTAGTGACATGTGGCAAGACGCTCCTCGGGGCGTGTCTTGCTTGGGCCTCTCTCCTGGAGGCGCTCAGTCAGACCGAGTGCTGACATAAGGCAAGACGCTCCTCGGGGCGCGTCTTGCTGAGGCCTCTCTCCTGGAGGTGCTCTATCAGACCCAGTGGTGACACGTGGCAAGACGCTCCTCGGGGCGCGTCTTGCTTGGGCCTCTCTCCTGGAGGAGCTCAGTCAGATCCAGTGGTGACACGTGGCAAGACGCTCCTCAGGGCGCATCTTGCTTGGGCCTCTCTCCTGGAGGCGCTAAGTCAGACCCAGTGTTGAAACGTGGCAAGACGCTCCTCGGGGCGCATCTTGCTTTGGCCTCTCTCCTGGAGGCGCTCAGTCAGACAGAGTGCTGACATGTGGCAAGAAGCTCCTCGGGGCGCGTCTTGCTTGGGCTTCTCTCCTGGAGGCCCTCAGTCAGACCCATTGTTGACATGTGGCAAGACGCTCCTCGGGGCGCGTCTTGCTTGGGCCTCTCTCAAGAAGGCCCTCAATCAGACCCAGTGTTGACACGTGGCAAGACGCTCCTCGGGGCGTTTCTTGCTTGGGCCTCTCTCCTGGAGGCGCTCAGTCAGACCCAGTGGTGACATGTTGAAAGACGCTCCTCGGGCCGCGTATTGCTTGGGCCTCTCTCCTGGATGACCTCTGTCAGACCCAGTGTTGACATGTGGCAAGACTCTCCTCGGGGCGCGTCTTGCTTGGGCTTCTCTCATGGAGGCCCTCAGTCAGACCCAGTGTTGACATGTGGCAAGACGCTCCTCGGGGCACGTCTTGCTTGGGCCTCTCTCCTGGAGGCGCTCAGTCAGACCGAGTAGTGACATGTGACAAGACGCTCCTCGGGGCGCGTCTTGCTTGGGCCTCTCTCCTGGAGGCGCTCAGAAAGACCCAGTGTTGACATGTGACAAGACGCTCCTCGGGGCGCGTCTTGCTTGGGCCTCTCTCCTGGAGGCGCTCAGTCAGACCCAGTGCTGACACGTGGCAAGACGCTCCTCGGGGCGCTTCTTGCTTGGGCCTCTCTCCTGGAGGCGCTCAGTCAGACCCAGTGGAGACATGTGGCAAGACGCTCCTCGGGGCGCGTATTGCTTGGGCCTCTCTCCTGGATGCCCTCTGTCAGACCCAGTGTTGACATGTGGCAAGACTCTCCTCGGGGCGCGTCTTGCTTGGGCTTCTCTCATGGAGGCCCTCAGTCAGACCCAGTGTTGACATGTGTCAAGACGCTCCTCGGGGCGTGTCATGCTTGGGCCTCTCTCCTGGATGCCCTCTGTCAGACCCAGTGTTGACATGTGGCAAGACTCTCCTCGGGGCGCGTCTTGCTTGGGCTTCTCTCATGGAGGCCCTCAGTCAGACCCAGTGGAGACATGTGGCAAGACGCTCCTCGGGGCGCGTATTGCTTGGACCTCTCTCCTGGATGCCCTCTGTCAGACCCAGTGTTGACATGTGGCAAGACTCTCCTCGGGGCGCGTCTTGCTTGGGCTTCTCTCATGGAGGCCCTCAGTCAGACCCAGTGTTGACATGTGTCAAGACGCTCCTCGGGGCGTGTCATGCTTGGGCCTCTCTCCTGGAGGCGCTCAGTCAGACCCAGTGTTGACATGTGGCAAGACGCTCCTCGGGGCGCTTCTTGCTTGGGCTTCTCTCCTGGAGGCCCTCAGTCAGACCCATTGTTGACATGTGGCAAGACGCTCCTCGGGGCACGTCTTGCTTGGGCCTCTCTCCTGGAGGCGCTCAGTCAGACCGAGTAGTGACATGTGACAAGAAGCTCCTCGGGGCGCGTCTTGCTTGGGCCTCTCTCCTGGAGGCGCTCAGTCAGACCCAGTGTTGACATGTGGCAAGACGCTCCTCGGGGTGCGTCTTGCTTGGGCCTCTCTCCTGGAGGTTCTCAGTCAGACCCAGTGTTGACATGTGGCAAGATGCTCCTCGGGGCGCGTCTTGCTGGGGCTTCTCTCAAGGAGGCACTCAGTCAGACCCAGTGTTGACATGTGGCAAGACGCTCCTCGGGGCACGTCTTGCTTGAGCCTCTCTCCTGGAGGCGCTCAGTCAGACCCAGAGGAGACATGTGTCAAGATGCTCCTCGGGGCGCGTCTTGCTTGGGCCTCTCTCCTGGAGGCGCTCAGTCAGACCGAGTGCTGACATGTGGCAAGACGCTCCTTCGGGCACGTCTTGCTTGGGCCTCTCTCCTGGAGGCGCTCGGTCAGACCCAGTGTTCACATGTGGCAAGACGCTCCTCGGGGTGCGTCTTGCTTGGGCCTCTCTCCTGGAGGCGCTCAGTCAGACCGAGTGCTGACATGTGGCAAGACGCTCCTCGGGGCGCTTCTTGCTTGGGCTTCTCTCCTTGAGGCCCTCGGTCAGACCCATTGTTGACATGTGGCAAGACGCTCCTCGGGGCGCGTCTTGCTTGGGCCTTTCACCAGAAGGCCCTCAATCAGACCCAGTGCTGACATGTGGCAAGACGCTCCTCGGGGCGTGTTTTGCTTGGGCTTCTCTCCAGGAGGCCCTCAGTCAGACCCATTGTTGACATGTGGCAAGACGCTCCTCGGGGCGCGTCTCATTTGGGCCTCTCTCCTGGAGGCCCTCAGTCAGACCCAGTGTTGACATGTGGCAAGACGCTCCTCGGGGCGCGTCTTGCTTGGGCTTCTCTCCTGGAGGCCCTCAGTCAGACCCATTGTTGACATGTGGCAAGACGCTCCTCGGGGCACGTCTTGCTTGGGCCTCTCTCCTGGAGGCGCTCAGTCATACCGAGTAGTGACATGTGGCAAGACGCTCCTCGGGGCGTGTCTTGCTTGGGCCTCTCTCCTGGAGGTGCTCTATCAGACCCAGTGGTGGCACGTGCCAAGACGCTCCTCGGGGCGCGTCTTGCTTGGGCCTCTCTCCAGGAGGAGCTCAGTCAGACCCAGTGGTGACACGTGGCAAGACGCTTCTCGGGGCGCATTTTGCTTGGGCCTCTCTCCTGGAGGCGCTATGTCAGACCCAGTGTTGAAACATGGCAAGACGCTCCTCGGGGCGCGTCTTGCTTTGGCCTCTCTCCTGGAGGCGCTCAGTCAGACCGAGTGCTGACGTGGCAAGAAGCTCCTCGGGGCGCGTCTTGCTTGGGCTTCTCTCCTGGAGGCCCTCAGTCAGACCCATTGTTGAAATGTGGCAAGACGCTCCTCGGGGCGCGTCTTGCTTGGGCCTCTCTCCAGAAGGCCCTCAATCAGACCCAGTGTTGACACGTGGCAAGACGCTCCTCGGGGCGCTTCTTGCTTGGGCCTCTCTCCTGGAGGCGCTCAGTCAGACCCAGTGGTGACATGTGGCAAGACTCTCCTCGGGGCGCGTCTTGCTTGGGCCTCTCTCCTGGATGCCCTCTGTCAGACCCAGTGTTGACATGTGGCAAGACTCTCCTCGGGGCGCGTCTTGCTTGGGCTTCTCTCATGGAGGCCCTCAGTCAGACCCAGTGTTGACATGTGGCAAGACGCTCCTCGGGGCGCTTCTTGCTTGGGCTTCTCTCCTGGAGGCCCTCAGTCAGACCCATTGTTGACATGTGGCAAGACGCTCCTCGGGGCACGTCTTGCTTGGGCCTCTCTCCTGGAGGCGCTCAGTCAGACCGAGTAGTGACATGTGACAAGACGCTCCTCGGGGCGCGTCTTGCTTGGGCCTCTCTCCTGGAGGCGCTCAGTCACACCCAGTGTTGACATGTGGCAAGATGCTCCTCGGGGCGCGTCTTGCTTGGGCCTCTCTCCTGGAGGTTCTCAGTCAGACCCAGTGTTGACATGTGGCAAGATGCTCCTCGGGGCGCGTCTTGCTGGGGCTTCTCTCATGGAGGCACTCAGTCAGACCCAGTGTTGACATGTGGCAAGACGCTCCTCGGGGCACGTCTTGCTTGGGCCTCTCTCCTGGAGGCGCTCAGTCAGACCCAGAGGAGACATGTGTCAAGATGCTCCTCGGGGCACGTCTTGCTTAGGCCTCTCTCCTGGAGGCGCTCAGTCAGACCGAGTGCTGACATGTGGCAAGACGCTCCTCCGGGCGTGTCTTGCTTGGGCCTCTCTCCTGGAGGCGCTCAGTAAGACCCAGTGTTCACATGTGGCAAGACGCTCCTCGGGGCGCGTCTTGCTTGGGCCTCTCTCCTGGAGGCGCTCAGTCAGACCCAGTGTTGACATGTGGCAAGACGCTCCTCGGGGCACGTCTTGCTTGGGCCTCTCTCATGGAGGCGCTCAGTCAGACCGAGTGCTGACATGTGGCAAGACGATCCTCGGGGCGCGTCTTGCTTGGGCTTCTCTCCTGGAGGCCCTCAGTCAGACCCATTGTTGACATGTGGCAAGACGCTCCTCGGGGCGCGTCTTGCTTGGACCTCTCTCCAGAAGGCCCTCAATCAGACCCAGTGTTGACACGTGGCAAGACGCTCCTCGGGGTGCTTCTTGCTTGGGCCTTTCTCCTGGAGGCGCTCAGTCAGACCCAGTGGATGACATGTGGCAAGACGCTCCTCGGGGCGCGTATTGCTTGGGCCTCTCTTCTGGATGCCCTCTGTCAGACCCAGTGTTGACGTGTGGCAAGACTCTCCTCGGGGCGCGTCTTGCTTGGGCTTCTCTCATGGAGGCCCTCTGTCAGACCCAGTGTTGACATGTGTCAAGACGCTCCTCGGGGCGTGTCTTGCTTGGGCCTCTCTCCTGGAGGCGCTCAGTCAGACCCAGTGTTGACATGTGGCTAGACGCTCCTCGGGGCGCTTCTTGCTTGGGCTTCTCTCCTGGAGGCCCTCAGTCAGACCCATTGTTGACATGTGGCAAGACGCTCCTCGGGGTACGTCTTGCCTGGGCCTCTCTCCTGGAGGCGCTCAGTCAGACCGAGTAGTGACATGTGACAAGACGCTCCTCGGGGCGTGTCTTGCTTGGGCCTCTCTCCTGGAGGCACTCAGTCAGACCCAGTGTTGACAGGTGGCAAGACGCTCCTCGGGGCGCGTCTTGCTTGGGCCTCTCTCCTGGAGGTTCTCAGTCAGACCCAGTGTTGACATGTGGCAAGATGCTCCTCGGGGCACGTCTTGCTGAGGCTTCTCTCATGGAGGCACACAGTCAGACCCAGTGTTGACATGTGGCAAGACGCTCCTCGGGGCACGTCTTGCTTGGACCTCTCTCCTGGAGGCGCTCAGTCAGACCCAGAGGAGACATGTGTCAAGATGCTCCTCGGGGCGCGTCTTGCTTGGGCCTCTCTCCTGGAGAGGCTCAGTCAGACCGAGTGCTGACATGTGGTAAGACGCTCCTCCGGGCGCGTCTTGCTTGGGCCTCTCTCCTGGAGGCGCTCAGTCAGACCCAGTGTTCAGATGTGGAAAGATGCTCCTCGGGGCGCGTCTTGCTTGGGCCTCTCTCCTGGAGGCGCTCAGTCAGACCCAGTGTTGACATGTGGCAAGACGCTCCTCGGGGCGCGTCTTGCTTGGCCCTCTCTCCTGGAGGCGCTCAGTCAGACCGAGTGCTGACATGTGGCAAGACGCTCCTCGGGGCGCCTCTTGCTTGGGATTCTCTCCTGGAGGCCCTCAGTCAGACCCATTGTTGACATGTGGCAAGACGCTCCTCGGGGCGCATCTTGCTTGGGCCTCTCTCCTGGAGGCGCTCAGTCAGACCGAGTGCTGACATGTGGCAAGACGCTCCTCGGGGCACGTCTTGCTTGGGCTTCTCTCCTGGAGGCCCTCAGTCAGACCCATTGTTCACATGTGGCAAGATGCTCCTCGGGGCGCATCTTGCTTGGGCCTCTCCCCTTGAGGCCCTCTGTCAGACCCAGTGTTGACATGTGGCAAAACGCTCCTCCAGGCGCGTTTTGCTTGGGCCTCTCTCCTGGAGGCGCTCAGTCAGACCCAGTGTTGACATGTGGCAAGACATTCCTTGGGGCGCGTCTTGCTTGGGCCTCTCTCCTTGGGAGGCGATCAGTCAGACCCAGTGTTGACATGTGTCAAGACGCTCCTCGGGCGTTTCTTGCTTGGGCCTCTCTCCTGGAGGCGCTCAGTCAGACCCAGTGTTGACATGTGACAAGACGCTCCTCGGGGTGCGTCGTGCTTGGGCCTCTCTCCTGGAGGTGCTCAGTCAGACCCAGAGGTGACATGTGGCAAGACGCTCCTCGGGGCGCGTCTTGCTTGGGCCTCTCTCCTGGAGAAGCTCAGTCAGACCCAGTGTTGACATGTGGCAAGACGCTCCTCGGGGCACGTCTTGCTTGGGCCTCTCTCCTGGAGGCGCTCAGTCAGACCGAGTGCTGACATGTGGCAAGATGCTCCTTGGGGCGCGTCTTGCTTGGGCTTCTCTCCTGGAGGCCCTCAGTCAGACCCATTGTTGACATGTGGCAAGACGCTCCTCGGGGCGCGTCTTGCTTGGGCCTCTCTCCTGGGGAGGCGATCAGTCAGACCCAGTGTTGACATGTGTCAAGAGGCTCTTTGGGTGTTTCTTGCTTGGGCCTCTCTCCTGGAGGCGCTCAGTCAGACCCAGTGTTGACATGTGGCAAGACGCTCCTCGGGGCGCGTCTTGCTTGGGCCTCTCTCCTGGAGGCGCTCAGTCAGACCTAGTGCTGACATGTGGCAAGACGCTCCTCGGGGCGCTTCTTGCTTGGGCTTCTCTCCTGGAGGCCCTCAGTCAGACCCTTCGTTGACATGTGGCAAGACGCTCCTCGGGGCGCGTCTTGCTTGGCCCTCTCTCCTGGAGGCGCTCAGTCAGACCGAGTGCTGACATGTGGCAAGACGCTCCTCGGGGCGCCTCTTGCTTGGGATTCTCTCCTGGAGGCCCTCAGTCAGAACCATTGTTGACATGTGGCAAGACGCTCCTCGGGGCGCATCTTGCTTGGGCCTCTCTCCTGGAGGCGCTCAGTCAGACCGAGTGCTGACATGTGGCAAGACGCTCCTCGGGGCACGTCTTGCTGGGGCTTCTCTCCTGGAGGCGCTCAGTCAGACCCAGTGTTGACATGTGACAAGACGCTCCTCGGGGCGCGTCTTGCTTGGGCCTCTCTCCTGGAGGCGCTCAGTCAGACCCAGAGGTGACATGTGGCAAGACGCTCCTCGGGGCTCGTCTTGCTTGGGCCTCTCTCCTGGAGGCGCTCAGTCAGACCCAGTGTTGACATGTGGCAAGACGCTCCTCGGGGCGCGTCTTGCTTGGGCCTCTCTCCTGGAGGCGCTCAGTCAGTCCTAGTGCTGACATGTGGCAAGACGCTCCTCGGAGCGCGTCTTGCTTGGGCTTCTCTCCTGGAGGCCCTCTGTCAGACCCTTCGTTGACATGTGGCAAGACGCTCCTCGGGGCGCGTCTTGCTTGGCCCTCTCTCCTGGAGGCGCTCAGTCAGACCGAGTGCTGACATGTGGCAAGACGCTCCTCGGGGCGCATCTTGCTTGGGCTTCTCTCCTGGAGGCCCTCAGTCAGACCCATTGTTGACATGTGGCAAGACGCTCCTCGGGGCGCTTCTTGCTTGGGCCTCTCTCCTGGAGGCGCTCAGTCAGACCGAGTGCTGACATGTGGCAAGACGCTCCTCGGAGCACGTCTTGCTGGGGCTTCTCTCCTGGAGGCGCTCAGTCAGACCCAGTGTTGACATGTGACAAGACGCTCCTCGGGGCGCGTCTTGCTTGGGCCTCTCTCCTGGAGGCGCTCAGTTGGACCCAGAGGTGACATGTGGCAAGACGCTCCTCGGGGCGCGTCTTGCTTGGGCCTCTCTCCTGGAGGCCCTCTGTCAGACCCAGTGTTGACATGTGGTAAGGACACGATCACGCCGACCCTATTGTTGGAGAACCTGCTGAGTTCGTCGAACAAGTAGACGCCGGATTGGGCGCGGGCACGCGCTTGTTTTAGAGGCGTTTTCGCGCAGCCTCTACCCTGCACGACCGCTCGTGGCCGCACTAGCTATATTTATCTTTATTTGTTTCACACACACACACACACACACACACACACATTCACACACACACACACACACACACACACACACACACACACACACACACACACACACACACACACACACACACACACACACAGGCCCTTGCGTGCAAACCCCGGTCAGGCCTGCAGTGTACACATCAGAGACATGATGTTCTTTCACAGAACTGAGGTTGTTCATTACTAAATGACTTTTACAGGAATATTGTTATTATACTATTCAACAGGTTGATCATAATAATGTGTATTAAACCCACAACCTAGCACTGAGGACAGAGGGACTTTATTTAAATTAGTACTTAATAGAAACGATACATAATGATACATAAGAGCCATGTCATAAATTCAGCCTAGGAATAGTAGCAGTGTGCACTATTAAAAATATACACATCAATTGCTCAAATCCCATTGTTGCAAAGTAAAACTCTAATAAAACTCTAGTCTGACATCAACAGAGAAGACTTAGTGTATGTACTACAAATACAGCATTAGGATTTCGAGTGGACCGTGCACCTTGTGAACCATCAGAGGCTTATGACGCAACATATCTTCCAGTTGCTATTAGACAAGATATAATTCTCGACCATTTTTCGGAACTGGTTTCTTGGGTCCGTGAGTAAATGCCAAATGAGATGATAGTCCTTAAGTAAGTTCCTGGCGATCCCATGTCGAGTGCGAAGTCACGGTCGGCGGCGTGTTGTCCTTACTGTGCCCCATACAATGTGAAGGTCCGTGTCACGGACCGGTGTGTTACGACCCGACTAACGAAACATACCAGGTGATAACATTGCATCTGCCCATTACAGCGGAGTGAGCGTTTCGCCACACTCCCAAACCAAGGTTAATAGTTGTAGCGCACGCCCTTTCGGACCTCGGTGCACGCGAAACACTGGCGTACACTCACAACATCACGCTCGAGACAGCTCAAGCGTTACTCGAAACAAAGGACTTGTTCAAATCCATAGAGAATATACGGTCTTTAGCGTATGCGTATATAAAGAAGGTCGATGACATTTACAGACCCGGCGGCGTGGGAACCACAGTAGAACAACAAGGTGCTCTCAAGCGCACACAGATACTGGCCGCATTATCACTCGCGATGTCTATCCTGACATGCCCGTTTCTGATTTCTATATATATTAAATTATGACAAGAGCTACGGTGGTTACGATTACACTCTGACCACGTGCCTTAGTTTCTGCTAGTGACCTATAAATACATTTGACCACTTGCTCTCACTGCCATTAAAGCGGCTGTACCCACACGTACAACACCCAAGAAAAAAAATGATCTCGCTGTCTGTACTGGGTGTACTCTCAGTAGTCGCAGTTGCTCAGGCCATGGTGGTACGCTCACATAACGCCTCTGAGATACATCCCATCACACCACCTCCTAGACTACTCGCGAAGGAGTATTCAACACCCCCTTTGTACGAAGACAACCATTATAACGAGCACAGCACAACGCTTGCCGCACGCGAAGACAACATGCAGGAGACAACGCTACCACCTGTCGTGAGAACAACGGATTCGAGTGACAACGATCGCGACTATGACGAGCACATTACAACACCCTCTGTGCACGAAGACCAGGAGCAGGAGACAATGCTACCACCTGTCGTGAGAAACAAGAGTTTGGTTAACAATGATCATCGTCGTGTCCCATTGTAAACGGGCGCGCCATTGCACACATCGTACATGTGTGTTAACCCACCTGTATGCGACAGACTTTGTGTGTTGCATGACATCGAGATGTATTGACGTCTGTGTCAATACAGGACTCTCTATAAGCCGGGAGCTGGACGCTAACGACCCGTGCATGCGCCACACAAAAGGTATCGTACATGTGTTAACCCACCTGTATGCGACAGACTTTGTGTGTTGCATGACATCGAGATGTATTGATGTCTGTGTCAATACAGGACTCTCTAAGCTGGGAGCTGGACGCTAACGACCCGTGCATGCGCCACACAAAAGGTAACTCGACTAACTACAAAACGAATATTGTGATGTAGAAAGTTGGCTCGACTGTTTGAATCAGCTGCAGCTGCGGTTTACTCACGAAGTGAATCGCACGCTTGTTAGAAGTACATTCGGAGCACTTAAAAAATATCATCATGTCTCTGATGTGTACACTGCAGGCCTGACCGGTCTTGCTGGGGCCTCTCTCCTGGAGGCGCTCAGTCAGACCAAGTGGTGACATGTGCAGGGGCGGCGTTAGGCCTGGCTACTTGGGCTGAAGCCCCGGATCTTTCATGATAAGCCCCGGATCTAAATCGCGGAAGTAACATGCAGTACCAAAGTCACACAGAGAGGGCGCAGCTGGCAGTAGTTTGTAAAGTCCCATTTAGTCGTCACACACACAGGTGTGTGGTGAAATTTATTCTCCGATTTTGACCCATCCCCTGAGTTGCAGACACGCCGCGCTCGGGAACTATTTGGTGGTTTAACCCCCCAATCCAATGCTGAGTGTCAAGCAGGGAGGCATTGGGTCCCATTTTTCTCAAAATCTTTGGTATGACCCGACCAGGAGTCGAACCCCTGATCTCCCGATCTCAGGGCAGACACTCTACCACTAGGCTACTTAGTCAGTATACAGTTTATCTGAGACTGAAGAGAAGCCCTTCAGCAGCTGGCTTCTGCAGTCTCTGTCTGAAACGCATGAGTGAAGATGGATATAAGGACGTTTTTTTAGACCAAAAGTACAACGACAGAACCCCAGCTCTGATGAGACTGGTGTTGACTCAGGTTTGTGAGTCTTATTTGAAAATATTTGATGTGCTGCTGGTTTGCCTAAAGTTAGCTTACTATCAGGTAAAGTTGTTGGAGAAAGAAAGGGAATATTCACTATCATCTCACACTAAACACTAACAGGAACAATACTCTGCCCTGAATATGCTGAATATGTAGCTTCAGATTAAACATTATGTGGTACAAGACAAATATATATGGTGTTGACTAGTGCGTGTCACGTGTGTGCGCGCATGCGTGTGTGTGCGCGCGCGCGCGTGTGCGCGCGTGTGTGTTAAGCCCCGGATCTTCTTCAGTCCTAAATCCGCACCTGGACATGTGGCAAGACGCTCCTCGGGGCGCGTCTTGCTTGGGCCTCTCTCCTGGAGGCGCTCAGTCAGACCAAGTGGTGACATGTGGCAAGAAGCTCCTCGGGGCGCATCTTCCTTGGGCCTCTCTCCTGGAGGCGCTCAGTCAGACCCAGTGTTGACACGTGGCAAGACGCTCGTCAGGGCGCCTCTTGCTTGGGCCTCTCTCCTGGAGGCGCTCAGTCAGACCCAGTGTTGACATGTGGCAAGACACTCCTCGGGGCGCGTCTTGCTTGGGCCTCTCTCATGGAGGCCCTCTGTCAGACCCAGTGTTGACATGTGTCAAGACGCTCCTCGGGGCGCATCTTGCTTTGGCCTCTCTCCTGGAGGCGCTCAGTCAGACCGAGTGCTGACATGTGGCAAGAAGCTCCTCGGGGCGCGTCTTGCTTGGGCTTCTCTCCTGGAGGCCCTCAGTAAGACCCATTGTTGACATGTGGCAAGACGCTCCTCGTGGCGCGTCTTGCTTGGGCCTCTCTCCAGAAGGCCCTCAATCAGACCCAGTGTTGACACGTGGCAAGACGCTCCTCGGGGCGCGTCTTGCTTGGGCCTCTCTCCTGGAGGCGCTCAGTCAGACTGAGTAGTGACATGTGGCCTGACGCTCCTCGGGGCGCGTCTTGCTTGGGCCTCTCGCCTCGAGGTGCTCAGTCAGACCCAGTGGTGACATGTGGCAAGACACTCCTCGGGGCGCGTCTTGCTTGGGCCTCTCTCCTGGAGGCCCTCTGTCAGACCCAGTGTTGACATGTGTCAAGACGCTCCACGGGGCGCGTCTTGCTTGGGCTTCTCTCCTGTAGGCCCTCAGCCAGACCCATTGTTGACATGTGGCAAGACGCTCCTCGGGGCGCGTCTTGCTTGGGCCTCTCTCCTGGAGGCGCTCAGTCAGACCGAGTGCTGACATGTGGCAAGACGCTCCTCGGGCCGCGTGTTGCTTGGGCTTCTTTCCTGGAGGCCCTCAGTCAGACCCATTGTTGACATGTGGCAAGACGCTCCTCGGGGCGCGTCTTGCTTGGGCCTCTCTCCTGGAGGCGCTCAGTCAGAACCAGAGGTGACATGTGGCAAGACGCTCCTCGGGGCGCGTCTTGCTTGGGCCTCTCTCCTGGAGGCCCTCTGTCAGACCCAGTGTTGACATGTGGCAAGACGCTCCTCGGGGCGCATCTTGCCTGGGCCTCTCTCCCTGTGGCGCTCAGTCAGACCCAGTGTTGACATTTGGCAAGACACTCCTCGGGGCGCGTCTTGCTTGGGCCTCTCTCATGGAGGCCCTCTGTCAGACCCAGTGTTGACATGTGTCAAGACGCTCCTCGGGGCGCGTCTTGCTTGGGCCTCTCTCCTGGAGGCGCTCAGTCAGACCGAGTGCTGACATGTGGCAAGACGCTCCTCGAGCCGCGTGTTGCTTGGGCTTCTCTCTTGGAGGCCCTCAGTCAGACCCATTGTTGACATGTGGCAAGAGGCTCCTCGGGGCGCGTCTTGCCTCGGCTTCTCTCCTGGAGGCGCTCAGAAAGACCCAGTGTTGACATGTGACAAGACGCTCCTCGGGGCGCGTCTTGCTTGGGCCTCTCTCCTGGAGGCGCTCAGTCAGAACCAGAGGTGACATGTGGCAAGACGCTCCTCGGGGTGCGTCTTGCTTGGGCCTCTCTCCTGGAGGCCCTCTTTCAGACCCAGTGTTGACATGTGGCAAGACGCTCCTCCGGGCGCATCTTGCTTGGGCCTCTCTCCTGGAGGCCCTCAGTCAGACCCATTGTTGACATGTGGCAAGACGCTCCTCGGGGCGCGTCTTGCTTGGGCCTCTCTCCTGGAGGCGCTCAGTCAGACCGAGTGCTGACATAAGGCAAGACGCTCCTCGGGGCGCGTCTTGCTGGGGCCTCTCTCCTGGAGGCGCTCAGTCAGACCCAGTGCTGACATGTGGCAAGACGCTCCTCGGGGCGCATCTTGCTTGGGCCTCTCTCCTGGAGGCGCTCAGTCAGACTGAGTAGTGACATGTGGCCTGACGCTCCTCGGGGCGCGTCTTGCTTGGGCCTCTCTCCTGGAGGTGCTCAGTCAGACCCAGTGGTGACATGTGGCAAGACACTCCTCGGGGCGCGTCTTGCTTGGGCCTCTCTCCTGGAGGCCCTCTGTCAGACCCAGTGTTGACATGTGTCAATACGCTCCTCGGGGCGTGTCTTGCTTGGGCCTCTCTCCTGGAGGCGCTCAGTCAGACCCAGTGGAGACACGTGGAAAGACGCTCCTCGGGGTGTGTCTTGCTTGGGCCTCTCTCCTGGAGGCGCTCAGTCAGACCCAGTGTTGACACGTGGCAAGACGCTCCTCGGGGCGCGTCTTGGTTGGGCCGCTTTCCTGGAGGCGCTCATTCAGACCCAGTGGTGACATGTGGCAAGACGCTCCTCGGGGCGCGTATTGCTTGGGCCTCTCTCCTGAATGCCCTCTGTCAGACCGAGTGTTGACATGTGGCAAGACTCTCCTCGGGGCGCGTCTTGCTTGGGCTTCTCTCATGGAGGCCCTCAGTCCGACCCAGTGTTGACATGTGTCAATACGCTCCTCGGGGCGTGTCTTGCTTGGGCCTCTCTCCTGGAGGCGCTCAGTCAGACCCAGTGCTGACATGTGGCAAGACGCTCCTCCGGGCGCGTCTTGCTTGGGCCTCTCTCCTGGAGGCGCTCAGTCAGACCCAGTGTTCACATGTGGCAAGACTCTCCTCGGGGCGCGTCTTGCTTGGGCCTCTCTCCTGGAGGCGCTCAGTCAGACCCAGTGTTGACATGTGGCAAGACGCTCCTCGGGGCACGTCTTGCTTGGGCCTCTCTCCTGGAGGCGCTCAGTCAGACCGAGTGCTGACATGTGGCAAGACGCTCCTCGGGGCGCGTCTTGCTTGGGCTTCTCTCCTGGAAGCCCTCAGTCAGACCCATTGTTGACATGTGGCAAGACGCTCCTCGGGGCGCGTCTTATTTGGACCTCTCTCCTAGAGGCCCTCAGTCAGACCCAGTGTTGACATGTGGCAAGACGCTCCTCGGGGCGCGTCTTGCTTGGGCCTCTCTCCTGGAGGCGCTCAGTCAGACCCAGTGTTGACATGTGGCAAGACGCTCCTCTGGGCGCCTCTTGCTTGGGCCTCTCTCCTGGAGGCGCTCAGTCATCCCAGTGGTGACATGTGGCAAGACGCTCCTCGGGGCGCGTATTGCTTGGGCTTCTCTCCTGGAGGCCCTCAGTCAGACCCATTGTTGACATGTGGCAAGACGCTCCTCGGGGCACGTCTTGCTTGGGCCTCTCTCCTGGAGGCGCTCAGTCAAACCGAGTAGTGACATGTGGCAAGACGCTCCTCGGGGCGCGTCTTGCTTGGGCCTCTCTCCTGGAGGCGCTCAGTCAGACCGAGTGCTGACATGAGGCAAGACGCTCCTCGGGGCGCTTCTTGCTGGGGCCTCTCTCCTGGAGGCACTCAGTCAGACCCAGTGCTGACATGTGGCAAGACGCTCCTCGGGGCGCGTCTTGCTTGGGCCTCTCTCCTGGAGGTTCTCAGTCAGACCCAGTGTTGACAAGTGGCAAGATGCTCCTCGGGGCACGTCTTGCTGGGGCTTCTCTCATGGAGGCCCTCAGTCAGACCCAGTGTTGACATGTGGCAAGACGCTCCTCGGGGCACGTCTTGCTTGGGCCTCTCTCCTGGAGGCGCTCAGTCAGACCCAGAAGAGACATGTGTCAAGATGCTCCTCGGGGCGCGTCTTGCTTGGGCCTCTCTCCTGGAGGCGCTCAGTACTACCGAGTGCTGACATGTGGCAAGACGCTCCTCTGGGCGTGTCTTGCTTGGGCCTCTCTCCTGGAGGCGCTCAGTCAGACCGAGTGCTGACATGTGGCAAGAAGCTCCTCGGGGCGCGTCTTGCTTGGGCCTCTCTCCTGGAGGCCCTCTGTCAGACCCAGTGTTGGCATGTGGCAAGACGCTCCTCAGGGCGCGTCTTGGTTGGGTCTCTCTCCTGGAGGCGCTCAGTCAGACCCAGTGGTGACATGTGGCAAGACGCTCCTCGGGGCGTGTATTGCTTGGGCCTCTCTCCTGGATGCCCTCTGTCAGACCGAGTGTTGACATGTGGCAAGACTCTCCTCGGGGCACGTCTTGCTTGGGCCTCTCTCCTGGAGGCGCTCAAACAGACCGAGTAGTGACATGTGGCAAGATGCTCCTCGGGGCGCGTCTTGCTGGGGCTTCTCTCATGGAGGCACTCAGTCAGACCCAGTGTTGACATGTGGCAAGACGCTCCTCGGGGCGCGTCTTGCTTGGACCTCTCTCCCTGAGGCGCTCAGTCAGACCGAGTAGTGACATGTGGCAAGACGCTCCTCGGGGCGCGTCTTGCTTGGTACCTCTCTCCCTGTGCCTCTCAGTCACACCCAGTGTTGACATTTTGCAAGACATTCCTCGGTGTCCGTCTTGCTTGGGCCTCTCTCATGGAGGCCCTCTGTCAGACCCAGTGTTGACATGTGTCAAGACGCTCCTCGGGGCGCGTCTTGCTTGGGCCTCTCTCCTGGAGGCGCTCAGTCAGACCGAGTGCTGACATGTGGCAAGAAGCTCCTCGGGGCGCGTCTTGCTTGGGCTTCTCTCCTGGCGGCCCTCAGTCAGACCCATTGTTGACATGTGGCAAGACGCTCCTCGGGGCGCGTCTTGCTTGGGCTTCTCTCCTGGAGGCGTTCAGAAAGACCCAGTGTTGACATGTGACAAGACGCTCCTCGGGGCGTGTCTTGCTTGGGCCTCTCTCCTGGAGGCGCTCAGTCAGAACCAGAGGTGACATGTGGCAAGACGCTCCTCGGGGCGCGTCTTGCTTGGGCCTCTCTCCTGGAGGCCCTCTTTCAGACTGAGTAGTGACATGTGGCCTGACGCTCCTCGGGGCGCGTCTTGCTTGGGCCTCTCTCCTGGAGGCGCTCAGTCAGACCCAGTGGTGACATGTGGCAAGACACTCCTCGGGGCGCGTCTTGCTTGGGCTTCTCTCCTGGAGGCCCTCAGTCAGACCCATTGTTGACATGTGGCAAGACGCTCCTCGGGACACGTCTTGCTTGGGCCTCTCTCCTGGATTCGCTCAGTCAGACCGAGTAGTGACATGTGGCAAGACGCTCCTCGGGGCGTGTCTTGCTTGGGCCTCTCTCCTGGAGGCGCTCAGTCAGACCGAGTGCTGACATAAGGCAAGACGCTCCTCGGGGCGCGTCTTGCTGGGGCCTCTCTCCTGGAGGTGCTCTATCAGACCCAGTGGTGACACGTGGCAAGACGCTCCTCGGGGCGCGTCTTGCTTGGGCCTCTCTCCTGGAGGAGCTCAGTCAGACCCAGTGGTGACACATGGCAAGACGCTCCTCGGGGCGCATCTTGCTTGGGCCTCTCTCCAGGAGGCGCTAAGTCAGACCCAGTGTTGACACGTGGCAAGACGCTCCTCGGGGCGCGTCGTGCTTGGGCCTCTCTCCTGGAGGCCCTCTTTCAGACCCAGTGTTGACAGGTGGCAAGACGCTCCTCCGGGCGCATCTTGCTTGGGCCTCTCTCCTTGAGGCCCTCAGTCAGACCCAGTGTTGACATGTGTCAATACGCTCCTCGGGGCGCGTCTTGGTTGGGCCGCTTTCCTGGACGCGCTCATTCAGACCCAGTGGTGACATGTGGCAAGACGCTCCTCGGGGCGCGTATTGCTTGGGCCTCTCTCCTGAATGCCCTCTGTCAGACCGAGTGTTGACATGTGGCAAGACTCTCCTCGGGGCGCGTCTTGCTTGGGCTTCTCTCATGGAGGCCCTCAGTCCGACCCAGTGTTGACATGTGTCAATACGCTCCTCGGGGCGTGTCTTGCTTGGGCTTCTCTCCTGGAAGCACTCAGTCCGACCCATTGTTGACATGTGGCAAGACGCTCCTCGGGGTGCGTCTTATTTGGACCTCTCTCCTAGAGGCCCTCAGTCAGACCCAGTGTTGACATGTGGCAAGACGCTCCTCGGGGCGCGTCTTGCTTGGGCTTCTCTCCTGGAGGCCCTCAGTCAGACCCATTGTTGACATGTGGCAAGACGCTCCTCGGGGCACGTCTTGCTTGGGCCTCTCTCCTGGAGGCGCTCAGTCAAACCGAGTAGTGACATGTGGCAAGACGCGCCTCGGGGCGCGTCTTGCTTGGGCCTCTCTCCTGGAGGCGCTCAGTCAGACCGAGTGCTGACATAAGGCAAGACGCTCCTCGGGGCACGTCTTGCTGGGGCCTCTCTCCTGGAGGCGCTCAGTCAGACCCAGTGGTGACACGTGGCAAGACGCTCCTCGGGGCGCATCTTGCTTGGGCCTCTCTCCTGGAGGCGCTCAGTCAGACCCAGTGTTGACACGTGGCAAGACGCTCCTCGGGGCGCGTCTTGCTTGGGCCTCTCTCATGGAGGCCCTCTGTCAGACCCAGTGTTGACATGTGTCAAGACGCTCCTCGGGGCGCGTCTTGCTTTGGCCTCTCTCCTGGAGGCGCCCAGTCAGACCGAGTGCTGACATGTGGCAAGAAGCTCCTCGGGGCGCGTGTTGCTTGGGCTTCTCTCCTGGAGGCCCTCAGTAAGACCCATTGTTGACATGTGGCAAGACGCTCCTCGGGGCGCGTCTTGCTTGGGCCTCTCTCCAGAAGGCCCTCAATCAGACCCAGTGTTGACACGTGGCAAGACGCTCCTCGGGGCACGTCTTACTTTGGCCTCTCTCCTGGAGGCGCTCAGTCAGACTGAGTAGTGACATGTGGCCTGACGCTCCTCGGGGCGTTGTTGCTTGGGCCTCTCTCCTGGAGGCGCTCAGTCAGACCAAGTGGTGACATGTGGCAAGACACTCCTAGGGGCGCGTCTTGCTTGGGCCTCTCTCCTGGAGGCCCTCTGTCAGACCCAGTGTTGACATGTGGCAAGACTCTCCTCGGGGCACGTCTTGCTTGGGCCTCTCTCCTGGAGGCGCTCAAACAGACCGAGTAGTGACATGTGGCAAGACGCTCCTCGGGGCGCGTCTTGCTGGGGCTTCTCTCATGGAGGAACTCAGTCAGACCCAGTGTTGACATGTGGCAAGACGCTCCTCGGGGCGCGTCTTGCTTGGACCTCTCTCCCTGAGGCGCTCAGTCAGACCGAGTAGTGACATGTGGCCTGACGCTCCTCGGGGCGCGTCTTGCTTGGGCCTCTCTCCTGGAGGCGCTCAGTCAGACCCAGTGGTGACATGTGGCAAGACACTCCTCGGGGCGCGTCTTGCTTGGGCTTCTCTCCTCGAGGCCCTCAGTCAGACCCATTGTTGACATGTGGCAAGACGCTCCTCGGGACACGTCTTGCTTGGGCCTCTCTCCTGGATTCGCTCAGTCAGACCGAGTGCTGACATAAGGCAAGACGCTCCTCGGGGCGCGTCTTGCTGGGGCCTCTCTCCTGGAGGTGCTCTATCAGACCCAGTTGTGACACGTGGCAAGACGCTCCTCGGGGCGCGTCTTGCTTGGGCCTCTCTCCTGGAGGAGCTCAGTCAGACCCAGTGGTGACAAATGGCAAGACGCTCCTCGGGGCGCATCTTGCTTGGGCCTCTCTCCTGCAGGCGCTAAGTCAGACCCAGTGTTGACACGTGGCAAGACGCTCCTCGGGGCGTGTCTTGCTTGGGCCTCTCTCCTGGAAGCGCTCAGTCAGACCGAGTGCTGACATAAGGCAAGACGCTCCTCGGGGCGCGTCTTGCTTGGGCCTCTCTCCTGGAGGCGCTCAGTCAGAACCAGAGGTGACATGTGGCAAGACGCTCCTCGGGGCGCGTCTTGCTTGGGCCTCTCTCCTGGAGGCCCTCTTTCAGACTGAGTAGTGACATGTGGCCTGACGCTCCTCGGGGCGCGTCTTGCTTGGGCCTCTCTCCTGGAGGCGCTCAGTCAGACCCAGTGGTGAAATGTGGCAAGACACTCCTCGGGGCGCGTCTTGCTTGGGCTTCTCTCCTGGAGGCCCTCAGTCAGACCCATTGTTGACATGTGGCAAGACGCTCCTCGGGACACGTCTTGCTTGGGCCTCTCTCCTGGATTCGCTCAGTCAGACCGAGTAGTGACATGTGGCAAGACGCTCCTCGGGGCGTGTCTTGCTTGGGCCTCTCTCCTGGAGGCGCTCAGTCAGACCGAGTGCTGACATAAGGCAAGACGCTCCTCGGGGCGTGTCTTGCTGGGGCCTCTCTCCTGGAGGTGCTCTATCAGACCCAGTGGTGACACGTGGCAAGACGCTCCTCGGGGCGCGTCTTGCTTGGGCCTCTCTCCTGGAGGAGCTCAGTCAGACCCAGTGGTGACACATGGCAAGACGCTCCTCGGGGCGCATCTTGCTTGGGCCTCTCTCCAGGAGGCGCTAAGTCAGACCCAGTGTTGACACGTGGCAAGACGCTCCTCGGGGCGCGTCGTGCTTGGGCCTCTCTCCTGGAGGCCCTCTTTCAGACCCAGTGTTGACAGGTGGCAAGACGCTCCTCCGGGCGCATCTTGCTTGGGCCTCTCTCCTTGAGGCCCTCAGTCAGACCCAGTGTTGACATGTGTCAATACGCTCCTCGGGGCGCGTCTTGGTTGGGCCGCTTTCCTGGACGCGCTCATTCAGACCCAGTGGTGACATGTGGCAAGACGCTCCTCGGGGCGCGTATTGCTTGGGCCTCTCTCCTGAATGCCCTCTGTCAGACCGAGTGTTGACATGTGGCAAGACTCTCCTCGGGGCGCGTCTTGCTTGGGCTTCTCTCATGGAGGCCCTCAGTCCGACCCAGTGTTGACATGTGTCAATACGCTCCTCGGGGCGTGTCTTGCTTGGGCTTCTCTCCTGGAAGCACTCAGTCCGACCCATTGTTGACATGTGGCAAGACGCTCCTCGGGGTAGGTCTTATTTGGACCTCTCTCCTAGAGGCCCTCAGTCAGACCCAGTGTTGACATGTGGCAAGACGCTCCTCGGGGCGCGTCTTGCTTGGGCTTCTCTCCTGGAGGCCCTCAGTCAGACCCATTGGTGACATGTGGCAAGACGCTCCTCGGGGCACGTCTTGCTTGGGCCTCTCTCCTGGAGGCGCTCAGTCAAACCGAGTAGTGACATGTGGCAAGACGCTCCTCGGGGCGCGTCTTGCTTGGGCCTCTCTCCTGGAGGCGCTCAGTCAGACCGAGTGCTGACATAAGGCAAGACGCTCCTCGGGGCACGTCTTGCTGGGGCCTCTCTCCTGGAGGCGCTCAGTCAGACCCAGTGGTGACACGTGGCAAGACGCTCCTCGGGGCGCATCTTGCTTGGGCCTCTCTCCTGGAGGCGCTCAGTCAGACCCAGTGTTGACACGTGGCAAGACGCTCCTCGGGGCGCGTCTTGCTTGGGCCTCTCTCCTGGAGGCGCTCAGTCAGACCCAGTGTTGACATGTGGCAAGACACTCCTCGGGGCGCGTCTTGCTTGGGCCTCTCTCATGGAGGCCCTCTGTCAGACCCAGTGTTGACATGTGTCAAGACGCTCCTCGGGGCGCGTCTTGCTTTGGCCTCACTCCTGGAGGCGCCCAGTCAGACCGAGTGCTGACATGTGGCAAGAAGCTCCTCGGGGCGCGTGTTGCTTGGGCTTCTCTCCTGGAGGCCCTCAGTAAGACCCATTGTTGACATGTGGCAAGACGCTCCTCGGGGCGCGTCTTGCTTGGGCCTCTCTCCAGAAGGCCCTCAATCAGACCCAGTGTTGACACGTGGCAAGACGCTCCTCGGGGCACGTCTTACTTTGGCCTCTCTCCTGGAGGCGCTCAGTCAGACTGAGTAGTGACATGTGGCCTGACGCTCCTCGGGGCGTTGTTGCTTGGGCCTCTCTCCTGGAGGCGCTCAGTCAGACCAAGTGGTGACATGTGGCAAGACACTCCTAGGGGCGCGTCTTGCTTGGGCCTCTCTCCTGGAGGCCCTCTGTCAGACCCAGTGTTGACATGTGGCAAGACTCTCCTCGGGGCACGTCTTGCTTGGGCCTCTCTCCTGGAGGCACTCAAACAGACCGAGTAGTGACATGTGGCAAGACGCTCCTCGGGGCGCGTCTTGCTGGGGCTTCTCTCATGTAGGAACTCAGTCAGACCCAGTGTTGACATGTGGCAAGACGCTCCTCGGGGCGCGTCTTGCTTGGACCTCTCTCCCTGAGGCGCTCAGTCAGACCGAGTAGTGACATGTGGCCTGACGCTCCTCGGGGCGCGTCTTGCTTGGGCCTCTCTCCTGGAGGCGCTCAGTCAGACCCAGTGGTGACATGTGGCAAGACACTCCTCGGGGCGCGTCTTGCTTGGGCTTCTCTCCTCGAGGCCCTCAGTCAGACCCATTGTTGACATGTGGCAAGACGCTCCTCGGGACACGTCTTGCTTGGGCCTCTCTCCTGGATTCGCTCAGTCAGACCGAGTGCTGACATAAGGCAAGACGCTCCTCGGGGCGCGTCTTGCTGGGGCCTCTCTCCTGGAGGTGCTCTATCAGACCCAGTTGTGACACGTGGCAAGACGCTCCTCGGGGCGCGTCTTGCTTGGGCCTCTCTCCTGGAGGAGCTCAGTCAGACCCAGTGGTGACAAATGGCAAGACGCTCCTCGGGGCGCATCTTGCTTGGGCCTCTCTCCTGCAGGCGCTAAGTCAGACCCAGTGTTGACACGTGGCAAGACGCTCCTCGGGGCGTGTCTTGCTTGGGCCTCTCTCCTGGAAGCGCTCAGTCAGACCGAGTGCTGACATAAGGCAAGACGCTCCTCGGGGCGCGTCTTGCTGGGGCCTCTCTCCTGGAGGTGCTCTATCAGACCCAGTGGTGACACGTGGCAAGACGCTCCTCGGGGCGCGTCTTGCTTGGGCCTCTCTCCTGGAGGAGCTCAGTCAGACCCAGTGGTGACACATGGCAAGACGCTCCTCGGGGCGCATCTTGCTTGGGCCTCTCTCCTGGAGGCGCTAAGTCAGACCCAGTGTTGACACGTGGCAAGACGCTCCTCGGGGCGCGTCTTGCTTTGGCCTCTCTCCTGGAGGCGCTCAGTCAGACCGAGTGCTGACATGTGGCAAGAAGCTCCTCGGGGCGCGTCTTGCTTGGGCTTCTCTCCTGGAGGCCCTCAGCCAGACCCATTGTTGACATGTGGCAAGACGCTCCTCGGGGCGCGTCTTGCTTGGGTCTCTCTCCAGAAGGCCCTCAATCAGACCCAGTGTTGACACGTGGCAAGACGCTCCTCGGGGCGCGTCTTGTTTGGGCTTCTCTCCTGGAGGCCCTCAGTCAGACCCAGTGTTGACATGTGGCAAGACGCTCCTCGGGGCGCGTCTTGCTTGGGCTTCTCTCCTGGAGGCCCTCAGTCAGACCCATTGTTGACATGTGGCAAGACGCTCCTCGGGGCACGTCTTGCTTGGGCCTCTCTCCTGGAGGCGCTCAGTCAAACCGAGTAGTGACATGTGGCAAGACGCTCCTCGGGGCGCGTCTTGCTTTGACCTTTCTCCTGGAGGCGCTCAGTTAGACCGAGTAGTGACCTGTGTCAAGACGCTCCTCGGGGCGCGTCTTGCTTGGGCCTCTCTCCTGGAGGCGCTCAGTCAGACCGAGTGCTGACATGTGGCAAGAAGCTCCTCGGGGCGCGTCTTGCTTGGGCTTCTCTCCTGGAGGCCCTCAGTCAGACCCATTGTTGACATGTGGCAAGACGCTCCTCGGGGCGCGTCTTGCTTGGGCCTCTCTCCAGAAGGCCCTCAATCAGACCCAGTGTTGACACGTGGCAAGACGCTCCTCGGGGCGCGTCTTGCTTGGGCCTCTCTCCTGGAGGCGCTCAGTCAGACCCAGTGGTGACATGTGGCAAGACGCTCCTCGGGGCGCGTATTGCTTGGGCCTCTTTCCTGGATGCCCTCTGTCAGACCCAGTGTTGACATGTGGCAAGACTCTCCTCGGGGCGCGTCTTGCTTGGGCTTCTCTCATGGAGGCCCTCAGTCAGACCCAGTGTTGACATGTGTCAAGAAGCTCCTCGGGGCGTGTCTTGCTTGGGCCTCTCTCCTGGAGGCGCTCAGTCAGACCCAGTGTTGACATGTGGCAAGACTCTCCTCGGGGCACTTCTTGCTTGGGCTTCTCTCCTGGAGGCCCTCAGTCAGACCCATTGTTGACATGTGGCAAGACGCTCCTCGGGGCACGTCTTGCTTGGGCCTCTCTCCTGGAGGCGCTCAGTCAGACCGAGTAGTGACATGTGACAAGACGCTCCTCGGGGCGCGTCTTGCTTGGGCCTCTCTCCTGGAGGCGCTCAGTCAGACCCAGTGTTGACATGTGGCAAGACGCTCCTCGGGGCGCGTCTTGCTGGGGCTTCTCTCATGGAGGCACTCAGTCTGACCCAGTGTTGACATGTGGCAAGACGCTCCTCGGGGCACGTCTTGCTTGGGCCTCTCTCCTGGAGGCGCTCAGTCAGACCAAGAGGAGACATGTGTCAAGATGCTCCTCGGGGCGCGTCTTGCTTGGGCCTCTCTCCTGGAGGCGCTCAGTCAGACCGAGTGCTGACATTTGGCAAGACGCTCCTCCGGGCGCGTCTTGCTTGGGCCTCTCTCCTGGAGGCGCTCAGTCAGACCCAGTGTTCACATGTGGCAAGACGCTCCTCGGGGTGCGTCTTGCTTGGGCCTCTCTCCTGGAGGCGCTCCGTCAGACCCAGTGTTGACATGTGGCAAGACGCTCCTCGGGGCACGTCTTGCTTGGGCCTCTCTCCTGGAGGCGCTCAGTCAGACCGAGTGCTGACATGTGGCAAGACGCTCCTCGGGGCGCGTCTTGCTTGGGCTTCTCTCCTGGAGGCCCTCAGTCAGACCCATTGTTGACATGTGGCAAGACGCTCCTCGGGGCGCGTCTCATTTGGGCCTCTCTCCTGGAGGCTCTCAGTCAGACCCAGTGTTGACATGTGGCAAGACGCTCCTCGGGGCGCGTCTTGCTTGGGCTTCTCTCCTGTAGGCCCTCAGTCAGACCCATTGTTGACATGTGGCAAGACGCTCCTCGGGGCACGTCTTGCTTGGGCCTCTCTCCTGGAGGCGCTCAGTCAGACCGAGTAGTGACATGTGGCAAGACGCTCCTCAGTGCGTGTCATGCTTGGGCCTCTCTCCTGGAGGCGCTCAGTCAGACCGAGTGCTGACATAAGGCAAGACGCTCCTCGGGGCGCGTCTTGCTGGGGCCTCTCTCCTGGAGGTGCTCTATCAGACCCAGTGGTGACACGTGGCAAGACGCTCCTCGGGGCGCGTCTTGCTTGGGCCTCTCTCCTGGAGGAGCTCAGTCAGACCCAGTGGTGACACGTGGCAAGACGCTCCTCGGGGCGCATCTTGCTTGGGCCGCTCTCCTGGAGGCGCTAAGTCAGACCCAGTGTTGACATGTGGCAAGACGCTCCTCGGGGCGCGTCTTGCTTTGGCTTCTCTCCTGGAGGCCCTCAGTCAGACCCATTGTTGACATGTGGCAAGACGCTCCTCGGGGCGCGTCTTGCTTGGGCCTCTCTCCAGAAGGCCCTCAATCATACCCAGTGTTGACACGTGGCAAGACGCTCCTCGGGGCGCGTCTTGCTTGGGCCTCTCTCCTGGAGGCGCTCAGACAGACTGAGAAGTGACATGTGGTCTGACGCTCCTCGGGGCGCGTCTTGCTTGGGCCTCTTTCCTGGAGGCGCTCAGTCAGACCCAGTGGTGACATGTGGCAAGACACTCCTCGGGGCGCGTCTTGCTTGGGCCTCTCTCCTGGAGGCCCTCTGTCAGACCCAGTGTTGACATGTGTCAAGACGCTCCACGGGGCGCGTCTTGCTTGGCCTTCTCTCCTGGAGGCCCTCAGTCAAACCCATTGTTGACATGTGGCAAGACGCTCCTCGGGGCGCGTCTTGCTTGGGCCTCTCTCCTGGAGGGGATCAGTCAGACCGAGTGCTGACATGTGGCAAGACGCACCTCGGGCCGCGTGTTGCTTGGGCTTCTTTCCTGGAGGCCCTCAGTCAGACCCATTGTTGACATGTGGCAAGACGCTCCTCGGGGCGCGTCTTGCTTGGGCCTCTCTCCTGGAGGCGCTCAGTCAGAACCAGAGGTGACATGTGGCAAGACGCTCCTCGGGGCGCGTCTTGCTTCGGCCTCTCTCCTGGAGGTCCTCTGTCAGACCCAGTGTTGACATGTGGCAAGACTTTCCTCCGGGCGCATCTTGCTTTGGCCTCTCTCCTGCAGACCCTCAGTAAGACCCATTGTTGACATGTGGCAAGACGCTCCTCGGGGCGCGTCTTGCTTGTGCCTTTCTCCAGAAGGCCCTCAATCAGACCCAGTGTTGACATGTGGCAAGACGCTCCTCGGGGCGCATCTTGCTTGGGCCTCTCTCCTGGAGGCGCTCAGTCAGACTGAGTAGTGACATGTGGCCTGACGCTCCTCGGGGCGCGTCTTGCTTGGGCCTCTCTCCTGGAGGCGCTCAGTCAGACCCAGTGTTGACATGTGGCAAGACGCTCCTCGGGGCACGTCTTGCTTGGGCCTCTCTCCTGGAGGCGCTCAGTCAGACCGAGTAGTGACATGTGGCAAGACGCTCCTCGGGGCGCGTCTTGCTTGGACCTCTCTCCTGGAGGCGCTCAGTTAGACCGAGTAGTGACATGTCGCAAGACGCTCCTCGGGGCGCGTCTTGCTTGGGCCTCTCTCCTGGAGGCGCTCAGTCAGACCGAGTGCTGACATAAGGCAAGGCGCTCCTCGGGGCGTGTCTTGCTGGGGCCTCTCTCCTGGAGGCGCTCAATCAGACCCAGTGGTGACACGTGGCAAGACGCTCCTCGGGGCGCGTCTTGCTTGGGCCTCTCTCCTGGAGGCGCTCAGTCAGAGCCAGTGGTGACACGTGGCAAGACGCTCCTCGGGGCGCATCTTGCTTGGGCCTCTCTCCTGGAGGCACTCAGTCAGACCCAGTGTTGACACGTGGCAAGACATTCCTCGGGGCGCGTCTTGCTTGGGCCTCTCTCCTGGAGGCGCTCAGTCAGACCCAGTGTTGACATGTGGCAAGACACTCCTCGGGGCGCGTCTTGCTTGGTCCTCTCTCATGGAGGCCCTCTGTCAGACCCAGTGTTGACATGTGTCAAGACGCTCCTCGGGGCACGTCTTGCTTTGGCCTCTCTCCTGGAGGCCCTCTGTCAGACCCAGTGTTGACATGTGTCAAGACGCTCCTCGGGGCGCGTCTTGCTTGGGCTTCTCTCCTGGACGCCCTCAGTCATACCCATTGTTGACATGTGGCAAGACACTCCTCGGGGCGCGTCTTGCTTTGGCCTCTCTCCTGGAGGCGCTCAGTCAGACCGAGTGCTGACATGTGGCAAGACGCTCCTCGGGCCGCGTGTTGCTTGGGCTTCTCTCCTGGAGGCCCTCAGTCAGACCCATTGTTGACATGTTGCAAGACGCTCCTCGGGGCGCGTCTTGCTTGGGCCTCTCTCCTGCAGGCGCTCAGTCAGACCGAGTGCTGACATGTGGAAAGACGCTCCTCGGGGCGCGTCTTGCTTGGGCTTCTCTCCTGGAGGCGCTCAGAAAGACCCAGTGTTGACATGTGACAAGACGCTCCTCGGGGCGCGTCTTGCTTGGGCCTCTCTCCTGGAGGCGATCAGTCAGACCCAGTGGTGACATGTGGCAAGACACTTCTCGGGGCGCATCTTGCTTGGGCCTCTCTCCTGGAGGCCCTCTGTCAGACCCAGTGTTGGCATGTGGCAAGACATTCCTCAGGGCGCGTCTTGGTTGGGCTTCTCTCATGGAGGCCCTCAGTCAGACCCAGTGTTGACATGTGTCAAGACGCTCCTCGGGGCGTGTCTTGCTTGGGCCTCTCTCCTGGTGGCGCTCAGTCAGACCCAGTGTTGACATGTGGCAAGACGCTCCTCGGGGCGCGTCTTGCTTGGGCTACTCTCCTGGAGGCCCTCAGTCAGACCCATTGTTGACATGTGGCAAGACGCTCCTCGGGGCACGTCTTGCTTGGGCTTCTCTCCTGGAGGCGCTCAAACAGACCAAGTAGTGACATGTGGCAAGACGCTCCTCGGGGCGCGTCTTGCTGGGGCTTCTCTCATGGAGGCACTCAGTCAGACCCAGTGTTGACATGTGGCAAGACGCTCCTCGGGGCGCGTCTTGCTTGGACCTCTCTCCCTGAGGCGCTCAGTCAGACCGAGTAGTGACATGTGGCAAGACTCTCCTCGGGGCGCGTCTTGCTTGGACCTCTCTCCTGGAGGCGCTCAGTCAGAACCAGAGGTGACATGTGGCAAGACGCTCCTCGGGGCGCGTCTTGCTTCGGCCTCTCTCCTGGAGGTCCTCTGTCAGACCCAGTGTTGACATGTGGCAAGACTTTCCTCCGGGCGCATCTTGCTTTGGCCTCTCTCCTGCAGACCCTCAGTAAGACCCATTGTTGACATGTGGCAAGACGCTCCTCGGGGCGCCTCTTGCTTGTGCCTTTCTCCAGAAGGCCCTCAATCAGACCCAGTGTTGACATGTGGCAAGACGCTCCTCGGGGCGCATCTTGCTTGGGCCTCTCTCCTGGAGGCGCTCAGTCAGACTGAGTAGTGACATGTGGCCTGACGCTCCTCGGGGCGCGTCTTGCTTGGGCCTCTCTCCTGGAGGCGCTCAGTCAGACCCAGTGTTGACATGTGGCAAGACGCTCCTCGGGGCACGTCTTGCTTGGGCCTCTCTCCTGGAGGCGCTCAGTCAGACCGAGTAGTGACATGTGGCAAGACGCTCCTCGGGGCGCGTCTTGCTTGGACCTCTCTCCTGGAGGCGCTCAGTTAGACCGAGTAGTGACATGTCGCAAGACGCTCCTCGGGGCGCGTCTTGCTTGGGCCTCTCTCCTGGAGGCGCTCAGTCAGACCGAGTGCTGACATAAGGCAAGGCGCTCCTCGGGGCGTGTCTTGCTGGGGCCTCTCTCCTGGAGGCGCTCAATCAGACCCAGTGGTGACACGTGGCAAGACGCTCCTCGGGGCGCGTCTTGCTTGGGCCTCTCTCCTGGAGGCGCTCAGTCAGAGCCAGTGGTGACACGTGGCAAGACGCTCCTCGGGGCGCATCTTGCTTGGGCCTCTCTCCTGGAGGCACTCAGTCAGACCCAGTGTTGACACGTGGCAAGACATTCCTCGGGGCGCGTCTTGCTTGGGCCTCTCTCCTGGAGGCGCTCAGTCAGACCCAGTGTTGACATGTGGCAAGACACTCCTCGGGGCGCGTCTTGCTTGGTCCTCTCTCATGGAGGCCCTCTGTCAGACCCAGTGTTGACATGTGTCAAGACGCTCCTCGGGGCACGTCTTGCTTTGGCCTCTCTCCTGGAGGCCCTCTGTCAGACCCAGTGTTGACATGTGTCAAGACGCTCCTCGGGGCGCGTCTTGCTTGGGCTTCTCTCCTGGACGCCCTCAGTCATACCCATTGTTGACATGTGGCAAGACACTCCTCGGGGCGCGTCTTGCTTTGGCCTCTCTCCTGGAGGCGCTCAGTCAGACCGAGTGCTGACATGTGGCAAGACGCTCCTCGGGCCGCGTGTTGCTTGGGCTTCTCTCCTGGAGGCCCTCAGTCAGACCCATTGTTGACATGTTGCAAGACGCTCCTCGGGGCGCGTCTTGCTTGGGCCTCTCTCCTGCAGGCGCTCAGTCAGACCGAGTGCTGACATGTGGAAAGACGCTCCTCGGGGCGCGTCTTGCTTGGGCTTCTCTCCTGGAGGCGCTCAGAAAGACCCAGTGTTGACATGTGACAAGACGCTCCTCGGGGCGCGTCTTGCTTGGGCCTCTCCCCTGGAGGCGATCAGTCAGACCCAGTGGTGACATGTGGCAAGACACTTCTCGGGGCGCATCTTGCTTGGGCCTCTCTCCTGGAGGCCCTCTGTCAGACCCAGTGTTGGCATGTGGCAAGACATTCCTCAGGGCGCGTCTTGGTTGGGCTTCTCTCATGGAGGCCCTCAGTCAGACCCAGTGTTGACATGTGTCAAGACGCTCCTCGGGGCGTGTCTTGCTTGGGCCTCTCTCCTGGTGGCGCTCAGTCAGACCCAGTGTTGACATGTGGCAAGACGCTCCTCGGGGCGCGTCTTGCTTGGGCTACTCTCCTGGAGGCCCTCAGTCAGACCCATTGTTGACATGTGGCAAGACGCTCCTCGGGGCACGTCTTGCTTGGGCTTCTCTCCTGGAGGCGCTCAAACAGACCAAGTAGTGACATGTGGCAAGACGCTCCTCGGGGCGCGTCTTGCTGGGGCTTCTCTCATGGAGGCACTCAGTCAGACCCAGTGTTGACATGTGGCAAGACGCTCCTCGGGGCGCGTCTTGCTTGGACCTCTCTCCCTGAGGCGCTCAGTCAGACCGAGTAGTGACATGTGGCAAGACTCTCCTCGGGGCGCGTCTTGCCTGGACCTCTCTCCTGGAGGCGCTCAGTCAGAACCAGAGGTGACATGTGGCAAGACGCTCCTCGGGGCGCGTCTTGCTTCGGCCTCTCTCCTGGAGGTCCTCTGTCAGACCCAGTGTTGACATGTGGCAAGACTTTCCTCCGGGCGCATCTTGCTTTGGCCTCTCTCCTGCAGACCCTCAGTAAGACCCATTGTTGACATGTGGCAAGACGCTCCTCGGGGCGCCTCTTGCTTGTGCCTTTCTCCAGAAGGCCCTCAATCAGACCCAGTGTTGACATGTGGCAAGACGCTCCTCGGGGCGCATCTTGCTTGGGCCTCTCTCCTGGAGGCGCTCAGTCAGACTGAGTAGTGACATGTGGCCTGACGCTCCTCGGGGCGCGTCTTGCTTGGGCCTCTCTCCTGGAGGCGCTCAGTCAGACCCAGTGTTGACATGTGGCAAGACGCTCCTCGGGGCACGTCTTGCTTGGGCCTCTCTCCTGGAGGCGCTCAGTCAGACCGAGTAGTGACATGTGGCAAGACGCTCCTCGGGGCGCGTCTTGCTTGGACCTCTCTCCTGGAGGCGCTCAGTTAGACCGAGTAGTGACATGTCGCAAGACGCTCCTCGGGGCGCGTCTTGCTTGGGCCTCTCTCCTGGAGGCGCTCAGTCAGACCGAGTGCTGACATAAGGCAAGACGCTCCTCGGGGCGTGTCTTGCTGGGGCCTCTCTCCTGGAGGCGCTCAATCAGACCCAGTGGTGACACGTGGCAAGACGCTCCTCGGGGCGCGTCTTGCTTGGGCCTCTCTCCTGGAGGCGCTCAGTCAGAGCCAGTGGTGACACGTGGCAAGACGCTCCTCGGGGCGCATCTTGCTTGGGCCTCTCTCCTGGAGGCACTCAGTCAGACCCAGTGTTGACACGTGGCAAGACATTCCTCGGGGCGCGTCTTGCTTGGGCCTCTCTCCTGGAGGCGCTCAGTCAGACCCAGTGTTGACATGTGGCAAGACACTCCTCGGGGCGCGTCTTGCTTGGGCCTCTCTCATGGAGGCCCTCTGTCAGACCCAGTGTTGACATGTGTCAAGACGCTCCTCGGGGCACGTCTTGCTTTGGCCTCTCTCCTGGAGGCCCTCTGTCAGACCCAGTGTTGACATGTGTCAAGACGCTCCTCGGGGCGCGTCTTGCTTGGGCTTCTCTCCTGGACGCCCTCAGTCATACCCATTGTTGACATGTGGCAAGACACTCCTCGGGGCGCGTCTTGCTTTGGCCTCTCTCCTGGAGGCGCTCAGTCAGACCGAGTGCTGTCATGTGGCAAGACGCTCCTCGGGCCGCGTGTTGCTTGGGCTTCTCTCCTGGAGGCCCTCAGTCAGACCCATTGTTGACATGTTGCAAGACGCTCCTCGGGGCGCGTCTTGCTTGGGCCTCTCTCCTGCAGGCGCTCAGTCAGACCGAGTGCTGACATGTGGAAAGACGCTCCTCGGGGCGCGTCTTGCTTGGGCTTCTCTCCTGGAGGCGCTCAGAAAGACCCAGTGTTGACATGTGACAAGACGCTCCTCGGGGCGCGTCTTGCCTGGGCCTCTCTCCTGGAGGCGCTCAGTCAGACACAGTGGTGACATGTGGCAAGACACTCCTCGGGGCGCATCTTGCTTGGGCCTCTCTCCTGGAGGCCCTCTGTCAGACCCAGTGTTGGCATGTGGCAAGACATTCCCCAGGGCGCGTCTTGGTTGGGCTTCTCTCATGGAGGCCCTCAGTCAGACCCAGTGTTGACATGTGTCAAGACGCTCCTCGGGGCGCGTCTTGCTTGGGCTACTCTCCTGGAGGCCCTCAGTCAGACCCATTGTTGACATGTGGCAAGACGCTCCTCGGGGCACGTCTTGCTTGGGCTTCTCTCCTGGAGGCGCTCAAACAGACCGAGTAGTGACATGTGGCAAGACGCTCCTCGGGGCGCGTCTTGCTGGGGCTTCTCTCATGGAGGCACTCAGTCAGACCCAGTGTTGACATGTGGCAAGACGCTCCTCGGGGCGCGTCTTGCTTGGACCTCTCTCCCTGAGGCGCTCAGTCAGACCGAGTAGTGACATGTGGCAAGACGCTCCTCGAGGCGCGTCTTGCTTGGACCTCTCTCCCTGAGGCGCTCTGTCAGACCCAGTGTTGACATTTGGCAAGACACTCCTCGGGGCGCGTCTTGCTTGGGCCTCTCTCATGGAGGCCCTCTGTCAGACCCAGTGTTGACATGTGTCAAGACGCTCCTCGGGGGAAGTCTTGCTTTGGCCTCTCTCCTGGAAGCGCTCAGTCATACCCATTGTTGACATGTGGCAAGAAGCTCCTCGGGGCGCGTCTTGCTTGGGCTTCTCTCCTGGAGGCCCTCAGTAAGAACCATTGTTGACATGTGGCAAGACGCTCCTCGGGACGCGTCTTGCTTGGGCCTCTCTCCAGAAGGCCCTCAATCAGACCCAGTGTTGACACGTGGAAAGACGCTCCTCGGGGCGTGTCTTGCTTGGGCCTCTCTCCTGGAGGCGCTCAGTCAGACCCAGTGGTGACACGTGGCAAGACGCTCCTCGGGGCGCGTCTTGCTTGGGCCTCTCTCATGGACGCCCTCTGTCAGACCAAGTGTTGACATGTGTCAAGACGCTCCTCAGGGCGCGTCTTGCTTTGGCCTCTGTCCTGGAGGCCCTCTGTCAGACCCAGTGTTGACATGTGTCAAGACGCTCCTCGGGGCGCATCTTGCTTGGGCTTCTCTCCTGGAGGCCCTCAGTCATACCCATTGTTGACATGTGGCAAGACGCTCCTCGGGGCGCGTCTTGCTTTGGCCTCTCTCCTGGAGGCGCTCAGTCAGACCGAGTGCTGACATGTGGCAAGACGCTCCTCGGGCCGCGTGTTGCTTGGGCTTCTCTCCTGGAGGCCCTCAGTCAGACCCATTTTTGACATGTTGCAAGACGCTCCTTTGGGCGCATCTTGCTTGGGCCTCTCTCCTGGAGGCGCTCAGTAAGACCCAGTGTTGACATGTGACAAGACGCTCCTCGGGGCGCGTCTTGCTTCGGCCTCTCTCCAGGAGGCGCTCAGTCAGACCCAGTGGTGACATGTGGCAAGACGCTCCTCGGGGCGCGTATTGCTTGGGCCTCTCTCCTGGATGCCCTCTGTCAGACCGAGTGTTGACATGTGGCAAGACTCTCCTCGGGGCGCGTCTTGCTTGGGCTTCTCTCATGGAGGCCCTCAGTCAGACCCAGTGTTGACATGTGTCAAGACGCTCCTCGGGGCATGTCTTGCTTGGGCCTCTCTCCTGGAGGCGCTCAGTCAGACCCAGTGTTGACATGTGGCAAGACGCTCCTGGGGGCGCGTCTTGCTTGGGCTTCTCTCCTGGAGGCCCTCAGTCAGACCCATTGTTGACATGTGGCAAGATGCTCCTCGGGGCACGTCTTGCTTGGGCTACTCTCCTAGAGGCGCTCAAACAGACCGAGTAGTGACATGTGGCAAGACGCTCCTCGGGGCGCGTCTTGCTGGGGCTTCTCTCATGGAGGAACTCAGTCAGACCCAGTGTTGACTTGTGGCAAGACGCTCCTCGGGGGCGTCCTTCTTTGGCCTCTCTCCTGGAGGCGCTCAGTCAGACCGAGTGCTGACATGTGGCAAGAAGCTCCTCGGGGCGCGTCTTGCTTGGGCTTCTCTCCTGGAGTCCCTCAGTAAGAACCATTGTTGACATGTGGCAAGACGCTCCTCGGGGCGCGTCTTGCTTGGGCCTCTCTCCAGAAGGCCCTCAATCAGACCCAGTGTTGACACGTGGCAAGACGCTCCTCGGGGCGCGACTTGCTTGGGCCTCTCTCCTGGAGGCGCTTAGTCAGACTGAGTAGTGACATGTGGCCTGACGCTCCTCGGGGCGCGTGTTGCTTGGGCCTCTCTCCTGGAGGCGCTCAGTCAGACCAAGTGGTGACATGTGGCAAGACACTCCTCGGGGCGCGTCTTGCTTGGGCCTCTCTCCTGGAGGCCCTCTGTTAGACCCAGTGTTGACATGTGGCAAGACACTCCTCGGGGCGCGTCTTGCTTGGGCCTCTCTCATGGAGGCCCTCTGTCAGACCCAGTGTTGACATGTGTCAAGATGCTCCTCGGGGCGCGTCTTGCTTTGGCCTCTCTCCTGGAGGCGCTCAGTCAGACCGAGTGCTGAGTACTGTGGCAAGAAGCTCCTCGGGGCGCGTCTTGCTTGGGCTTCTCTCCTGGAGGCCCTCAGTAAGACCCATTGTTGACATGTGGCAAGATGCTCCTTGGGGCGCTTCTTGCTTGGGCCTCTCTCCTGGAGGCGCTCAGTCAGACTGAGTAGTGACATGTGGCCTGACGCTCCTCGGGGCGCGTGTTGCTTGGGCCTCTCTCCTGGAGGCGCTCAGTAAGACCAAGTGGTGACATGTGGCAAGACGCTCCTTGGGGCGCGTCTTGCTTGGGCCTCTCTCCAGAAGGCCCTCAATCAGACCCAGTGTTGACACGTGGCAAGACGCTCCTCGGGGCGCGTCTTGCTTGGGCCTCTCTCCTGGAGGCGCTCAGTCAGACTGAGTAGTGACATGTGGCCTGACGCTCCTAGGGGCGCATGTTGCTTGGGCCTCTCTCCTGGAGGCGCTCAGTCAGACCAAGTGGTGACATGTGTCAAGACGCTCCTCGGGGCGCGTCTTGCTTGGGCCTCTCTCCTGGAGGCCCTCTGTCAGACCCAGTGTTGACATGTGGCAAGACGCTCCTCCGGGCGGGTCTTGCTTGGGCCTCTCTCCTGGAGGCCCTCAGTCAGACCCATTGTTGACATGTGGCAAGACGCTCCTCGAGGCGCGTCTTGCTTGGGCCTCTCTCCTGGAGGCGCTCAGTCAGACCGAGTGCTGACATAAGGCAAGACGCTCCTCGGGGCGCGTCTTGCTTGGGCCTCTCTCCTGGAGGCCCTCAGTCAGACCCAGTGTTGACATGTGACAAGACGCTCCTCGGGGCGCGTCTTGCTTGGGCCTCTCTCCTGGAGGCTCTCAGTCAGAACCAGAGGTGACATGTGGCAAGACGCTCCTCGGGGCGCGTCTTGCTTGGGCCTCTCTCCTGGAGGCCCTCTGTCAGACCCAGTGTTGACATGTGGCAAGACGCTCCTCCGGGCGCATCTTGCTTGGGCCTCTCTCCTGGAGGCCCTCAGTCAGACCCATTGTTGACATGTGGCAAGACGCTCCTCGGGGCGCGTCTTGCTTGGGCCTCTCTCCTGGAGGCGCTCAGTCAGACCGAGTGCTGACATAAGGCAAGACGCTCCTCGGGGCGCGTCTTGCTGGGGCCTCTCTCCTGGAGGCGCTCAGTCAGACCCAGTGCTGACATGTGGCAAGACGATCCTCGGGGCGCGTCTTGCTTGGGGCACCCTCCTGGAGGCGCTGAGTCAGACCCAGTGTTGACATGTGGCAAGACGCTCCTCGGGGCGCGTCTTGCTTGGGCCTCTCTCCTGGAGGCGCTCAGTCAGACCCAGTGTTGACATGTGTCAAGACGCTCCTCTGGGCGCGTCTTGCTTGGGCCTCTCTCCTGGAGGCGCTCAGTCATCCCCAGTGGTGACACGTGGAAAGACGCTCCTCGGGGCGCGTCTTGCTTGGGCCTCTCTCCTGGAGGCTTTCAGTCAGACCCAGTGTTGGCAGGTGGCAAGACACTCCTCGGGGCGCGTCTTGGTTGGGCCTCTTTCCTGGAGGCGCTCATTCAGACCCAGTGGTGACATGTGGCAAGACGCTCCTCGGGGCGCGTATTGCTTGGGCCGCTCTCCTGAATGCCCTCTGTCAGACCGAGTGTAGACATGTGGCAAGACTCTCCTCGGGGCGCGTCTTGCTTGGGCTTCTCTCATGGAGGCCCTCAGTCCGACCCAGTGTTGACATGTGTCAAGACGCTCCTCGGGGCGTGTCTTGCTTGGGCCTCTCTCCTGGAGGCGCTCAGTCAGACCCAGTGCTGACATGTGGCAAGACGCTCCTCGGGGTGCGTCTTACTTGGGCCTCTCTCCTGGAGGAGCTCAGTCAGACTGAGTAGTGACATGTGGCCTGACGCTCCTCGGGGCGCGTCTTGCTTGGACCTCCCTCCTGGAGGCGCTCAGTCAGACCGAGTAGTGACATTTGGCAAGACGCTCCTCGGGGCGCGTCTTGCTTGGACCTCTCTCCTGGAGGCGCTCAGTTAGACCGAGTAGTGACATGTGGCAAGACGCTCCTCGGGGCGCGTCTTGCTTGGGCCTCTCTCCTGGAGGCGCTCAGTCAGACCGAGTGCTGACATAAGCCCAAGCAAGACGCGCCCCGAGGAGAGTCTTGCCACATGTCAACACTGGGTCTGACAGAGGGCATCCAGAAGAGAGGCCCAAGCAATACACGCCCCGAGGAGCGTCTTGCCACATGTCACCACTGGGTCTGACTGAGCGCCTCCAGGAGAAAGGCCCAAGCAAGAAGCGCCCCGAGGAGCGTCTTGCCACGTGTCAACACTGGGTCTGATTGAGGGCCTTCTGGAGAGAGGCCCAAGCAAGACGCGCCCCGAGGAGCGTCTTGCCACATGTCAACAATGGGTCTGACTGAGGGCCTCCAGGAGAGAAGCCCAAGCAAGACGCGCCCCGAGGATCGACTTGCCACATGTCAGCACTCGGTCTGACTGAGCGCCTCCAGGAGAGAGGCCCAAGCAAGACGTGCCCCGAGGAGCGTCTTGCCACATGTCAACACTGGGTCTTACTGAGCGCCTGCAGGAGAGAGGCCCAAGCAAGACGCGCCCCGAGGAGCGTCTTGCCACATGTGAACACTGGGTCTTACTGAGCGCCTCCAGGAGAGAGGCCCAAGCAAGACGCGCCCGGAGGAGCGTCTTGCCACATGTCAGCACTAGGTCTGACTGAGCGCCTCCAGGAGAGAGGCCCAAGCAAGACGCACCCCGAGGAGCATCTTGACACATGTCTCCTCTGGGTCTGACTGAGCGCCTCCAGGAGAGAGGCCCAAGCAAGACGTGCCCTGAGGAGCGTCTTGCCACATGTCAACACTGGGTCTGACTGAGTGCCTCCATGAGAGAAGCCCAAGCAAGACGCGCCCCGAGGAGCATCTTGCCACATGTCAACACTGGGTCTGACTGAGAACCTCCAGGAGAGAGGCCCAAGCAAGACGCGCCCCGAGGAGCATCTTGCCACATGTCAACACTGTGTCTGACTGAGCGCCTCCAGGAGAGAGGCCCAAGCAAGACGCGCCCCGAGGAGCGTCTTGTCACATGTCACTACTCGGTCTGACTGAGCGCCTCCAGGAGAGAGGCCCAAGCAAGACGTGCCCCGAGGAGCGTCTTGCCACATGTCAACAATGGGTCTGACTGAGGGCCTCCAGGAGAGAGGCCCGAGGAGTGTCTTGCCACATGTCACCTCTGGGTCTGACTGAGCGCCTCCAGGAGAGAGGCGCAAGCAAGAAACGCCCGAGGAGCGTCTTGACACATGTCAACACTGGGTCTGACTGAGCGCCTCCAGGAGAGAGGCCCAAGCAAGAAGCGCCCCGAGGAGTGTCTTGCCACATGTCAACAATGGGTCTGACTGAGGGCCTCCAGGGGAGAAGCCCAAGCAAGACGCGCCCCGAGGAGCGTCTTGCCACATGTCAACACTGGGTCTAATTGAGAGCCTCCAGGAGAGAGGCCCAAGCAAGACGCGCCCAGAGGAGCGTCTTGCCACGTGTCACCACTGGGTCTGATTGAGCACCTCCAGGAGAGAGGCCCCAGCAAGACGCGCCCCGAGGAGCGTCTTGCCTTATGTCAGCACTCGGTCTGACTGAGCGCCTCCAGGAGAGAGGCCCAAGCAAGAAGCGCCCCGAGGAGCGTCTTGCCACATGTCACTACTTGGTCTGACTGAGCGCCTCCAGGAGAGAGGCCCAAGCAAGACGTGCCCCGAGGAGCGTCTTGCCACATGTCAACAATGTGTCTGACTGAGGGCCTCCAGGAGAGAAGCCCAAGCAAGACGCGCCCCGAGGAGCGTCTTGCCCCATGTCAACACTGGGTCTGACTGAGGGCCTCCAGGAGAGAGGCCCAAATAAGACGCGCCCCGAGGAGCGTCTTGCCACATGTCAACACTGGGTCTGACTGAGGGCCTCCAGGAGAGAAGCCCAAGCAAGATGTGCCCCGAGGAGCGTCTTGCCACATGTCACCTCTGGGTCTGACTGAGCGCCTCCAGGAGAGAGGCGCAAGCAAGAAACGCCCGAGGAGCATCTTGACACATGTAAACACTGGGTCTGACTGAGCGCCTCCAGGAGAGAGGCCCCAGCAAGACGCGCCCCGAGTAGCGTCTTGACTCATGTCAGCACTCGGTCTGACTGAACGCCTCCAGGAGAGAGGCCCAAGCAAGAAGCGCCCCGAGGAGCGTCTTGCCACATGTCAACAATGGGTCTGACTGAGGGCCTCCAGGGGAGAAGCCCAAGCAAGACGCGCCCCGAGGAGCGTCTTGCCACATGTCACTACTCGGTCTGACTGAGCGCCTTCAGGAGAGAGGTCCAAGCAACACGCGCCCCGAGGAGCGTCTTGCCACATGTCAACACTGGGTCTGACTGAGTGCCTCCATGAGAGAAGCCCCAGCAAGACGGGCCCCGAGGAGCGTCTTGCCACATGGCACTACTCGGTCTGACTGAGCGCCTCCAGGAGAGAGGCCCAGGCAAGATGTGCCCCGAGGAGCGTCTTGCCACATATCAACACTGGGTCTGACTGAGCGCCTCCAGGAGAGAGGCCCAAGCAAGACACGCCCCGAGGAGCTTCTTGACACATGTCAACACTGGGTCTGACTGAGGGCCTCCATGAGAGAAGCCCAAGCAAGACACGCCCCGAGGAGTGTCTTGCCACATGTCAACAATGGGTCTGACAGAGGGCATCCAGGAGAGAGGCCCAAGCAATACGCGCCCCGAGGAGCATCTTGCCACATGTCAACAATGGGTCTGACTGAGGGCCTCCAGGAGAGAAGACAAAGCAAGACGCGCCCCGAGGAGCTTCTTTCCACAAGTCATCAATGGGTCTTACTGAGGGCCTCCATGAGAGAAGCCCAAGCAAGACGCGCCCCGAGGAGTGTCTTGCCACATGTCAACACTGTGTCTGACTGAGCGCCTCCAGGAGAGAGGCCCAAGCAAGACGTGCCCCGAGGAGCGTCTTGCCACGTGTCAACTCTGGGTCTGACTTAGCGCCTCCAGGAGAGAGGCCCAAGCAAGACGCGCCCAGAGGAGCGTCTTGCCACTTGTCATCACTGGGTCTGACTTAGCGCCTCCAGGAGAGAGGCCCAAGCAAGACGCGCCCAGAGGAGCGTCTTGCCACTTGTCATCACTGGGTCTGATTGAGCACCTCCAGGAGAGAGGCCCCAGCAAGACGCGCCCCGAGGAGCGTCTTGCCTTATGTCAGCACTCGGTCTGACTGAGCGCCTCCAGGAGAGAGGCCCAAGCAAGACGCGCCCCGAGGAGCGTCTTGCCACATGTCACTACTCGGTCTAACTGAGCGCCTCCAGGAGAGAGGTCCAAGCAAGACGCGCCCCGAGGAGCGTCTTGCCACATGTCAGCACTGGGTCTGACTGAGCGCCTCCAGGAGAGAGGCCCAAGCAAGACACGCCCCGAGGAGCGTCTTGCCACATGTCAACAATGGTTCTTACTGAGGGCCTCCAGGAGAGAAGCCCAAGCAAGACGCGCCCCGAGGAGCTTCTTGCCACATGTCAACAATGGGTATGACTGAGCGCCTCCAGGAGAGAGGCCAAAGCAAGACTTCCCCCGAGGAGCGTCTTGACACATGTCAACACTGAGTCTGACAGAGGGCCTCCATGAGAGAGGCCCAAGCAAGACGCGCCCCGAGGAGTGTCTTGCCAAATGTCAACACTGGGTCTGACAGAGCGCCTCAGGGAGAGAGGTCCAAGCAAGACGTGCCCCGAGGAGCGTCTTGCCACATGTCACTACTCGGTCTGACTGAGCGCCTCAGGGAGAGAGGTCCAAGCAAGATGCGCCCCGAGGAGCGTCTTGCCACATGTCAACACTGGGTCTGACTGAGTGCCTCCATGAGAGAAGCCCCAGCAAGACGCGCCCCGAGGAGAGTCTTGCCACATGTCACTACTCGGTCTGTTTGAGCGCCTCCAGGAGAGAAGCCCAAGCAAGACGTGCCCCGAGGAGCGTCTTGCCACATGTCAACAATGGGTCTGACTGAGGGCCTACAGGAGAGAAGCCCAAGCAAGACGCGCCCCGAGGAGCGTCTTGCCACATGTCAACACTGGGTCTGACTGAGAGCCTCCAGGAGAGAGGCCCAAATGAGACGCGCCCCGAGGAGCGTCTTGCCACATGTCAACAATGGGTCTGACTGAGGGCCTCCAGGAGAGAAGCCCAAGCAAGACCCGCCCCGAGGAGCGTCTTGCAACATGTCAGCACTCGGTCTGACTGAGCGCCTCCAGGAGAGAGGCCCAAGCAAGACGTGCCCCGAGGAGCGTCTTGCCACATGTCAACACTGTGTCTGACGGAGCGCCTCCAGGAGAGAGGCCCAAGCAAGACGCACCCCGAGGAGCGTCTTGCCACATGTGAACACTGGGTCTGACTGAGCGCCTCCAGGAGAGAGGCCCAAGCAAGACGCGCCCGGAGGAGCGTCTTGCCACATGTCAGCACTCGGTCTGACTGAGCGCCTCCAGGAGAGAGGCCCAAGCAAGACGCGCCCCGAGGAGCATCTTGACACATGTCTCCTCTGGGTCTGACTGAGCGCCTCCAGGAGAGAGGCCCAAGCAAGACGTGCCCCGAGGAGCGTCTTGCCACATGTCAACACTGGGTCTGACTGAGTGCCTCCATGAGAGAAGCCCCAGCATGACGCGCCCCGAGGAGCATCTTGCCACATGTCAACACTGGATCTGACTGAGAACCTCCAGGAGAGAGGCCCAAGCAAGACGCGCCCCGAGGAGCGTCTTGCCACATGTCAACACTGGGTCTGACTGAGCGCCTCCAGGAGAGAGGCCCAAGCAAGACGTGCCCCGAGGAGCGTCTTGCCACATGTCAACACTGGGTCTGACTGAGTGCCTCCATGAGAGAAGCCCCAGCAAGACGCGCCCCGAGGAGCGTCTTGACACATGTCAACACTGGGTCTGACTGAGGGCCTCCATGAGAGAAGCCCAAGCAAGACGCGCCCCGAGGAGAGTCTTGCCACATGTCAACACTCGTTCTTACAGAGGGCATCCAGGAGAGAGGCCCAAGCAATACGCGCCCCGAGGAGCGTCCTACCACATGTAACCACTGGGTCTGACTGAGCACCTCCAGGAGAGAGGCCCAACCAAGACGCGCCCTGAGGAGCGTCTTGCCACATGCCAACACTGGGTCTGACAGAGGGCCTCCAGGAGAGAGGCCCAACCAAGACGCGCCCCGAGGAGTGTCTTGCCACATGTCACCACTGGGTCTGACTGAGCGCCTCCAGGAGAGAGGCCCAAGCAAGACGCGCCCCGAGGAGCATCTTGTCACATGTCAACACTGGGTCTTACTGAGCGCCTCCAGGAGAGAGGCCCAAGCAAGACGTGCCCCGAGGAGCGTCTTGCCACATGTCAACACTGGGTCTGACTGAGGGCCTCCAGGAGAGAAGCCCAAGCAACACGCGGCCCGAGGAGCGTCTTGCCACATGTCAGCACTCGGTCTGACTGAGCGCCTCCAGGAGAGAGGCCAAAGCAAGACGCGCACCGAGGAGCGTCTTGCCACATGTCAACAATGGGTATGACTGAGGGCCTCCAGGAGAGAGGCCAAAGCAAGACGCGCCCTGAGGAGCGTCTTGACACATGTCAACACTGGGTCTGACAGAGGGCGTCCATGAGAGAGGCCCAAGCAAGACGCGCCCGGAGGAGTGTCTTGCCACATGTCAACACTGGGTCTGACTGAGCGCCTCCAGGAGAGAGGCCCAAGCAAGACGCGCCCCGAGGAGCGTCTTGCCACGTGTCAACACTGGGTCTGACTGAGCGCCTCCAGGAGAGAGGCCCAAGCAAGATGCGCCCCGAGGAGCGTCTTGCTAGTGTCACCACTGGGTCTGACTGAGCGCCTCCAGGAGAGAGGCCCAAGCAAGACACGCCCCGAGGAGCGTCTTGCCACGTGTCAACACTGGGTCTGATTGAGGGCCTTCTGGAGAGAGGCCCAAGCAAGACGCGTCCCGAGGAGCGTCTTGCCACATGTCAACAATGGTTCTTACTGAGGGCCTCCAGGAGAGAAGCCCAAGCAAGACGCGCCCCGAGGAGCTTCTTGCCACATGTCAACAATGGGTATGACTGAGCGCCTCCAGGAGAGAGGCCAAAGCAAGACTTCCCCCGAGGAGCGTCTTGACACATGTCAACACTGGGTCTGACAGAGGGCCTCCATGAGAGAGGCCCAAGCAAGACGCTCCCCGAGGAGTGTCTTGCCAAATGTCAACACTGGGTCTGACAGAGCGCCTCAGGGAGAGAGGTCCAAGCAAGACGTGCCCCGAGGAGCGTCTTGCCACATGTCACTACTCGGTCTGACTGAGCGCCTCAGGGAGAGAGGTCCAAGCAAGACGCGCCCCGAGGAGCGTCTTGCCACATGTCAACACTGGGTCTGACTGAGTGCCTCCATGAGAGAAGCCCCAGCAAGATGCGCCCCGAGGAGAGTCTTGCCACATGTCACTACTCGGTCTGTTTGAGCGCCTCCAGGAGAGAAGGCCAAGCAAGACGTGCCCCGAGGAGCGTCTTGCCACATGTCAACAATGGGTCTGACTGAGGGCCTACAGGAGAGAAGCCCAAGCAAGACGCGCCCCGAGGAGCGTCTTGCCACATGTCAACACTGGGTCTGACTGAGAGCCTCCAGGAGAGAGGCCCAAATGAGACGCGCCCCGAGGAGCGTCTTGCCACATGTCAACAATGGGTCTGACTGAGGGCCTCCAGGAGAGAAGCCCAAGCAAGACCCGCCCCGAGGAGCGTCTTGCAACATGTCAGCACTCGGTCTGACTGAGCGCCTCCAGGAGAGAGGCCCAAGCAAGACGTGCCCCGAGGAGCGTCTTGCCACATGTGAACACTGGGTCTGACTGAGCGCCTCCAGGAGAGAGGCCCAGGCAAGACGCACCCCGAGGAGCGTCTTGCCACATGTGAACACTGGGTCTGACTGAGCGCCTCCAGGAGAGAGGCCCAAGCAAGACGCGCCCGGAGGAGCGTCTTGCCACATGTCAGCACTCGGTCTGACTGAGCGCCTCCAGGAGAGAGGCCCAAGCAAGACGCGCCCCGAGGAGCATCTTGACACATGTCTCCTCTGGGTCTGACTGAGCGCCTCCAGGAGAGAGGCCCAAGCAAGACGTGCCCCGAGGAGCGTCTTGCCACATGTCAACACTGGGTCTGACTGAGTGCCTCCATGAGAGAAGCCCCAGCAAGACGCGCCCCGAGGAGCATCTTGCCACATGTCAACACTGGATCTGACTGAGAACCTCCAGGAGAGAGGCCCAAGCAAGACGCGCCCCGAGGAGCGTCTTGCCACATGTCAACACTGGGTCTGACTGAGCGCCTCCAGGAGAGAGGCCCAAGCAAGACGCGCCCCGAGGAGCGTCTTGTCACATGTCACTACTCGGTCTGACTGAGCGCCTCCAGGAGAGAGGCCCAAGCAAGACGTGCCCCGAGGAGCGTCTTGCCACATGTCAACAATGGGTCTGACTGAGGGCCTCCAGGAGAGAAGCCCAAGCAAGAAGTGCCCCGAGGAGCGTCTTGCCACATGTCAACACTGGGTCTGACTGAGCGCCTCCAGGAGAGAGGCCCAAGCAAGACACGCCCCGAGGAGCTTCTTGACACATGTCAACACTGGGTCTGACTGAGGGCCTCCATGAGAGAAGCCCAAGCAAGACGCGCCCCGAGGAGAGTCTTGCCACATGTCAACACTGGGTCTGACAGAGGGCATCCAGGAGAGAGGCCCAAGCAATACGCGCCCCGAGGAGCGTCTTGCCACATGTCACCACTGGGTCTGACTGAGCACCTCCAGGAGAGAGGCCCAAGCAAGACGCGCCCCGAGGAGCGTCTTGCCACGTGTCAACACTGGGTCTGATTGAGGGCCTTCTGGAGAGAGGCCCAAGCAAGACGCGCCCCGAGGAGCGTCTTGCCACATGTCAACAATGGGTCTGACTGAGGGCCTCCAGGAGAGAAGCCCAAGCAAGACGCGCCCCGAGGAGCTTCTTGCCACATGTCAACAATGGGTATGACTGAGCGCCTCCAGGAGAGAGGCCAAAGCAAGACTTCCCCCGAGGAGCGTCTTGACACATGTCAACACTGGGTCTGACAGAGGGCCTCCATGAGAGAGGCCCAAGCAAGACGCGCCCCGAGGAGTGTCTTGCCAAATGTCAACACTGGGTCTGACAGAGCGCCTCTGGGAGAGAGGTCCAAGCAAGACGTGCCCCGAGGAGCGTCTTGCCACATGTCACTACTCGGTCCGACTGAGCGCCTCAGGGAGAGAGGTCCAAGCAAGACGCGCCCCGAGGAGCGTCTTGCCACATGTCAACACTGGGTCTGACTGAGTGCCTCCATGAGAGAAGCCCCAGCAAGACGCGCCCCGAGGAGAGTCTTGCCACATGTGACTACTCGGTCTGTTTGAGCGCCTCCAGGAGAGAAGGCCAAGCAAGACGTGCCCCGAGGAGCGTCTTGCCACATGTCAACAATGGGTCTGACTGAGGGCCTACAGGAGAGAAGCCCAAGCAAGACGCGCCCCGAGGAGCGTCTTGCCACATGTCAACACTGGGTCTGACTGAGAGCCTCCAGGAGAGAGGCCCAAATGAGACGCGCCCCGAGGAGCGTCTTGCCACATGTCAACAATGGGTCTGACTGAGGGCCTCCAGGAGAGAAGCCCAAGCAAGACCCGCCCCGAGGAGCGTCTTGCAACATGTCAGCACTCGGTCTGACTGAGCGCCTCCAGGAGAGAGGCCCAAGCAAGACGTGCCCCGAGGAGCGTCTTGCCACATGTCAACACTGGGTCTGACGGAGCGCCTCCAGGAGAGAGGCCCAAGCAAGACGCACCCCGAGGAGCGTCTTGCCACATGTGAACACTGGGTCTGACTGAGCGCCTCCAGGAGAGAGGCCCAAGCAAGACGCGCCCGGAGGAGCGTCTTGCCACATGTCAGCACTCGGTCTGACTGAGCGCCTCCAGGAGAGAGGCCCAAGCAAGACGCGCCCCGAGGAGCATCTTGACACATGTCTCCTCTGGGTCTGACTGAGCGCCTCCAGGAGAGAGGCCCAAGCAAGACGTGCCCCGAGGAGCGTCTTGCCACATGTCAACACTGGGTCTGACTGAGTGGCTCCATGAGAGAAGCCCCAGCAAGACGCGCCCCGAGGAGCATCTTGCCACATGTCAACACTGGATCTGACTGAGAACCTCCAGGAGAGAGGCCCAAGCAAGACGCGCCCCGAGGAGCGTCTTGCCACATGTCAACACTGGGTCTGACTGAGCGCCTCCAGGAGAGAGGCCCAAGCAAGACGCGCCCCGAGGAGCGTCTTGTCGCATGTCACTACTCGGTCTGACTGAGCGCCTCCAGGAGAGAGGCCCAAGCAAGACGTGCCCCGAGGAGCGTCTTGCCACATGTCAACAATGGGTCTGACTGAGGGCCTCCAGGAGAGAAGCCCAAGCAAGAAGTGCCCCGAGGAGCGTCTTGCCACATGTCAACACTGGGTCTGACTGAGCGCCTCCAGGAGAGAGGCCCAAGCAAGACACGCCCCGAGGAGCTTCTTGACACATGTCAACACTGGGTCTGACTGAGGGCCTCCATGAGAGAAGCCCAAGCAAGACGCGCCCCGAGGAGAGTCTTGCCACATGTCAACACTGGGTCTGACAGAGGGCATCCAGGAGAGAGGCCCAAGCAATACGCGCCCCGAGGAGCGTCTTGCCACATGTCACCACTGGGTCTGACTGAGCACCTCCAGGAGAGAGGCCCAAGCAAGACGCGCCCCGAGGAGCGTCTTGCCACGTGTCAACACTGGGTCTGATTGAGGGCCTTCTGGAGAGAGGCCCAAGCAAGACGCGCCCCGAGGAGCGTCTTGCCACATGTCAACAATGGGTCTGACTGAGGGCCTCCAGGAGAGAAGCCCAAGCAAGATGCGCCCCGAGGAGCTTCTTGCCACATGTCAGCACTCGGTCTGACTGAGCGCCTCCAGGAGAGAGGCCCAAGCAAGACGCGCCCCGAGGAGCGTCTTGACACATGTCACTACTCGGTCTAACTGAGCGCCTCCAGGAGAAAGGTCCAAGCAAGACGCGCCCCGAGGAGCGTCTTGCCACATGTCACTACTCGGTTTGACTGAGCGCCTCCAGGAGAGAGGCCCAAGCAAGACGTGCCCCGAGGAGCGTCTTGCCACATGTCAACAATGGGTCTGACTGAGGGCCTCCAGGAGAGAAGCCCAAGCAAGACGCGCCCCGAGGAGCGTCTTGCCACATGTCAACACTGGGTCTGACTGAGGGCCTCTAGGAGAGAGGTCCAAATAAGACGCGCCCCGAGGAGCGTCTTGCCACATGTCAACAATGGGTCTGACTGAGGGCCTCCAGGAGAGAAGCCCAAGCAAGACGCGCCACGAGGAGCGTCTTGCCACGTGTCAACACTGGGTCTGATTGAGGGCCTTCTGGAGAGAGACCCAAGCAAGACGCGCCCCGAGGAGCGTCTTGCCACATGTCAACAATGGGTCTGACTGAGCTCCTCCAGGAGAGAGGCCCAAGCAAGACGCGCCCCGAGGAGCGTCTTGCCACGTGTCACCACTGGGTCTGATAGAGCACCTCCAGGAGAGAGGCCCCAGCAAGACGCGCCCCGAGGAGCGTCTTGCCTTATGTCAGCACTCGGTCTGACTGAGCACCTCCAGGAGAGAGGCCCAAGCAAGACACGCCCCGAGGAGCGTCTTGCCACATGTCACTACTCGGTCTGACTGAGCGAATCCAGGAGAGAGGCCCAAGCAAGACGTGTCCCGAGGAGCGTCTTGCCACATGTCACCACTGGGTCTGACTGAGCGCCTCCAGGAGAGAGGCCCAAGCAAGACGCGCCCTGAGGAGCGTCAGGCCACATGTCACTACTCAGTCTGAAAGAGGGCCTCCAGGAGAGAGGCCCAAGCAAGACGCGCCCCGAGGAGCGTCTTGCCACATGTCACCTCTGGTTCTGACTGAGCGCCTCCAGGAAAGAGGCCCAAGCAAGACGCGCCCCGAGGAGCGTCTTGTCACATGTCAACACTGGGTCTTTCTGAGCGCCTCCAGGAGAGAAGCCCAAGCAAGACGCGCCCCGAGGAGCGTCTTGCCACATGTCAACAATGGGTCTGACTGAGGGCCTCCAGGAGAGAAGCCCAAGCAAGACGCGCCCCGAGGAGCTTCTTGCCACATGTCAGCACTCGGTCTGACTGAGCGCCTCCAGGAGAGAGGCCCAAGCAAGACGCGCCCCGAGGAGCGTCTTGCCACGTGTCAACACTGGGTCTGACTGAGCGCCTCCAGGAGAGAGGCCCAAGCAAGATGCGCCCCGAGGAGCGTCTTGCCACGTGTCACCACTGGGTCTGACTGAGCGCCTCCAGGAGAGAGGCCCAAGCAAGACACGCCCCGAGGAGCGTCTTGCCACGTGTCAACACTGGGTCTGATTGAGGGCCTTCTGGAGAGAGGCCCAAGCAAGACGCGTCCCGAGGAGCGTCTTGCCACATGTCAACAATGGTTCTTACTGAGGGCCTCCAGGAGAGAAGCCCAAGCAAGACGCGCCCCGAGGAGCTTCTTGCCACATGTCAACAATGGGTATGACTGAGCGCCTCCAGGAGAGAGGCCAAAGCAAGACTTCCCCCGAGGAGCGTCTTGACACATGTCAACACTGGGTCTGACAGAGGGCCTCCATGAGAGAGGCCCAAGCAAGACGCGCCCCGAGGAGTGTCTTGCCAAATGTCAACACTGGGTCTGACAGAGCGCCTCAGGGAGAGAGGTCCAAGCAAGACGCGCCCCGAGGAGCGTCTTGCCACATGTCAACACTGGGTCTGACTGAGTGCCTCCATGAGAGAAGCCCCAGCAAGACGCGCCCCGTTGAGCGTCTTGCCACATGTCACTACTCGGTCTGTTTGAGCGCCTCCAGGAGAGAAGCCCAAGCAAGACGTGCCCCGAGGAGCGTCTTGCCACATGTCAACAATGGGTCTACCTGAGGGCCTCCAGGAGAGTAGCCCAAGCAAGACGCGCCCCGAGGAGCGTCTTGCCACATGTCAACACTGGGTCTGACTGAGCGCCTCCAGGAGAGAGGCCCAAGCAAGACACGCCCCGAGGAGCGTCTTGACACATGTCAACACTGGGTCTGACTGAGGGCCTCCATGAGAGAAGCCCAACCAAGACGCGCCCTGAGGAATGTCTTGCCACATGCCAACACTGGGTCTGACAGAGGGCCTCCAGGAGAGAGGCCCAAGCAAGATGCGCCCCGAGGAGTGTCTTGCCACATGTCACCACTGGGTCTGACTGAGCGCCTCCAGGAGAGAGGCCCAGGCAAGACGCGCCCCAAGGAGCGTCTTGTCACATGTCAACACTGAGTCTTTCTGAGCGCCTCCAGGAGAGAAGCCCAAGCAAGACGCGCCCCGAGGAGCGTCTTTCCACATGTCAGCACTCGGTCTGACTGAGCGCCTGCAGGAGAGAGGCCCAAGCAAGACGCGCCCCGAGGAGCGTCTTGCAACATGTCAACAATGGGTCTGACTGAGGGCCTCCAGGAGAGAAGCCCAAGCAACACGCGGCCCGAGGAGCGTCTGGCCACATGACAGCACTCGGTCTGACTGAGCGCCTCCAGGAGAGAGGCCAAAGCAAGACTCGCCCCGAGGAGTGTCTTGCCACATGTCAACAATGGGTATGACTGAGGGCGTCCAGGAGAGAAGCCCAAGCAAGACGGGCCCCGAGGAGCGTCTTGACACATGTCAACACTGGGTCTGACAGAGGGCCTCCAGGAGAGAGGCCAAAGCAAGACGTGCCCCGAGGAGCGTCTTGACACATGTCAACACTGGGTCTGACAGAGGGCCTCCATGAGAGAGGCCCAAGCAAGACGCGCCCCGTGGAGTGTCTTGCCACATGTCAACACTGGGTCTGACTGAGCGCCTCCAGGAGAGAGGCCCAAGCAACACGCGCCCCGAGGAATGTCTTGCCACGTGTCAACACTGGGTCTGACTGAGTGCCTCCAGGAGAGAGGCCCAAGCAAGATGCGCCCCGAGGAGCGTCTTGCCACGTGTCACCACTGGCTCTGACTGAGCGCCTCCAGGAGAGAGGCCCAAGCAAGACGCGCCCCGAGGAGCGTCTTGCCACGTGTCACCACTGGGTCTGATTGAGCGCCTCCAGGAGAGAGGCCCCAGCAAGACACGCCCTGAGGAGCGTCTTGCCTTATGTCAGCACTCGGTCTGACTGAGCGCCTCCAGGAGAGAGGCCCAAGCAAGACGCGCCCCGAGGAGCGTCTTGCGACATGTCACTACTCGGTCTAACTGAGCGCCTCCAGGAGAGAGGTCCAAGCAAGACGCGCCCCGAGGAGCGTCTTGCCACATGTCACTACTCGGTCTGACTGAGCGCCTCCAGGAGAGAGGCCCAAGCAAGACGTGCCCCGAGGAGCGTCTTGCCACATGTCAACACTGGGTCTGACTGAGCGCCTCCAGGAGAGAGGCCCAAGCAAGACGCGCCCCGAGGAGCGTCAGGCCACATGTCACTACTCAGTCTGACTGAGCGCCTCCAGGAGAGAGGCCCAAGCAAGATGCGCCCCGAGGAGCGTCTTGCCACATGTCAACACTGGGTCTGATTGAGGGCCTTCTGGAGAAAGGCACAAGCAAGACGCGCCCCGAGGAGCGGCTTGCCACATGTCAACAATGGGTCTTACTGAGGGTCTGCAGGAGAGAGGCCAAAGCAAGATGCGCCCGGAGGAAAGTCTTGCCACATGTCAACACTGGGTCTGACAGAGGACCTCCAGGAGAGAGGCCGAAGCAAGACGCGCCGCGAGGAGCGTTTTGCCACATGTCACCTCTGGTTCTGACTGAGCGCCTCCAGGAGAGAGGTCCAAGCAAGACGCGCCCCGAGGAGAGTCTTGCCACATGTCACTACTCGGTCTGACTGAGCGCCTCAGGGAGAGAGGTCCAAGCAAGACGCGCCCCGAGGAGCGTCTTGCCACATGTCAACACTGGGTCTGACTGAGTGCCTCCATGAGAGAAGCCCCAGCAAGACGCGCCCCGAGGAGCGTCTTGCCACATGTCACTACTCGGTCTGTTTGAGCGCCTCCAGGAGAGAAGCCCAAGCAAGACGTGCCCCGAGGAGCGTCTTGCCACATGTCAACAATGGGTCTGACTGAGGGCCTCCAGGAGAGTAGCCCAAGCAAGACGCGCCCCGAGGAGCGTCTTGCCACATGTCAACACTGGGTCTGACTGAGCGCCACCAGGAGAGAGGCCCAAGCAAGACACGCCCCGAGGAGCGTCTTGACACATGTCAACACTGGGTCTGACTGAGGGCCTCCATGAGAGAAGCCCAACCAAGACGCGCCCTGAGGAATGTCTTGCCACATGCCAACACTGGGTCTGACAGAGGGCCTCCAGGAGAGAGGCCCAAGCAAGATGCGCCCCGAGAAGTGTCTTGCCACATGTCACCACTGGGTCTGACTGAGCGCCTCCAGGAGAGAGGCCCAAGCAAGACGCGCCCCGAGGAGCGTCGTGTCACATGTCAACACTGGGTCTTTCTGAGCGCCTCCAGGAGAGAAGCCCAAGCAAGACGCGCCCCGAGGAGCGTCTTTCCACATGTCAGCACTCGGTCTGACTGAGCGCCTGCAGGAGAGAGGCCCAAGCAAGACGCGCCCCGAGGAGCGTCTTGCAACATGTCAACAATTGGTCTGACTGAGGGCCTCCAGGAGAGAAGCCCAAGCAACACGCGGCCCGAGGAGCGTCTTGCCACATGTCAGCACTCGGTCTGACTGAGCGCCTCCAGGAGAGAGGCCAAAGCAAGACGCGCCCCGAGGAGTGTCTTGCCACATGTCAACAATGGGTATGACTGAGGGCGTCCAGGAGAGAAGCCCAAGCAAGACGCGCCCCGAGGAGCGTCTTGACACATGTCAACACTGGGTCTGACAGAGGGCCTCCAGGAGAGAGGCCAAAGCAAGACGTGCCCCGAGGAGCGTCTTGACACATGTCAACACTGGGTCTGACAGAGGGCCTCCATGAGAGAGGCCCAAGCAAGACGCGCCGCGAGGAGTGTCTTGCCACATGTCAACACTGGGTCTGACTGAGCGCCTCCAGGAGAGAGGCCCAAGCAAGACGCGCCCCGAGGAATGTCTTGCCACTTGTCAACACTGGGTCTGACTGAGTGCCTCCAGGAGAGAGGCCCAAGCAAGATGCGCCCCGAGGAGCGTCTTGCCACGTGTCACCACTGGCTCTGACTGAGCGCCTCCAGGAGAGAGGCCCAAGCAAGACGCGCCCCGAGGAGCGTCTTGCCACGTGTCACCACTGGGTCTGATTGAGCGCCTCCAGGAGAGAGGCCCCAGCAAGACACGCCCCGAGGAGCGTCTTGCCTTATGTCAGCACTCGGTCTGACTGAGCGCCTCCAGGAGAGAGGCCCAAGCAAGACGCGCCCCGAGGAGCGTCTTGCGACATGTCACTACTCGGTCTAACTGAGCGCCTCCAGGAGAGAGGTCCAAGCAAGACGCGCCCCGAGGAGCGTCTTGCCACATGTCACTACTCGGTCTGACTGAGCGCCTCCAGGAGAGAGGCCCAAGCAAGACGTGCCCCGAGGAGCGTCTTGCCACATGTCAACACTGGGTCTGACTGAGCGCCTCCAGGAGAGAGGCCCAAGCAAGACGTGCCCCGAGGAGCGTCAGGCCACATGTCACTACTCAGTCTGACTGAGCGCCTCCAGGAGAGAGGCCCAAGCAAGATGCGCCCCGAGGAGCGTCTTGCCACATGTCAACACTGGGTCTGATTGAGGGCCTTCTGGAGAAAGGCACAAGCAAGACGCGCCCCGAGGAGTGTCTTGCCACATGTCAACAATGGGTCTTACTGAGGGTCTGCAGGAGAGAGGCCAAAGCAAGATGCGCCCGGAGGAAAGTCTTGCCACATGTCAACACTGGGTCTGACAGAGGACCTCCAGGAGAGAGGCCGAAGCAAGACGCGCCCCGAGGAGCGTCTTGCCACATGTCACCTCTGGTTCTGACTGAGCACCTCCAGGAGAGAGGCCCAAGCAAGACGCGCCCCGAGGAGCGTCTTGCCACATGTCAACAATGGGTCTGACTGAGGGCCTCCAGGAAAGAAGCCCAAGCAACACGCGGCCCGAGGTGCGTCTTGCCACATGTCAGCACTCGGTCTGACTGATCCCCTCCAGGAGAGAGGCCCAAGCAAGACGCGCCCCGAGGAGCGTCTTGCCACATGTCAACAATGGGTTTGACTGAGGGCCTCCAGGAGAGAAGGCCAAGCAAGACGCGCCCCGTGGAGCGTCTTGACACATGTCAACACTGGGTCTGACAGAGGGCCTCCAGGAGAGAGGCCCAAGCAAGACGCGCCCCGAGGAGTGTCTTGCCACATGTCACCACTGGGTCTGACTGAGCGCCTCCAGGAGAGAGGCCCAAGCAAGACGCGCCCCGAGGAGCGTCAGACCACATGTCACTACTCAGTCTGTCTGAGCGCCTCCAGGAGAGAGGCCCAAGCAAGACGCGCCCCGAGGAGCGTCTTGCCACGTGTCAACACTGGGTATGATTGAGGGCCTTCTGGAGAGAGGCCCAAGCAAGACGCGCCCCGAGGAGCGTCTTGCCACATGTCAACAATGGGTCTGACTGAGGGCCTCCAGGAGAGAAGCCCAAGCAAGACGCGCCCCGAGGAGCTTCTTGCCACATGTCAGCACTCGGTCTGACTGAGCGCCTCCAGGAGAGAGGCCAAAGCAAGACGCGCCCCGAGGAGCGTCTTGCCACATGTCAACACTGGGTCTGACTTAGCGCCTCCAGGAGAGCGGCCCAAGCAAGATGCGCCCCGAGGAGCGTCTTGCCACGTGTCACCACTGGGTCTGACTGAGCTCCTCCAGGAGAGAGGCCCCAGCAAGACGCGCCCCGAGGAGCGTCTTGCCACGTGTCACCACTGGGTCTGATAGAGCACCTCCAGGAGAGAGGCCCCAGCAAGACGCGCCCCGAGGAGCGTCTTGCCTTATGTCAGCACTCGGTCTGACTGAGCTCCTCCAGGAGAGAGGCCCAAGCATGACACGCACTGAGGAGCGTCTTGCCACATGTCACTACTCGGTCTGACTGAGAGCCTCCAGGAGAGAGGCCCAAGCAAGACGTGCCCCGAGGAGCGTCTTGCCACATGTCAACAATGGGTCTGACTGAGGGCCTACAGGAGAGAAGCCCAAGCAAGACGCGCCCCGAGGAGCGTCTTGCCACATGTCAACACTGGGTCTGACTGAGAGCCTCCAGGAGAGAGGTCCAAATGAGACGCGCCCCGAGGAGCGTCTTGCCACATGTCAACAATGGGTCTGACTGAGGGCCTCCAGGAGAGAAGCCCAAGCAAGACGCGCCCCGAGGAGCGTCTTGCCACATGTCAGCACTCGGTCTGACTGAGCGCCTCCAGGAGAGAGGCCCAAGCAAGACGTGCCCCGAGGAGCGTCTTGCCACATGTCAACACTGGGTCTGACGGAGCGCCTCCAGGAGAGAGGCCCAAGCAAGACGCACCCCTAGGAGCGTCTTGCCACATGTGAACACTGGGTCTGACTGAGCGCCTCCAGGAGAGAGGCCCAAGCAAGACGCGCCCGGAGGAGCGTCTTGCCAAATGTCAGCACTCGGTCTGACTGAGCGCCTCCAGGAGAGAGGCCCAAGCAAGACGCGCCCCGAGGAGCATCTTGACACATGTCTCCTCTGGGTCTGACTGAGCGCCTCCAGGAGAGAGGCCCAAGCAAGACGTGCCCCGAGGAGCGTCTTGCCACATGTCAACACTGGGTCAGACTGAGTGCCTCCATGAGAGAAGCCCCAGCAAGACGCGCCCCGAGGAGCATCTTGCCACATGTCAACACTGGATCTGACTGAGAACCTCCAGGAGAGAGGCCCAAGCAAGACGCGCCCCGAGGAGCGTCTTGCCACATGTCAACACTGGGTCTGACTGAGCGCCTCCAGGAGAGAGGCCCAAGCAAGACGTGCCCCGAGGAGCGTCTTGCCACATGTCAACAATGGGTCTGACTGAGGGCCTCCAGGAGAGAAGCCCAAGCAAGAAGTGCCCCGAGGAGCGTCTTGCCACATGTCAACACTGGGTCTGACTGAGCGCCTCCAGGAGAGAGGCCCAAGCAAGACACGCCCCGAGGAGCTTCTTGACACATGTCAACACTGGGTCTGACTGAGGGCCTCCATGAGAGAAGCCCAAGCAAGACGCGCCCCGAGGAGAGTCTTGCCACATGTCAACACTGGGTCTGACAGAGGGCATCCAGGAGAGAAGCCCAAGCAAGACGCGCCCCGAGGAGCTTCTTGCCACATGTCAGCACTCGGTCTGACTGAGCGCCTCCAGGAGAGAGGCCCAAGCAAGACGCGCCCCGAGGAGCGTCTTGACACATGTCACTACTCGGTCTAACTGAGCGCCTCCAGGAGAAAGGTCCAAGCAAGACGCGCCCCGAGGAGCGTCTTGCCACATGTCACTACTCGGTTTGACTGAGCGCCTCCAGGAGAGAGGCCCAAGCAAGACGTGCCCCGAGGAGCGTCTTGCCACATGTCAACAATGGGTCTGACTGAGGGCCTCCAGGAGAGAAGCCCAAGCAAGACGCGCCCCGAGGAGCGTCTTGCCACATGTCAACACTGGGTCTGACTGAGGGCCTCTAGGAGATAGGTCCAAATAAGACGCGCCCCGAGGAGCGTCTTGCCACATGTCAACAATGGGTCTGACTGAGGGCCTCCAGGAGAGAAGCCCAAGCAAGACGCGCCCCGAGGAGCATCTTGACACATGTCTCCTCTGGGTCTGACTGAGCGCCTCCAGGAGAGAGGCCCAAGCAAGACGTGCCCCGAGGAGCGTCTTGCCACATGTCAACACTGGGTCAGACTGAGTGCCTCCATGAGAGAAGCCCCAGCAAGACGCGCCCCGAGGAGCATCTTGCCACATGTCAACACTGGATCTGACTGAGAACCTCCAGGAGAGAGGCCCAAGCAAGACGCGCCCCGAGGAGCGTCTTGCCACATGTCAACACTGGGTCTGACTGAGCGCCTCCAGGAGAGAGGCCCAAGCAAGACGCGCCCCGAGGAGCGTCTTGTCACATGTCACTACTCGGTCTGACTGAGCGCCTCCAGGAGAGAGGCCCAAGCAAGACGTGCCCCGAGGAGCGTCTTGCCACATGTCAACAATGGGTCTGACTGAGGGCCTCCAGGAGAGAAGCCCAAGCAAGAAGTGCCCCGAGGAGCGTCTTGCCACATGTCAACACTGGGTCTGACTGAGCGCCTCCAGGAGAGAGGCCCAAGCAAGACACGCCCCGAGGAGCTTCTTGACACATGTCAACACTGGGTCTGACTGAGGGCCTCCATGAGAGAAGCCCAAGCAAGACGCGCCCCGAGGAGAGTCTTGCCACATGTCAACACTGGGTCTGACAGAGGGCATCCAGGAGAGAAGCCCAAGCAAGACGCGCCCCGAGGAGCTTCTTGCCACATGTCAGCACTCGGTCTGACTGAGCGCCTCCAGGAGAGAGGCCCAAGCAAGACGCGCCCCGAGGAGCGTCTTGACACATGTCACTACTCGGTCTAACTGAGCGCCTCCAGGAGAAAGGTCCAAGCAAGACGCGCCCCGAGGAGCGTCTTGCCACATGTCACTACTCGGTTTGACTGAGCGCCTCCAGGAGAGAGGCCCAAGCAAGACGTGCCCCGAGGAGCGTCTTGCCACATGTCAACAATGGGTCTGACTGAGGGCCTCCAGGAGAGAAGCCCAAGCAAGACGCGCCCCGAGGAGCGTCTTGCCACATGTCAACACTGGGTCTGACTGAGGGCCTCTAGGAGATAGGTCCAAATAAGACGCGCCCCGAGGAGCGTCTTGCCACATGTCAACAATGGGTCTGACTGAGGGCCTCCAGGAGAGAAGCCCAAACAAGACGCGCCCCGAGGAGCGTCTTGCCACGTGTCAACACTGGGTCTGATTGAGGGCCTTCTGGAGAGAGACCCAAGCAAGACGCGCCCCGAGGAGCGTCTTGCCACATGTCAACAATGGGTCAGACTGAGGGCCTCCAGGAGAGAAGCCCAAGCAAGACGCGCCCCGAGGAGCTTCTTGCCACATGTCAGCACTCGGTCTGACTGAGCGCCTCCAGGAGAGAGGCCAAAGCAAGACGCGCCCCGAGGAGCGTCTTGCCACGTGTCAACACTGGGTCTGACTTAGCGCCTCCAGGAGAGAGGCCCAAGCAAGATGCGCCCCGAGGAGCGTCTTGCCATGTGTCACCACTGGGTCTGACTGAGCTCCTCCAGGAGAGAGGCCCAAGCAAGACGCGCCCCGAGGAGCGTCTTGCCACGTGTCACCACTGGGTCTGATAGAGCACCTCCAGGAGAGAGGCCCCAGCAAGACGCACCCCGAGGAGCGTCTTGCCTTATGTCAGCACTCGGTCTGACTGAGCGCTTCCAGGAGAGAGGCCCAAGCAAGACACGCCCCGAGGAGCGTCTTGCCACGTGTCAACACTGGGTCTGACTTAGCGCCTCCAGGAGAGAGGCCCAAGCAAGATGCGCCCCGAGGAGCGTCTTGCCATGTGTCACCACTGGGTCTGACTGAGTTCCTCCATGAGAGAAGCCCCAGCAAAACGCGCCCCGAGGAGCGTCTTGCCACATGTCACTACTCGGTCTGTTTGAGCGCCTCCAGGAGAGAGGCCCAAGCAAGACGTGCCCCGAGGAGAGTCTTGCCACATGTCAACACTCGGTCTGACAGAGGGCATCCAGGAGAGAGGTCCAAGCAATACACGCCCCGAGGAGCGTCTTGCCACATGTCACCACTGGGTCTGACTGAGCGCCTCCAGGAGAGAGACCCAACCAAGACGCGCCCCGAGGAGCGTCTTGCCACATGTCACTACTCGGTTTGACTGAGCGCCTCCAGGAGAGAGGCCCAAGCAAGACGTGCCCCGAGGAGCGTCTTGCCACATGTCAACAATGGGTCTGACTGAGGGCCTCCAGGAGAGAAGCCCAAGCAAGACGCGCCCCGAGGAGCGTCTTGCCACATGTCAACACTGGGTCTGACTGAGGGCCTCTAGGAGATAGGTCCAAATAAGACGCGCCCCGAGGAGCGTCTTGCCACATGTCAACAATGGGTCTGACTGAGGGCCTCCAGGAGAGAAGCCCAAACAAGACGCGCCCCGAGGAGCGTCTTGCCACGTGTCAACACTGGGTCTGATTGAGGGCCTTCTGGAGAGAGACCCAAGCAAGACGCGCCCCGAGGAGCGTCTTGCCACATGTCAACAATGGGTCAGACTGAGGGCCTCCAGGAGAGAAGCCCAAGCAAGACGCGCCCCGAGGAGCTTCTTGCCACATGTCAGCACTCGGTCTGACTGAGCGCCTCCAGGAGAGAGGCCAAAGCAAGACGCGCCCCGAGGAGCGTCTTGCCACGTGTCAACACTGGGTCTGACTTAGCGCCTCCAGGAGAGAGGCCCAAGCAAGATGCGCCCCGAGGAGCGTCTTGCCATGTGTCACCACTGGGTCTGACTGAGCTCCTCCAGGAGAGAGGCCCAAGCAAGACGCGCCCCGAGGAGCGTCTTGCCACGTGTCACCACTGGGTCTGATAGAGCACCTCCAGGAGAGAGGCCCCAGCAAGACGCACCCCGAGGAGCGTCTTGCCTTATGTCAGCACTCGGTCTGACTGAGCGCTTCCAGGAGAGAGGCCCAAGCAAGACACGCCCCGAGGAGCGTCTTGCCACGTGTCAACACTGGGTCTGACTTAGCGCCTCCAGGAGAGAGGCCCAAGCAAGATGCGCCCCGAGGAGCGTCTTGCCATGTGTCACCACTGGGTCTGACTGAGTTCCTCCATGAGAGAAGCCCCAGCAAAACGCGCCCCGAGGAGCGTCTTGCCACATGTCACTACTCGGTCTGTTTGAGCGCCTCCAGGAGAGAGGCCCAAGCAAGACGTGCCCCGAGGAGAGTCTTGCCACATGTCAACACTCGGTCTGACAGAGGGCATCCAGGAGAGAGGTCCAAGCAATACACGCCCCGAGGAGCGTCTTGCCACATGTCACCACTGGGTCTGACTGAGCGCCTCCAGGAGAGAGACCAAACCAAGACGCGCCCTGAGGAGCGTCTTGCCACATGCCAACACTGGGTCTGACAGAGGGCCTCCAGGAGAGAGGCCCAAGCAAGACGCGCCCCGAGGAGCGTCTTGCCACATGTCAACAATGGGTCTGACTGAGGGCCTCCAGGAGAGAAGCCCAAGCAAGACGCGCCCCGAGGAGCGTCTTGTCACATGTCAACACTGGGTCTTTCTGAGCGCCTCCAGGAGAGAAGCCCCAGCAAGACGCGCCCCGAGGAGCGTCTTGCTGGGGCCTCTCTCCTGGAGGCCCTCTGTCAGACCCAGTGTTGACATGTGTCAAGACGCTCCTCGGGGCGCGTCTTGCTTGGGCTTCTCTCCTGGAGGCCCTCAGTCAGACCCATTGTTGACATGTGGCAAGACGCTCCTCGGGGCGCGTCTTGCTTGGGCCTCTCTCCTGGAGGCGCTCAGTCAGACCGAGTGCTGACATGTGGCAAGACGCTCCTCGGGTCGCGTGTTGCTTGGGCTTCTCTCCTGGAGGCCCTCAGTCAGACCCATTGTTGACATGTGGCAAGACGCTCCTCGGGGCGCGTCTTGCTTGGGCCTCTCTCCTGGAGGTGCTCAGTCAGACCGAGTGCTGACATGTGGCAAGACGCTCCTCGGGGCGCGTCTTGCTTGGGCTTCTCTCCTGGAGGCGCTCAGAAAGACCCAGTGTTGACATGTGAAAAGACGCTCCTCGGGGCGCGTCTTGCTTGGGCCTCTCTCCTGGAGGCGCTCAGTCAGACCGAGTGCTGACATAAGGCAAGACGCTCCTCGGGGCGCGTCCTGCTTGGGCCTCTCTCCTGGAGGCGCTCAGTCAGACTGAGTAGTGACATGTGGCCTGACGCTCCTCGGGGTGCGTCTTGCTTGGGCCTCTCTCCTGGAGGCGCTCAGTCAGACCCAGTGGTGACATGTGGCAAGACACTCCTCGGGGCGAGTCTTGCTTGGGCCTCTCTCCTGGAGGCCCTCTGTCAGACCCAGTGTTGACATGTGTCAAGACGCTCCTCGGGGCGCGTCTTGCTTGGGCTTCTCTCCTGGAGGCCCTCAGTCAGACCCATTGTTGACATGTGGCAAGACGCTCCTAGGGGCGCGTCTTGCTTGGGCTTCTCTCCTGGAGGCGCTCAGACAGACCCAGTGTTGACATGTGACAAGACACTCCTCGGGGCGCGTCTTGCTTGGGCCTCTCTCCTGGAGGCCCTCTGTCAGACCCAGTGTTGACATGTGGCAAGACGCTCCTCCCGGCGCATCTTGCTTGGGGCTCTCTCCTGGAGGCCCTCAGTCAGACCCATTGTTGACATGTGGCAAGACGCTCCTCGGGGCGCGTCTTGCTTGTGCCTCTCTCCTGGAGGCGCTCAGTCAGACCGAGTGCTGACATAAGGCAAGACGCTCCTCGGGGCGCGTCTTGCTGGGGCCTCTCTCCTGGAGGCGCGCAGTTAGACCCAGTGCTGACATGTGGCAAGACGCTCCTCGGGGCGCGTCTTGCTTGGGCCTCTCTCCTGGAGGCGCTCATTCAGACCCAGTGGTGACATGTGTCAAGACGCTCCTCGGGGCGCGTATTGCTTGGGCCTCTCTCCTGAATGCCCTCTGTCAGACCGAGTGTTGACATGTGGCAAGACTCTCCTCGGGGCGCGTCTTGCTTGGGCTTCTCTCATGGAGGCCCTCAGTCCGACCCAGTGTTGACATGTGTCAAGACACTCCTCGGGGCGTGTCTTGCTTGGGCCTCTCTCCTGGAGGCGCTCAGTCAGACCCAGAGTTGACATGTGGCAAGACGCTCCTCTGGGCGCGTCTTGCTTGGGCTTCTCTCCTGGAGGCCCTCAGTCAGACCCATTGTTGACATGTGGCAAGACGCTCCTCGGGGCACGTCTTGCTTGGGCCTCTCTCCTGGAGGCGCTCAGTCAGACCGAGTAGTGACATGTGGCAAGACGCTCCTCGGGGCGCGTTTTGCTTGGACCTCTCTCCTGGAGGCGCTCAGTTAGACCGAGTAGTGACATGTGGCAAGACGCTCCTCGGGGCGCGTCTTGCTTGGGCCTCTCTCCTGGAGGCGCTCAGTCAGACCGAGTGCTGACATAAGGCAAGACGCTCCTCGGGGCGCGTCTTTCTGGGGCCTCTCTCCTGGAGGTGCTCAATCAGACCCAGTGGTGACACGTGGCAAGACGCTCCTCTGGGCGCGTCTTGCTTGGGCCTCTCTCCTGGAGGAGCTCAGTCAGACCCAGTGGTGACACGTGGCAAGACGCTCCTCGGGGCGCATCTTGCTTGGGCCTCTCTCCTGGAGGCGCTAAGTCAGACCCAGTGTTGACACGTGGCAAGACGCTCCTCGGGGCGCGTCTTGCTTGGGCCTCTCTCCTGGAGGCGCTCAGTCAGACACAGTGTTGACATGTGGCAAGACACTCCTCGGGGCGCGTCTTGCTTGGGCTTCTCTCATGGAGGCCCTCAGTAAGACCCATTGTTGACATGTGGAAAGAAGCTCCTCGGGGCGCGTCTTGCTTTGGCTTCTCTCCTGGAGGCCCTCAGTCAGACCCATTGTTCACATGTGGCAAGACACTCCTCGGGGCGCGTATTGCTTGGGCCTCTCTCCTGGATGCCCTCTGTCAGACCCAGTGTTGACATGTGGCAAGACTCTCCTCGGGGCGCCTCTTGCTTGGCCTTCTCTCCTGGAGGCCCTCAGTCAGACCCAGTGTTGACATGTGTCAAGACGCTCCTCGGGGCGTGTCTTGCTTGGGCCTCTCTCCTGGAGGCGCTCAGTCAGACCCAGTTTTGACATGTGGCAAGACGCTCCTCGGGGCGCTTCTTGCTTGGGCTTCTCTCCAGGAGGCCCTCAGTCAGACCCATTGTTGACATGTGGCAAGACGCTCCTCGGGGCATGTCTTGCTTGGGCCTCTCTCCTGGAGGCGCTCAGTCAGACCGAGTAGTGACATGTGGCAAGACGCTCCTCGGGGCGCGTCTTGCTGGGGCTTCTCTCATGGAGGCACTCAGTCAGACCCAGTGTTGACATGTGGCAAGACGCTCCTCGGGGCGCGTGTTGCTTGGACCTCTCTCCTGGAGGCGCTCAGTCAGACCGAGTAGTGACATGTGGCAAGACGCTCCTCGGGGCGCGTCTTGCTTGGGCTTCTCTCCTGGAGGCCCTCAGTCAGACCCATTGTTGACATGTGGCAAGACGCTCCTCGGGGCGCTTCTTGCTTGGGCCTCTCTCCTGGAGGCGCTCAGTCAGACCGAGTGCTGACATGTGGCAAGACGCTCCTCGGGGCGCGTCTTGCTGGGGCCTCTCTCCTGGAGGCGCTCAGTCAGACCCAGTGTTGACATGTGTCAAGACGCTCCTCGGGCGTTTCTTGCTTGCGCCTCTCTCCTGGAGGCGCTCAGTCAGACCCAGAGGTGACATGTGGCAAGACGCTCCTCGGGCCTCTCTCCTGGAGGCGCTCAGTCAGACCCAGTGTTGACATGTGGCAAGACGCTCCTCGGGGCGCGTCTTGCTTGGGCCTCTCTCCTGGATGTGCTCAGTCAGACCCAGTGTTGACATGTGGCAAGACGCTCCTCGGGGCGCGTCTTGCTGGGGCTTCTCTCATGGAGGGACTCAGTCAGACCCAGTGTTGACATGTGGCAAGATGCTCCTCGGGGCACGTCTTGCTTGGGCCTCTCTCCTGGAGGCGCACAGTCAGACCCAGAGGAGACATGTGTCAAGATGCTCCTCGGGGCGCGTCTTGCTTGGGCCTCTCTCCTGGAGGCGCTCAGTCAGACCGAGTGCTGACATGTGGCAAGACGCTCCTCCGGGCGCGTCTTGCTTGGGCCTCTCTTCTGGAGGCGCTCAGTCAGACCCAGTGTTCACATGTGGCAAGACGCTCCTCGGGGCGCTTCTTGCTTGGGCCTCTCTCCTGGAGGCGCTAAGTCAGACCGAGTGCTGACATTTGGCAAGACACTCCTCGGGGCGCATCTTGCTTGGGCTTCACTCCTGGAGGCCCTCAGTCAGACCCAGTGTTGACATGTGGCAAGACGCTCCTCGGGGCGCGTCTTATTTGGGCCTCTCTCCTGGAGGCCCTCAGTCAGACCCAGTGTTGACATGTGGCAAGACGCTCCTCGGGGCGCGTCTTATTTGGGCCTCTCTCCTGGAGGCCCTCAGTCAGACTGAGTAGTGACATGTGGCAAGACGCTCCTTGGGGCGCGTCTTGCTTGGGCCTCTCTCCTGGAGGCGCTCAGTCAGACCCAGTGTTGACATGTGGCAAGACACTCCTCGGGGCGCGTCTTGCTTGGGCCTCTCTCATGGAGGCCCTCTGTCAGACCCATTGTTGACATGTGTCAAGACGCTCCTCGGGGCGCATCTTGCTTTGGCCTCTCTCCTGGAGGCGCTCAGTCAGACCGAGTGCTGACATGTGGCAAGAAGCTCCTCGGGGCGCGTCTTCCTTGGGCTTCTCTCCTGTAGGCCCTCAGTCAGACCCATTTTTGACATGTGGCAAGACGCTCCTCGGGGCGCGTATTGCTTGGGCCTCTCTCCTGGATGCCCTCTGTCAGACCCAGTGTTGACATGTGGCGGGACTCTCCTCGGGGCGCGTCTTGCTTGGGCTTCTCACATGGAGGCCCTCAGTCAGACCCAGTGTTAACATGTGTCAAGACGCTCCTCGGGGCGTGTCTTTCTTGGGCCTCTCTCCTGGAGGCGCTCAGTCAGACCCAGTGTTGACATTTGGCAAGACGCTCCTCGGGGCGCTTCTTGATTGGGCTTCTCTCCTGGAGGCCCTCAATCAGACCCATTGTTGACATGTGGCAAGACGCTCCTCGGGGCACGTCTGGCTTGGGCCTCTCTCCTGGAGGCGCTCAGTCAGACCGAGTAGTGACATGTGACAAGACGCTCCTCGGGGCGCGTCTTGCTGGGGCTTCTCTCATGGAGGCACTCAGTCAGACCCAGTGTTGACATGTGGCAAGACGCTCCTCGGGGCGCGTGTTGCTTGGACCTCTCTCCAGGAGGCGCTCAGTCAGACCCAGTGTTGACATGTGTCAAGACGCTCCTCGGGCGTTTCTTGCTTGGGCCTCGCTCCTGGAGGCGCTCAGTCAGACCCAGTGTTGACATGTGACAAGACGCTCCTCGGGGCGCGTCTTGCTTGGGCCTCTCTCCTGGAGGCGCTCAGTCAGACCCAGAGGTCAAATGTGGCAAGACGCTACTCGGGCCTCTCTCCTGGAGGCGCTCAGTCAGACCCAGTGTTGACATGTGGCAAGACGCTCCTCGGGGCGCGTCTTGCTTGGGCCTCTCTCCTGGAGGTGCTCAGTCAGACCCAGTGTTGACATGTGGCAAGACGCTCCTCGGGGCGCATCTTGCTGGGGCTTGTCTCATGGAGGCACTCAGTCAGACCCAGTGTTGACATTTGGCAAGACGCTCCTCGGGGCACGTCTTGCTTGGGCCTCTCTCCTGGAGGCGCTCAGTCAGACCCAGAGGAGAAATGTGTCAAGACGCTCCTCGGGGCGCGTCTTGCTTGGGCCTCTTCCCTGGAGGCGCTCAGTCACACCGAGTGCTGACATGTGGCAAGACGCACCTCCGGGCGCGTCTTGCTTGGGCCTCTCTCCTGGAGGCGCTCAGTCAGACCCAGTGTTCACATGTGGCAAGACGCTCCTCGGGGCGCGTCTTGCTTGGGCTTCTCTCCTGGAGGCCCTCAGTCAGACCCATTGTTGACATGTGGCAAGACGCTCCTCGGGGCACGTCTTATTTGGGCCTCTCTCCTGGAGGCCCTCTGTCAGACCCAGTGTTGACATGTGTCAAGACGCTCCTCGGGGCGCGTCTTGGTTGGGCCTCTCTCCTGGAGGCGCTCAGTCAGACCGAGTGCTGACATGTGGCAAGAAGCTCCTCGGGGCGCGTCTTGCTTGGGCTTCTCTCCTGGAGGCCCTCAGTCAGACCCATTGTTGACATGTGGCAAGACGCTCCTCGGGGCGCGTCTTGCTTGGGCCTCTCTCCAGAAGGCCCTCAATCAGACCCAGTGTTGACACGTGGCAAGATGCTCCTCGGGGCGCTTCTTGCTTGGGCCTCTCTCCTGGAGGCGCTCAGTCAGACCGAGTGCTGACATGTGGCAAGACGCTCCTCGGGGCGCGTATTGCTTGGGCCTCTCTCCTGGATGCCCTCTGTCAGACCCAGTGTTGACATGTGGCAAGACTCTCCTCAGGGCGCGTCTTGCTTGGGCTTCTCTCATGGAGGCCCTCAGTCCGACCCAGTGTTGACATGTGTCAAGACACTCCTCGGGGCGTGTCTTGCTTGGGCCTCTCTCCTGGAGGCGCTCAGTCAGACCCAGTGTTGACATGTGGCAAGACGCTCCTCTGGGCGCGTCTTGCTTGGGCTTCTCTCCTGGAGGCCCTCAGTCAGACCCATTGTTGACATGTGGCAAGACGCTCCTCGGGGCACGTCTTGCTTGGGCCTCTCTCCTGGAGGCGCTCAGTCAGACCGAGTAGTGACATGTGGCAAGACGCTCCTCGGGGCGCGTTTTGCTTGGACCTCTCTCCTGGAGGCGCTCAGTTAGACCGAGTAGTGACATGTGGCAAGACGCTCCTCGGGGCGCGTCTTGCTTGGGCCTCTCTCCTGGAGGCGCTCAGTCAGACCGAGTGCTGACATAAGGCAAGACGCTCCTCGGGGCGCGTCTTTCTGGGGCCTCTCTCCTGGAGGTGCTCAATCAGACCCAGTGGTGACACGTGGCAAGACGCTCCTCTGGGCGCGTCTTGCTTGGGCCTCTCTCCTGGAGGAGCTCAGTCAGACCCAGTGGTGACACGTGGCAAGACGCTCCTCGGGGCGCATCTTGCTTGGGCCTCTCTCCTGGAGGCGCTAAGTCAGACCCAGTGTTGACACGTGGCAAGACGCTCCTCGGGACGCGTCTTGCTTGGGCCTCTCTCCTGGAGGCGCTCAGTCAGACACAGTGTTGACATGTGGCAAGACACTCCTCGGGGCGCGTCTTGCTTGGGCTTCTCTCATGGAGGCCCTCAGTAAGACCCATTGTTGACATGTGGAAAGAAGCTCCTCGGGGCGCGTCTTGCTTTGGCTTCTCTCCTGGAGGCCCTCAGTCAGACCCATTGTTCACATGTGGCAAGACACTCCTCGGGGCGCGTATTGCTTGGGCCTCTCTCCTGGATGCCCTCTGTCAGACCCAGTGTTGACATGTGGCAAGACTCTCCTCGGGGCGCCTCTTGCTTGGCCTTCTCTCATGGAGGCCCTCAGTCAGACCCAGTGTTGACATGTGTCAAGACGCTCCTCGGGGCGTGTCTTGCTTGGGCCTCTCTCCTGGAGGCGCTCAGTCAGACCCAGTTTTGACATGTGGCAAGACGCTCCTCGGGGCGCTTCTTGCTTGGGCTTCTCTCCAGGAGGCCCTCAGTCAGACCCATTGTTGACATGTGGCAAGACGCTCCTCGGGGCATGTCTTGCTTGGGCCTCTCTCCTGGAGGCGCTCAGTCAGACCGAGTAGTGACATGTGGCAAGACGCTCCTCGGGGCGCGTCTTGCTGGGGCTTCTCTCATGGAGGCACTCAGTCAGACCCAGTGTTGACATGTGGCAAGACGCTCCTCGGGGCGTGTGTTGCTTGGACCTCTCTCCTGGAGGCGCTCAGTCAGACCGAGTAGTGACATGTGGCAAGACGCTCCTCGGGGCGCGACTTGCTTGGGCCTCTCTCCTGGAGGTGCTCAATTAGACCCAGTGTTGACATGTGGCAAGACGCTCCTCGGGGCGCGACTTGCTTGGGCTTCTCTCCTGGAGGCCCTCAGTCAGACCCATTGTTGACATGTGGCAAGACGCTCCTCGGGGCGCTTCTTGCTTGGGCCTCTCTCCTGGAGGCGCTCAGTCAGACCGAGTGCTGACATGTGGCAAGACGCTCCTCGGGGCGCGTCTTGCTGGGGCCTCTCTCCTGGAGGCGCTCAGTCAGACCCAGTGTTGACATGTGTCAAGACGCTCCTCGGGCGTTTCTTGCTTGCGCCTCTCTCCTGGAGGCGCTCAGTCAGACCCAGAGGTGACATGTGGCAAGACGCTCCTCGGGCCTCTCTCCTGGAGGCGCTCAGTCAGACCCAGTGTTGACATGTGGCAAGACGCTCCTCGGGGCACGTGTTGCTTGGGCCTCTCTCCTGGATGTGCTCAGTCAGACCCAGTGTTGACATGTGGCAAGACGCTCCTCGGGGCGCGTCTTGCTGGGGCTTCTCTCATGGAGGGACTCAGTCAGACCCAGTGTTGACATGTGGCATGATGCTCCTCGGGGCACGTCTTGCTTGGGCCTCTCTCCTGGAGGCGCACAGTCAGACCCAGAGGAGACATGTGTCAAGATGCTCCTCGGGGCGCGTCTTGCTTGGGCCTCTCTCCTGGAGGCGCTCAGTCAGACCGAGTGCTGACATGTGGCAAGACGCTCCTCCGGGCGCGTCTTGCTTGGGCCTCTCTTCTGGAGGCGCTCAGTCAGACCCAGTGTTCACATGTGGCAAGACGCTCCTCGGGGCGCTTCTTGCTTGGGCCTCTCTCCTGGAGGCGCTCAGTCAGACCGAGTGCTGACATTTGGCAAGACACTCCTCGGGGCGCATCTTGCTTGGGCTTCACTCCTGGAGGCCCTCAGTCAGACCCAGTGTTGACATGTGGCAAGACGCTCCTCGGGGCGCGTCTTATTTGGGCCTCTCTCCTGGAGGCCCTCAGTCAGACCCAGTGTTGACATGTGGCAAGACGCTCCTCGGGGCGCGTCTTATTTGGGCCTCTCTCCTGGAGGCCCTCAGTCAGACTGAGTAGTGACATGTGGCAAGACGCTCCTCGGGGCGCGTCTTGCTTGGGCCTCTCTCCTGGAGGCGCTCAGTCAGACCCAGTGTTGACATGTGGCAAGACACTCCTCGGGGCGCGTCTTGCTTGGGCCTCTCTCATGGAGGCCCTCTGTCAGACCCATTGTTGACATGTGTCAAGACGCTCCTCGGGGCGCATCTTGCTTTGGCCTCTCTCCTGGAGGCGCTCAGTCAGACCGAGTGCTGACATGTGGCAAGAAGCTCCTCGGGGCGCGTCTTCCTTGGGCTTCTCTCCTGTAGGCCCTCAGTCAGACCCATTGTTGACATGTGGCAAGACGCTCCTCGGGGCGCGTATGGCTTGGGCCTCTCTCCTGGATGCCCTCTGTCAGACCCAGTGTTGACATGTGGCGGGACTCTCCTCGGGGTGCGTCTTGCTTGGGCTTCTCACATGGAGGCCCTCAGTCAGACCCAGTGTTAACATGTGTCAAGACGCTCCTCGGGGCGTGTCTTTCTTGGGCCTCTCTCCTGGAGGCGCTCAGTCAGACCCAGTGTTGACATTTGGCAAGACGCTCCTCGGGGCGCTTCTTGCTTGGGCTTCTCTCCTGGAGGCCCTCAATCAGACCCATTGTTGACATGTGGCAAGACGCTCCTCGGGGCACGTCTTGCTTGGGCCTCTCTCCTGGAGGCGCTCAGTCAGACCGAGTAGTGACATGTGACAAGACGCTCCTCGGGGCGCGTCTTGCTGGGGCTTCTCTCATGGAGGCACTCAGTCAGACCCAGTGTTGACATGTGGCAAGACGCTCCTCGGGGCGCATGTTGCTTGGACCTCTCTCCAGGAGGCGCTCAGTCAGACCCAGTGTTGACATGTGTCAAGACGCTCCTCGGGTGTTTCTTGCTTGGGCCTCGCTCCTGGAGGCGCTCAGTCAGACCCAGTGTTGACATGTGACAAGACGCTCCTCGGGGCGCGTCTTGCTTGGGCCTCTCTCCTGGAGGCGCTCAGTCAGACCCAGAGGTCAAATGTGGCAAGACGCTACTCGGGCCTCTCTCCTGGAGGCGCTCAGTCAGACCCAGTGTTGACATGTGGCAAGACGCTCCTCGGGGCGCGTCTTGCTTGGGCAACTCTCCTGGAGGTGCTCAGTCAGACCCAGTGTTGACATGTGGCAAGACGCTCCTCGGGGCGTGTCTTGCTGGGGCTTCTCTCATGGAGGCACTCAGTCAGACCCAGTGTTGACATGTGGCAAGACGCTCCTCGGGGCACGTCTTGCTTGGGCCTCTCTCCTGGAGGCGCTCAGTCAGACCCAGAGGAGAAATGTGTCAAGACGCTCCTCGGGGCGCGTCTTGCTTGGGCCTCTTCCCTGGAGGCGCTCAGTCACACCGAGTGCTGACATGTGGCAAGACGCACCTCCGGGCGCGTCTTGCTTGGGCCTCTCTCCTGGAGGCGCTCAGTCAGACCCAGTGTTCACATGTGGCAAGACGCTCCTCGGGGCGCGTCTTGCTTGGGCTTCTCTCCTGGAGGCCCTCAGTCAGACCCATTGTTGACATGTGGCAAGACGCTCCTCGGGGCACGTCTTATTTGGGCCTCTCTCCTGGAGGCCCTCTGTCAGACCCAGTGTTGACATGTGTCAAGACGCTCCTCGGGGCGCGTCTTGGTTGGGCCTCTCTCCTGGAGGCGCTCAGTCAGACCGAGTGCTGACATGTGGCAAGAAGCTCCTCGGGGCGCGTCTTGCTTGGGCTTCTCTCCTGGAGGCCCTCAGTCAGACCCATTGTTGACATGTGGCAAGACGCTCCTCGGGGCGCGTCTTGCTTGGGCCTCTCTCCAGAAGGCCCTCAATCAGACCCAGTGTTGACACGTGGCAAGATGCTCCTCGGGGCGCTTTTTGCTTGGGCCTCTCTCCTGGAGGCGCTCAGTCAGACCGAGTGCTGACATGTGGCAAGACGCTCCTCGGGGCGCGTATTGCTTGGGCCTCTCTCCTGGATGCCCTCTGTCAGACCCAGTGTTGACATGTGGCAAGACTCTCCTCAGGGCGCGTCTTGCTTGGGCTTCTCTCATGGAGGCCCTCAGTCCGACCCAGTGTTGACATGTGTCAAGACACTCCTCGGGGCGTGTCTTGCTTGGGCCTCTCTCCTGGAGGCGCTCAGTCAGACCCAGTGTTGACATGTGGCAAGACGCTCCTCTGGGCGCGTCTTGCTTGGGCTTCTCTCCTGGAGGCCCTCAGTCAGACCCATTGTTGACATGTGGCAAGACGCTCCTCGGGGCACGTCTTGCTTGGGCCTCTCTCCTGGAGGCGCTCAGTCAGACCGAGTAGTGACATGTGGCAAGACGCTCCTCGGGGCGCGTTTTGCTTGGACCTCTCTCCTGGAGGCGCTCAGTTAGACCGAGTAGTGACATGTGGCAAGACGCTCCTCGGGGCGCGTCTTGCTTGGGCCTCTCTCCTGGAGGCGCTCAGTCAGACCGAGTGCTGACATAAGGCAAGACGCTCCTCGGGGCGCGTCTTTCTGGGGCCTCTCTCCTGGAGGTGCTCAATCAGACCCAGTGGTGACACGTGGCAAGACGCTCCTCTGGGCGCGTCTTGCTTGGGCCTCTCTCCTGGAGGAGCTCAGTCAGACCCAGTGGTGACACGTGGCAAGACGCTCCTCGGGGCGCATCTTGCTTGGGCCTCTCTCCTGGAGGCGCTAAGTCAGACCCAGTGTTGACACGTGGCAAGACGCTCCTCGGGACGCGTCTTGCTTGGGCCTCTCTCCTGGAGGCGCTCAGTCAGACACAGTGTTGACATGTGGCAAGACACTCCTCGGGGCGCGTCTTGCTTGGGCTTCTCTCATGGAGGCCCTCAGTAAGACCCATTGTTGACATGTGGAAAGAAGCTCCTCGGGGCGCGTCTTGCTTTGGCTTCTCTCCTGGAGGCCCTCAGTCAGACCCATTGTTCACATGTGGCAAGACACTCCTCGGGGCGCGTATTGCTTGGGCCTCTCTCCTGGATGCCCTCTGTCAGACCCAGTGTTGACATGTGGCAAGACTCTCCTCGGGGCGCCTCTTGCTTGGCCTTCTCTCATGGAGGCCCTCAGTCAGACCCAGTGTTGACATGTGTCAAGACGCTCCTCGGGGCGTGTCTTGCTTGGGCCTCTCTCCTGGAGGCGCTCAGTCAGACCCAGTTTTGACATGTGGCAAGACGCTCCTCGGGGCGCTTCTTGCTTGGGCTTCTCTCCAGGAGGCCCTCAGTCAGACCCATTGTTGACATGTGGCAAGACGCTCCTCGGGGCATGTCTTGCTTGGGCCTCTCTCCTGGAGGCGCTCAGTCAGACCGAGTAGTGACATGTGGCAAGACGCTCCTCGGGGCGCGTCTTGCTGGGGCTTCTCTCATGGAGGCACTCAGTCAGACCCAGTGTTGACATGTGGCAAGACGCTCCTCAGGGCGTGTGTTGCTTGGACCTCTCTCCTGGAGGCGCTCAGTCAGACCGAGTAGTGACATGTGGCAAGACGCTCCTCGGGGCGCGTCTTGCTTGGGCCTCTCTCCTGGAGGTGCTCAATTAGACCCAGTGTTGACATGTGGCAAGACGCTCCTCGGGGCGCGACTTGCTTGGGCTTCTCTCCTGGAGGCCCTCAGTCAGACCCATTGTTGACATGTGGCAAGACGCTCCTCGGGGCGCTTCTTGCTTGGGCCTCTCTCCTGGAGGCGCTCAGTCAGACCGAGTGCTGACATGTGGCAAGACGCTCCTCGGGGCGCGTCTTGCTGGGGCCTCTCTCCTGGAGGCGCTCAGTCAGACCCAGTGTTGACATGTGTCAAGACGCTCCTCGGGCGTTTCTTGCTTGCGCCTCTCTCCTGGAGGCGCTCAGTCAGACCCAGAGGTGACATGTGGCAAGACGCTCCTCGGGCCTCTCTCCTGGAGGCGCTCAGTCAGACCCAGTGTTGACATGTGGCAAGACGCTCCTCGGGGCACGTGTTGCTTGGGCCTCTCTCCTGGATGTGCTCAGTCAGACCCAGTGTTGACATGTGGCAAGACGCTCCTCGGGGCGCGTCTTGCTGGGGCTTCTCTCATGGAGGGACTCAGTCAGACCCAGTGTTGACATGTGGCATGATGCTCCTCGGGGCACGTCTTGCTTGGGCCTCTCTCCTGGAGGCGCACAGTCAGACCCAGAGGAGACATGTGTCAAGATGCTCCTCGGGGCGCGTCTTGCTTGGGCCTCTCTCCTGGAGGCGCTCAGTCAGACCGAGTGCTGACATGTGGCAAGACGCTCCTCCGGGCGCGTCTTGCTTGGGCCTCTCTTCTGGAGGCGCTCAGTCAGACCCAGTGTTCACATGTGGCAAGACGCTCCTCGGGGCGCTTCTTGCTTGGGCCTCTCTCCTGGAGGCGCTCAGTCAGACCGAGTGCTGACATTTGGCAAGACACTCCTCGGGGCGCATCTTGCTTGGGCTTCACTCCTGGAGGCCCTCAGTCAGACCCAGTGTTGACATGTGGCAAGACGCTCCTCGGGGCGCGTCTTATTTGGGCCTCTCTCCTGGAGGCCCTCAGTCAGACCCAGTGTTGACATGTGGCAAGACGCTCCTCGGGGCGCGTCTTATTTGGGCCTCTCTCCTGGAGGCCCTCAGTCAGACTGAGTAGTGACATGTGGCAAGACGCTCCTCGGGGCGCGTCTTGCTTGGGCCTCTCTCCTGGAGGCGCTCAGTCAGACCCAGTGTTGACATGTGGCAAGACACTCCTCGGGGCGCGTCTTGCTTGGGCCTCTCTCATGGAGGCCCTCTGTCAGACCCATTGTTGACATGTGTCAAGACGCTCCTCGGGGCGCATCTTGCTTTGGCCTCTCTCCTGGAGGCGCTCAGTCAGACCGAGTGCTGACATGTGGCAAGAAGCTCCTCGGGGCGCGTCTTCCTTGGGCTTCTCTCCTGTAGGCCCTCAGTCAGACCCATTGTTGACATGTGGCAAGACGCTCCTCGGGGCGCGTATGGCTTGGGCCTCTCTCCTGGATGCCCTCTATCAGACCCAGTGTTGACATGTGGCGGGACTCTCCTCGGGGTGCGTCTTGCTTGGGCTTCTCACATGGAGGCCCTCAGTCAGACCCAGTGTTAACATGTGTCAAGACGCTCCTCGGGGCGTGTCTTTCTTGGGCCTCTCTCCTGGAGGCGCTCAGTCAGACCCAGTGTTGACATTTGGCAAGACGCTCCTCGGGGCACGTCTTGCTTGGGCCTCTCTCCTGGAGGCGCTCAGTCAGACCGAGTAGTGACATGTGACAAGACGCTCCTCGGGGCGCGTCTTGCTGGGGCTTCTCTCATGGAGGCACTCAGTCAGACCCAGTGTTGACATGTGGCAAGACGCTCCTCGGGGCGCATGTTGCTTGGACCTCTCTCCAGGAGGCGCTCAGTCAGACCCAGTGTTGACATGTGTCAAGACGCTCCTCGGGTGTTTCTTGCTTGGGCCTCGCTCCTGGAGGCGCTCAGTCAGACCCAGTGTTGACATGTGACAAGACGCTCCTCGGGGCGCGTCTTGCTTGGGCCTCTCTCCTGGAGGCGCTCAGTCAGACCCAGAGGTCAAATGTGGCAAGACGCTACTCGGGCCTCTCTCCTGGAGGCGCTCAGTCAGACCCAGTGTTGACATGTGGCAAGACGCTCCTCGGGGCGCGTCTTGCTTGGGCCTCTCTCCTGGAGGTGCTCAGTCAGACCCAGTGTTGACATGTGGCAAGACGCTCCTCGGGGCGTGTCTTGCTGGGGCTTCTCTCATGGAGGCACTCAGTCAGACCCAGTGTTGACATGTGGCAAGACGCTCCTCGGGGCACGTCTTGCTTGGGCCTCTCTCCTGGAGGCGCTCAGTCAGACCCAGAGGAGAAATGTGTCAAGACGCTCCTCGGGGCGCGTCTTGCTTGGGCCTCTTCCCTGGAGGCGCTCAGTCACACCGAGTGCTGACATGTGGCAAGACGCACCTCCGGGCGCGTCTTGCTTGGGCCTCTCTCCTGGAGGCGCTCAGTCAGACCCAGTGTTCACATGTGGCAAGACGCTCCTCGGGGCGCGTCTTGCTTGGGCTTCTCTCCTGGAGGCCCTCAGTCAGACCCATTGTTGACATGTGGCAAGACGCTCCTCGGGGCACGTCTTATTTGGGCCTCTCTCCTGGAGGCCCTCTGTCAGACCCAGTGTTGACATGTGTCAAGACGCTCCTCGGGGCGCGTCTTGCTTGGGCCTCTCTCCTGGAGGCGCTCAGTCAGACCGAGTGCTGACATGTGGCAAGAAGCTCCTCGGGGCGCGTCTTGCTTGGGCTTCTCTCCTGGAGGCCCTCAGTCAGACCCATTGTTGACATGTGGCAAGACGCTCCTCGGGGCGCGTCTTGCTTGGGCCTCTCTCCAGAAGGCCCTCAATCAGACCCAGTGTTGACACGTGGCAAGATGCTCCTCGGGGCGCTTCTTGCTTGGGCCTCTCTCCTGGAGGCGCTCAGTCAGACCGAGTGCTGACATGTGGCAAGACGCTCCTCGGGGCGCATATTGCTTGGGCCTCTCTCCTGGATGCCATCTGTCAGACCCAGTGTTGACATGTGGCAAGACTCTCCTCAGGGCGCGTCTTGCTTGGGCTTCTCTCATGGAGGCCCTCAGTCAGACCCAGTGTTGACATGTGTCAAGACGCTCCTCGGGGCTTGTCTTGCTTGGGCCTCTCTCCTGGAGGCGCTCAGTCAGACCCAGTGTTGACATGTGGCAAGAAGCTCCTCGGGGCGCTTCTTGCTTGGGCTTCTCTCCTGGAGGCCCTCAGTCAGACCCATTGTTGACATGTGACAAGACGCTCCTCGGGGCGCGTCTTGCTTGGGCCTCTCTCCTGGAGGCGATCAGTCAGACCCAGTGTTGACATGTGGCAAGACGCTCCTCGGGGCGCGTCTTGCTTGGGCCTCTCTCCTGGAGGTTCTCAGTCAGACCCAGTGTTGACAAGTGGCAAGATGCTCCTCGGGGCACGTCTTGCTGGGGCTTCTCTCATGGAGGCCCTCAGTCAGACCCAGTGTTGACATGTGGCAAGACGCTCCTCGGGGCATGTCTTTCTTGGGCCTCTCTCCTGGAGGCGCTCAGTCAGACCCAGAGGAGACATGTGTCAAGATGCTCCTCGGGGCGCGTCTTGCTTGGGCCTCTCTCCTGGAGGCGCTCAGTCAGACCAAGTGCTGACATGTGGCAAGACGCTCCTCCGGGCGCGTCTTGCTTGGGCCTCTCTCCTGGAGGCGCTCAGTCAGACCGAGTGCTGACATGTGGCAAGAAGCTCCTCGGGGCGCGTCTTGCTTGGGCTTCTCTCCTGGAGGCCCTCAGTCAGACCCATTGTTGACATGTGGCAAGACGCTCCTCGGGGCGCGTCTTGCTTGGGCCTCTGTCCAGAAGGCCCTCAATCAGACCCAGTGTTGACACGTGGCAAGACGCTCCTCGGGGCGCTTCTTGCTTGGGCCTCTCTCCTGGAGGCGCTCAGTCAGACCGAGTGCTGACATGTGGCAAGACGCTCCTCGGGGCGCGTATTGCTTGGGCCTCTCTCCTGGATGCCCTCTGTCAGACCCAGTGTTGACATGTGGCAAGACTCTCCTCGGGGCGCGTCTTGCTTGGGCTTCTCTCATGGAGGCCCTCAGTCAGACCCAGTGTTGACATGTGTCAAGACGCTCCTCGGGGCGCGTCTTGCTTGGGCCTCTCTCCTGGAGGCGCTCAGTCAGATCCAGTGTTGACATGTGGCAAGAAGCTCCTCGGGGCGCTTCTTGCTTGGGCCTCTCTCCTGGAGGTTCTCAGTCAGACCCAGTGTTGACAAGTGGCAAGATGCTCCTCGGGGCACGTCTTGCTGGGGCTTCTCTCATGGAGGCCCTCAGTCAGACCCAGTGTTGACATGTGGCAAGACGCTCCTCGGGGCACGTCTTGCTTGGGCCTCTCTCCTGGAGGCGCTCAGTCAGACCCAGAGGAGACATGTGTCAAGATGCTCCTCGGGGCGCGTCTTGCTTGGGCCTCTCTCCTGGAGGCGCTCAGTCAGACCGAGTGCTGACATGTGGCAAGACGCTCCTCCGGGCGCGTCTTGCTTGGGCCTCTCTCCTGGAGGCGCTCAGTCAGACCCAGTGTTCACATGTGGCAAGACGCTCCTCGGGGCGCGTCTTGCTTGGGCCTCTCTCCTGGAGGCGCTCAGTCAGACCCAGTGTTGACATGTGGCAAGACGCTCCTCGGGGCACGTCTTGCTTGGGCCTCTCTCCTGGAGGCGCTCAGTCAGACCGAGTGCTGACATGTGGCAAGACGCTCCTCGGGGCGCGTCTTGCTTGGGCTTCTCTCCTGGAGGCCCTCAGTCAGACCCATTGTTGACATGTGGCAAGACTCTCCTCGGGGCACGTCTTGCTTGGGCTTCTCTCATGGAGGCCCTCAGTCAGACCCAGTGTTGACATTTGGCAAGACGCTCCTCGGGGCGCGTCTTGCTGGGGCTTCTCTCATGGAGGCACTCAGTCAGACCCAGTGTTGACATGTGGCAAGACGCTCCTCGGGGCACGTCTTGCTTGGGCCTCTCTCCTGGAGGCGCTCAGTCAGACCCAGAGGAGAAATGTGTCAAGACGCTCCTCGGGGCGCGTCTTGCTTGGGCCTCTTCCCTGGAGGCGCTCAGTCACACCGAGTGCTGACATGTGGCAAGACGCACCTCCGGGCGCGTCTTGCTTGGGCCTCTCTCCTGGAGGCGCTCAGTCAGACCCAGTGTTCACATGTGGCAAGACTCTCCTCGGGGCGCGTCTTGCTTGGGCCTCTCTCCTGGAGGCGCTCAGTCAGACTGAGTGCTGACATGTGGCAAGACGCTCCTCGGGGCGCGTCTTGCTTGGGCTTCTCTCCTGGAGGCCCTCAGTCAGACCCATTGTTGACATGTGGCAAGACGCTCCTCGGGGCACGTCTTATTTGGGCCTCTCTCCTGGAGGCCCTCAGTCAGTCCCAGTGTTGACATGTGTCAAGACGCTCCTCGGGGCGTGTCTTGCTTGGGCCTCTCTCCTGGAGGCGCTCAGTCAGACCCAGTGTTGACATGTGGCAAGAAGCTCCTCGGGGCGCTTCTTGCTTGGGCTTCTCTCCTGGAGGCCCTCAGTCAGACCCATTGTTGACATGTGGCAAGACGCTCCTCGGGGCGCGTCTTGCTTGGGCCTCTCTCCTGGAGGTTCTCAGTCAGACCCAGTGTTGACAAGTGGCAAGATGCTCCTCGGGGCACGTCTTGCTGGGGCTTCTCTCATGGAGGCCCTCAGTCAGACCCAGTGTTGACATGTGGCAAGACGCTCCTCGGGGCACGTCTTGCTTGGGCCTCTCTCCTGGAGGCGCTCAGTCAGACCCAGAAGAGACATGTGTCAAGATGCTCCTCGGGGCGCGTCTTGCTTGGGCCTCTCTCCTGGAGGCGCTCAGTACTACCGAGTGCTGACATTTGGCAAGACGCTCCTCTGGGCGTGTCTTGCTTGGGCCTCTCTCCTGGAGGCGCTCAGTCAGACCGAGTGCTGACATGTGGCAAGAAGCTCCTCGGGGCGCGTCTTGCTTGGGCTTCTCTCCTGGAGGCCCTCGGTCAGACCCATTGTTGACATGTGGCAAGACGCTCCTCGGGGCGCGTCTTGCTTGGGCCTCTCTCCAGAAGGCCCTCAATCAGACCCAGTGTTGACACGTGGCAAGACGCTCCTCGGGGCGCTTCTTGCTTGGGCCTCTCTCCTGGAGGCGCTCAGTCAGACCGAGTGCTGACATGTGGCAAGACGCTCCTCGGGGCGCGTATTGCTTGGGCCTCTCTCCTGGATGCCCTCTGTCAGACCCAGTGTTGACATGTGGCAAGACTCTCCTCGGGGCGCGTCTTGCTTGGGCTTCTCTCATGGAGGCCCTCAGTCAGACCCAGTGTTGACATGTGTCAAGACGCTCCTCGGGGCGTGTCTTGCTTGGGCCTCTCTCCTGGAGGCGCTCAGTCAGACCCAGTGTTGACATGTGGCAAGAAGCTCCTCGGGGCGCTTCTTGCTTGGGCTTCTCTCCTGGAGGCCCTCAGTCAGACCCATTGTTGACATGTGACAAGACGCTCCTCGGGGCGCATCTTGCTTGGGCCTCTCTCCTGGAGGCGCTCAGTCAGACCCAGTGTTGACATGTGGCAAGACGCTCCTCGGGGCGCGTCTTGCTTGGGCCTCTCTCCTGGAGGTTCTCAGTCAGACCCAGTGTTGACAAGTGGCAAGATGCTCCTCGGGGCACGTCTTGCTGGGGCTTCTCTCATGGAGGCCCTCAGTCAGACCCAGTGTTGACATGTGGCAAGACGCTCCTCGGGGCACGTCTTGCTTGGGCCTCTCTCCTGGAGGCGCTCAGTCAGACCCAGAGGAGACATGTGTCAAGATGCTCCTCGGGGTGCGTCTTGCTTGGGCCTCTCTCCTGGAGGCGCTCAGTCAGACCGAGTGCTGACATGTGGCAAGACGCTCCTCCGGGCGCGTCTTGCTTGGGCCTCTCTCATGGAGGCGCTCAGTCAGACCCAGTGTTCACATGTGGCAAGACGCTCCTCGGGGCGCGTCTTGCTTGGGCCTCTCTCCTGGAGGCGCTCAGTCAGACCCAGTGTTGACATGTGGCAAGACGCTCCTCGGGGCACGTCTTGCTTGGGCCTCTCTCCTGGAGGCGCTCAGTCAGACCGAGTGCTGACATGTGGCAAGACGCTCCTCGGGGCGCGTCTTGCTTGGGCTTCTCTCCTGGAGGCCCTCAGTCAGACCCATTGTTGACATGTGGCAAGACTCTCCTCGGGGCGCGTCGTGCTTGGGCTTCTCTCATGGAGGCCCTCAGTCAGACCCAGTGTTGACATGTGGCAAGACGCTCCTCGGGGCACATCTTGCTTGGGCCTCTCTCCTGGAGGCGCTCAGTCAGACCGAGTAGTGACATGTGACAAGACGCTCCTCGGGGCGCGTCCTGCTTGGGCCTCTCCCCTGGAGGCGCTCAGTCAGACCCAGTGTTGACATGTGGCAAGATGCTCCTCGGGGCGCGTCTTGCTGGGGCTTCTCTTATGGAGGCACTCAGTCAGACCCAGTGTTGACATGTGGCAAGACGCTCCTCGGGGCACGTCTTGCTTGGGCCTCTCTCCTGGAGGCGCTCAGTGAGACCCGGAGGAGACATGTGTCAAGATGCTCCTCGGGGCGCGTCTTGCTTGGGCCTCTCTCCTGGAGGCGCTCCGTCAGACCCAGTGTTGACATGTGGCAAGACGCTCCTCGGGGCACGTCTTGCTTGGGCCTCTCTCCTGGAGGCACTCAGTCAGACCGAGTGCTGACATGTGGCAAGACGATCCTCGGGGCGCGTCTTGCTGGGGCTTCTCTCCTGGAGGCCCTCAGTCAGACCCATTGTTGACATGTGGCAAGACGCTCCTCGGGGCGCGTCTTGCTTGGGCCTCTCTCCAGAAGGCCCTCAATCGGACCCAGTGTTGACATGTGGCAAGACGCTCCTCGGGGCGCTTCTTGCTTGGGCCTCTCTCCTGGAGGCGCTCAGTCAGACCCAGTGTTGACAAGTGGCAAGATGCTCCTCGGGGAGCGTCTTGCTGGGGCTTCTCTCATGGAGGCACTCAGTCAGACCCAGTGTTGACATGTGGCAAGACGCTCCTCGGGGCACGTCTTGCTTGGGCCTCTCTCCTGGAGGCGCTCAGTGAGACCCGGAGGAGACATGTGTCAAGATGCTCCTCGGGGCGCGTCTTGCTTGGGCCTCTCTCCTGGAGGCGCTCAGTCAGACCGAGTGCTGACATGTGGCAAGACGCTCCTCGGGCCGAGTGTTGCTTGGGCTTCTTTCCTGGAGGCCCTCAGTCAGACCCATTGTTGACATGTGGCAAGACGCTCCTCGGGGCGCGTCTTGCTTGGGCCTCTCTCCTGGAGGCGCTCAGTCAGAACCAGAGGTGACATGTGGCAAGACGCTCCTCGGGGCGCGTCTTGCTTGGGCCTCTCTCCTGGAGGCCCTCTGTCAGACCCAGTGTTGACATGTGGCAAGACGCTCCTCTGGGCGCATCTTGCTTGGGCCTCTCTCCTGGAGGTCCTCAGTAAGACCCATTGTTGACATGTGGCAAGAAGCTCCTCGGGGCGCGTCTTGCTTGGGCCTCTCTCCAGAAGGCCCTCAATCAGACCCAGTGTTGACATGCTGCAAGACTCTCCTCGGGCGCGTCTCGCTTGGGCCTCTCTCCTGGAGGCGCTCAGTCAGACTGAGTAGTGACATGTGGCCTGACCCTCCGCGGGGCGCGTCTTGCTTGGGCCTCTCTCCTGGAGGCGCTCAGTCAGACCCAGTATTGACATGTGGCAAGACGCTCCTCGGGGCGCGTCTTGCTTGGGCTTCTCTCCTGGAGGCCCTCAGTCAGACCCATTGTTGACATGTGGCAAGACGCTCCTCGGGGCACGTCTTGCTTGGACCTCTCTCCTGGAGGCGCTCAGTCAGACCGAGTAGTGACATAAGGCAAGACGCTCCTCGGGGCGCGTCTTGCTGGGGCCTCTCTCCTGGAGGCGCTCAATCAGGCCCAGTGGTGACACGTGGCAAGACGCTCCTCGGGGCGCGTCTTTCTTGGGCCTCTCTCCTGGAGGCGCTCAGTCAGACCCAGGTGTGACACGTGGCAAGACACTCCTCGGGGCGCATCTTGCTTGGGCCTCTCTCCTGGAGGCGCTCAGTCAGACCCAGTGTTGACACGTGGCAAGACGCTCCTCGGGGCGCGTGTTGCTTGGGCCTCTCTCCTGGAGGTGCTCAATCAGACCCAGTGGTGACACGTGGCAAGACGCTCCTCGGGGCGCGTCTTTCTTGGGCCTCTCTCCTGGAGGCGCTCAGTCAGACCCAGTGGTGACACGTGGCAAGACGCTCCTCGGGGCGCATCTTGCTTGGGCCTCTCTCCTGGAGGCGCTCAGTCAGACCCAGTGTTGACACGTGGCAAGACGCTCCTCGGGGCGCGTGTTGCTTGGGCCTCTCTCCTGGAGGCGCTCAGTCAGACCAAGTGGTGACATGTGGCAAGACGCTCCTCGGGGCGCGTCTCGCTTGGGCCTCTCTCCTGGAGGCGCTCAGTCAGACTGAGTAGTGACATGTGGCCTGACGCTCCGCGGGGCGCGTCTTGCTTGGGCCTCTCTCCTGGAGGCGCTCAGTCAGACCCAGTATTGACATGTGGCAAGACGCTCCTCGGGGCGCTTCTTGCTTGGGCTTCTCTCCTGGAGGCCCTCAGTCAGACCCATTGTTGACATGTGGCAAGACGCTCCTCGGGGCACGTCTTGCTTGGACCTCTCTCCTGGAGGCGCTCAGTCAGACCGAGTAGTGACAAGCAAGACGCGCCCCGAGGAGCGTCTTGACACATGTCAACACTGGGTCTGACAGAGGGCCTCCATGAGAGAGGCCCAAGCAAGACGCGCCCCGAGGAGTGTCTTGCCACATGTCAACACTGGGTCTGACAGAGGGCCTCCAGGAGAGAGGCCCAAGCAAGACGCGCCCCGAGGAGTATCTTGCCACATGTCACCACTTGGTCTGACTGAGCGCCTCCAGGAGAGAGCCCCAAGTAAGACGCGCCCCGAGGAGCGTCTTGCCACGTGTTTACACTGGGTCTGATTGAGGGCCTTCTGGAGAGAGGCCCAAGCAAGACGCGCCCCGAGGAGCGTCTTGCCACATGTCAACAATGGGTCTGACTGAGGGCCTCCAGGAGAGAAGCCCAAGCAAGACGCGCCCCGAGGAGTGTCTTGCCACATGTCAACACTGGGTCTGACTGCGGGCCTCCAGGAGAGAGGCCCAAATAAGACGCGCCCCGAGGAGCGTCTTGCCACATGTCACCTCTGGGTCTGACTGAGCGCCTCCAGGAGAGAGTCCCAAGCAAGACGCGCCCCGAGGAGCATCTTGTCACATGTCAACACTGGGTCTGTCTGAGCGCCTCCAGGAGAGAAGCCCAAGCAAGACGCGCCCCGAGGAGCGTCTTGCCACATGTCAACAATGGGTCTGACTGAGGGCCTCCAGGAGAGAAGCCCAAGCAAGACGCGCCCCGAGGAGCGTCTTGACACATGTCAACACTTGGTCTGACAGAGGGCCTCCAGGAGAGAGGCCCAAGCAAGATGCGCCCCGAGGAGTGTCTTGCCACATGTCACCACTGGGTCTGACTGAGCGCCTCCAGGAGAGAGGCCCAAGCAAGACACGCCCCGAGGAGCGTCAGGCCACATGTCACTACTCAGTCTGACTGAGCGCCTCCAGTAGAGAGGCCCAAGCAAGACGCGCCCCGAGGAGCATCTTGCCACATGTCAGCACTGGGTCTGACTGAGCGCCTCCAGGAGAGAGGCCCCAGCAAGACGCGCCCCGAGGAGCTTCTTGCCTTATGTCAGCACTCGGTCTGACTGAGCGCCTCCAGGAGAGAGGCCCAAGCAAGACGCGCCCCGGGGAGCGTCTTGCCACATGTCAACAATGGGTCTGACTGAGGGCCTCCAGGAGAGAAGCCCAAGCAACACGCGGCCCGAGGAGCGTCTTGCCACATGTCAGCACTCGGTATGACTGAGCGCCTCCAGGAGAGAGGCCCAAGCAAGACGCGCCCCGAGGAGCGTCTTGCCACATGTCAACTCTGGGTCTGACAGAGGGCCTCCAGGAGAGAGGCCAGAGCAAGACGCGCCCCGTGGAGTGTCTTGCCACATGTCACCACTTGGTCTGACTGAGCGCCTCCAGGAGGGAGGCCCAAGCAACACGCGCCCCGAGGAGCGTCAGGCCACATGTCACTACTCAGTCTGACTGAGCGCTTCCAGGAGAGAGGCCCAAGCAAGACGCGCCCCGAGGAGCGTCTTGCCACATGTCAACACTGGGTCTGAAGGAGGGCCTCCAGGAGAGAGGCCCAAGCAAGACGCGCCCCGAGGAGTGTCTTGCCACATGTCACCACTGGGTCTGACTGAGCGCCTCCAGGAGAGAGGCCCAAGCAAGACGCGCCACGAGGAGCGTCAGGCCATATGTCACTACTCAGTCTGACTGAGCGCCTCCTGGAGAGAGGCCCAAGCAAGACGCGCCCCGAGGAGCGTCTTGCCACATGTCAACACTGGGTCTGACAGAGGGCCTCCAGGAGAGAGGCCCAAGCAAGACGCGCCCCGAGGAGTGTCTTGCCACATGTCACCACTGGGTCTGACTGAGCGCCTCCAGGAGAGAGGCCCAAGCAAGACGCGCCACGAGGAGCGTCAGGCCATATGTCACTACTCAGTCTGACTGATCGCCTCCTGGAGAGAGGCCCAAGCAAGACGCGCCCCGAGGAGCATCTTGCCACATGTCAGCACTGGGTCTGACTGAGCGCCTCCAGGAGAGAGGCCCCAGCAAGACGTGCCCCGAGGAGCTTCTTGCCTTATGTCAGCACTCGGTCTGACTGAGCGCCTCCAGGAGAGAGGCCCAAGCAACACGCGCCCTGAGGAGCGTCTTGCCACATGTCAACAATGGGTCTGACTGAGGGCCTCCAGGAGAGAGGCCCAAGCAAGACGCGCCCCGAGGAGCGTCTTGCCACATGTCAACAATGGGTCTGACTGAGGGCCTCCAGGAGAGAGGCCCAAGCAACACGCGGCCCGAGGAGCGTCTTGCCACATGTCAGCACTCGGTCTGACTGAGCGCCTCCAGGAGAGAGGCCCAAGCAAGACGCGCCCCGAGGAGCGTCTTGCCACATGTCAACAATGGGTCTGACTGAGGGCCTCCAGGAGAGAAGCCCAAGCAAGACGCGCCCCGAGGAGCGTCTTGACACATGTCAACACTGGGTCTGACAGAGGGCCTCCAGGAGAGAGGCCCAAGCAAGACGCGCCCCGAGGAGTGTCTTGCCACTTGTCACCACTTGGTCTGACTGAGCGCCTCCAGAAGGGAGGCCCAAGCAACACGCGCCCCGAGGAGCGTCAGGCCACATGTCACTACTCAGTCTGACTGAGCGCCTCCAGGAGAGAGGCCCAAGCAAGACGCGCCCCGAGGAGCGTCTTGCCACATGTCAACAATGGGTCTTACTGAGGGCCTCCAGGAGAGAAGCCCAAGCAAGACGCGCCCCGAGGAGCGTCTTGCCACATGTCAGCACTGGGTCTGATTGAGGGCCTTCTGGTGAAAGGCCCAAATGAGACGCGCCCCGAGGAGCGTCTTGCCACATGTCAACAATGGGTCTGACTGAGGGCGCGTCTTGCTTTGGCCTCTCTCCTGGAGGCGCTCAGTCAGACCGAGTGCTGACATGTGGCAAGACGCTCCTCGGGCCGCGTGATGCTTGTGCTTCTCTCCTGGAGGCCCTCAGTCAGACCCATTGTTGACATGTTGCAAGACACTCCTTTGGGCGCGTCTTGCTTGGGCCTCTCTCCTGGAGGCGCTCAGTCAGACCGAGTGCTGACATGTGGAAAGACTCTCCTCGGGGCGCGTCTTGCTTGGGCTTCTCTCCTGGAGGCGCTCAGAAAGACCCAGTGTTGACATGTGACAAGACGCTCCTCGGGGCGCGTCTTGCTTGGGCCTCTCTCCTGGAGGCGCTCAGTCAGAACCAGTGGTGACATGTGGCAAGACGCTCCTCGGGGCGTGTATTGCTTGGGCCTCTCTCCTGGATGCCCTCTGTCAGACCGAGTGTTGACATGTGGCAAGACTCTCCTCGGGGCACGTCTTGCTTGGGCCTCTCTCCTGGAGGCGCTCAAACAGACCGAGTAGTGACATGTGGCAAGACGCTCCTCGGGGCGCGTCTTGCTTGGACCTCTCTCCCTGTGGCGCTCAGTCACACCCAGTGTTGACATTTGGCAAGACACTCCTCGGGGCGCGTCTTGCTTGGGCCTCTCTCATGGAGGCCCTCTGTCAGACCCAGTGTTGACATGTGTCAAGACGCTCCTCGGGGCGCGTCTTGCTTGGGCCTCTCTCCTGGAGGCGCTCAGTCAGACCGAGTGCTGACATGTGGCAAGAAGCTCCTCGGGGCGCGTCTTGCTTGGGCCTCTCTCCTGGAGGCGCTCAGTCAGACCGAGTGCTGACATGTGGCAAGAAGCTCCTCGGGGCGCGTCTTGCTTGGGCTTCTCTCCTGGCGGCCCTCAGTCAGACCCATTGTTGACATGTGGCAAGACGCTCCTTGGGGCGCGTCTTGCTTGGGCTTCTCTCCTGGAGGCGCTCAGAAAGACCCAGTGTTGACATGTGACAAGACGCTCCTCGGGGCGCGTCTTGCTTGGGCCTCTCTCCTGGAGGCGCTCAGTCAGACCCAGTGGTGATATGTGGCAAGACACTCCTCGGGGCGCGTCTTGCTTGGGCTTCTCTCCTGGAGGCCCTCAGTCAGACCCATTGTTGACATGTGGCAAGACGCTCCTCGGGACACGTCTTGCTTGGGCCTCTCTCCTGGATTCGCTCAGTCAGACCGAGTAGTGACATGTGGCAAGACGCTCCTCGGGGCGTGTCTTGCTTGGGCCTCTCTCCTGGAGGCGCTCAGTCAGACCGAGTGCTGACATAAGGCAAGACGCTCCTCGGGGCACGTCTTGCTGGGGCCTCTCTCCTGGAGGTGCTCTATCAGACCCAGTGGTGACACGTGGCAAGACGCTCCTCGGGGCGCGTCTTGCTTGGGCCTCTCTCCTGGAGGAGCTCAGTCAGACCCAGTGGTGACACATGGCAAGACGCTCCTCGGGGCGCATCTTGCTTGGGCCTCTCTCCTGGAGGCGCTAAGTCAGACCCAGTGGTGACACGTGGCAAGACGCTCCTAGGGGCGCGTCGTGCTTGGGCCTCTCTCCTGGAGGCCCTCTTTCAGACCCAGTGTTGACATGTGGCAAGACGCTCCTCCGGGCGCATCTTGCTTGGGCCTCTCTCCTGGAGGCGCTCAGTCAGACCCAGTGTTGACACGTGGCAAGACGCTCCTCGGGGCGCGTCTTGGTTGGGCCGCTTTCCTGGACGCGCTCATTCAGACCCAGTGGTGACATGTGGCAAGACGCTCCTCGGGGCGCGTATTGCTTGGGCCTCTCTCCTGAATGCCCTCTGTCAGACCGAGGGTTGACATGTGGCAAGACTCTCCTCGGGGCGCGTCTTGCTTGGGCTTCTCTCATGGAGGCCCTCAGTCCGACCCAGTGTTGACATGTGTCAATACGCTCCTCGGGGCGTGTCTTGCTTGGGCCTCTCTCCTGGAGGCGCTCAGTCAGACCCAGTGCTGACATGTGGCAAGACGCTCCTCCGGGCGCGTCTTGCTTGGGCCTCTCTCCTGGAGGCGCTCAGTCAGACCCAGTGTTGACATGTGGCAAGACGCTCCTCGGGGCACGTCTTGCTTGGGCCTCTCTCCTGGAGGCCCTCTGTCAGACCCAGTGTTGGCATGTGGCAAGACGCTCCTCAGGGCGCGTCTTGGTTGGGTCTCTCTCCTGGAGGCGCTCAGTCAGACCCAGTGGTGACATGTGGCAAGACGCTCCTCGGGGCGTGTATTGCTTGGGCCTCTCTCCTGGATGCCCTCTGTCAGACCGAGTGTTGACATGTGGCAAGACTCTCCTCGGGGCACGTCTTGCTTGGGCCTCTCTCCTGGAGGCGCTCAAACAGACCGAGTAGTGACATGTGGCAAGACGCTCCTCAGGGCGCGTCTTGCTGGGGCTTCTCTCATGGAGGCACTCAGTCAGACCCAGTGTTGACATGTGGCAAGACGCTCCTCGGGGCGCGTCTTGCTTGGACCTCTCTCCCTGAGGCGCTCAGTCAGACCGAGTAGTGACATGTGGCAAGACGCTCCTCGGGGCGCGTCTTGCTTGGACCTCTCTCCCTGTGGCGCTCAGTCACACCCAGTGTTGACATTTGGCAAGACACTCCTCGGGGCGCGTCTTGCTTGGGCCTCTCTCATGGAGGCCCTCTGTCAGACCCAGTGTTGACATGTGTCAAGACGCTCCTCGGGGCGCGTCTTGCTTGGGCCTCTCTCCTGGAGGCGCTCAGTCAGACCGAGTGCTGACATGTGGCAAGAAGCTCCTCGGGGCGCGTCTTGCTTGGGCTTCTCTCCTGGCGGCCCTCAGTCAGACCCATTGTTGACATGTGGCAAGACGCTCCTCGGGGCGCGTCTTGCTTGGGCTTCTCTCCTGGAGGCGCTCAGAAAGACCCAGTGTTGACATGTGACAAGACGCTCCTCGGGGCGCGTCTTGCTTGGGCCTCTCTCCTGGAGGCGCTCAGTCAGACCCAGTGGTGACATGTGGCAAGACACTCCTCGGGGCGCGTCTTGCTTGGGCTTCTCTCCTGGAGGCCCTCAGTCAGACCCATTGTTGACATGTGGCAAGACGCTCCTCGGGACACGTCTTGCTTGGGCCTCTCTCCTGGATTCGCTCAGTCAGACCGAGTAGTGACATGTGGCAAGACGCTCCTCGGGGCGTGTCTTGCTTGGGCCTCTCTCCTGGAGGCGCTCAGTCAGACCGAGTGCTGACATAAGGCAAGACGCTCCTCGGGGCGCGTCTTGCTGGGGCCTCTCTCCTGGAGGTGCTCTATCAGACCCAGTGGTGACACGTGGCAAGACGCTCTTCGGGGCGCGTCTTGCTTGGGCCTCTCTCCCTGAGGCGCTCAGTCAGACCGAGTAGTGACATGTGGCAAGACGCTCCTCGGGGCGCGTCTTGCTTGGACCTCTCTCCCTGTGGCGCTCAGTCACACCCAGTGTTGACATTTGGCAAGACACTCCTCGGGGCGCGTCTTGCTTGGGCCTCTCTCATGGAGGCCCTCTGTCAGACCCAGTGTTGACATGTGTCAAGACGCTCCTCGGGGCGCGTCTTGCTTGGGCCTCTCTCCTGGAGGCGCTCAGTCAGACCGAGTGCTGACATGTGGCAAGAAGCTCCTCGGGGCGCGTCTTGCTTGGGCTTCTCTCCTGGCGGCCCTCAGTCAGACCCATTGTTGACATGTGGCAAGACGCTCCTCGGGGCGCGTCTTGCTTGGGCTTCTCTCCTGGAGGCGCTCAGAAAGACCCAGTGTTGACATGTGACAAGACGCTCCTCGGGGCGCGTCTTGCTTGGGCCTCTCTCCTGGAGGCGCTCAGTCAGACCCAGTGGTGACATGTGGCAAGACACTCCTCGGGGCGCGTCTTGCTTGGGCTTCTCTCCTGGAGGCCCTCAGTCAGACCCATTGTTGACATGTGGCAAGACGCTCCTCGGGACACGTCTTGCTTGGGCCTCTCTCCTGGATTCGCTCAGTCAGACCGAGTAGTGACATGTGGCAAGACGCTCCTCGGGGCGTGTCTTGCTTGGGCCTCTCTCCTGGAGGCGCTCAGTCAGACCGAGTGCTGACATAAGGCAAGACGCTCCTCGGGGCGCGTCTTGCTGGGGCCTCTCTCCTGGAGGTGCTCTATCAGACCCAGTGGTGACACGTGGCAAGACGCTCTTCGGGGCGCGTCTTGCTTGGGCCTCTCTCCTGGAGGAGCTCAGTCGGACCCAGTGGTGACACATGGCAAGACGCTCCTCGGGGCGCATCTTGCTTGGGCCTCTCTCCAGGAGGCGCTAAGTCAGACCCAGTGTTGACACGTGGCAAGACGCTCCTCGGGGCGCGTCGTGCTTGGGCCTCTCTCCTGGAGGCCCTCTTTCAGACCCAGTGTTGACATGTGGCAAGACGCTCCTCCGGGCGCATCTTGCTTGGGCCTCTCTCCTTGAGGCCCTCAGTCAGACCCAGTGTTGACATGTGTCAATACGCTCCTCGGGGCGTGTCTTGCTTGGGCCTCTCTCCTGGAGGCGCTCAGTCAGACCCAATGTTGACACGTGGCAAGACGCTCCTCGGGGCGCGTCTTGGTTGGGCCGCTTTCCTGGACGCGCTCATTCAGACCCAGTGGTGACATGTGGCAAGACGCTCCTCGGGGCGCGTATTGCTTGGGCCTCTCTCCTGAATGCCCTCTGTCAGACCGAGTGTTGACATGTGGCAAGACTCTCCTCGGGGCGCGTCTTGCTTGGGCTTCTCTCATGGAGGCCCTCAGTCCGACCCAGTGTTGACATGTGTCAATACGCTCCTCGGGGCGTGTCTTGCTTGGGCTTCTCTCCTGGAAGCACTCAGTCCGACCCATTGTTGACATGTGGCAAGACGCTCCTCGGGGCGCGTCTTATTTGGACCTCTCTCCTAGAGGCCCTCAGTCAGACCCAGTGTTGACATGTGGCAAGACGCTCCTCGGGGCGCGTCTTGCTTGGGCTTCTCTCCTGGAGGCCCTCAGTCAGACCCATTGTTGACATGTGGCAAGACGCTCCTCGGGGCACGTCTTGCTTGGGCCTCTCTCCTGGAGGCGCTCAGTCAAACCGAGTAGTGACATGTGGCAAGACGCTCCTCGGGGCGCGTCTTGCTTGGGCCTCTCTCCTGGAGGCGCTCAGTCAGACCGAGTGCTGACATAAGGCAAGACGCTCCTCGGGGCACGTCTTGCTGGGGCCTCTCTCCTGGAGGCGCTCAGTCAGACCCAGTGGTGACACGTGGCAAGACGCTCCTCGGGGCGCATCTTGCTTGGGCCTCTCTCCTGGAGGCGCTCAGTCAGACCCAGTGTTGACACGTGGCAAGACGCTCCTCGGGGCGCGTCTTGCTTGGGCCTCTCTCCTGGAGGCGCTCAGTCAGACCCAGTGTTGACATGTGGCAAGACACTCCTCGGGGCGCGTGTTGCTTGGGCTTCTCTCCTGGAGGCCCTCAGTAAGACCCATTGTTGACATGTGGCAAGACGCTCCTCGGGGCGCGTCTTGCTTGGGCCTCTCTCCAGAAGGCCCTCAATCAGACCCAGTGTTGACACGTGGCAAGACGCTCCTCGGGGCACGTCTTACTTTGGCCTCTCTCCTGGAGGCGCTCAGTGAGACTGAGTAGTGACATGTGGCCTGACGCTCCTCGGGGCGCGTGTTGCTTGGGCCTCTCTCCTGGAGGCGCTCAGTCAGACCAAGTGGTGACATGTGGCAAGACACTCCTAGGGGCGCGTCTTGCTTGGGCCTCTCTCCTGGAGGCCCTCTGTCAGACCCAGTGTTTACATGTGTCAAGACGCTCCTCGGGGCGCGTCTTGCTTGGGCTTCTCTCCGGGAGGCCCTCAGTCATACCCATTGTTGACATGTGGCAAGACGCTCCTCGGGGCGCGTCTTGCTTGGGCCTCTCTCCTGGAGGCGCTCAGTCAGACCGAGTGCTGACATGTGGCAAGACGCTCCTCGGGCCGCGTGATGCTTGGGCTTCTCTCCTGGAGGCCCTCAGTCAGACCCATTGTTGACATGTTGCAAGACGCTCCTTTGGGCGCGTCTTGCTTGGGCCTCTCTCCTGGAGGCGCTCAGTCAGACCGAGTGCTGACATGTGGAAAGACTCTCCTCGGGGCGCGTCTTTCTTGGGCTTCTCTCCTGGAGGCGCTCAGAAAGACCCAGTGTTGACATGTGACAAGACGCTCCTCGGGGCGCGTCTTGCTTGGGCCTCTCTCATGGAGGCGCTCAGTCAGAACCAGTGGTGACATGTGGCAAGACACTCCTCGGGGCGCGTCTTGCTTGGGCCTCTCTCCTGGAGGCCCTCTGTCAGACCCAGTGTTGGCATGTGGCAAGACGCTCCTCAGGGCGCGTCTTGGTTGGGTCTCTCTCCTGGAGGCGCTCAGTCAGACCCAGTGGTGACATGTGGCAAGACGCTCCTCGGGGCGTGTATTGCTTGGACCTCTCTCCTGGATGCCCTCTGTCAGACCGAGTGTTGACATGTGGCAAGACTCTCCTCGGGGCACGTCTTGCTTGGGCCTCTCTCCTGGAGGCGCTCAAACAGACCGAGTAGTGACATGTGGCAAGACGCTCCTCGGGGCGCGTCTTGCTGGGGCTTCTCTCATGGAGGCGCTCAGTCAGACCGAGTAGTGACATGTGGCAAGACGCTCCTTGGGGCGCGTCTTGCTTGGGCCTCTCTCATGGAGGCCCTCTGTCAGACCCAGTGTTGACATGTGTCAAGACGCTCCTCGGGGCACGTCTTGCTTGGGCCTCTCTCCTGGAGGCGCTCAGTCAGACCGAGACCTGACATGTGGCAAGAAGCTCCTCGGGGCGCGTCTTGCTTGGGCTTCTCTCCTGGCGGCCCTCAGTCAGACCCATTGTTGACATGTGGCAAGACGCTCCTCGGGGTGCGTCTTGCTTGGGCTTCTCTCCTGGAGGCGCTCAGAAAGACCCAGTGTTGACATGTGACAAGACGCTCCTCGGGGCGCGTCTTGCTTGGGCCTCTCTCCTGGAGGCGCTCAGTCAGAACCAGAGGTGACATGTGGCAAGACGCTCCTCGGGGCGCGTCTTGCTTGGGCCTCTCTCCTGGAGGCCCTCTTTCAGACTGAGTAGTGACATGTGGCCTGACGCTCCTCGGGGCGCGTCTTGCTTGGGCCTCTCTCCTGGAGGCGCTCAGTCAGACCCAGTGGTGACATGTGGCAAGACACTCCTCGGGGCGCGTCTTGCTTGGGCCTCTCTCCTGGAGGCGCTAAGTCAGACCCAGTGTTGACACGTGGCAAGACGCTCCTAGGGGCGCGTCGTGCTTGGGCCTCTCTCCTGGAGGCCCTCTTTCAGACCCAGTGTTGACATGTGGCAAGACGCTCCTCCGGGCGCATCTTGCTTGGGCCTCTCTCCTGGAGGCCCTCAGTCAGACCCAGTGTTGACATGTGTCAATACGCTCCTCGGGGCGTGTCTTGCTTGGGCCTCTCTCCTGGAGGCGCTCAGTCAGACCCAGTGTTGACACGTGGCAAGACGCTCCTCGGGGCGCGTCTTGGTTGGGCCGCTTTCCTGGACGCGCTCATTCGGACCCAGTGGTGACATGTGGCAAGACGCTCCTCGGGGCGCGTATTGCTTGGGCCTCTCTCCTGAATGCCCTCTGTCAGACCGAGGGTTGACATGTGGCAAGACTCTCCTCGGGGCGCGTCTTGCTTGGGCTTCTCTCATGGAGGCCCTCAGTCCGACCCAGTGTTGACATGTGTCAATACACTCCTCGGGGCGTGTCTTGCTTGGGCCTCTCTCCTGGAGGCGCTCAGTCAGACCCAGTGCTGACATGTGGCAAGACGCTCCTCCGGGCGCGTCTTGCTTGGGCCTCTCTCCTGGAGGCGCTCAGTCAGACCCAGTGTTGACATGTGGCAAGACGCTCCTCGGGGCACGTCTTGCTTGGGCCTCTCTCCTGGAGGCCCTCTGTCAGACCCAGTGTTGGCATGTGGCAAGACGCTCCTCAGGGCGCGTCTTGGTTGGGTCTCTTTCCTGGAGGCGCTCAGTCAGACCCAGTGGTGACATGTGGCAAGACGCTCCTCGGGGCGTGTATTGCTTGGGCCTCTCTCCTGGATGCCCTCTGTCAGACCGAGTGTTGACATGTGGCAAGACTCTCCTCGGGGCACGTCTTGCTTGGGCCTCTCTCCTGGAGGCGCTCAAACAGACCGAGTAGTGACATGTGGCAAGACGCTCCTCAGGGCGCGTCTTGCTGGGGCTTCTCTCATGGAGGCACTCAGTCAGACCCAGTGTTGACATGTGGCAAGACGCTCCTCGGGGCGCGTCTTGCTTGGACCTCTCTCCCTGAGGCGCTCAGTCAGACCGAGTAGTGACATGTGGCAAGACGCTCCTCGGGGCGCGTCTTGCTTGGACCTCTCTCCCTGTGGCGCTCAGTCACACCCAGTGTTGACATTTGGCAAGACACTCCTCGGGGCGCGTCTTGCTTGGGCCTCTCTCATGGAGGCCCTCTGTCAGACCCAGTGTTGACATGTGTCAAGACGCTCCTCGGGGCGCGTCTTGCTTGGGCCTCTCTCCTGGAGGCGCTCAGTCAGACCGAGTGCTGACATGTGGCAAGAAGCTCCTCGGGGCGCGTCTTGCTTGGGCTTCTCTCCTGGCGGCCCTCAGTCAGACCCATTGTTGACATGTGGCAAGACGCTCCTCGGGGCGCGTCTTGCTTGGGCTTCTCTCCTGGAGGCGCTCAGAAAGACCCAGTGTTGACATGTGACAAGACGCTCCTCGGGGGCGCGTCTTGCTTGGGCCTCTCTCATGGAGGCGCTCAGTCAGAACCAGAGGTGACATGTGGCAAGACGCTCCTCGGGGCGCGTCTTGCTTGGGCCTCTCTCCTGGAGGCCCTCTTTCAGACTGAGTAGTGACATGTGGCAAGACGCTCCTCGGGGCGCGTCTTGCTTGGGCCTCTCTCCTGGAGGCGCTCAGTCAGACCCAGTGGTGACATGTGGCAAGACGCTCCTCGGGGCGCGTCTTGCTGGGGCCTCTCTCCTGGAGGTGCTCTATCAGACCCAGTGGTGACACGTGGCAAGACGCTCTTCGGGGCGCGTCTTGCTTGGGCCTCTCTCCTGGAGGAGCTCAGTCGGACCCAGTGGTGACACATGGCAAGACGCTCCTCGGGGCGCATCTTGCTTGGGCCTCTCTCCAGGAGGCGCTAAGTCAGACCCAGTGTTGACACGTGGCAAGACGCTCCTCGGGGCGCGTCGTGCTTGGGCCTCTCTCCTGGAGGCCCTCTTTCAGACCCAGTGTTGACATGTGGCAAGACGCTCCTCCGGGCGCATCTTGCTTGGGCCTCTCTCCTTGAGGCCCTCAGTCAGACCCAGTGTTGACATGTGTCAATACGCTCCTCGGGGCGTGTCTTGCTTGGGCCTCTCTCCTGGAGGCGCTCAGTCAGACCCAGTGTTGACACGTGGCAAGACGCTCCTCGGGGCGCGTCTTGGTTGGGCCGCTTTCCTGGACGCGCTCATTCAGACCCAGTGGTGACATGTGGCAAGACGCTCCTCGGGGCGCGTATTGCTTGGGCCTCTCTCCTGAATGCCCTCTGTCAGACCGAGTGTTGACATGTGGCAAGACTCTCCTCGGGGCGCGTCTTGCTTGGGCTTCTCTCATGGAGGCCCTCAGTCCGACCCAGTGTTGACATGTGTCAATACGCTCCTCGGGGCGTGTCTTGCTTGGGCTTCTCTCCTGGAAGCACTCAGTCCGACCCATTGTTGACATGTGGCAAGACGCTCCTCGGGGCGCGTCTTATTTGGACCTCTCTCCTAGAGGCCCTCAGTCAGACCCAGTGTTGACATGTGGCAAGACGCTCCTCGGGGCGCGTCTTGCTTGGGCTTCTCTCCTGGAGGCCCTCAGTCAGACCCATTGTTGACATGTGGCAAGACGCTCCTCGGGGCACGTCTTGCTTGGGCCTCTCTCCTGGAGGCGCTCAGTCAAACCGAGTAGTGACATGTGGCAAGACGCTCCTCGGGGCGCGTCTTGCTTGGGCCTCTCTCCTGGATGCGCTCAGTCAGACCCAGTGGTGACACGTGGCAAGACGCTCCTCGGGGCGCACCTTGCTTGGGCCTCTCTCCTGGAGGCGCTCAGTCAGACCCAGTGTTGACACTTGGCAAGACGCTCCTCGGGGCGCGTCTTGCTTGGGCCTCTCTCCTGGAGGCGCTCAGTCAGACCCAGTGTTGACATGTGGCAAGACACTCCTCGGGGCGCGTCTTGCTTGGGCCTCTCTCATGGAGGCCCTCTGTCAGACCCAGTGTTGACATGTGTCAAGACGCTCCTCGGGGCGCGTCTTGCTTTGGCCTCTCTCCTGGAGGCGCCCAGTCAGACCGAGTGCTGACATGTGGCAAGAAGCTCCTCGGGGCGCGTGTTGCTTGGGCTTCTCTCCTGGAGGCCCTCAGTAAGACCCATTGTTGACATGTGGCAAGACGCTCCTCGGGGCGCGTCTTGCTTGGGCCTCTCTCCAGAAGGCCCTCAATCAGACCCAGTGTTGACACGTGGCAAGACGCTCCTCGGGGCACGTCTTACTTTGGCCTCTCTCCTGGAGGCGCTCAGTCAGACTGAGTAGTGACATGTGGCCTGACGCTCCTCGGGGCGCGTGTTGCTTGGGCCTCTCTCCTGGAGGCGCTCAGTCAGACCAAGTGGTGACATGTGGCAAGACACTCCTAGGGGCTCGTCTTGCTTGGGCCTCTCTCCTGGAGGCCCTCTGTCAGACCCAGTGTTGACATGTGTCAAGACGCTCCTCGGGGCGCGTCTTGCTTGGGCTTCTCTCCGGGAGGCCCTCAGTCATACCCATTGTTGACATGTGGCAAGACGCTCCTCGGGGCGCGTCTTGCTTGTGCCTCTCTCCTGGAGGCGCTCAGTCAGACCGAGTGCTGACATGTGGCAAGACGCTCCTCGGGCCGCGTGATGCTTGGGCTTCTCTCCTGGAGGCCCTCAGTCAGACCCATTGTTGACATGTTGCAAGACGCTCCTTTGGGCGCGTCTTGCTTGGGCCTCTCTCCTGGAGGCGCTCAGTCAGACCGAGTGCTGACATGTGGAAAGACTCTCCTCGGGGCGCGTCTTTCTTGGGCTTCTCTCCTGGAGGCGCTCAGAAAGACCCAGTGTTGACATGTGACAAGACGCTCCTCGGGGCGCGTCTTGCTTGGGCCTCTCTCCTGGAGGCGCTCAGTCAGAACCAGTGGTGACATGTGGCAAGACACTCCTCGGGGCGCGTCTTGCTTGGGCCTCTCTCCTGGAGGCCCTCTGTCAGACCCAGTGTTGGCATGTGGCAAGACGCTCCTCAGGGCGCGTCTTGGTTGGGTCTCTCTCCTGGAGGCGCTCAGTCAGACCCAGTGGTGACATGTGGCAAGACGCTCCTCGGGGCGTGTATTGCTTGGACCTCTCTCCTGGATGCCCTCTGTCAGACCGAGTGTTGACATGTGGCAAGACTCTCCTCGGGGCACGTCTTGCTTGGGCCTCTCTCCTGGAGGCGCTCAAACAGACCGAGTAGTGACATGTGGCAAGACGCTCCTCGGGGCGCGTCTTGCTGGGGCTTCTCTCATGGAGGAACTCAGTCAGACCCAGTGTTGACATGTGGCAAGACGCTCCTCGGGGCGCGTCTTGCTTGGACCTCTCTCCCTGAGGCGCTCAGTCAGACCGAGTAGTGACATGTGGCCTGAAGCTCCTCGGGGCGCGTCTTGCTTGGACCTCTCTCCTGGAGGCGCTCAGTCAGACCCAGTGGTGACATGTGGCAAGACACTCCTCGGGGCGCGTCTTGCTTGGGCTTCTCTCCTCGAGGCCCTCAGTCAGACCCATTGTTGACATGTGGCAAGACGCTCCTCGGGACACGTCTTGCTTGGGCCTCTCTCCTGGATTCGCTCAGTCAGACCAAGTGCTGACATAAGGCAAGACGCTCCTCGGGGCGCGTCTTGCTGGGGCCTCTCTCCTGGAGGTGCTCTATCAGACCCAGTTGTGACACGTGGCAAGACGCTCCTCGGGGCACGTCTTGCTTGGGCCTCTCTCCTGGAGGAGCTCAGTCAGACCCAGTGGTGACAAATGGCAAGACGCTCCTCGGGGCGCATCTTGCTTGGGCCTCTCTCCTGGAGGCGCTAAGTCAGACCCAGTGTTGACACGTGGCAAGACGCTCCTCGGGGCGTGTCTTGCTTGGGCCTCTCTCCTGGAAGCGCTCAGTCAGACCGAGTGCTGACATAAGGCAAGACGCTCCTCGGGGCGCGTCTTGCTGGGGCCTCTCTCCTGGAGGTGCTCTATCAGACCCAGTGGTGACACGTGGCAAGACGCTCCTCGGGGCGCGTCTTGCTTGGGCCTCTCTCCTGGAGGAGCTCAGTCAGACCCAGTGGTGACACATGGCAAGACGCTCCTCGGGGCGCATCTTGCTTGGGCCTCTCTCCTGGAGGCGCTAAGTCAGACCCAGTGTTGACACGTGGCAAGACGCTCCTCGGGGCGCGTCTTGCTTTGGCCTCTCTCCTGGAGGCGCTCAGTCAGACCGAGTGCTTACATGTGGCAAGAAGCTCCTCGGGGCGCGTCTTGCTTGGGCTTCTCTCCTGGAGGCCCTCAGTCAGACCCATTGTTGACATGTGGCAAGACGCTCCTCGGGGCGTGTCTTGCTTGGGTCTCTCTCCAGAAGGCCCTCAATCAGACCCAGTGTTGACACGTGGCAAGACGCTCCTCTGGGCGCGTCTTGTTTGGGCTTCTCTCCTGGAGGCCCTCAGTCAGACCCATTGTTGACATGTGGCAAGACGCTCCTCGGGGCGCGTCTTATTTGGACCTCTCTCCTAGAGGCCCTCAGTCAGACCCAGTGTTGACATGTGGCAAGACGCTCCTCGGGGCGCGTCTTGCTTGGGCTTCTCTCCTGGAGGCCCTCAGTCAGACCCATTGTTGACATGTGGCAAGACGCTCCTCGGGGCACGTCTTGCTTGGGCCTCTCTCCTGGAGGCGCTCAGTCAAACCGAGTAGTGACATGTGTCAAGACGCTCCTCGGGGCGCGTCTTGCTTGGGCCTCTCTCCTGGAGGCGCTCAGTCAGACCGAGTGCTGACATGTGGCAAGAAGCTCCTCGGGGCGCGTCTTGCTTGGGCTTCTCTCCTGGAGGCCCTCAGTCAGACCCATTGTTGACATGTGGCAAGACGCTCCTCGGGGCGCGTCTTGCTTGGGCCTCTCTCCAGAAGGCCCTCAATCAGACCCAGTGTTGACACGTGGCAAGACGCTCCTCGGGGCGCGTCTTGCTTGGGCCTCTCTCCTGGAGGCGCTCAGTCAGACCCAGTGGTGACATGTGGCAAGACGCTCCTCGGGGCGCGTATTGCTTGGGCCTCTCTCCTGGATGCCCTCTGTCAGACCCAGTGTTGACATGTGGCAAGACTCTCCTCGGGGCGCGTCTTGCTTGGGCTTCTCTCATGGAGGCCCTCAGTCAGACCCAGTGTTGACATGTGTCAAGAAGCTCCTCGGGGCGTGTCTTGCTTGGGCCTCTCTCCTGGAGGCGCTCAGTCAGACCCAGTGTTGACATGTGGCAAGACTCTCCTCGGGGCACTTCTTGCTTGGGCTTCTCTCCTGGAGGCCCTCAGTCAGACCCATTGTTGACATGTGGCAAGACGCTCCTCGGGGCACGTCTTGCTTGGGCCTCTCTCCTGGAGGCGCTCAGTCAGACCGAGTAGTGACATGTGACAAGACGCTCCTCGGGGCGCGTCTTGCTTGGGCCTCTCTCCTGGAGGCGCTCAGTCAGACCCAGTGTTGACATGTGGCAAGACGCTCCTCGGGGCGCGTCTTGCTGGGGCTTCTCTCATGGAGGCACTCAGTCTGACCCAGTGTTGACATGTGGCAAGACGCTCCTCGGGGCACGTCTTGCTTGGGCCTCTCTCCTGGAGGCGCTCAGTCAGACCCAGAGGAGACATGTGTCAAGATGCTCCTCGGGGCGCGTCTTGCTTGGGCCTCTCTCCTGGAGGCGCTCAGTCAGACCGAGTGCTGACATTTGGCAAGACGCTCCTCCGGGCGCGTCTTGCTTGGGCCTCTCTCCTGGAGGCGCTCAGTCAGACCCAGTGTTCACATGTGGCAAGACGCTCCTCGGGGTGCGTCTTGCTTGGGCCTCTCTCCTGGAGGCGCTCCGTCAGACCCAGTGTTGACATGTGGCAAGACGCTCCTCGGGGCACGTCTTGCTTGGGCCTCTCTCCTGGAGGCGCTCAGTCAGACCGAGTGCTGACATGTGGCAAGACGCTCCTCGGGGCGCGTCTTGCTTGGGCTTCTCTCCTGGAGGCCCTCAGTCAGACCCATTGTTGACATGTGGCAAGACGCTCCTCGGGGCGCGTCTCATTTGGGCCTCTCTCCTGGAGGCTCTCAGTCAGACCCAGTGTTGACATGTGGCAAGACGCTCCTCGGGGCGCGTCTTGCTTGGGCTTCTCTCCTGTAGGCCCTCAGTCAGACCCATTGTTGACATGTGGCAAGACGCTCCTCGGGGCACGTCTTGCTTGGGCCTCTCTCCTGGAGGCGCTCAGTCAGACCGAGTAGTGACATGTGGCAAGACGCTCAGTGCGTGTCATGCTTGGGCCTCTCTCCTGGAGGCGCTCAGTCAGACCGAGTGCTGACATAAGGCAAGACGCTCCTCGGGGCGCGTCTTGCTGGGGCCTCTCTCCTGGAGGTGCTCTATCAGACCCAGTGGTGACACGTGGCAAGACGCTCCTCGGGGCGCGTCTTGCTTGGGCCTCTCTCCTGGAGGAGCTCAGTCAGACCCAGTGGTGACACGTGGCAAGACGCTCCTCGGGGCGCATCTTGCTTGGGCCGCTCTCCTGGAGGCGCTAAGTCAGACCCAGTGTTGACATGTGGCAAGACGCTCCTCGGGGCGCGTCTTGCTTTGGCTTCTCTCCTGGAGGCCCTCAGTCAGACCCATTGTTGACATGTGGCAAGACGCTCCTCGGGGCGCGTCTTGCTTGGGCCTCTCTCCAGAAGGCCCTCAATCATACCCAGTGTTGACACGTGGCAAGACGCTCCTCGGGGCGCGTCTTGCTTGGGCCTCTCTCCTGGAGGCGCTCAGACAGACTGAGAAGTGACATGTGGTCTGACGCTCCTCGGGGCGCGTCTTGCTTGGGCCTCTCTCCTGGAGGCGCTCAGTCAGACCCAGTGGTGACATGTGGCAAGACACTCCTCGGGGCGCGTCTTGCTTGGGCCTCTCTCCTGGAGGCCCTCTGTCAGACCCAGTGTTGACATGTGTCAAGACGCTCCACGGGGCGCGTCTTGCTTGGCCTTCTCTCCTGGAGGCCCTCAGTCAAACCCATTGTTGACATGTGGCAAGACGCTCCTCGGGGCGCGTCTTGCTTGGGCCTCTCTCCTGGAGGGGATCAGTCAGACCGAGTGCTGTCATGTGGCAAGACGCACCTCGGGCCGCGTGTTGCTTGGGCTTCTTTCCTGGAGGCCCTCAGTCAGACCCATTGTTGACAAGTGGCAAGACGCTCCTCGGGGCGCGTCTTGCTTGGGCCTCTCTCCTGGAGGCGCTCAGTCAGAACCAGAGGTGACATGTGGCAAGACGCTCCTCGGGGCGCGTTTTGCTTCGGCCTCTCTCCTGGAGGTCCTCTGTCAGACACAGTGTTGACATGTGGCAAGACTTTCCTCCGGGCGCATCTTGCTTTGGCCTCTCTCCTGCAGACCCTCAGTAAGACCCATTGTTGACATGTGGCATGACGCTCCTCGGGGCGCGTCTTGCTTGTGCCTTTCTCCAGAAGGCCCTCAATCAGACCCAGTGTTGACATGTGGCAAGACGCTCCTCGGGGCGCATCTTGCTTGGGCCTCTCTCCTGGAGGCGCTCAGTCAGACCCAGTGTTGACATGTGGCAAGACGCTCCTCGGGGCACGTCTTGCTTGGGCCTCTCTCCTGGAGGCGCTCAGTCAGACCGAGTAGTGACATGTGGCAAGACGCTCCTCGGGGCGCGTCTTGCTTGGGCCTCTCTCCTGGAGGCGCTCAGTCAGACCGAGTGCTGACATAAGGCAAGGCGCTCCTCGGGGCGTGTCTTGCTGGGGCCTCTCTCCTGGAGGCGCTCAATCAGACCCAGTGGTGACACGTGGCAAGACGCTCCTCGGGGCGCGTCTTGCTTGGGCCTCTCTCCTGGAGGCGCTCAGTCAGAGCCAGTGGTGACACGTGGCAAGACGCTCCTCGGGGCGCATCTTGCTTGGGCCTCTCTCCTGGAGGCACTCAGTCAGACCCAGTGTTGACACATGGCAAGACATTCCTCGGGGCGCGTCTTGCTTGGGCCTCTCTCCTGGAGGCGCTCAGTCAGACCCAGTGTTGACATGTGGCAAGACACTCCTCGGGGCGCGTCTTGCTTGGGCCTCTCTCATGGAGGCCCTCTGTCAGACCCAGTGTTGACATGTGTCAAGACGCTCCTCGGGGCACGTCTTGCTTTGGCCTCTCTCCTGGAGGCCCTCTGTCAGACCCAGTGTTGACATGTGTCAAGACGCTACTCGGGGCGCGTCTTGCTTGGGCTTCTCTCCTGGACGCCCTCAGTCATACCCATTGTTGACATGTGGCAAGACACTCCTTGGGGCGCGTCTTGCTTTGGCCTCTCTCCTGGAGGCGCTCAGTCAGACCGAGTGCTGACATGTGGCAAGACGCTCCTCGGGCCGCGTGTTGCTTGGGCTTCTCTCCTGGAGGCCCTCAGTCAGACCCATTGTTGACATGTTGCAAGACGCTCCTCGGGGCGCGTCTTGCTTGGGCCTCTCTCCTGCAGGCGCTCAGTCAGACCGAGTGCTGACATGTGGAAAGACGCTCCTCGGGGCGCGTCTTGCTTGGGCTTCTCTCCTGGAGGCGCTCAGAAAGACCCAGTGTTGACATGTGACAAGACGCTCCTCGGGGCGCGTCTTGCTTGGGCCTCTCTCCTGGAGGCGCTCAGTCAGAACCAGTGGTGACATGTGGCAAGACACTCCTCGGGGCGCGTCTTGCTTGGGCCTCTCTCCTGGAGGCCCTCTGTCAGACCCAGTGTTGGCATGTGGCAAGACGCTCCTCAGGGCGCGTCTTGGTTGGGTCTCTCTCCTGGAGGCGCTCAGTCAGACCCAGTGGTGACATGTGGCAAGACGCTCCTCGGGGCGTGTATTGCTTGGACCTCTCTCCTGGATGCCCTCTGTCAGACCGAGTGTTGACATGTGGCAAGACTCTCCTCGGGGCACGTCTTGCTTGGGCCTCTCTCCTGGAGGCGCTCAAACAGACCGAGTAGTGACATGTGGCAAGACGCTCCTCGGGGCGCGTCTTGCTGGGGCTTCTCTCATGGAGGAACTCAGTCAGACCCAGTGTTGACATGTGGCAAGACGCTCCTCGGGGCGCGTCTTGCTTGGACCTCTCTCCCTGAGGCGCTCAGTCAGACCGAGTAGTGACATGTGGCCTGAAGCTCCTCGGGGCGCGTCTTGCTTGGACCTCTCTCCTGGAGGCGCTCAGTCAGACCCAGTGGTGACATGTGGCAAGACACTCCTCGGGGCGCGTCTTGCTTGGGCTTCTCTCCTCGAGGCCCTCAGTCAGACCCATTGTTGACATGTGGCAAGACGCTCCTCGGGACACGTCTTGCTTGGGCCTCTCTCCTGGATTCGCTCAGTCAGACCAAGTGCTGACATAAGGCAAGACGCTCCTCGGGGCGCGTCTTGCTGGGGCCTCTCTCCTGGAGGTGCTCTATCAGACCCAGTTGTGACACGTGGCAAGACGCTCCTCGGGGCACGTCTTGCTTGGGCCTCTCTCCTGGAGGAGCTCAGTCAGACCCAGTGGTGACAAATGGCAAGACGCTCCTCGGGGCGCATCTTGCTTGGGCCTCTCTCCTGGAGGCGCTAAGTCAGACCCAGTGTTGACACGTGGCAAGACGCTCCTCGGGGCGTGTCTTGCTTGGGCCTCTCTCCTGGAAGCGCTCAGTCAGACCGAGTGCTGACATAAGGCAAGACGCTCCTCGGGGCGCGTCTTGCTGGGGCCTCTCTCCTGGAGGTGCTCTATCAGACCCAGTGGTGACACGTGGCAAGACGCTCCTCGGGGCGCGTCTTGCTTGGGCCTCTCTCCTGGAGGAGCTCAGTCAGACCCAGTGGTGACACATGGCAAGACGCTCCTCGGGGCGCATCTTGCTTGGGCCTCTCTCCTGGAGGCGCTAAGTCAGACCCAGTGTTGACACGTGGCAAGACGCTCCTCGGGGCGCGTCTTGCTTTGGCCTCTCTCCTGGAGGCGCTCAGTCAGACCGAGTGCTTACATGTGGCAAGAAGCTCCTCGGGGCGCGTCTTGCTTGGGCTTCTCTCCTGGAGGCCCTCAGTCAGACCCATTGTTGACATGTGGCAAGACGCTCCTCGGGGCGTGTCTTGCTTGGGTCTCTCTCCAGAAGGCCCTCAATCAGACCCAGTGTTGACACGTGGCAAGACGCTCCTCTGGGCGCGTCTTGTTTGGGCTTCTCTCCTGGAGGCCCTCAGTCAGACCCATTGTTGACATGTGGCAAGACGCTCCTCGGGGCGCGTCTTATTTGGACCTCTCTCCTAGAGGCCCTCAGTCAGACCCAGTGTTGACATGTGGCAAGACGCTCCTCGGGGCGCGTCTTGCTTGGGCTTCTCTCCTGGAGGCCCTCAGTCAGACCCATTGTTGACATGTGGCAAGACGCTCCTCGGGGCACGTCTTGCTTGGGCCTCTCTCCTGGAGGCGCTCAGTCAAACCGAGTAGTGACATGTGTCAAGACGCTCCTCGGGGCGCGTCTTGCTTGGGCCTCTCTCCTGGAGGCGCTCAGTCAGACCGAGTGCTGACATGTGGCAAGAAGCTCCTCGGGGCGCGTCTTGCTTGGGCTTCTCTCCTGGAGGCCCTCAGTCAGACCCATTGTTGACATGTGGCAAGACGCTCCTCGGGGCGCGTCTTGCTTGGGCCTCTCTCCAGAAGGCCCTCAATCAGACCCAGTGTTGACACGTGGCAAGACGCTCCTCGGGGCGCGTCTTGCTTGGGCCTCTCTCCTGGAGGCGCTCAGTCAGACCCAGTGGTGACATGTGGCAAGACGCTCCTCGGGGCGCGTATTGCTTGGGCCTCTCTCCTGGATGCCCTCTGTCAGACCCAGTGTTGACATGTGGCAAGACTCTCCTCGGGGCGCGTCTTGCTTGGGCTTCTCTCATGGAGGCCCTCAGTCAGACCCAGTGTTGACATGTGTCAAGAAGCTCCTCGGGGCGTGTCTTGCTTGGGCCTCTCTCCTGGAGGCGCTCAGTCAGACCCAGTGTTGACATGTGGCAAGACTCTCCTCGGGGCACTTCTTGCTTGGGCTTCTCTCCTGGAGGCCCTCAGTCAGACCCATTGTTGACATGTGGCAAGACGCTCCTCGGGGCACGTCTTGCTTGGGCCTCTCTCCTGGAGGCGCTCAGTCAGACCGAGTAGTGACATGTGACAAGACGCTCCTCGGGGCGCGTCTTGCTTGGGCCTCTCTCCTGGAGGCGCTCAGTCAGACCCAGTGTTGACATGTGGCAAGACGCTCCTCGGGGCGCGTCTTGCTGGGGCTTCTCTCATGGAGGCACTCAGTCTGACCCAGTGTTGACATGTGGCAAGACGCTCCTCGGGGCACGTCTTGCTTGGGCCTCTCTCCTGGAGGCGCTCAGTCAGACCCAGAGGAGACATGTGTCAAGATGCTCCTCGGGGCGCGTCTTGCTTGGGCCTCTCTCCTGGAGGCGCTCAGTCAGACCGAGTGCTGACATTTGGCAAGACGCTCCTCCGGGCGCGTCTTGCTTGGGCCTCTCTCCTGGAGGCGCTCAGTCAGACCCAGTGTTCACATGTGGCAAGACGCTCCTCGGGGTGCGTCTTGCTTGGGCCTCTCTCCTGGAGGCGCTCCGTCAGACCCAGTGTTGACATGTGGCAAGACGCTCCTCGGGGCACGTCTTGCTTGGGCCTCTCTCCTGGAGGCGCTCAGTCAGACCGAGTGCTGACATGTGGCAAGACGCTCCTCGGGGCGCGTCTTGCTTGGGCTTCTCTCCTGGAGGCCCTCAGTCAGACCCATTGTTGACATGTGGCAAGACGCTCCTCGGGGCGCGTCTCATTTGGGCCTCTCTCCTGGAGGCTCTCAGTCAGACCCAGTGTTGACATGTGGCAAGACGCTCCTCGGGGCGCGTCTTGCTTGGGCTTCTCTCCTGTAGGCCCTCAGTCAGACCCATTGTTGACATGTGGCAAGACGCTCCTCGGGGCACGTCTTGCTTGGGCCTCTCTCCTGGAGGCGCTCAGTCAGACCGAGTAGTGACATGTGGCAAGACGCTCAGTGCGTGTCATGCTTGGGCCTCTCTCCTGGAGGCGCTCAGTCAGACCGAGTGCTGACATAAGGCAAGACGCTCCTCGGGGCGCGTCTTGCTGGGGCCTCTCTCCTGGAGGTGCTCTATCAGACCCAGTGGTGACACGTGGCAAGACGCTCCTCGGGGCGCGTCTTGCTTGGGCCTCTCTCCTGGAGGAGCTCAGTCAGACCCAGTGGTGACACGTGGCAAGACGCTCCTCGGGGCGCATCTTGCTTGGGCCGCTCTCCTGGAGGCGCTAAGTCAGACCCAGTGTTGACATGTGGCAAGACGCTCCTCGGGGCGCGTCTTGCTTTGGCTTCTCTCCTGGAGGCCCTCAGTCAGACCCATTGTTGACATGTGGCAAGACGCTCCTCGGGGCGCGTCTTGCTTGGGCCTCTCTCCAGAAGGCCCTCAATCATACCCAGTGTTGACACGTGGCAAGACGCTCCTCGGGGCGCGTCTTGCTTGGGCCTCTCTCCTGGAGGCGCTCAGACAGACTGAGAAGTGACATGTGGTCTGACGCTCCTCGGGGCGCGTCTTGCTTGGGCCTCTCTCCTGGAGGCGCTCAGTCAGACCCAGTGGTGACATGTGGCAAGACACTCCTCGGGGCGCGTCTTGCTTGGGCATCTCTCCTGGAGGCCCTCTGTCAGACCCAGTGTTGACATGTGTCAAGACGCTCCACGGGGCGCGTCTTGCTTGGCCTTCTCTCCTGGAGGCCCTCAGTCAAACCCATTGTTGACATGTGGCAAGACGCTCCTCGGGGCGCGTCTTGCTTGGGCCTCTCTCCTGGAGGGGATCAGTCAGACCGAGTGCTGTCATGTGGCAAGACGCACCTCGGGCCGCGTGTTGCTTGGGCTTCTTTCCTGGAGGCCCTCAGTCAGACCCATTGTTGACAAGTGGCAAGACGCTCCTCGGGGCGCGTCTTGCTTGGGCCTCTCTCCTGGAGGCGCTCAGTCAGAACCAGAGGTGACATGTGGCAAGACGCTCCTCGGGGCGCGTTTTGCTTCGGCCTCTCTCCTGGAGGTCCTCTGTCAGACACAGTGTTGACATGTGGCAAGACTTTCCTCCGGGCGCATCTTGCTTTGGCCTCTCTCCTGCAGACCCTCAGTAAGACCCATTGTTGACATGTGGCATGACGCTCCTCGGGGCGCGTCTTGCTTGTGCCTTTCTCCAGAAGGCCCTCAATCAGACCCAGTGTTGACATGTGGCAAGACGCTCCTCGGGGCGCATCTTGCTTGGGCCTCTCTCCTGGAGGCGCTCAGTCAGACCCAGTGTTGACATGTGGCAAGACGCTCCTCGGGGCACGTCTTGCTTGGGCCTCTCTCCTGGAGGCGCTCAGTCAGACCGAGTAGTGACATGTGGCAAGACGCTCCTCGGGGCGCGTCTTGCTTGGGCCTCTCTCCTGGAGGCGCTCAGTCAGACCGAGTGCTGACATAAGGCAAGGCGCTCCTCGGGGCGTGTCTTGCTGGGGCCTCTCTCCTGGAGGCGCTCAATCAGACCCAGTGGTGACACGTGGCAAGACGCTCCTCGGGGCGCGTCTTGCTTGGGCCTCTCTCCTGGAGGCGCTCAGTCAGAGCCAGTGGTGACACGTGGCAAGACGCTCCTCGGGGCGCATCTTGCTTGGGCCTCTCTCCTGGAGGCACTCAGTCAGACCCAGTGTTGACACATGGCAAGACATTCCTCGGGGCGCGTCTTGCTTGGGCCTCTCTCCTGGAGGCGCTCAGTCAGACCCAGTGTTGACATGTGGCAAGACACTCCTCGGGGCGCGTCTTGCTTGGGCCTCTCTCATGGAGGCCCTCTGTCAGACCCAGTGTTGACATGTGTCAAGACGCTCCTCGGGGCACGTCTTGCTTTGGCCTCTCTCCTGGAGGCCCTCTGTCAGACCCAGTGTTGACATGTGTCAAGACGCTACTCGGGGCGCGTCTTGCTTGGGCTTCTCTCCTGGACGCCCTCAGTCATACCCATTGTTGACATGTGGCAAGACACTCCTTGGGGCGCGTCTTGCTTTGGCCTCTCTCCTGGAGGCGCTCAGTCAGACCGAGTGCTGACATGTGGCAAGACGCTCCTCGGGCCGCGTGTTGCTTGGGCTTCTCTCCTGGAGGCCCTCAGTCAGACCCATTGTTGACATGTTGCAAGACGCTCCTCGGGGCGCGTCTTGCTTGGGCCTCTCTCCTGCAGGCGCTCAGTCAGACCGAGTGCTGACATGTGGAAAGACGCTCCTCGGGGCGCGTCTTGCTTGGGCTTCTCTCCTGGAGGCGCTCAGAAAGACCCAGTGTTGACATGTGACAAGACGCTCCTCGGGGCGCGTCTTGCTTGGGCCTCTCTCCTGGAGGCGATCAGTCAGACCCAGTGGTGACATGTGGCAAGACACTTCTCGGGGCGCATCTTGCTTGGGCCTCTCTCCTGGAGGCCCTCTGTCAGACCCAGTGTTGGCATGTGGCAAGACATTCCTCAGGGCGCGTCTTGATTGGGCTTCTCTCATGGAGGCCCTCAGTCAGACCAAGTGTTGACATGTGTCAAGACGCTCCTCGGGGCGTGTCTTGCTTGGGCCTCTCTCCTGGTGGCGCTCAGTCAGACCCAGTGTTGACATGTGGCAAGACGCTCCTCGGGGCGCGTCTTGCTTGGGCTACTCTCCTGGAGGCCCTCAGTCAGACCCATTGTTGACATGTGGCAAGACGCTCCTCGGGGCACGTCTTGCTTGGGCTTCTCTCCTGGAGGCGCTCAAACAGACCAAGTAGTGACATGTGGCAAGACGCTCCTCGGGGCGCGTCTTGCTGGGGCTTCTCTCATGGAGGCACTCAGTCAGACCCAGTGTTGACATGTGGCAAGACGCTCCTCGGGGCGCGTCTTGCTTGGACCTCTCTCCCTGAGGCGCTCAGTCAGACCGAGTAGTGACATGTGGCAAGACTCTCCTCGGGGCGCGTCTTGCTTGGACCTCTCTCCTGGAGGCGCTCAGTCAGAACCAGAGGTGACATGTGGCAAGACGCTCCTCGGGGCGTGTCTTGCTTCGGCCTCTCTCCTGGAGGTCCTCTGTCAGACCCAGTGTTGACATGTGGCAAGACTTTCCTCCGGGCGCATCTTGCTTTGGCCTCTCTCCTGCAGACCCTCAGTAAGACCCATTGTTGACATGTGGCAAGACGCTCCTCGGGGCGCCTCTTGCTTGTGCCTTTCTCCAGAAGGCCCTCAATCAGACCCAGTGTTGACATGTGGCAAGACGCTCCTCGGGGCGCATCTTGCTTGGGCCTCTCTCCTGGAGGCGCTCAGTCAGACTGAGTAGTGACATGTGGCCTGACGCTCCTCGGGGCGCGTCTTGCTTGGGCCTCTCTCCTGGAGGCGCTCAGTCAGACCCAGTGTTGACATGTGGCAAGACGCTCCTCGGGGCACGTCTTGCTTGGGCCTCTCTCCTGGAGGCGCTCAGTCAGACCGAGTAGTGACATGTGGCAAGACGCTCCTCGGGGCGCGTCTTGCTTGGACCTCTCTCCTGGAGGCGCTCAGTTAGACCGAGTAGTGACATGTCGCAAGACGCTCCTCGGGGCGCGTCTTGCTTGGGCCTCTCTCCTGGAGGCGCTCAGTCAGACCGAGTGCTGACATAAGGCAAGACGCTCCTCGGGGCGTGTCTTGCTGGGGCCTCTCTCCTGGAGGCGCTCAATCAGACCCAGTGGTGACACGTGGCAAGACGCTCCTCGGGGCGCGTCTTGCTTGGGCCTCTCTCCTGGAGGCGCTCAGTCCAGAGCCAGTGGTGACACGTGGCAAGACGCTCCTCGGGGCGCATCTTGCTTGGGCCTCTCTCCTGGAGGCACTCAGTCAGACCCAGTGTTGACACGTGGCAAGACATTCCTCGGGGCGCGTCTTGCTTGGGCCTCTCTCCTGGAGGCGCTCAGTCAGACCCAGTGTTGACATGTGGCAAGACATTCCTCGGGGCGCGTCTTGCTTGGGCCTCTCTCATGGAGGCCCTCTGTCAGACCCAGTGTTGACATGTGTCAAGACGCTCCTCGGGGCACGTCTTGCTTTGGCCTCTCTCCTGGAGGCCCTCTGTCAGACCCAGTGTTGACATGTGTCAAGACGCTCCTCGGGGCGCGTCTTGCTTGGGCTTCTCTCCTGGACGCCCTCAGTCATACCCATTGTTGACATGTGGCAAGACACTCCTCGGGGCGCGTCTTGCTTTGGCCTCTCTCCTGGAGGCGCTCAGTCAGACCGAGTGCTGTCATGTGGCAAGACGCTCCTCGGGCCGCGTGTTGCTTGGGCTTCTCTCCTGGAGGCCCTCAGTCAGACCCATTGTTGACATGTTGCAAGACGCTCCTCGGGGCGCGTCTTGCTTGGGCCTCTCTCCTGCAGGCGCTCAGTCAGACCGAGTGCTGACATGTGGAAAGACGCTCCTCGGGGCGCGTCTTGCTTGGGCTTCTCTCCTGGAGGCGCTCAGAAAGACCCAGTGTTGACATGTGACAAGACGCTCCTCGGGGCGCGTCTTGCCTGGGCCTCTCTCCTGGAGGCGCTCAGTCAGATCCAGTGGTGACACGTGACAAGACGCTCCTCGGGGCGCGACTTGCTTGGGCCTCTCTCCTGGAGGCGCTTAGTCAGACTGAGTAGTGACATGTGGCCTGACGCTCCTCGGGGCGCGTGTTGCTTGGGCCTCTCTCCTGGAGGCGCTCAGTCAGACCAAGTGGTGACATGTGGCAAGACACTCCTCGGGGCGCGTCTTGCTTGGGCCTCTCTCCTGGAGGCCCTCTGTTAGACCCAGTGTTGACATGTGGCAAGACACTCCTCGGGGCGCGTCTTGCTTGGGCCTCTCTCATGGAGGCCCTCTGTCAGACCCAGTGTTGACATGTGTCAAGATGCTCCTCGGGGCGCGTCTTGCTTTGGCCTCTCTCCTGGAGGCGCTCAGTCAGACCGAGTGCTGAGTACTGTGGCAAGAAGCTCCTCGGGGCGCGTCTTGCTTGGGCTTCTCTCCTGGAGGCCCTCAGTAAGACCCATTGTTGACATGTGGCAAGACGCTCCTTGGGGCGCTTCTTGCTTGGGCCTCTCTCCTGGAGTCGCTCAGTCAGACTGAGTAGTGACATGTGGCCTGACGCTCCTCGGGGCGTTTGTTGCTTGGGCCTCTCTCCTGGAGGCGCTCAGTAAGACCAAGTGGTGACATGTGGCAAGACGCTCCTCGGGGCGCGTCTTGCTTGGGCCTCTCTCCAGAAGGCCCTCAATCAGACCCAGTGTTGACACGTGGCAAGACGCTCCTCGGGGCGCGTCTTGCTTGGGACTCTCTCCTGGAGGCGCTCAGTCAGACTGAGTAGTGACATGTGGCCTGACGCTCCTAGGGGCGCGTGTTGCTTGGGCCTCTCTCCTGGAGGCGCTCAGTCAGACCAAGTGGTGACATGTGTCAAGACGCTCCTCGGGTCGCGTCTTGCTTGGGCCTCTCTCCTGGAGAACCTCTGTCAGACCCAGTGTTGACATGTGGCAAGACGCTCCTCCGGGCGCGTCTTGCTTGGGCCTCTCTCCTGGAGGCCCTCAGTCAGACCCATTGTTGACATGTGGCAAGACGCTCCTCGGGGCGCGTCTTGCTTGGGACTCTCTCCTGGAGGCGCTCAGTCAGACCGAGTGCTGACATAAGGCAAGACGCTCCTCGGGGCGCGTCTTGCTTGGGCCTCTCTCCTGGAGGCCCTCAGTCAGACCCAGTGTTGACATGTGACAAGACGCTCCTCGGGGCGCGTCTTGCTTGGGCCTCTCTCCTGGAGGCTCTCAGTCAGAACCAGAGGTGACATGTGGCAAGACGCTCCTCGGGGCGCGTCTTGCTTGGGCCTCTCTCCTGGAGGCCCTCTGTCAGACTCAGTGTTGACATGTGGCAAGACGCTCCTCCGGGCGCATCTTGCTTGGGCCTCTCTCCTGGAGGCCCTCAGTCAGACCCATTGTTGACATGTGGCAAGACGCTCCTCGGGGCGCGTCTTGCTTGGGCCTCTCTCCTGGAGGCGCTCAGTCAGACCGAGTGCTGACATAAGGCAAGACGCTCCTCGGGGCGCGTCTTGCTGGGGCCTCTCTCCTGGAGGCGCTCAGTCAGTCCCAGTGCTGACATGTGGCAAGACGATCCTCGGGGCGCGTCTTGCTTGGGCCTCTCTCCTGGAGGCGCTCAGTCAGACCCAGTGTTGTCATGTGGCAAGACACTCCTCGGGGCGCGTCTTGCTTGGGCCTCTCTCCTGGAGGCGCTCAGTCAGACCCAGTGTTGACATGTGTCAAGACGCTCCTCTGGGCGCGTCTTGCTTGGGCCTCTCTCCTGGAGGCGCTCAGTCAGACCCAGTGTTGGCATGTGGCAAGACACTCCTCGGGGCGCGTCTTGGTTGGGCCTCTTTCCTGGAGGCGCTCATTCAGACCCAGTGGTGACATGTGGCAAGATGCTCCTCGGGGCGCGTATTGCTTGGGCCGCTCTCCTGAATGCCCTCTGTCAGACCGAGTGTAGACATGTGGCAATACTCTCCTCGGGTCGCGTCTTGCTTGGGCTTCTCTCATGGAGGCCCTCAGTCCGACCCAGTGTTGACATGTGTCAAGACGCTCCTCGGGGCGTGTCTTGCTTGGGCCTCTCTCCTGGAGGCCCTCAGTCAGACCCAGTGCTGACATGTGGCAAGACGCTCCTCGGGGTGCGTCTTACTTGGGCCTCTCTCCTGGAGGCGCTCAGTCAGACTGAGTAGTGACATGTGGCCTGACGCTCCTCGGGGCGCGTCTTGCTTGGACCTCCCTCCTGGAGGCGCTCAGTCAGACCGAGTAGTGACATTTGGCAAGACGCTCCTCGGGGCGCGTCTTGCTTGGACCTCTCTCCTGGAGGCGCTCAGTTAGACCGAGTAGTGACATGTGGCAAGACGCTCCTCGGGGCGCGTCTTGCTTGGGCCTCTCTCCTGGAGGCGCTCAGTCAGACCGAGTGCTGACATAAGCCCAAGCAAGACGCGCCCCGAGGAGAGTCTTGCCACATGTCAACACTGGGTCTGACAGAGGGCATCCAGAAGAGAGGCCCAAGCAATACACGCCCCAAGGAGCGTCTTGCCACATGTCACCACTGGGTCTGACTGAGCGCCTCCAGGAGAAAGGCCCAAGCAAGAAGCGCCCCGAGGAGCGTCTTGCCACGTGTCAACACTGGGTCTGATTGAGGGCCTTCTGGAGAGAGGCCCAAGCAAGACGCGCCCCGAGGAGCGTCTTGCCACATGTCAACAATGGGTCTTACTGAGGGCCTCCAGGAGAGAAGCCCAAGCAAGACGCGCCCCGAGGATCGTCTTATCACATGTCAGCACTCGGTCTGACTGAGCGCCTCCAGGAGAGAGGCCCAAGCAAGACGTGCCCCGAGGAGCGTCTTGCCACATGTCAACACTGGGTCTTACTGAGCGCCTCCAGGAGAGAGGCCCAAGCAAGACGCGCCCGGAGGAGCGTCTTGCCACATGTCAGCACTAGGTCTGACTGAGCGCCTCCAGGAGAGAGGTCCAAGCAAGACGCACCCCGAGGAGCATCTTGACACATGTCTCCTCTGGGTCTGACTGAGCGCCTCCAGGAGAGAGGCCCAAGCAAGACGTGCCCTGAGGAGCGTCTTGCCACATGTCAACACTGGGTCTGACTGAGTGCCTCCATGAGAGAAGCCCAAGCAAGACGCGCCCCGAGGAGCATCTTGCCACCTGTCAACACTGGGTCTGACTGAGAACCTCCAGGAGAGAGGCCCAAGCAAGACGCGCCCCGAGGAGCATCTTGCCACATGTCAACACTGTGTCTGACTGAGCGCCTCCAGGAGAGAGGCCCAAGCAAGACGCGCCCCGAGGAGCGTCTTGTCACATGTCACTACTCGGTCTGACTGAGCGCCCCCAGGAGAGAGGCCCAAGCAAGACGTGCCCCGAGGAGCGTCTTGCCACATGTCAACAATGGGTCTGACTGAGGGCCTCCAGGAGAGAGGCCCGAGGAGCGTCTTGCCACATGTCACCTCTGGGTCTGACTGAGCGCCTCCAGGAGAGAGGCGCAAGCAAGAAACGCCCGAGGAGCGTCTTGACACATGTCAACACTGGGTCTGACTGAGCGCCTCCAGGAGAGAGGCCCAAGCAAGAAGCGCCCCGAGGAGCGTCTTGCCACATGTCAACAATGGGTCTGACTGAGGGCCTCCAGGGGAGAAGCCCAAGCAAGACGCGCCCCGAGGAGCGTCTTGCCACATGTCAACACTGGGTCTAATTGAGAGCCTCCAGGAGAGAGGCCCAAGCAAGACGCTCCCCGAGGAGCGTCTTGCCACATGTCACTACTCGGTCTGACTGAGCGCCTCCAGGAGAGAGGCCCAAGCAAGACGCGCCCAGAGGAGCGTCTTGCCACGTGTCACCACTGGGTCTGATTGAGCACTTCCAGGAGAGAGGCCCCAGCAAGACGCGCCCCGAGGAGCGTCTTGCCTTTTGTCAGCACTCGGTCTGACTGAGCGCCTCCAGGAGAGAGGCCCAAGCAAGAAGCGCCCCGAGGAGCTTCTTGCCACATGTCACTACTTGGTCTGACTGAGCGCCTCCAGGAGAGAGGCCCAAGCAAGACGTGCCCCGAGGAGCGTCTTGCCACATGTCAACAATGTGTCTGACTGAGGGCCTCCAGGAGAGAAGCCCAAGCAAGACGCGCCCCGAGGAGCGTCTTGCCCCATGTCAACACTGGGTCTGACTGAGGGCCTCCAGGAGAGAGGCCCAAATAAGACGCGCCCCGAGGAGCGTCTTGCCACATGTCAACACTGGGTCTGACTGAGGGCCTCCAGGAGAGAAGCCCAAGCAAGATGCGCCCCGAGGAGCGTCTTGCCACATGTCACCTCTGGGTCTGACTGAGCGCCTCCAGGAGAGAGGCGCAAGCAAGAAACGCCCGAGGAGCGTCTTGACACATGTAAACACTGGGTCTGACTGAGCGCCTCCAGGAGAGAGGCCCCAGCAAGACGCGCCCCGAGTAGCGTCTTGCCTCATGTCAGCACTCGGTCTGACTGAGCGCCTCCAGGAGAGAGGCCCAAGCAAGAAGCGCCCCGAGGAGCGTCTTGCCACATGTCAACAATGGGTCTGACTGAGGGCCTCCAGGGGAGAAGCCCAAGCAAGACGCGCCCCGAGGAGCGTCTTGCCACATGTCACTACTCGGTCTGACTGAGCGCCTCCAGGAGAGAGGTCCAAGCAACACGCGCCCCGAGGAGCGTCTTGCCACATGTCAACACTGGGTCTGACTGAGTGCCTCCATGAGAGAAGCCCCAGCAAGACGGGCCCCGAGGAGCGTCTTGCCACATGGCACTACTCGGTCTGACTGAGCGCCTCCAGGAGAGAGGCCCAGGCAAGATGTGCCCCGAGGAGCGTCTTGCCACATGTCAACACTGGGTCTGACTGAGCGCCTCCAGGAGAGAGGCCCAAGCAAGACACGCCCCGAGGAGCTTCTTGACACATGTCAACACTGGGTCTGACTGAGGGCCTCCATGAGAGAAGCCCAAGCAAGACACGCCCCGAGGAGTGTCTTGCCACATGTCAACAATGGGTCTGACAGAGGGCATCCAGGAGAGAGGCCCAAGCAATACGCGCCCCGAGGAGCATCTTGGCACATGTCAACAATGCGTCTGACTAAGGGCCTCCAGGAGAGAAGACAAAGCAAGACGCGCCCCGAGGAGCTTCTTTCCACATGTCAACAATGGGTATTACTGAGGGCCTCCATGAGAGAAGCCCAAGCAAGACGCGCCCCGAGGAGTGTCTTGCCACATGTCAACACTGTGTCTGACTGAGCGCCTCCAGGAGAGAGGCCCAAGCAAGACGTGCCCCGAGGAGCGTCTTGCCACGTGTCAACTCTGGGTCTGACTTAGCGCCTCCAGGAGAGAGGCCCAAGCAAGATGCGCCCCGAGGAGCGTCTTGCCACGTGTCACCACTGGGTCTGACTGAGCTCCTTTAGGAGAGAGAACCAAGCAAGACGCGCCCAGAGGAGCGTCTTGCCACTTGTCATCACTGGGTCTGATTGAGCACCTCCAGGAGAGAGGCCCCAGCAAGACGCGCCCCGAGGAGCGTCTTGCCTTATGTCAGCACTCGGTCTGACTGAGCGCCTCCAGGAGAGAGGCCCAAGCAAGACGCGCCCCGAGGAGCGTCTTGCCTTATGTCAGCACTCGGTCTGACTGAGCGCCTCCAGGAGAGAGGCCCAAGCAAGACGCGCCCCGAGGAGCGTCTTGCCACATGTCAACAATGGGTCTGACTGAGGGCCTCCAGGAGAGAGGCCCAAGCAAGACGCGCCCGGAGGAGCGTCTTGCAACATGTCAACACTGGGTCTGACAGAGGGCCTCCAGGAGAGAGGCCCAAGCAAGACGCGCCCCGAGGAGCGTCTTGACACATGTCACCACTTGGTCTGACTGAGCGCCTCCAGGAGAGAGGCCCAAGCAACACGCGCCCCTAGGAGCGTCAGGCCACATGTCACTACTCAGTCTGACTGAGCGCCTCCAGGAGAGAGGCCCAAGCAAGACGCGCCCCGAGGAGCGTCTTGCCACGTGTCAACACTGGGTCTGATTGAGGGCCTTCTGGAGAGAGGCCCAAGCAAGATGCGCCCAGAGGAGCGTCTTGCCACATGTCACCACTTGGTCTTACTGAGCGCCTCCAGGAGAGAGGCCCAAGCAACACGCGCCCCGAGGAGCGTCAGGCCACATGTCACTACTCAGTCTGACTGAGCGCCTCCAGGAGAGAGGCCCAAGCAAGAAGCGCCCCAAGGAGCGTCTTGCCACATGTCAACAAAGGGTCTTACTGAGGGCCTCCAGGAGAGAAGCCCAAGCAAGACGCGCCCCGAGGAGCTTCTTGCCACAGTACTCAGCACTCGGTCTGACTGAGCGCCTCCAGGAGAGAGGCCAAAGCAAGACGCGCCCCGAGGAGCGTCTTGACACATGTCAACACTGGGTCTGACAGAGGGCCTCCATGAGAGAGGCCCAAGCAAGACGCGCCCCGAGGAGTGTCTTGCCACATGTCAACACTGGGTCTAACAGAGGGCCTCCAGGAGAGAGGCCCAAGCAAGACGTGCCCCGAGGAGCGTCTTGCCACATGTCAACAATGGGTCTGACTGAGGGCCTCCAGGAGAGAGGCCCGAGGAGCGTCTTGCCACATGTCACCTCTGGGTCTGACTGAGCGCCTCCAGGAGAGAGGCGCAAGCAAGAAACGCCCGAGGAGCGTCTTGACACATGTCAACACTGGGTCTGACTGAGCGCCTCCAGGAGAGAGGCCCAAGCAAGAAGCGCCCCGAGGAGCGTCTTGCCACATGTCAACAATGGGTCTGACTGAGGGCCTCCAGGGGAGAAGCCCAAGCAAGACGCGCCCCGAGGAGCGTCTTGCCACATGTCAACACTGGGTCTAATTGAGAGCCTCCAGGAGAGAGGCCCAAGCAAGACGCTCCCCGAGGAGCGTCTTGCCACATGTCACTACTCGGTCTGACTGAGCGCCTCCAGGAGAGAGGCCCAAGCAAGACGCGCCCAGAGGAGCGTCTTGCCACGTGTCACCACTGGGTCTGATTGAGCACTTCCAGGAGAGAGGCCCCAGCAAGACGCGCCCCGAGGAGCGTCTTGCCTTTTGTCAGCACTCGGTCTGACTGAGCGCCTCCAGGAGAGAGGCCCAAGCAAGAAGCGCCCCGAGGAGCTTCTTGCCACATGTCACTACTTGGTCTGACTGAGCGCCTCCAGGAGAGAGGCCCAAGCAAGACGTGCCCCGAGGAGCGTCTTGCCACATGTCAACAATGTGTCTGACTGAGGGCCTCCAGGAGAGAAGCCCAAGCAAGACGCGCCCCGAGGAGCGTCTTGCCCCATGTCAACACTGGGTCTGACTGAGGGCCTCCAGGAGAGAGGCCCAAATAAGACGCGCCCCGAGGAGCGTCTTGCCACATGTCAACACTGGGTCTGACTGAGGGCCTCCAGGAGAGAAGCCCAAGCAAGATGCGCCCCGAGGAGCGTCTTGCCACATGTCACCTCTGGGTCTGACTGAGCGCCTCCAGGAGAGAGGCGCAAGCAAGAAACGCCCGAGGAGCGTCTTGACACATGTAAACACTGGGTCTGACTGAGCGCCTCCAGGAGAGAGGCCCCAGCAAGACGCGCCCCGAGTAGCGTCTTGCCTCATGTCAGCACTCGGTCTGACTGAGCGCCTCCAGGAGAGAGGCCCAAGCAAGAAGCGCCCCGAGGAGCGTCTTGCCACATGTCAACAATGGGTCTGACTGAGGGCCTCCAGGGGAGAAGCCCAAGCAAGACGCGCCCCGAGGAGCGTCTTGCCACATGTCACTACTCGGTCTGACTGAGCGCCTCCAGGAGAGAGGTCCAAGCAACACGCGCCCCGAGGAGCGTCTTGCCACATGTCAACACTGGGTCTGACTGAGTGCCTCCATGAGAGAAGCCCCAGCAAGACGGGCCCCGAGGAGCGTCTTGCCACATGGCACTACTCGGTCTGACTGAGCGCCTCCAGGAGAGAGGCCCAGGCAAGATGTGCCCCGAGGAGCGTCTTGCCACATGTCAACACTGGGTCTGACTGAGCGCCTCCAGGAGAGAGGCCCAAGCAAGACACGCCCCGAGGAGCTTCTTGACACATGTCAACACTGGGTCTGACTGAGGGCCTCCATGAGAGAAGCCCAAGCAAGACACGCCCCGAGGAGTGTCTTGCCACATGTCAACAATGGGTCTGACAGAGGGCATCCAGGAGAGAGGCCCAAGCAATACGCGCCCCGAGGAGCATCTTGGCACATGTCAACAATGCGTCTGACTAAGGGCCTCCAGGAGAGAAGACAAAGCAAGACGCGCCCCGAGGAGCTTCTTTCCACATGTCAACAATGGGTATTACTGAGGGCCTCCATGAGAGAAGCCCAAGCAAGACGCGCCCCGAGGAGTGTCTTGCCACATGTCAACACTGTGTCTGACTGAGCGCCTCCAGGAGAGAGGCCCAAGCAAGACGTGCCCCGAGGAGCGTCTTGCCACGTGTCAACTCTGGGTCTGACTTAGCGCCTCCAGGAGAGAGGCCCAAGCAAGATGCGCCCCGAGGAGCGTCTTGCCACGTGTCACCACTGGGTCTGACTGAGCTCCTTTAGGAGAGAGAACCAAGCAAGACGCGCCCAGAGGAGCGTCTTGCCACTTGTCATCACTGGGTCTGATTGAGCACCTCCAGGAGAGAGGCCCCAGCAAGACGCGCCCCGAGGAGCGTCTTGCCTTATGTCAGCACTCGGTCTGACTGAGCGCCTCCAGGAGAGAGGCCCAAGCAAGACGCGCCCCGAGGAGCGTCTTGCCTTATGTCAGCACTCGGTCTGACTGAGCGCCTCCAGGAGAGAGGCCCAAGCAAGACGCGCCCCGAGGAGCGTCTTGCCACATGTCAACAATGGGTCTGACTGAGGGCCTCCAGGAGAGAGGCCCAAGCAAGACGCGCCCGGAGGAGCGTCTTGCAACATGTCAACACTGGGTCTGACAGAGGGCCTCCAGGAGAGAGGCCCAAGCAAGACGCGCCCCGAGGAGCGTCTTGACACATGTCACCACTTGGTCTGACTGAGCGCCTCCAGGAGAGAGGCCCAAGCAACACGCGCCCCTAGGAGCGTCAGGCCACATGTCACTACTCAGTCTGACTGAGCGCCTCCAGGAGAGAGGCCCAAGCAAGACGCGCCCCGAGGAGCGTCTTGCCACGTGTCAACACTGGGTCTGATTGAGGGCCTTCTGGAGAGAGGCCCAAGCAAGATGCGCCCAGAGGAGCGTCTTGCCACATGTCACCACTTGGTCTTACTGAGCGCCTCCAGGAGAGAGGCCCAAGCAACACGCGCCCCGAGGAGCGTCAGGCCACATGTCACTACTCAGTCTGACTGAGCGCCTCCAGGAGAGAGGCCCAAGCAAGAAGCGCCCCAAGGAGCGTCTTGCCACATGTCAACAAAGGGTCTTACTGAGGGCCTCCAGGAGAGAAGCCCAAGCAAGACGCGCCCCGAGGAGCTTCTTGCCACAGTACTCAGCACTCGGTCTGACTGAGCGCCTCCAGGAGAGAGGCCAAAGCAAGACGCGCCCCGAGGAGCGTCTTGACACATGTCAACACTGGGTCTGACAGAGGGCCTCCATGAGAGAGGCCCAAGCAAGACGCGCCCCGAGGAGTGTCTTGCCACATGTCAACACTGGGTCTAACAGAGGGCCTCCAGGAGAGAGGCCCAAGCAAGACGCGCCCCGAGGAGTGTCTTGCCACATGTCACCACTTGGTCTGACTGAGCGCCTCCAGGAGAGAGGCCCAAGCAACACGCGCCCCGAGGAGCGTCAGGCCACATGTCACTACTCAGTCTGACTAAGCGCCTCCAGGAGAGAGGCCCAAGCAAGTCGCGCCCCGAGGAGCGTCTTGCCACGTGTCAACACTGGGTCTGATTGAGGGCCTTCTGGAGAGAGGCCCAAGCAAGACGCGCCCCGAGGAGCGTCTTGCCACATGTCAACAATGGTTCTTACTTAGGGCCTCCAGGAGAGAAGCCCAAGCAAGACGCGCCCCGAGGAGCTTCTTGCCACATGTCAGCACTCGGTCTGACTGAGCGCCTCCAGGAGAGAGGCCAAAGAAGGACGCCCCCCGAGGAGCGTCTTGCCACAAGTCAACACTGGGTCTGACTGAGTGCCTCCATGAGAGAAGCCCCAGCAAGACGCGCCCCGAGGAGCGTCTTGCCACATGTCACTACTCGGTCTGTTTGAGCGCCTCTAGGAGAGTAGCCCAAGCAAGACGTGCCCCGAGGAGCATCTTGCCACATGTCAACAATGGGTCTGACTGAGGGCCTCCAGGAGAGAAGCCCAAGCAAGACGCGCCCCCAGGAGCGTCTTGCCACATGTCAACACTGGGTCTGACTGAGCGCCTCCAGGAGAGAGGCCCAAGCAAGACATGCCCCGAGGAGCGTCTTGACACATGTCAACACTGGGTCTGACTGAGGGCCTCCATGAGAGAAGCCCAAGCAAGACGCGCCCCGAGGAGAGTCTTGCCACATGTCAACACTCGGTCTGACTGAGCGCCTCCAGGAGAGAGGCCCAAGCAAGACGCGCCCCGAGGAGCGTCTTGCCACGTGTCAACACTGGGTCTGACTGAGCGCCTCCAGGAGAGAGGCCCAAGCAAGATGCGCCCCGAGGAGCGTCTTGCTAGTGTCACCACTGGGTCTGACTGAGCGCCTCCAGGAGAGAGGCCCAAGCAAGACACGCCCCGAGGAGCGTCTTGCCACGTGTCAACACTGGGTCTGACTGAGCGCCTCCAGGAGAGAGGCCCAAGCAAGACATGCCCCGAGGAGCGTCTTGACACATGTCAACACTGGGTCTGACTGAGGGCCTCCATGAGAGAAGCCCAAGCAAGACGCGCCCCGAGGAGAGTCTTGCCACATGTCAACACTCGGTCTGACAGAGGGCATCCAGGAGAGAGGTCCAAGCAATACGCGCCCCGAGGAGCGTCTTGCCACATGTCACCACTGGGTCTGACTGAGCACCTCCAGGAGAGAGGCCCAACCAAGACGCGCCCTGAGGAGCGTCTTGCCACATGCCAACACTGGGTCTGACAGAGGGCCTCCAGGAGAGAGGCCCAACCAAGGCGCGCCCCGAGGAGTGTCTTGCCACATGTCACCACTGGGTCTGACTGAGGGCCTCCAGGAGAGAAGCCCAAGCAACACGCGGCCCGAGGAGCGTCTTGCCACATGTCAGCACTCGGTCTGACTGAGCGCCTCCAGGAGAGAGGCCAAAGCAAGACGCGCCCCGAGGAGCGTCTTGCCACATGTCAACAATGGGTATGACTGAGGGCCTCCAGGAGAGAGGCCAAAGCAAGACGCGCCCTGAGGAGCGTCTTGACACATGTCAACACTGGGTCTGACAGAGGGCGTCCATGAGAGAGGCCCAAGCAAGACGCGCCCGGAGGAGTGTCTTGCCACATGTCAACACTGGGTCTGACTGAGCGCCTCCAGGAGAGAGACCCAACCAAGACGCGCCCTGAGGAGCGTCTTGCCACATGCCAACACTGGGTCTGACAGAGGGCCTCCAGGAGAGAGGCCCAAGCAAGACGCGCCCCGAGGAGCGTCTTGCCACATGTCAGCACTGGGTCTGACTGAGCGCCTCCAGGAGAGAGGCCCAAGCAAGACGCGCCCCGAGGAGTGTCTTGCCACATGCCAACACTGGGTCTGACTGAAAGCCTCCAGGAGAGAGGCCCAAGCAAGACGCGCCCCGAGGAGCGTCTTGCCACATGTCAACACTGGGTCTGACTGAGCGCCTCCAGGAGAGAGGCCCAAGCAAGACGCGCCCCGAGGAGCGTCTTGCCACATGTCAACACTGGGTCTGACTGAGCGCCTCCAGGAGAGAGGCCCAAGCAAGACGCGCCCCGAGGATCGTCTTGCCACATGTCAGCACTGGGTCTGACTGAGCGCCTCCAGGAGAGAGGCCCCAGCAAGACGCGCCCCGAGGAGCGTCTTGCCTTATGTCAGCACTCGGTCTGACTGAGCGCCTCCAGGAGAGAGGCCCAAGCAAGACGCGCCCCGAGGAGCGTCTTGCCTTATGTCAGCACTCGGTCTGACTGAGCGCCTCCAGGAGAGAGGCCCAAGCAAGACGCGCCCCGAGGAGCGTCTTGCCACATGTCAACAATGGGTCTGACTGAGGGCCTCCAGGAGAGAGGCCCAAGCAAGACGCGCCCGGAGGAGCGTCTTGCCACATGTCAACACTGGGTCTGACAGAGGGCCTCCAGGAGAGAGGCCCAAGCAAGACGCGCCCCGAGGAGCGTCTTGACACATGTCACCACTTGGTCTGACTGAGCGCCTCCAGGAGAGAGGCCCAAGCAACACGCGCCCCTAGGAGCGTCAGGCCACATGTCACTACTCAGTCTGACTGAGCGCCTCCAGGAGAGAGGCCCAAGCAAGACGCGCCCCGAGGAGCGTCTTGCCACGTGTCAACACTGGGTCTGATTGAGGGCCTTCTGGAGAGAGGCCCAAGCAAGACGCGCCCCGAGGAGCGTCTTGCCACATGTCACCACTTGGTCTTACTGAGCGCCTCCAGGAGAGAGGCCCAAGCAACACGCGCCCCGAGGAGCGTCAGGCCACATGTCACTACTCAGTCTGACTGAGCGCCTCCAGGAGAGAGGCCCAAGCAAGAAGCGCCCCAAGGAGCGTCTTGCCACATGTCAACAAAGGGTCTTACTGAGGGCCTCCAGGAGAGAAGCCCAAGCAAGACGCGCCCCGAGGAGCTTCTTGCCACAGTACTCAGCACTCGGTCTGACTGAGCGCCTCCAGGAGAGAGGCCAAAGCAAGACACGCCCCGAGGAGCGTCTTGACACATGTCAACACTGGGTCTGACAGAGGGCCTCCATGAGAGAGGCCCAAGCAAGACGCGCCCCGAGGAGTGTCTTGCCACATGTCAACACTGGGTCTAACAGAGGGCCTCCAGGAGAGAGGCCCAAGCAAGACGTGCCCCGAGGAGTGTCTTGCCACATGTCACCACTTGGTCTGACTGAGCGCCTCCAGGAGAGAGGCACAAGCAACACGCGCCCCGAGGAGCGTCAGGCCACATGTCACTACTCAGTCTGACTAAGCGCCTCCAGGAGAGAGGCCCAAGCAAGTCGCGCCCCGAGGAGCGTCTTGCCACGTGTCAACACTGGGTCTGATTGAGGGCCTTCTGGAGAGAGGCCCAAGCAAGACGCGCCCCGAGGAGCGTCTTGCCACATGTCAACAATGGTTCTTACTTAGGGCCTCCAGGAGAGAAGCCCAAGCAAGACGCGCCCCGAGGAGCTTCTTGCCACATGTCAGCACTCGGTCTGACTGAGCGCCTCCAGGAGAGAGGCCAAAGAAGGACGCCCCCCGAGGAGCGTCTTGCCACAAGTCAACACTGGGTCTGACTGAGTGCCTCCATGAGAGAAGCCCCAGCAAGACGCGCCCCGAGGAGCGTCTTGCCACATGTCACTACTCGGTCTGTTTGAGCGCCTCTAGGAGAGTAGCCCAAGCAAGACGTGCCCCGAGGAGCATCTTGCCACATGTCAACAATGGGTCTGACTGAGGGCCTTCAGGAGAGAAGCCCAAGCAAGACGCGCCCCCAGGAGCGTCTTGCCACATGTCAACACTGGGTCTGACTGAGCGCCTCCAGGAGAGAGGCCCAAGCAAGACATGCCCCGAGGAGCGTCTTGACACATGTCAACACTGGGTCTGACTGAGGGCCTCCATGAGAGAAGCCCAAGCAAGACGCGCCCCGAGGAGAGTCTTGCCACATGTCAACACTCGGTCTGACAGAGGGCATCCAGGAGAGAGGCCCAAGCAATACGCGCCCCGAGGAGCGTCTTGCCACATGTCACCACTGGGTCTGACTGAGCACCTCCAGGAGAGAGGCCCAACCAAGACGCGCCCTGAGGAGCGTCTTGCCACATGCCAACACTGGGTCTGACAGAGGGCCTCCAGGAGAGAGGCCCAACCAAGACGCGCGCCGAGGAGTGTCTTGCCACATGTCACCACTGGGTCTGACTGAGGGCCTCCAGGAGAGAAGCCCAAGCAACACGCGGCCCGAGGAGCGTCTTGCCACATGTCAGCACTCGGTCTGACTGAGCGCCTCCAGGAGAGAGGCCAAAGCAAGACGCGCCCCGAGGAGCGTCTTGCCACATGTCAACAATGGGTATGACTGAGGGCCTCCAGGAGAGAGGCCAAAGCAAGACGCGCCCTGAGGAGCGTCTTGACACATGTCAACACTGGGTCTGACAGAGGGCGTCCATGAGAGAGGCCCAAGCAAAACGAGCCCGGAGGAGTGTCTTGCCACATGTCAACACTGGGTCTGACTGAGCGCCTCCAGGAGAGAGGCCCAAGCAAGACGCGCCCCGAGGAGCGTCTTGCCACGTGTCAACACTGGGTCTGACTGAGCGCCTCCAGGAGAGAGGCCCAAGCAAGATGCGCCCCGAGGAGCGTCTTGCTAGTGTCACCACTGGGTCTGACTGAGCGCCTCCAGGAGAGAGGCCCAAGCAAGACACGCCCCGAGGAGCGTCTTGCCACGTGTCAACACTGGGTCTGACTGAGCGCCTCCAGGAGAGAGGCCCAAGCAAGACATGCCCCGAGGAGCGTCTTGACACATGTCAACACTGGGTCTGACTGAGGGCCTCCATGAGAGAAGCCCAAGCAAGACGCACCCCGAGGAGAGTCTTGCCACATGTCAACACTCGGTCTGACAGAGGGCATCCAGGAGAGAGGCCCAAGCAATACGCGCCCCGAGGAGCGTCTTGCCACATGTCACCACTGGGTCTGACTGAGCACCTCCAGGAGAGAGGCCCAACCAAGACGCGCCCTGAGGAGCGTCTTGCCACATGCCAACACTGGGTCTGACAGAGGGCCTCCAGGAGAGAGGCCCAACCAAGACGCGCCCCGAGGAGTGTCTTGCCACATGTCACCACTGGGTCTGACTGAGGGCCTCCAGGAGAGAAGCCCAAGCAACACGCGGCCCGAGGAGCGTCTTGCCACATGTCAGCACTCGGTCTGACTGAGCGCCTCCAGGAGAGAGGCCAAAGCAAGACGCGCCCCGAGGAGCGTCTTGCCACATGTCAACAATGGGTATGACTGAGGGCCTCCAGGAGAGAGGCCAAAGCAAGACGCGCCCTGAGGAGCGTCTTGACACATGTCAACACTGGGTCTGACAGAGGGCGTCCATGAGAGAGGCCCAAGCAAGACGCGCCCGGAGGAGTGTCTTGCCACATGTCAACACTGGGTCTGACTGAGCGCCTCCAGGAGAGAGGCCCAAGCAAGACGCGCCCCGAGGAGCGTCTTGCCACGTGTCAACACTGGGTCTGACTGAGCGCCTCCAGGAGAGAGGCCCAAGCAAGATGCGCCCCGAGGAGCGTCTTGCTAGTGTCACCACTGGGTCTGACTGAGCGCCTCCAGGAGAGAGGCCCAAGCAAGACACGCCCCGAGGAGCGTCTTGCCACGTGTCAACACTGGGTCTGATTGAGGGCCTTCTGGAGAGAGGCCCAAGCAAGACGCGTCCCGAGGAGCGTCTTGCCACATGTCAACAATGGTTCTTACTGAGGGCCTCCAGGAGAGAAGCCCAAGCAAGACGCGCCCCGAGGAGCTTCTTGCCACATGTCAACAATGGGTATGACTGAGCGCCTCCAGGAGAGAGGCCAAAGCAAGACTTCCCCCGAGGAGCGTCTTGACACATGTCAACACTGGGTCTGACAGAGGGCCTCCATGAGAGAGGCCCAAGCAAGACGCGCCCCGAGGAGTGTCTTGCCAAATGTCAACACTGGGTCTGACAGAGCGCCTCAGGGAGATAGGTCCAAGCAAGACGTGCCCCGAGGAGCGTCTTGCCACATGTCACTACTCGGTCTGACTGAGCGCCTCAGGGAGAGAGGTCCAAGCAAGACGCGCCCCGAGGAGCGTCTTGCCACATGTCAACACTGGGTCTGACTGAGTGCCTCCATGAGAGAAGCCCCAGCAAGACGCGCCCCGAGGAGAGTCTTGCCACATGTCACTACTCGGTCTGTTTGAGCGCCTCCAGGAGAGAAGCCCAAGCAAGACGTGCCCCGAGGAGCGTCTTGCCACATGTCAACAATGGGTCTGACTGAGGGCCTACAGGAGAGAAGCCCAAGCAAGACGCGCCCCGAGGAGCGTCTTGCCACATGTCAACACTGGGTCTGACTGAGAGCCTCCAGGAGAGAGGCCCAAATGAGACGCACCCCGAGGAGCGTCTTGCCACATGTCAACAATGGGTCTGACTGAGGGCCTCCAGGAGAGAAGCCCAAGCAAGACCCGCCCCGAGGAGCGTCTTGCAACATGTCAGCACTCGGTCTGACTGAGCGCCTCCAGGAGAGAGGCCCAAGCAAGACGTGCCCCGAGGAGCGTCTTGCCACATGTCAACACTGGGTCTGACGGAGCGCCTCCAGGAGAGAGGCCCAAGCAAGACGCACCCCGAGGAGCGTCTTGCCACATGTGAACACTGGGTCTGACTGAGCGCCTCCAGGAGAGAGGCCCAAGCAAGACGCGCCCGGAGGAGCGTCTTGCCACATGTCAGCACTCGGTCTGACTGAGCGCCTCCAGGAGAGAGGCCCAAGCAAGACGCGCCCCGAGGAGAATCTTGACACATGTCTCCTCTGGGTCTGACTGAGCGCCTCCAGGAGAGAGGCCCAAGCAAGACGTGCCCCGAGGAGCGTCTTGCCACATGTCAACACTGGGTCTGACTGAGTGCCTCCATGAGAGAAGCCCCAGCAAGACGCGCCCCGAGGAGCATCTTGCCACATGTCAACACTGGATCTGACTGAGAACCTCCAGGAGAGAGGCCCAAGCAAGACGCGCCCCGAGGAGCGTCTTGCCACATGTCAACACTGGGTCTGACTGAGCGCCTCCAGGAGAGAGGCCCAAGCAAGACGTGCCCCGAGGAGCGTCTTGCCACATGTCAACACTGGGTCTGACTGAGTGCCTCCATGAGAGAAGCCCCAGCAAGACGCGCCCCGAGGAGCGTCTTGACACATGTCAACACTGGGTCTGACTGAGGGCCTCCATGAGAGAAGCCCAAGCAAGACGCGCCCCGAGGAGAGTCTTGCCACATGTCAACACTCGGTCTGACAGAGGGCATCCAGGAGAGAGGCCCAAGCAATACGCGCCCCGAGGAGCGTCTTGCCACATGTCACCACTGGGTCTGACTGAGCACCTCCAGGAGAGAGGCCCAACCAAGACGCGCCCTGAGGAGCGTCTTGCCACATGCCAACACTGGGTCTGACAGAGGGCCTCCAGGAGAGAGGCCCAACCAAGACGCGCCCCGAGGAGTTTCTTGCCACATGTCACCACTGGGTCTGACTGAGCGCCTCCAGGAGAGAGGCCCAAGCAAGACGCGCCCCGAGGAGCATCTTGTCACATGTCAACACTGGGTCTTACTGAGCGCCTCCAGGAGAGAGGCCCAAGCAAGACGCGCCCAAAGGAGCGTCTTGCAACATGTCAACAATGGGTCTGACTGAGGGCCTCCAGGAGAGAAGCCCAAGCAACACGCGGCCCGAGGAGCGTCTTGCCACATGTCAGCACTCGGTCTGACTGAGCGCCTCCAGGAGAGAGGCCAAAGCAAGACGCGCCCCGAGGAGCGTCTTGCCACATGTCAACAATGGGTATGACTGAGGGCCTCCAGGAGAGAGGCCAAAGCAAGACGCGCCCTGAGGAGCGTCTTGACACATGTCAACACTGGGTCTGACAGAGGGCGTCCATGAGAGAGGCCCAAGCAAGACGCGCCCGGAGGAGTGTCTTGCCACATGTCAACACTGGGTCTGACTGAGCGCCTCCAGGAGAGAGGCCCAAGCAAGACGCGCCCCGAGGAGCGTCTTGCCACGTGTCAACACTCGGTCTGACTGAGCGCCTCCAGGAGAGAGGCCCAAGCAAGATGCGCCCCGAGGAGCGTCTTGCTAGTGTCACCACTGGGTCTGACTGAGCGCCTCCAGGAGAGAGGCCCAAGCAAGACACGCCCCGAGGAGCTTCTTGCCACGTGTCAACACTGGGTCTGATTGAGGGCCTTCTGGAGAGAGGCCCAAGCAAGACGCGTCCCGAGGAGCGTCTTGCCACATGTCAACAATGGTTCTTACTGAGGGCCTCCAGGAGAGAAGCCCAAGCAAGACGCGCCCCGAGGAGCTTCTTGCCACATGTCAACAATGGGTATGACTGAGCGCCTCCAGGAGAGAGGCCAAAGCAAGACTTCCCCCGAGGAGCGTCTTGACACATGTCAACACTGGGTCTGACAGAGGGCCTCCATGAGAGAGGCCCAAGCAAGACGCGCCCCGAGGAGTGTCTTGCCAAATGTCAACACTGGGTCTGACAGAGCGCCTCAGGGAGAGAGGTCCAAGCAAGACGTGCCCCGAGGAGCGTCTTGCCACATGTCACTACTCGGTCTGACTGAGCGCCTCAGGGAGAGAGGTCCAAGCAAGACGCGCCCCGAGGAGCGTCTTGCCACATGTCAACACTGGGTCTGACTGAGTGCCTCCATGAGAGAAGCCCCAGCAAGACGCGCCCCGAGGAGAGTCTTGCCACATGTCACTACTCGGTCTGTTTGAGCGCCTCCAGGAGAGAAGCCCAAGCAAGACGTGCCCCGAGGAGCGTCTTGCCACATGTCAACAATGGGTCTGACTGAGGGCCTACAGGAGAGAAGCCCAAGCAAGACGCGCCCCGAGGAGCGTCTTGCCACATGTCAACACTGGGTCTGACTGAGAGCCTCCAGGAGAGAGGCCCAAATGAGACGCGCCCCGAGGAGCGTCTTGCCACATGTCAACAATGGGTCTGACTGAGGGCCTCCAGGAGAGAAGCCCAAGCAAGACCCGCCCCGAGGAGCGTCTTGCAACATGTCAGCACTCGGTCTGACTGAGCGCCTCCAGGAGAGAGGCCCAAGCAAGACGTGCCCCGAGGAGCGTCTTGCCACATGTCAACACTGGGTCTGACGGAGCGCCTCCAGGAGAGAGGCCCAAGCAAGACGCACCCCGAGGAGCGTCTTGCCACATGTGAACACTGGGTCTGACTGAGCGCCTCCAGGAGAGAGGCTCAAGCAAGACGCGCCCGGAGGAGCGTCTTGCCACATGTCAGCACTCGGTCTGACTGAGCGCCTCCAGGAGAGAGGCCCAAGCAAGACGCGCCCCGAGGAGCATCTTGACACATGTCTCCTCTGGGTCTGACTGAGCGCCTCCAGGAGAGAGGCCCAAGCAAGACGTGCCCCGAGGAGCGTCTTGCCACATGTCAACACTGGGTCTGACTGAGTGCCTCCATGAGAGAAGCCCCAGCAAGACGCGCCCCGAGGAGCATCTTGCCACATGTCAACACTGGATCTGACTGAGAACCTCCAGGAGAGAGGCCCAAGCAAGACGCGCCCCGAGGAGCGTCTTGCCACATGTCAACACTGGGTCTGACTGAGCGCCTCCAGGAGAGAGGCCCAAGCAAGACGCTCCCCGAGGAGCGTCTTGTCACATGTCACTACTCGGTCTGACTGAGCGCCTCCAGGAGAGAGGCCCAAGCAAGACGTGCCCCGAGGAGCGTCTTGCCACATGTCAACAATGGGTCTGACTGAGGGCCTCCAGGAGAGAAGCCCAAGCAAGAAGTGCCCCGAGGAGTGTCTTGCCACATGTCAACACTGGGTCTGACTGAGCGCCTCCAGGAGAGAGGCCCAAGCAAGACACGCCCCGAGGAGCGTCTTGCCACGTGTCAACACTGGGTCTGATTGAGGGCCTTCTGGAGAGAGGCCCAAGCAAGACGCGCCCCGAGGAGCGTCTTGCCACATGTCAACAATGGGTCTGACTGAGGGCCTCCAGGAGAGAAGCCCAAGCAAGACGCGCCCCGAGGAGCGTCTTGACACATGTCACTACTCGGTCTAACTGAGCGCCTCCAGGAGAAAGGTCCAAGCAAGACGCGCCCCGAGGAGCGTCTTGCCACATGTCACTACTCGGTTTGACTGAGCGCCTCCAGGAGAGAGGCCCAAGCAAGACGTGCCCCGAGGAGCGTCTTGCCACATGTCAACAATGGGTCTGACTGAGGGCCTCCAGGAGAGAAGCCCAAGCAAGACGCGCCCCGAGGAGCGTCTTGCCACGTGTCAACACTGGGTCTGATTGAGGGCCTTCTGGAGAGAGACCCAAGCAAGACGCGCCCCGAGGAGCGTCTTGCCACATGTCAACAATGGGTCTGACTGAGCTCCTCCAGGAGAGAGGCCCAAGCAAGACGCGCCCCGAGGAGCGTCTTGCCACGTGTCACCACTGGGTCTGATAGAGCACCTCCAGGAGAGAGGCCCCAGCAAGACGCGCCCCGAGGAGCGTCTTGCCTTATGTCAGCACTCGGTCTGACTGAGCACCTCCAGGAGAGAGGCCCAAGCAAGACACGCCCCGAGGAGCGTCTTGCCACATGTCACTACTCGGTCTGACTGAGCGAATCCAGGAGAGAGGCCCAAGCAAGACGTGTCCCGAGGAGCGTCTTGCCACATGTCAACAATGGGTCTGACTGAGGGCCTCCAGGAGAGAAGCCCAAGCAAGACGCGCCCCGAGGAGTGTCTTGCCACATGTCACCACTGGGTCTGACTGAGCGCCTCCAGGAGAGAGGCCCAAGCAAGACGCGCCCCGAGGAGCGTCAGGCCACATGTCACTACTCAGTCTGAAAGAGGGCCTCCAGGAGAGAGGCCCAAGCAAGACGCGCCCCGAGGAGCGTCTTGCCACATGTCACCTCTGGTTCTGACTGAGCGCCCCCAGGAGAGAAGCCAAAGCAAGACGCGCCCCGAGGAGCTTCTTGCCACATGTCAGCACTCGGTCTGACTGAGCGCCTCCAGGAGAGAGGCCCAAGCAAGACGCGCCCCGAGGAGCGTCTTGACACATGTCAACACTGCGTCTGATAGAGGGCCTCCATGAGAGAGGCCCAAGCAAGAAGCGCCCCGAGGAGTGTCTTGCCAAATGTCAACACTGGGTCTGACTGAGCGCCACAGGGAGAGAGGTCCAAGCAAGATGCGCCCCGAGGAGCGTCTTGCCACATGTCACTACTCGGTCTGACTGAGCGCCTCAGGGAGAGAGGTCCAAGCAAGACGGGCCCCGAGGAGCGTCTTGCCACATGTCAACACTGGGTCTGACTGAGTGCCTCCATGAGAGAAGCCCCAGCAAGACGCGCCCCGAGGAGCGTCTTGCCACATGTCACTACTCGGTCTGTTTGAGCGCCTCCAGAAGAGAGGCCCAAGCAATACGTGCCCCGAGGAGAGTCTTGCCACATGTCAACACTCGGTCTGACAGAGGGCATCCAGGAGAGAGGTCCAAGCAATACACGCCCCGAGGAGCGTCTTGCCACATGTCACCACTGGGTCTGACTGAGCGCCTCCAGGAGAGAGACCCAACCAAGACGCGCCCTGAGGAGCATCTTGCCACATGCCAACACTGGGTCTGACAGAGGGCCTCCAGGAGAGAGGCCCAAGCAAGACGCGCCCCGAGGAGTGTCTTGCCACATGTCACCACTGGTTCTGACTGAGCGCCTCCAGGAGAGAGGCCCAAGCAAGACGCTCGCCGAGGAGCGTCTTGTCACATGTCAACACTGGGTCTTTCTGAGCGCCTCCAGGAGAGAAGCCCAAGCAAGACGCGCCCCGAGGAGAGTCTTTCCACATGTCAGCACTCGGTCTGACTGAGCGCCTCCAGGAGAGAGGCCCAAGCAAGATGCGCCCAAAGGAGCGTCTTGCAACATGTCAACAATGGGTCTGACTGAGGGCCTCCAGGAGAGAAGCCCAAGCATCACGCGGCCCGAGGAGCGTCTTGCCACATGTCAGCACTCGGTCTGACTGAGCGCCTCCAGGAGAGAGGCCAAAGCAAGACGCGCCCCGAGGAGCGTCTTGCCACATGTCAACAATGGGTATGACAGAGGGCCTCCCGGAGAGAAGCCCAAGCAAGACGCGCCCCGAGGAGCGTCTTGACACATGTCAACACTGGGTCTGACAGAGGGCCTCCAGGAGAGAGGCCCAAGCAAGACGCGCCCCGAGGAGTGTCTTGCCACATGTCACCACTTGGTCTGACTGAGCGCCTCCAGGAGAGAGGCCCAAGCAACACGCGCCCCGAGGAGCGTCAGGCCACATGTCACTACTCAGTCTGACTGAGCGCCTCCAGGAGAGAGGCCAAAGTAAGACGTGCCCCGAGGAGCGTCTTGCCACATGTCAACACTGGGTCTGATTGAGGGCCTTCTGGAGAGAGGCCCAAGCAAGACGCGCCCCGAGGAGCGTCTTGCCACATGTCAACAATGGGTCTTACTGAGGGCCTCCAGGAGAGAAGCCCAAGCAACACGCGCCCAGAGGAGCTTCTTGCCACATGTCAGGACTCGGTCTGACTGGGCACCTCCAGGAGAGAGGCCAAAGCAAGACGCGCCCCGAGGAGCGTCTTGACACATGTCAACACTGGGTCTGACAGAGGGCCTCCATGAGAGAGGCCCAAGCAAGACGCGCCCCGAGGAGCGTCTTGCCACGTGTCAACACTGGGTCTGACTGAGCGCCTCCAGGAGAGAGGCCCAAGCAAGATGCGCCCCGAGGAGCGTCTTGCCACGTGTCACCACTGGGTCTGACTGAGCGCCTCCAGGAGAGAGGCCCCAGCAAGACGCGCCCCGAGGAGCGTCTTGCCTTATGTCAGCACTCGGTCTGACTGAGCGCCTCCAGGAGAGAGGCCCAAGCAAGACGCGCCCCGAGGAGCGTCTTGCCACATGTCACTACTCGGTTTGACTGAGCGCCTCCAGGAGAGAGGCCCAAGCAAGACGTGCCCCGAGGAGCGTCTTGCCACATGTCAACAATGGGTCTGACTGAGGGGCTCCAGGAGAGAAGCCCAAGCAAGACGCGCCCCGAGGAGCGTCTTGCCACATGTCAACACTGGGTCTGACTGAGGGCCTCTAGGAGAGAGGTCCAAATAAGACGCGCCCCGAGGAGCATCTTGCCACATGTCAACAATGGGTCTGACTGAGGGCTTCCAGGAGAGAAGCCCAAGCAAGACGCGCCCCGAGGAGCGTCTTGCCACATGTCAGCACTCGGTCTGACTGAGCGCCTCCAGGAGAGAGGCCCAAGCAAGACGTGCCCCGAGGAGCGTCTTGCCACATGTCAACACTGGGTCTGACTGAGCGCCTCCAGGAGGGAGGCCCAAGCAAGACGCGCCCCGAGGAGAGTCTTGCCACATGTGAACACTGGGTCTGACTGAGCGCCTCCAGGAGAGAGGCCCAAGCAAGACGCGCCCGGAGGAGCGTCTTGCCACATGTCAGCACTGGGTCTGACAGAGCGCCTCCAGGAGAGAGGCCCAAGCAAGACACGCCCGAGGAGCGTATTGACACATGTCAACACTGGGTCGGACTGAGGGCCTCCATGAGAGAAGCCCAAGCAAGACGCGCCCCGAGGAGAGTCTTGCCACATGTCAACACTCGGTCTGACAGAGGGCATTCAGGAGAGAGGCCCAAGCAATACGCGCCCCGAGGAGCGTCTTGCCACATGTCACCACTGGGTCTGAATGAGCGCCTCCAGGAAAGCGGCCCAACCAAGACGCGCCCCGAGGAGCGTCTTGCCACGTGTCATCACTGGGTCTGACTGAGCACCTCCAGGAGAGAGGCCCAAGCAAGACGCGCCCCGAGGAGCGTCTTGCCACATGTCAACACTGGGTCTGACTGAGCGCCTCCAGGAGAGAGGCCCAAGCAAGACGCGCCCCGAGGAGCGTCTTGTCACATGTCACTACTCGGTCTGACTGAGCGCCTCCAGGAGAGAGGCCCAAGCAAGACGTGCCCCGAGGAGCGTCTTGCCACATGTCAACAATGGGTCTGACTGAGGGCCTCCAGGAGAGAAGCCCAAGCAAGAAGTGCCCCGAGGAGCGTCTTGCCACATGTCAACACTGGGTCTGACTGAGCGCCTCCAGGAGAGAGGCCCAAGCAAGACACGCCCCGAGGAGCTTCTTGACACATGTCAACACTGGGTCTGACTGAGGGCCTCCATGAGAGAAGCCCAAGCAAGACGCGCCCCGAGGAGAGTCTTGCCACATGTCAACACTGGGTCTGACAGAGGGCATCCAGGAGAGAGGCCCAAGCAATACGCGCCCCGAGGAGCGTCTTGCCACATGTCACCACTGGGTCTGAGCACCTCCAGGAGAGAGGCCCAAGCAAGACGCGCCCCAAAGAGCGTCTTGCCACGTGTCAACACTGGGTCTGATTGAGGGCCTTCTGGAGAGAGGCCCAAGCAAGACGCGCCCCGAGGAGCGTCTTGCCACATGTCAACAATGGGTCTGACTGAGGGCCTCCAGGAGAGAAGCCCAAGCAAGACGCGCCCCGAGGAGCTTCTTGCCACATGTCAGCACTCGGTCTGACTGAGCGCCTCCAGGAGAGAGGCCCAAGCAAGACGCGCCCAGAGGAGCGTCTTGACACATGTCACTACTCGGTCTAACTGAGCGCCTCCAGGAGAAAGGTCCAAGCAAGACGCGCCCCGAGGAGCGTCTTGCCACATGTCACTACTCGGTTTGACTGAGCGCCTCCAGGAGAGAGGCCCAAGCAAGACGTGCCCCGAGGAGCGTCTTGCCACATGTCAACAATGGGTCTGACTGAGGGCCTCCAGGAGAGAAGCCCAAGCAAGACGCGCCCCGAGGAGCGTCTTGCCACATGTCAACACTGGGTCTGACTGAGGGCCTCTAGGAGAGAGGTCCAAATAAGACGCGCCCCGAGGAGCGTCTTGCCACGTGTCACCACTGGGTCTGATAGAGCACCTCCAGGAGAGAGGCCCCAGCAAGACGCGCCCCGAGGAGCGTCTTGCCTTATGTCAGCACTCGGTCTGACTGAGCGCCTCCAGGAGAGAGGCCCAAGCAAGACACGCTCCGAGGAGCGTCTTGCCACATGTCACTACTCGGTCTGACTGAGCGAATCCAGGAGAGAGGCCCAAGCAAGACGTGTCCCGAGGAGCGTCTTGCCACATGTCAACAATGGGTCTGACTGAGGGCCTCCAGGAGAGAAGCCCAAGCAAGACGCGCCCCGAGGAGTGTCTTGCCACATGTCACCACTGGGTCTGACTGAGCGCCTCCAGGAGAGAGGCCCAAGCAAGACGCGCCCCGAGGAGCGTCAGGCCACATGTCACTACTCAGTCTGAAAGAGGGCCTCCAGGAGAGAGGCCCAAGCAAGACGCGCCCCGAGGAGCGTCTTGCCACATGTCACCTCTGGTTCTGACTGAGCGCCTCCAGGAGAGAGGCCCAAGCAAGACGCGCCCCGAGGAGCGTCTTGTCACATGTCAACACTGGGTCTTTCTGAGCGCCTCCAGGAGAGAAGCCCAAGCAAGACGCGCCCCGAGGAGCGTCTTGCCACATGTCAACAATGGGTCTGACTGAGGGCGTCCAGGAGAGAAGCCCAAGCAAGACGCGCCCCGAGGAGTGTCTTGCCACATGTCACCACTGGTTCTGACTGAGCGCCTCCAGGAGAGAGGCCCAAGCAAGACGCTCGCCGAGGAGCGTCTTGTCACATGTCAACACTGGGTCTTTCTGAGCGCCTCCAGGAGAGAAGCCCAAGCAAGACGCGCCCCGAGGAGAGTCTTTCCACATGTCAGCACTCGGTCTGACTGAGCGCCTCCAGGAGAGAGGCCCAAGCAAGATGCGCCCAAAGGAGCGTCTTGCAACATGTCAACAATGGGTCTGACTGAGGGCCTCCAGGAGAGAAGCCCAAGCATCACGCGGCCCGAGGAGCGTCTTGCCACATGTCAGCACTCGGTCTGACTGAGCGCCTCCAGGAGAGAGGCCAAAGCAAGACGCGCCCCGAGGAGCGTCTTGCCACATGTCAACAATGGGTATGACAGAGGGCCTCCCGGAGAGAAGCCCAAGCAAGACGCGCCCCGAGGAGCGTCTTGACACATGTCAACACTGGGTCTGACAGAGGGCCTCCAGGAGAGAGGCCCAAGCAAGACGCGCCCCGAGGAGTGTCTTGCCACATGTCACCACTTGGTCTGACTGAGCGCCTCCAGGAGAGAGGCCCAAGCAACACGCGCCCCGAGGAGCGTCAGGCCACATGTCACTACTCAGTCTGACTGAGCGCCTCCAGGAGAGAGGCCAAAGTAAGACGTGCCCCGAGGAGCGTCTTGCCACATGTCAACACTGGGTCTGATTGAGGGCCTTCTGGAGAGAGGCCCAAGCAAGACGCGCCCCGAGGAGCGTCTTGCCACATGTCAACAATGGGTCTTACTGAGGGCCTCCAGGAGAGAAGCCCAAGCAACACGCGCCCAGAGGAGCTTCTTGCCACATGTCAGGACTCGGTCTGACTGGGCACCTCCAGGAGAGAGGCCAAAGCAAGACGCGCCCCGAGGAGCGTCTTGACACATGTCAACACTGGGTCTGACAGAGGGCCTCCATGAGAGAGGCCCAAGCAAGACGCGCCCCGAGGAGCGTCTTGCCACGTGTCAACACTGGGTCTGACTGAGCGCCTCCAGGAGAGAGGCCCAAGCAAGATGCGCCCCGAGGAGCGTCTTGCCACGTGTCACCACTGGGTCTGACTGAGCGCCTCCAGGAGAGAGGCCCCAGCAAGACGCGCCCCGAGGAGCGTCTTGCCTTATGTCAGCACTCGGTCTGACTGAGCGCCTCCAGGAGAGAGGCCCAAGCAAGACGCGCCCCGAGGAGCGTCTTGCCACATGTCACTACTCGGTTTGACTGAGCGCCTCCAGGAGAGAGGCCCAAGCAAGACGTGCCCCGAGGAGCGTCTTGCCACATGTCAACAATGGGTCTGACTGAGGGGCTCCAGGAGAGAAGCCCAAGCAAGACGCGCCCCGAGGAGCGTCTTGCCACATGTCAACACTGGGTCTGACTGAGGGCCTCTAGGAGAGAGGTCCAAATAAGACGCGCCCCGAGGAGCATCTTGCCACATGTCAACAATGGGTCTGACTGAGGGCTTCCAGGAGAGAAGCCCAAGCAAGACGCGCCCCGAGGAGCGTCTTGCCACATGTCAGCACTCGGTCTGACTGAGCGCCTCCAGGAGAGAGGCCCAAGCAAGACGTGCCCCGAGGAGCGTCTTGCCACATGTCAACACTGGGTCTGACTGAGCGCCTCCAGGAGGGAGGCCCAAGCAAGACGCGCCCCGAGGAGAGTCTTGCCACATGTGAACACTGGGTCTGACTGAGCGCCTCCAGGAGAGAGGCCCAAGCAAGACGCGCCCGGAGGAGCGTCTTGCCACATGTCAGCACTGGGTCTGACAGAGCGCCTCCAGGAGAGAGGCCCAAGCAAGACACGCCCGAGGAGCGTATTGACACATGTCAACACTGGGTCGGACTGAGGGCCTCCATGAGAGAAGCCCAAGCAAGACGCGCCCCGAGGAGAGTCTTGCCACATGTCAACACTCGGTCTGACAGAGGGCATTCAGGAGAGAGGCCCAAGCAATACGCGCCCCGAGGAGCGTCTTGCCACATGTCACCACTGGGTCTGAATGAGCGCCTCCAGGAAAGCGGCCCAACCAAGACGCGCCCCGAGGAGCGTCTTGCCACGTGTCATCACTGGGTCTGACTGAGCACCTCCAGGAGAGAGGCCCAAGCAAGACGCGCCCCGAGGAGCGTCTTGCCACATGTCAACACTGGGTCTGACTGAGCGCCTCCAGGAGAGAGGCCCAAGCAAGACGCGCCCCGAGGAGCGTCTTGTCACATGTCACTACTCGGTCTGACTGAGCGCCTCCAGGAGAGAGGCCCAAGCAAGACGTGCCCCGAGGAGCGTCTTGCCACATGTCAACAATGGGTCTGACTGAGGGCCTCCAGGAGAGAAGCCCAAGCAAGAAGTGCCCCGAGGAGCGTCTTGCCACATGTCAACACTGGGTCTGACTGAGCGCCTCCAGGAGAGAGGCCCAAGCAAGACACGCCCCGAGGAGCTTCTTGACACATGTCAACACTGGGTCTGACTGAGGGCCTCCATGAGAGAAGCCCAAGCAAGACGCGCCCCGAGGAGAGTCTTGCCACATGTCAACACTGGGTCTGACAGAGGGCATCCAGGAGAGAGGCCCAAGCAATACGCGCCCCGAGGAGCGTCTTGCCACATGTCACCACTGGGTCTGAGCACCTCCAGGAGAGAGGCCCAAGCAAGACGCGCCCCAAAGAGCGTCTTGCCACGTGTCAACACTGGGTCTGATTGAGGGCCTTCTGGAGAGAGGCCCAAGCAAGACGCGCCCCGAGGAGCGTCTTGCCACATGTCAACAATGGGTCTGACTGAGGGCCTCCAGGAGAGAAGCCCAAGCAAGACGCGCCCCGAGGAGCTTCTTGCCACATGTCAGCACTCGGTCTGACTGAGCGCCTCCAGGAGAGAGGCCCAAGCAAGACGCGCCCAGAGGAGCGTCTTGACACATGTCACTACTCGGTCTAACTGAGCGCCTCCAGGAGAAAGGTCCAAGCAAGACGCGCCCCGAGGAGCGTCTTGCCACATGTCACTACTCGGTTTGACTGAGCGCCTCCAGGAGAGAGGCCCAAGCAAGACGTGCCCCGAGGAGCGTCTTGCCACATGTCAACAATGGGTCTGACTGAGGGCCTCCAGGAGAGAAGCCCAAGCAAGACGCGCCCCGAGGAGCGTCTTGCCACATGTCAACACTGGGTCTGACTGAGGGCCTCTAGGAGAGAGGTCCAAATAAGACGCGCCCCGAGGAGCGTCTTGCCACGTGTCACCACTGGGTCTGATAGAGCACCTCCAGGAGAGAGGCCCCAGCAAGACGCGCCCCGAGGAGCGTCTTGCCTTATGTCAGCACTCGGTCTGACTGAGCGCCTCCAGGAGAGAGGCCCAAGCAAGACACGCTCCGAGGAGCGTCTTGCCACATGTCACTACTCGGTCTGACTGAGCGAATCCAGGAGAGAGGCCCAAGCAAGACGTGTCCCGAGGAGCGTCTTGCCACATGTCAACAATGGGTCTGACTGAGGGCCTCCAGGAGAGAAGCCCAAGCAAGACGCGCCCCGAGGAGTGTCTTGCCACATGTCACCACTGGGTCTGACTGAGCGCCTCCAGGAGAGAGGCCCAAGCAAGACGCGCCCCGAGGAGCGTCAGGCCACATGTCACTACTCAGTCTGAAAGAGGGCCTCCAGGAGAGAGGCCCAAGCAAGACGCGCCCCGAGGAGCGTCTTGCCACATGTCACCTCTGGTTCTGACTGAGCGCCTCCAGGAGAGAGGCCCAAGCAAGACGCGCCCCGAGGAGCGTCTTGTCACATGTCAACACTGGGTCTTTCTGAGCGCCTCCAGGAGAGAAGCCCAAGCAAGACGCGCCCCGAGGAGCGTCTTGCCACATGTCAACAATGGGTCTGACTGAGGGCGTCCAGGAGAGAAGCCCAAGCAAGACGCGCCCCGAGGAGCTTCTTGCCACATGTCAGCACTCGGTCTGACTGAGCGCCTCCAGGAGAGAGGCCCAAGCAAGACGCGCCCCGAGGAGCGTCTTGACACATGTCAACACTGCGTCTGACAGAGGGCCTCCATGAGAGAGGCCCAAGCAAGACGCGCCCCGAGGAGTGTCTTGCCAAATGTCAACACTGGGTCTGACTGAGCGCCACAGGGAGAGAGGTCCAAGCAAGACACGCCCCGAGGAGCGTCTTGCCACATGTCACTACTCGGTCTGACTGAGCGCCTCAGGGAGAGAGGTCCAAGCAAGACGCGCCCCGAGGAGAGTCTTGCCACATGTCAACACTCGGTCTGACAGAGGGCATCCAGGAGAGAGGTCCAAGCAATACACGCCCCGAGGAGCGTCTTGCCACATGTCACCACTGGGTCTGACTGAGCGCCTCCAGGAGAGAGACCCAACCAAGACGCGCCCTGAGGAGCGTCTTGCCACATGCCAACACTGGGTCTGACAGAGGGCCTCCAGGAGAGAGGCCCAAGCAAGACGCGCCCCGTGGAGTGTCTTGCCACATGTCACCACTGGTTCTGACTGAGCGCCTCCAGGAGAGAGGCCCAAGCAAGACGCGCCCCGAGGAGCGTCTTGTCACATGTCAACACTGGGTCTTTCTGAGCGCCTCCAGGAGAGAAGCCCAAGCAAGATGCGCCCCGAGGAGAGTCTTTCCACATGTCAGCACTCGGTCTGACTGAGCGCCTCCAGGAGAGAGGCCCAAGCAAGATGCGCCCAAAGGAGCGTCTTGCAACATGTCAACAATGGGTCTGACTGAGGGCCTCCAGGAGAGAAGCCCAAGCATCACGCGGCCCGAGGAGCGTCTTGCCACATGTCAGCACTCGGTCTGACTGAGCGCCTCCAGGAGAGAGGCCAAAGCAAGACGCGCCCCGAGGAGCGTCTTGCCACATGTCAACAATGGGTATGACAGAGGGCCTCCCGGAGAGAAGCCCAAGCAAGACGCGCCCCGAGGAGCGTCTTGACACATGTCAACACTGGGTCTGACAGAGGGCCTCCAGGAGAGAGGCCCAAGCAAGACGCGCCCCGAGGAGCGTCTTGCCACATGTCAACAATGGGTCTTACTGAGGGCCTCCAGGAGAGAAGCCCAAGCAACACGTGCCCCGAGGAGCTTCTTGCCACATGTCAGCACTCGGTCTGACTGGGCGCCTCCAGGAGAGAGGCCAAAGCAAGACGCGCCCCGAGGAGCGTCTTGACACATGTCAACACTGGGTCTGACAGAGGGCCTCCATGAGAGAGGCCCAAGCAAGACGCGCCCCGAGGAGTGTCTTGCCACATGTCAACACTGGTTCTGACTGAGCGCCTCCAGGAGAGAGGCCCAAGCAAGACGCGCCCCGAGGAGCGTCTTGCCACGTGTCAACACTGGGTCTGACTGAGCGCCTCCAGGAGAGAGGCCCAAGCAAGATGCGCCCCGAGGAGCGTCTTGCCACGTGTCACCACTGGGTTTGACTGAGCGCCTCCAGGAGAGAGGCCCCAGCAAGACGCGCCCCGAGGAGCGTCTTGCCTTATGTCAGCACTCGGTCTGACTGAGCGCCTCCAGGAGAGAGGCCCAAGCAAGACGCGCCCCGAGGAGCGTCTTGCCACATGTCACTACTCGGTTTGACTGAGCGCCTCCAGGAGAGATGCCCAAGCAAGACGTGCCCCGAGGAGCGTCTTGCCACATGTCAACAATGGGTCTGACTGAGGGGCTCCAGGAGAGAAGCCCAAGCAAGACGCGCCCCGAGGAGCGTCTTGCCACATGTCAACACTGGGTCTGACTGAGGGCTTCCAGGAGAGAAGCCCAAGCAAGAGGCGCCCCGAGGAGCGCCTTGCCACATGTCAGCACTCGGTCTGACTGAGCGCCTCCAGGAGAGAGGCCCAAGCAAGACGTGCCCCGAGGAGCGTCTTGCCACATGTCAACACTGGGTCTGACTGAGCGCCTCCAGGAGAGAGGCCCAAGCAAGACGCGCCCCGAGGAGAGTCTTGCCACATGTGAACACTGGGTCTGACTGAGCGCCTCCAGGAGAGAGGCCCAAGCAAGACGCGCCCGGAGGAGCGTCTTGCCACATGTCAGCACTGGGTCTGACTGAGCGCCTCCAGGAGAGAGGCCCAAGCAAGACACGCCCCGAGGAGCGTATTGACACATGTCAACACTGGGTCGGACTGAGGGCCTCCATGAGAGAAGCCCAAGCAAGACGCGCCCCGAGGAGAGTCTTGCCACATGTCAACACTCGGTCTGACAGAGGGCATTCAGGAGAGAGGCCCAAGCAATACGCGCCCCGAGGAGCGTCTTGCCACATGTCACCACTGGGTCTGAATGAGCGCCTCCAGGAAAGCGGCCCAACCAAGACGCGCCCCGAGGAGCGTCTTGCCACGTGTCATCACTGGGTCTGACTGAGCACCTCCAGGAGAGAGGCCCAAGCAAGACACGCCCCGAGGAGCGTATTGACACATGTCAACACTGGGTCTGACTGAGGGCCTCCAGGAGAGAGGCCCAAGCAAGATGCGCCCGGAGGAGCGTCTTGCCACATGTCAACACTGGGTCTGAAAGAGGGCCTCCAGGAGAGAGGCCCAAGCAAGACGCGCCCCGAGGAGCGTCTTGCCACGTGTCAACACTGGGTCTGACTTAGCGCCTCCAGGAGAGAGGCCCAAGCAAGATGCGCCCCGAGGAGCGTCTTGCCATGTGTCACCACTGGGTCTGATAGAGCACCTCCAGGAGAGAGGCCCCAGCAAGACGCGCCCCGAGGAGCGTCTTGCCTTATGTCAGCACTCGGTCTGACTGAGCGCCTCCAGGAGAGAGGCCCAAGCAAGACACGCCCCGAGGAGCGTCTTGCCACATGTCACTACTCGGTCTGACTGAGCGAATCCAGGAGAGAGGCCCAAGCAAGACGTATCCCGAGGAGCGTCTTGCCACATGTCAACAATGGGTCTGACTGAGGGCCTCCAGGAGAGAAGCCCAAGCAAGACGCGCCCCGAGGAGTGTCTTGCCACATGTCACCACTTGGTCTGACTGAGCGCCTCCAGGAGAGAGGCCCAAGCAAGACGCGCCCCGAGGAGCGTCAGGCCACATGTCACTACTCAGTCTGAAAGAGGGCCTCCAGGAGAGAGGCCCAAGCAAGACGCGCCCCGAGGAGCGTCTTGCCACATGTCACCTCTGGTTCTGACTGAGCGCCTCCAGGAGAGAGGCCCAAGCAAGACGCGCCCCGAGGAGCGTCTTGTCACATGTCAACACTGGGTCTTTCTGAGCGCCTCCAGGAGAGAAGCCCAAGCAAGACGCGCCCCGAGGAGCGTCTTGCCACATGTCAACAATGGGTCTGACTGAGGGCCTCCAGGAGAGAAGCCCAAGCAAGACGCGCCCCGAGGAGCTTCTTGCCACATGTCAGCACTCGGTCTGACTGAGCGCCTCCAGGAGAGAGGCCCAAGCAAGACGCGCCCCGAGGAGCGTCTTGACACATGTCAACACTGCGTCTGACAGAGGGCCTCCATGAGAGAGGCCCAAGCAAGACGCGCCCCGAGGAGTGTCTTGCCAAATGTCAACACTGGGTCTGACTGAGCGCCACAGGGAGAGAGGTCCAAGCAAGACGCGCCCCGAGGAGCGTCTTGCCACATGTCACTACTCGGTCTGACTGAGCGCCTCAGGGAGAGAGGTCCAAGCAAGACGCGCCCCGAGGAGCGTCTTGCCACATGTCAACACTGGGTCTGACTGAGTGCCTCCATGAGAGAAGCCCCAGCAAGACGCGCCCCGAGGAGCGTCTTGCCACATGTCACTACTCGGTCTGTTTGAGCGCCTCCAGGAGAGAGGCCCAAGCAAGACGTGCCCCGAGGAGAGTCTTGCCACATGTCAACACTCGGTCTGACAGAGGGCATCCAGGAGAGAGGTCCAAGCAATACACGCCCCGAGGAGCGTCTTGCCACATGTCACCACTGGGTCTGACTGAGCGCCTCCAGGAGAGAGACCCAACCAAGACGCGCCCTGAGGAGCGTCTTGCCACATGCCAACACTGGGTCTGACAGAGGGCCTCCAGGAGAGAGGCCCAAGCAAGACGCGCCCCGAGGAGTGTCTTGCCACATGTCACCACTGGTTCTGACTGAGCGCCTCCAGGAGAGAGGCCCAAGCAAGACGCGCCCCGAGGAGCGTCTTGTCACATGTCAACACTGGGTCTGACTGAGCGCCTCCAGGAGAGAGGCCCAAGCAAGACGCGCCCCGAGGAGCGTCAGGCCACATGTCACTACTCAGTCTGAAAGAGGGCCTCCAGGAGAGAGGCCCAAGCAAGACGCGCCCCGAGGAGCGTCTTGCCACATGTCACCTCTGGTTCTGACTGAGCGCCTCCAGGAGAGAGGCCCAAGCAAGACGCGCCCCGAGGAGCGTCTTGTCACATGTCAACACTGGGTCTTTCTGAGCGCCTCCAGGAGAGAAGCCCAAGCAAGACGCGCCCCGAGGAGCGTCTTGCCACATGTCAACAATGGGTCTGACTGAGGGCCTCCAGGAGAGAAGCCCAAGCAAGACGCGCCCCGAGGAGCTTCTTGCCACATGTCAGCACTCGGTCTGACTGAGCGCCTCCAGGAGAGAGGCCCAAGCAAGACGCGCCCCGAGGAGCGTCTTGACACATGTCAACACTGCGTCTGACAGAGGGCCTCCATGAGAGAGGCCCAAGCAAGACGCGCCCCGAGGAGTGTCTTGCCAAATGTCAACACTGGGTCTGACTGAGCGCCACAGGGAGAGAGGTCCAAGCAAGACGCGCCCCGAGGAGCGTCTTGCCACATGTCACTACTCGGTCTGACTGAGCGCCTCAGGGAGAGAGGTCCAAGCAAGACGCGCCCCGAGGAGCGTCTTGCCACATGTCAACACTGGGTCTGACTGAGTGCCTCCATGAGAGAAGCCCCAGCAAGACACGCCCCGAGGAGCGTCTTGCCACATGTCACTACTCGGTCTGTTTGAGCGCCTCCAGGAGAGAGGCCCAAGCAAGACGTGCCCCGAGGAGAGTCTTGCCACATGTCAACACTCGGTCTGACAGAGGGCATCCAGGAGAGAGGTCCAAGCAATACACGCCCCGAGGAGCGTCTTGCCACATGTCACCACTGGGTCTGACTGAGCGCCTCCAGGAGAGAGACCCAACCAAGACGCGCCCTGAGGAGCGTCTTGCCACATGCCAACACTGGGTCTGACAGAGGGCCTCCAGGAGAGAGGCCCAAGCAAGACGCGCCCCGAGGAGTGTCTTGCCACATGTCACCACTGGTTCTGACTGAGCGCCTCCAGGAGAGAGGCCCAAGCAAGACGCGCCCCGAGGAGCGTCTTATCACATGTCAACACTGGGTCTTTCTGAGCGCCTCCAGGAGAGAAGCCCAAGCAAGACGCGCCCCGAGGAGAGTCTTTCCACATGTCAGCACTCGGTCTGACTGAGCGCCTCCAGGAGAGAGGCCCAAGCAAGACGCGCCCAAAGGAGCGTCTTGCAACATGTCAACAATGGGTCTGACTGAGGGCCTCCAGGAGAGAAGCCCAAGCATCACGCGGCCCGAGGAGCGTCTTGCAACATGTCAGCACTCGGTCTGACTGAGCGCCTCCAGGAGAGAGGCCAAAGCAAGACGCGCCCCGAGGAGCGTCTTGCCACATGTCAACAATGGGTATGACAGAGGGCCTCCCGGAGAGAAGCCCAAGCAAGACGCGCCCCGAGGAGCGTCTTGACACATGTCAACACTGGGTCTGACAGAGGGCCTCCAGGAGAGAGGCCCAAGCAAGACGCGCCCCGAGGAGTGTCTTGCCACATGTCACCACTTGGTCTGACTGAGCGCCTCCAGGAGAGAGGCCCAAGCAACACGCGCCCCGAGGAGCGTCAGGCCACATGTCAACAATGGGTCTGACTGAGGGGCTCCAGGAGAGAAGCCCAAGCAATACGCGCTCCGAGGAGCGTCTTGCCACGTGTCAACACTGGGTCTGACTGAGCGCCTCCAGGAGAGAGGCCCAAGCAAGATGCGCCCCGAGGAGCGTCTTGCCACGTGTCACCACTGGGTCTGACTGAGCGCCTCCAGGAGAGAGGCCCCAGCAAGACGCGCCCCGAGGAGCGTCTTGCCTTATGTCAGCACTCGGTCTGACTGAGCGCCTCCAGGAGAGAGGCCCAAGCAAGACGCGCCCCGAGGAGCGTCTTGCCACATGTCACTACTCGGTTTGACTGAGCGCCTCCAGGAGAGAGGCCCAAGCAAGACGTGCCCCGAGGAGCGTCTTGCCACATGTCAACAATGGGTCTGACTGAGGGGCTCCAGGAGAGAAGCCCAAGCAAGACGCGCCCCGAGGAGCGTCTTGCCACATGTCAACACTGGGTCTTACTGAGGGCCTCTAGGAGAGAGGTCCAAATAAGACGCGCCCCGAGGAGCGTCTTGCCAAATGTCAACAATGGGTCTGACTGAGGGCTTCCAGGAGAGAAGCCCAAGCAAGACGCGCCCCGAGGAGCGTCTTGCCACATGTCAGCACTCGGTCTGACTGAGCGCCTCCAGGAGAGAGGCCCAAGCAAGACGTGCCCCGAGGAGCGTCTTGCCACATGTCAACACTGGGTCTGACTGAGCGCCTCCAGGAGAGAGGCCCAAGCAAGACGCGCCCCGATGAGAGTCTTGCCACATGTGAACACTGGGTCTGACTGAGCGCCTCCAGGAGAGAGGCCCAAGCAAGACGCGCCCGGAGGAGCGTCTTGCCACATGTCAGCACTGGGTCTGACTGAGCGCCTCCAGGAGAGAGGCCCAAGCAAGACACGCCCCGAGGAGCGTATTGACACATGTCAACACTGGGTCGGACTGAGGGCCTCCATGAGAGAAGCCCAAGCAAGACGCGCCCCGAGGAGAGTCTTGCCACATGTCAACACTCGGTCTGACAGAGGGCATTCAGGAGAGAGGCCCAAGCAATACGCGCCCCGAGGAGCGTCTTGCCACATGTCACCACTGGGTCTGAATGAGCGCCTCCAGGAAAGCGGCCCAACCAAGACGCGCCCCGAGGAGCGTCTTGCCACGTGTCATCACTGGGTCTGACTGAGCACCTCCAGGAGAGAGGCCCAAGCAAGACACGCCCCGAGGAGCGTATTGACACATGTCAACACTGGGTCTGACTGAGGGCCTCCAGGAGAGAGGCCCAAGCAAGATGCGCCCGGAGGAGCGTCTTGCCACATGCCAACACTGGGTCTGAAAGAGGGCCTCCAGGAGAGAGGCCCAAGCAAGACGCGCCCCGAGGAGCATCTTGCCACGTGTCAACACTGGGTCTGACTTAGCGCCTCCAGGAGAGAGGCCCAAGCAAGATGCGCCCCGAGGAGCGTCTTGCCATGTGTCACCACTGGGTCTGACTGAGCTCCTCCAGGAGAGAGGCCCAAGCAAGACGCGCCCCGAGGAGCGTCTTGCCACCTGTCACCACTGGGTCTGATAGAGCACCTCCAGGAAAGAGGCCCCAGCAAGACGCGCTCCGAGGAGCGTCTTGCCTTATGTCAGCACTCGGTCTGACTGAGCGCCTCCAGGAGAGAGGCCCAAGCAAGACACGCCCCGAGGAGCGTCTTGCCACATGTCACTACTCGGTCTGACTGAGCGAATCCAGGAGAGAGGCCCAAGCAAGACGTATCCCGAGGAGCGTCTTGCCACATGTCAACAATGGGTCTGACTGAGGGCCTCCAGGAGAGAAGCCCAAGCAAGACGCGCCCCGAGGAGTGTCTTGCCACATGTCACCACTGGGTCTGACTGAGCGCCTCCAGGAGAGAGGCCCAAGCAAGACGCGCCCCGAGGAGCGTCAGGCCACATGTCACTACTCAGTCTGAAAGAGGGCCTCCAGGAGAGAGGCCCAAGCAAGACGCGCCCCGAGGAGCGTCTTGCCACATGTCACCTCTGGTTCTGACTGAGCGCCTCCAGGAGAGAGGCCCAAGCAAGACGCGCCCCGAGGAGCGTCTTGTCACATGTCAACACTGGGTCTTTCTGAGCGCCTCCAGGAGAGAAGCCCAAGCAAGACGCGCCCCGAGGAGCGTCTTGCCACATGTCAACAATGGGTCTGACTGAGGGCCTCCAGGAGAGAAGCCCAAGCAAGACGCGCCCCGAGGAGCTTCTTGCCACATGTCAGCACTCGGTCTGACTGAGCGCCTCCAGGAGAGAGGCCCCAGCAAGACGCGCCCCGAGGAGCGTCTTGCCACATGTCACTACTCGGTCTGTTTGAGCGCCTCCAGGAGAGAGGCCCAAGCAAGACGTGCCCCGAGGAGAGTCTCGCCACATGTCAACACTCGGTCTGACAGAGGGCATCCAGGAGAGAGGCCCAAGCAATACACGCCCCGAGGAGCGTCTTGCCACATGTCACCACTGGGTCTGACTGAGCGCCTCCAGGAGAGAGACCCAACCAAGACGCGCCCTGAGGAGCGTCTTGCCACATGCCAACACTGGGTCTGACAGAGGGCCTCCAGGAGAGAGGCCCAATTAAGACGCTCCCCGAGGAGTGTCTTGCCACATGTCACCACTGGTTCTGACTGAGCGCCTCCAGGAGAGAGGGCCAAGCAAGACGCGCCCTGAGGAGCGTCTTGTCACATGTCAACACTGGGTCTTTCTGAGCGCCTCCAGGAGAGAAGCCCAAGCAAGACGCGCCCCGAGGAGAGTCTTTCCACATGTCAGCACTCGGTCTGACTGAGCGCCTCCAGGAGAGAGGCCCAAGCAAGACGCGCCCAAAGGAGCGTCTTGCAACATTTTAACAATGGGTCTGACTGAGGGCCTCCAGGAGAGAAGCACAAGCATCACGCGGCCCGAGGAGCGTCTTGCCACATGTCAGCACTCGGTCTGACTGAGCGCCTCCAGGAGAGAGTCCAAAGCAAGACGCGCCCCGAGGAGCGTCTTGCCACATGTCAACAATGGGTATGACTGAGGGCCTCCCGGAGAGAAGCCCAAGCAAGACGCGCCCCGAGGAGCGTCTTGACACATGTCAACACTGGGTCTGACAGAGGGCCTCCAGGATAGAGGCCAAAGCAAGACGCGCCCCGAGGAGTGTCTTGCCACATGTCACCACTTGGTCTGACTGAGCGCCTCCAGGAGAGAGGCCCAAGCAACACGCGCCCCGAGGAGCGTCAGGCCACATGTCACTACTCAGTCTGACTGAGCGCCTCCAGGAGAGAGGCCAAAGTAAGACGTGCCCCGAGGAGCGTCTTGCCACGTGTCAACACTGGGTCTGATTGAGGGCCTTCTGGAGAGAGGCCCAAGCAAGACGCGCCCCGAGGAGCGTTTTGCCACATGTCAACAATGGGTCTTACTGAGGGCCTCCAGGAGAGAAGCCCAAGCAACACGCGCCCCGAGGAGCTTCTTGCCACATGTCAGCACTCGGTCTGACTGGGCGCCTCCAGGAGAGAGGCCAAAGCAAGACGCGCCCCGAGGAGCGTCTTGACACATGTCAACACTGGGTCTGACTGAGCGCCTCCAGGAGAGAGGCCCAAGCAAGACGCGCCCCGAGGAGCGTCTTGCCCCGTGTCAACACTGGGTCTGACTGAGCGCCTCCAGGAGAGAGGCCCAAGCAAGATGCGCCCCGAGGAGCGTCTTGCCACGTGTCACCACTGGGTCTGACTGAGCGCCTCCAGGAGAGAGGCCCCAGCAAGAAGCGCCCAGAGGAGCTTCTTGCCTTATGTCAGCACTCGGTCTGACTGAGCGCCTCCAGGAGAGAGGCCCAAGCAAGACGCGCCCCGAGGAGCGTCTTGCCACATGTCACTACTCGGTTTGACTGAGCGCCTCCAGGAGAGAGGCCCAAGCAAGACGTGCCCCGAGGAGCGTCTTGCCACATCTCAACAATGGGTCTGACTGAGGGCCTCCAGGAGAGAAGCCCAGGCAAGACGCGCCCCGAGGAGCGTCTTGCCACATGTCAACACTGGGTCTGACTGAGGGCCTCTGGGAGAGAGGTCCAAATAAGACGCGCCCCGAGGAGCGTCTTGCCACATGTCAACAATGGGTCTGACTGAGGGCTTCCAGGAGAGAAGCCTAAGCAAGACGCGCCCCGAGGAGCGTCTTGCCACATGTCAGCACTCGGTCTGACTGAGCGCCTCCAGGAGAGAGGCCCAAGCAAGACGTGCCCCGAGGAGCGTCTTGCCACATGTCAACACTGGGTCTGACTGAGCGCCTCCAGGAGAGAGGCCCAAGCAAGACGCGCCCCGAGGAGAGTCTTGCCACATGTGAACACTGGGTCTGACTGAGCGCCTCCAGGAGAGAGGCCCAAGCAAGACGCGCCCGGAGGAGCGTCTTGCCACATGTCAGCACTGGGTCTGACTGAGCGCCTCCAGGAGAGAGGCCCAAGCAAGACACGCTCCGAGGAGCGTATTGACACATGTCAACACTGGGTCGGACTGAGGGCCTCCATGAGAGAAGCCCAAGCAAGACGCGCCCCGAGGAGAGTCTTGCCACATGTCAACACTCGGTCTGACAGAGGGCATTCAGGAGAGAGGCCCAAGCAATACGCGCCCCGAGGAGCGTCTTGCCACATGTCACCACTGGGTCTGAATGAGCGCCTCCAGGAAAGCGGCCCAACCAAGACGCGCCCCGAGGAGCGTCTTGCCACGTGTCAACACTGGGTCTGACTGAGCGCCTCCAGGAGAGAGGCCCAAGCAAGACGCACCCCGAGGAGCGTCTTTCCACGTGTCACCACTGGGTCTGACTGAGCGCCTCCAGGAGAGAGGCCCAAGCAAGACACGCCCCGAGGAGCGTATTGACACATGTCAACACTGGGTCTGATAGAGGGCCTCCAGGAGAGAGGCCCAAGCAAGACGCGCCCCGAGGAGTGTCTTGCCACATGTCACCACTGGGTCTGACTGAGCACCTCCAGGAGAGAGGCCCAAGCAAGACGCGCCCCGAGGAGCGTCAGGCCACATGTCACTACTCAGTCTGACTGAGCGCCTCCAGGAGAGAGGCCCAAGCAAGATGCGCCCCGAGGAGCGTCTTGCCACATGTCAGCACTGGGTCTGACTGAGCGCCTCCAGGAAAGAGGCCCCAGCAAGACGCGCCCCGAGGAGCGTCTTGCCTTATGTCAGCACTCGGTCTGACTGAGCGCCTCCAGGAGAGAGGCCCAAGCAAGACGCGCCCCGAGGAGCGTCTTGCCACATGTCAACAATGGGTCTGACTGAGGGCCTCCAGGAGAGAGGCCCAAGCAAGATGCGCCCGGAGGAGCGTCTTGCCACATGTCAACACTGGGTCTGAAAGAGGGCCTCCAGGAGAGAGGCCCAAGCAAGACGCGCCCCGAGGAGCGTCTTGCCACATGTCACCTCTGGTTCTGACTGAGCGCCTCCAGGAGAGAGGCCCAAGCAAGACGCGCCCCGAGGAGCGTCTTGTCACATGTCAACACTGGGTCTTTCTGAGCGCCTCCAGGAGAGAAGCCCAAGCAAGACGCGCCCCGAGGAGCCTCTTGCCACATGTCAACAATGGGTCTGACTGAGGGCCTCCAAGAGAGAAGCCCAAGCAACACGCGGCTCGAGGAGCGTCTTGCCACATGTCAGCACTCGGTCTGACTGAGCGCCTCCAGGAGAGAGGCCCAAGCAAGACGCGCCCCGAGGAGCGTCTTGAGACATGTCAACACTGGGTCTGACAGAGGGCCTCCATGAGAGAGGCCCAAGCAAGACGCGCCCCGAGGAGTGTCTTGCCAAATGTCAACACTGGGTCTGACTGAGCGCCACAGGGAGAGAGGCCCAGGCAAGATGCGCCCCGAGGAGCGTCTTGCCACATGTCAACACTGGGTCTGACAGAGGGCCTCCAGGAGAGAGGCCCAAGCAAGACGCGCCCCGAGGAGCGTCTTGCCACATGGCACCTCTGGTTCTGACTGAGCGCCTCCAGGAGAGAGGCCCAAGCAAGACATGTCAACAATGGGTCTGACTGAGGGCCTCCAGGAGAGAAGCCCAAGCAAGACGCGCCCCGTGGAGCGTCTTGCCACATGTCAACAATGGGTCTGACTGAGGGCCTCCAGGAGAGAAGCCCAAGCAAGACGCGCCCCGTGGAGCGTCTTGCCACATGTCAACAATGGGTCTTACTGAGGGCCTCCAGGAGAGAAGCCCAAGCAAGACGCGCCCCGAGGAGCTTCTTGCCACATGTCAGCACTCGGTCTGACTGAGCGCCTCCAGGAGAAGCCCAAGCAACACGCGGCCCGAGGAGCGTCTTGCCACATGTCAGCACTCGGTCTGACTGAGCGCCTCCAGGAGAGAGGCCCAAGCAAGACGCGCCCCGAGGAGCGTCTTGCCACATGTCAACAATGGGTCTGACTGAGGGCCTCCAGGAGAGAAGCCCAAGCAAGACGCGCCCCGTGGAGCGTCTTGACACATGTCAACACTGGGTCTGACAGAGGGCCTCCAGGAGAGAGGCCCAAGCAAGACGCGCCCCGAGGAGTGTCTTGCCACATGTCACCACTGGGTCTGACTGAGCGCCTCGAGGCGAGAGGCCCAAGCAAGACGCGCCCCGAGGAGCGTCAGGCCACATGTCACTACTCAGTCTGACTGAGCGCCTCCAGGAGAGAGGCCCAAGCAAGACGCACCCCGAGGAGCGTCTTGCCACGTGTCAACACTGGGTCTGATTGAGGGCCTTCTGGAGAGAGGCCCAAGCAAGACGCGCCACGAGGAGCGTCTTGCCACATGTCAACAATGGGTCTTACTGAGGGCCTCCAGGAGAGAAGCCCAAGCAAGACGCGCCCCGAGGAGCTTCTTGCCACATGTCAGCACTCGGTCTGACTGAGCGCCTCCAGGAGAGAGGCCAAAGCAAGATGCGCCCCGAGGAGCGTCTTGACACATGTCAACACTGGGTCTGACAGAGGGCCTCCATGAGAGAGGCCCAAGCAAGACACGCCCCGAGGAGTGTCTTGCCACATGTCAACACTGGGTCTGACTGAGCGCCTCCAGGAGAGAGGCCCAAGCAAGAGGCGCCCTGACGAGCGTCTTGCCACGTGTCAACACTGGGTCTGACTGAGCGCCTCCAGGAGAGAGGCCCAAGCAAGATGCGCCCCGAGGAGCTTCTTGCCACATGTCACCACTTGGTCTGACTGAGCGCCTCCAGGAGAGAGGCCCAAGCAAGACGCGCCCCGAGGAGCGTCTTGCCACGTGTCACCACTGGGTCTGATTGAGCGCCTCCAGGAGATAGGCCCCAGCAAGACCGGTCAGGCCTGCAGTGTACACATCAGAGACATGATGTTCTTTCACAGAACTGAGGTTGTTCATTACTAAATGAATTTTACAGGAATATTGTTATTATACTATTCAACAGGTTTATCATAATAATGTGTATTAAACCCACAACCTAGCAGTGAGGACAGAGGGACTTTATTTAAATTAGTACTTAATGGAAACGATACATAATGATACATAAGAGCCATGTCATACATTCAGCCTAGGAATAGTAGCATTGTGCACTATTAAAAATATACACATCAATTGCTCGAATCCCATTGTTGCAAAGTAAAACTCTAATAAAACTCTAGTCTGACATCAACAGAGAAGACTTAGTGTATGTACTACAAATACAGCATTAGGATTTCGAGTGGACCGTGCACCTTGTGAACCATCAGAGGCTTATGACGCAACATATCTTCCAGTTGCTATTAGACAAGTTATAATTCTCAACCATTTTTCGGAACTGGTTTCTTGGGTCCGTGAGTAAATGCCAAATGAGATGATAGTCCTTAAGTAAGTTCCTGGCGATCCCACGTCACGCTCTTGCCCATCAGCCGGTGAACGCTGAGACGGAACTCGATGAGAGCGATGTATTTTTTAGTGCTCCGAATGCACTTCTAACAAGCGTGCGATTCACTTCGTGAGTAAACCGCAGCTGCAGCTGATTCAAACAGTCAAGCCAACTTTCTACATCACAATATGCGTTTTGTAGTTAGTCGAGTTACCTTTTGTGTGGCGCATGCACGGGTTGTTAGCGTCCAGCTCCCAGCTTAGAGAGTCCTGTATTGACACAGACGTCAATACATCTCGATGTCATGCAACACACAAAGTCTGTCGCATACAGGTGGGTTAACACATGTACGATACCTTTTGTGTGGCGCATGCACGGGTCGTTAGCGTCCAGCTCCCGGCTTATAGAGAGTCCTGTATTGACACAGACGTCAATACATCTCGATGTCATGCAACACACAAAGTCTGTCGCATACAGGTGGGTTAACACACATGTACGATGTGTGCGATGGCACGCCCGTTTACAATGGGACACGACGATGATCATTGTTAACCAAATTCTTGTTTCTCACGACAGGTGGTAGCGTTGTCTCCTGCACCTGGTCTTCGTGCACAGAGGGTGTTGTAATGTGCTCGTCATAGTCGCGATCGTTGTCACTCGAATCCGTTGTTCTCACGACAGGTGGTAGCGTTGTCTCCTGCATGTTGTCTTCGCGTGCGGCAAGCGTTGTGCTGTGCTCGTTATAATGGTTGTCTTCGTACAAAGGGGGTGTTGAATACTCCTTCGCGAGTAGTGTAGGAGGTGGTGTGATGGGACGTATCTCAGAGGCGTTATGTGAGCGTACCACCATGGCCTGAGCAACTGCGACTACTGAGAGTACACCCAGTACAGACAGCGAGATCTTTTTTTTTCTTGGATGTTGTATGTGTGGGTACAGCCGCTTTAATGGCAGTGAGAGCAAGTGGGCAAATGTATTTATAGGTCACTAGCAGAAACTAAGGCACATGGTCAGAGTGTAATCGTAACCACCGTAGCTCTTGTCATAATTTAATATACATAGAAATCAGAAACGGGCATGTCAGGACAGACATCGCGAGTGATAATGCGGCCAGTATCTGTGTGCGCTTGAGAGCACCTTGTTGTTCTACTGTGGTGCCCACGCCGCCGGGTCTGTAAATGTCATCGACCTTCTGTATATACGCATACGCTAAAGACCGTATATTCTCCATGGATTTGAACACGTCCTTTGTTTCGCGTAACGCTTGAGCTGTCTCGAGCGTGATGTTGTGAGTGTACGCCAGTGTTTCGCATGCACCGAGGTCCGAAAGGGCGTGCGCTACAACTATTAACCTTGGTTTGGGAGTGTGGCAAAACGCTCGCTCCGCTGTAATGGGCAGATGCAATGTTATCACCTGGTACGTTTCGTTAGTCGGGTCGTAACACACCGGTCCGTGACACGGACCGTCACATTGTATGGGGCACAGTAAGGACAACACGCCGCCGACCGTGACTTCGCACTCGACCGCGGTGGTGTTGTCGATTTGCAAAGGATCACATACGCCTCTCCAGTCGCAATGAGGCACATTGTAGTCGACGCGACCGTCGGTCACCATAGCTTTCGTCAGCCAACACACTCGATTGCCCTTCGAAACATCGGCGATCAACGTGAGCGTAGAGGTCGCTGTCGCTTTACTGTACGCCAGGATATCCGTGTGTGAGTGCATGCTCGACGTCGATTGACAACCGGTCATGTCAGACCTGATCAGACCTTCCGAACACATGACCATTATTTGTTGTGCGGCCGAGAGTATCGCGATCATACCGTTGAGATGTGTAGAAAGCGCGTACACGCCAGCCTTCCACGTTTCCAAAGTTTCCAGCAGTCTAGAGGGACTTGTCTTAGCGCGCACGGATGTGCTGAATTTGCGTTGGGTAGACACAACGGCTTTGACCTTGCTTAGGATCTTGTGGGCTCATGTACTCGTGGTAGGCCAAGACGTGTATAGTCGAGCGCGGTGACGCCCCGAACACTTGACCCGGTTTTGTTGTGGCGATATGCGTGTCCAGTAACGCGGCAAAGTCCGCGTGTCTAGCTTGTATTGATTTTACAGCTCGCTCACACCCCAACAGTACGGTCCGTAGAAGTTCGTTCACTTGTTTCCATGCGCTCGTGGAACACAGGACATCGCAACCTCTGTGATACTGAAGTAAAGCGTCACACACCAGCTGCTTGCACGTTGGAAATACAATCGGTAGTAACTTCTTACTCCACTCTATGTTGAACTCTTATAGTATGTATATGGGCGGTTGCGGCGGTTTGCGCATTTTCTATCTACCCTCCGCTAATATGACTCTGTGGTCTGTCTCCTGAGATGGTAAAGTTGGAACTTGCGAGAGTGCACTATCGACGGTCGGCGTTTCCATTTCGTCAACTGTGCCATTTTCAGCCGCTGGCAAACGGCCGTCGACGGTCGATGCGAGACACCAACATAACGTTAGACCGCGACCCTCATGCCAGTTTTCTGTAGTACTGGTTGTAGTTTCTGGTGCACACTCGATACGCCATTACGATCACAATTACGTTGATTAATAAATCCAGTGTTGTAGCGACTGCAGCCAGCGCCGTTGCGCAACTCGTGTCACTATTATCTCTTGATACTTTCATTCGTATCCAAGCGTATGCAGAATCTACGGATCTGGTGAAGTTGCTTGTCACTAGCTTGCGCACGTTTGATATGGCACGTTGCGCGAGACTCACACAACCTGCAGTGGCGACCGTCACGTCAGTGCAAAGTTTTTCCGATATATCGCTCGCAACATCGTTTGTCATTTGCTGTACACTGCGCACACTGGCCGCGAGGTCGCGGAGAGGGTCTTTGTTACGAGTTGTGTAATATCCGCTGACTTGCCGATTCAATTCTGGTGGCGCTGACCCAAACGAGAATGCTTTTAAGGCGCATGTCGTGGTAACTCTGGTAGCGCCGTGGTTGACGAGGACGATCATCTTTAGCAATAGTTCATCTCGAAGCACAACGATGGTGAGGGCGATGGGTTGGCCGGTTCCGCCTTCAGGCCACTCGGTTGCCGCTAGATTGCCCAATGCCACACACGCAGACGAACCCTGTACACACTCAATGACCCGTGTGGGATCGTTGATTTCTGCTAGTACGTTTGCTAGTTCTATGTGCTTCCATGGATCGGGCGTGGGCACGCGCTTGTTTTAGAGGCGTTTTCGCGCAGCCTCTACCCTGCACGACCGCTCGTGGCCGCACTAGCTATATTTATCTTTATTTGTTTCACACACACACACACACACACACACACACACACACACACACACACACACACACACACACACACACACACACACACAGGCCCTTGCGTGCAAACCCCGGTCAGGCCTGCAGTGTACACATCAGAGACATGATGTTCTTTCACAGAACTGAGGTTGTTCATTACTAAATGACTTTTACAGGAATATTGTTATTATACTATTCAACAGGTTGATCATAATAATGTGTATTAAACCCACAACCTAGCACTGAGGACAGAGGGACTTTATATAAATTAGTACTTAATGGAAACGATACATAATGATACATAAGAGCCATGTCATACATTCAGCCTAGGAATAGTAGCATGGTGCACTATTAAAAATATACACATCAATTGCTCGAATCCCATTGTTGCAAAGTAAAACTCTAATAAAACTCTAGTCTGACATCAACAGAGAAGATTTAGTGTATGTACTACAAATACAGCATTAGGATTTCGAGTGGACCGTGCACCTTGTGAACCATCAGAGGCTTATGACGCAACATATCTTCCAGTTGCTATTAGACAAGTTATAATTCTCGACCATTTTTCGGAACTGGTTTCTTGGGTCTGTGAGTAAATGCCAAATGAGATGATAGTCCTTAAGTAAGTTCCTGGCGATCCCACGTCACGCTCTTGCCCATCAGCCGGTGAACGCTGAGACGGAACTCGATGAGAGCGATGTATTTTTTAAGTGCTCCGAATGTACTTCTAACAAGCGTGCGATTCACTTTGTGAGTAAACCGCAGCTGCAGCTGATTCAAACAGTCAAGCCAACTTTCTACATCACAATATTCGTTTTGTAGTTAGTCGAGTTACCTTTTGTGTGGCGCATGCACGGGTTGTTAGCGTCCAGCTCCCAGCTTAGAGAGTCCTGTATTGACACAGACGTCAATACATCTCGATGTCATGCAACACACAAAGTCTGTCGCATACAGGTGGGTTAACACATGTACGATACCTTTTGTGTGGCGCATGCACGGGTCGTTAGCGTCCAGCTCCCGGCTTATAGAGAGTCCTGTATTGACACAGACGTCAATACATCTCGATGTCATGCACCACACAAAGTCTGTCGCATACATGTGGGTTAACACACATGTACGATGTGTGCGATGGCACGCCCGTTTACAATGGGACACGACGATGATCATTGTTAAACAAATTCTTGTTTCTCACGACAGGTGGTAGCGTTGTCTCCTGCACCTGGTCTTCGTGCACAGAGGGTTTTGTAATGTGCTCGTCATAGTCGCGATCGTTGTCACTCGAATCCGTTTGTCTCACGACAGGTGGTAGCGTTGTCTCCTGCATGTTGTCTTCGCGTGCGGCAAGCGTTGTGCTGTGCTCGTTATAATGGTTGTCTTCGTACAAAGGGGGTGTTGAATACTCCTTCGCGAGTAGTGTAGGAGGTGGTGTGATGGGACGTATCTCAGAGGCGTTATGTGAGCGTACCACCATGGCCTGATCAAGTGCGACTACTGAGAGTACACCCAGTACAGACAGCGAGATCTTTTTTTTTCTTGGATGTTGTACGTGTGGGTACAGCCGCTTTAATGGCAGTGAGAGCAAGTGGGCAAATGTATTTATAGGTCACTAGCAGAAACTAAGGCACGTGGTCAGAGTGTAATCGTAACCACCGTAGCTCTTGTCATAATTTAATATACATAGAAATCAGAAACGGGCATGTCAGGATAGACATCGCGAGTGATAATGCGGCCAGTATCTGTGTGCACTTGAGAGCACCTTGTTGTTCTACTGTGGTGCCCACGCCGCCGGGTCTGTAAATGTCATCGACCTTCTTTATATACGCATACGCTAAAGACCGTATATTCTCTATGGATTTGAACACGTCCTTTGTTTCGTGTAACGCTTGAGCTGTCTCGAGCGTGATGTTGTGAGTGTACGCCAGTGTTTCACGTGCACCGAGGTCCGAAAGGGCGTGCGCTACAACTATTAACCTTGGTTTGGGAGTGTGGCGAAACGCTCGCCCCGCTGTAATGGGCGGATGCAATGTTATCACCTGGTACGTTTCGTTAGTCGGGTCGTAACACACCGGTCCGTCACATGGACCGTCACATTGTATGGGGCACAGTAAGGACAACACGCCGCCGACCGTGACTTCGCACTCGACCGCGGTGGTGTTATCGATTTGCAAAGGATCACATACGCCTCTCCAGTCGCAATGAGGCACATTGTAGTCGACGCGACCGTCGGTCACCATAGCTTTCGTCAGCCAACACACTCGATTGCCCTTCGAAACATTGGCGATCAACGTGAGCGTAGAGGTCGCCGTCGCTTTACTGTACGCCAGGATATCCGTGTGTGAGTGAACGCTCGACGTCGATTGACAACCGGTCATGTCAGACCTGATCAGACCTTCCGAACACATGACCATTAGTTGTTGTGCGGCCGAGAGTATCGCGATCATACCGTTGAGATGTGTAGAAAGCGATTACACGCCAGCCTTCCACGTTTCCAAAGTTTCCAGCAGTCTAGAGGGACTTGTCTTAGCACGCACGGCTGTGCTGAATTTGCGTTGGGTAGACACAACGGCTTCGACCTCGCTTAGGATCTGTGGGCTCATGTACTCGTGGTAGGCCAAGACGTGTATAGTCGAGCGTGGTGACGCCCCGAACACGTGACCCGGTTTTGTTGTGGCGATATGCGTGTCCAGTAACGCGGCAAAGTCCGCGTGTCTAGCGTGTATTGATTTTACAGCTCGCTCACACCCCAACAGTACGGTCCGTAGAAGTTCGTTCACTTGTTTCCATGCGCTCGTGGAACACAGGACATCGCAACCTCTGTGATACTCAAGTAAAGCGTCACACACCAGCTGCTTGCACGTTGGAAATACAATCGGTAGTAACTTCTTACTCCACTCTATGTTGAACTCGTATAGTATGTATATGGGCGGTTGCGGCGGTTTGCGCATTTTCTATCTACCCTCCGCTAATATGCCTCTGTGGTCTGTCTCCTGAGATGGTGCGGTTGGAACTTGCGAGAGTGCACTATCGACGGTCTGCGTTTCCATTTCGTCAACTGTGCCATTTTCAGCCGCTGGCAAACGGCTGTCGACGGTCGATGCGAGACACCAACATAACGTTAGACCGCGACCCTCATGCCAGTTTTCTGTAGTACTGGTTGTAGTTTCTGGTGCACACTCGATACGCCATTACGATCACAATTGCGTTGATTAATAAATCCAGTGTTGTAGCGACTGCAGCCAGCGCCGTCGCGCAACTCGTGTCGGTGTTATCTCTCGATACTTTCATTTGTATCCAAGCGTATGCAGAATCTACGGATCTGGTGAAGTTGCCTGTCACTAGCTTGCGCACGTTTGATATGGCACTTTGCGCGAGACTCACACAACCTGCAGTGGCGACCGTCGAGTCAGTGCAAAGTTTTTCCGATATATCGCTCGCAACATCGTTTGTCATTTGCTGTACACTGCGCACACTGGCCGCGACGTCGCGGAGAGGGTCTTCGTTACGAGTTGTGTAATATCCGCTGACTTGCCGATTCAATTCTGGTGGCGCTGACCCAAACGAGAACGCTTTTAAGGCGCATGTCGTGGTAACTCTGATAGCACCGTGGTTGACGAGGACGATCATCTTTAGCAATAGTTCATCTCGAAGCGCAACGATGGTGAGGGCGACGGGTTGGCCGGTTCCGCCTTCAGGCCACTCGGTTGCCGCTAGATTGCCCAATGCCACACACGCAGACGAACCCTGTACACACTCAATGACCCGTGTGCGATCGTTGATTTCTGCTAGTACGTTTGCTAGATCTACGTGCTTCCATGGATCGGGCGTGGGCACGCGCTTGTTTTAGAGGCGTTTTCGTGCAGCCTCTACCCTGCACGACCGCTCGTGGCCGCACTAGCTATATTTATCTTTATTTGTTTCACACACACACACACACACACACACACACACACACACACACACACACACACACACACACACACACACACACACACACACACACACACACACACACACACACACACACACACACACACACACAGGCCCTTGCGTGCAAACCCCGGTCAGGCCTGCAGTGTACACATCAGAGACATGATGTTCTTTCAAAGAACTGAGGTTGTTCATTACTAAATGACTTTTACAGGAATATTGTTATTATACTATTCAACAGGTTTATCATAATAATGTGTATTAAACCCACAACCTAGCACTGAGGACAGAGGGACTTTATTTAAATTAGTACTTAATGGAAACGATACATAATGATACATAAGAGCCATGTCATACATTCAGCCTAGGAATAGTAGCATTGTGCACTATTAAAAATATACACATCAATTGCTCGAATCCCATTGTTGCAAAGTAAAACTCTAATAAAACTCTAGTCTGACATCAACAGAGAAGACTTAGTGTATGTACTACAAATACAGCATTAGGATTTCGAGTGGACCGTGCACCTTGTGAACCATCAGAGGCTTATGACGCAACATATCTTCCAGTTGCTATTAGACAAGTTATAATTCTCGACCATTTTTCGGAACTGGTTTCTTGGGTCCGTGAGTAAATGCCAAATGAGATGATAGTCCTTAAGTAAGTTCCTGGCGATCCCATGTCACGCTCTTGCCCATCAGCCGGTGAACGCTGAGACGGAACTCGATGAGAGCGATGTCTTTTTTAAGTGCTCCGAATGTACTTCTAACAAGCGTGCGATTCACTTCGTGAGCAAACCGCAGCTGCAGCTGATTCAAACAGTCGAGCCAACTTTCTACATCACAATATTCGTTTTGTAGTTAGTCGAGTTACCTTTTGTGTGGCGCATGCACGGGTCGTTAGCGTCCAGCTCCCAGCTTAGAGAGTCCTGTATTGACACAGACGTCAATACATCTCGATGTCATGCAACACACAAAGTCTGTCGCATACAGGTGGGTTAACACATGTACGATACCTTTTGTGTGGCGCATGCACGGGTCGTTAGCGTCCAGCTCCCGGCTTATAGAGAGTCCTGTATTGACACAGACGTCAATACATCTCGATGTCATGCAACACACAAAGTCTGTCGCATACAGGTGGGTTAACACACATGTACGATGTGTGCAATGGCGCGCCCGTTTACAATGGGACACGACGATGATCATTGTTAACCAAACTCTTGTTTCTCACGACAGGTGGTAGCGTTGTCTCCTGCATGTTGTCTTCGCGTGCGGCAAGCGTTGTGCTGTGCTCGTTATAATGGTTGTCTTCGTACAAAGGGGGTGTTGAATACTCCTTCGCGAGTAGTCTAGGAGGTGGTGTGATGGGACGTATCTCAGAGGCGTTATGTGAGCATACCACCATGGCCTGAGCAACTGCGACTACTGAGAGTACACCGAGTTCAGACAGCGAGATAATTTTTTTCTTGGGTGTTGTACGTGTGGGTACAGCCGCTTTAATGGCAGTGAGAGGAAGTGGTCAAATGTATTTATAGGTCACTAGCAGAAACTAAGGCACGTGGTCAGAGTGTAATCGTAACCACCGTAGCTCTTGTCACAATTTAATATACATAAAAATCAGAAACGGGCATGTCAGGATAGACATCGCGAGTGATAATGCGGCCAGTATCTGTGTGCGCTTGAGAGCACCTTGTTGTTCTACTGTGGTGCCCACGCCGCCGGGTCTGTAAATGTCATCGACCTTCTTTATATACGCATACGCTAAAGACCGTATATTCTCTATGGATTTGAACACGTCCTTTGTTTCGCGTAACGCTTGAGCTGTCTCGAGCGTGATGTTGTGAGTGTACGCCAGTGTTTCGCGTGCACCGAGGTCCGAAAGGGCGTGCGCTACAACTATTAACCTTGGTTTGGGAGTGTGACCAAAAGCTCGCTCCGCTGTAATGGGCAGATGCAATGTTATCACCTGGTACGTTTCGTTAGTCGGGTCGTAACACACCGGTCCGTGACACGGACCGTCACATTGTATGGGGCACAGTAAGGACAACACGCCGCCGACCGTGACTTCGCACTCGACCGCGGTGGTGTTGTCGATTTGCAAAGGATCACATACGCCTCTCCAGTCGCAATGAGGCACATTGTAGTCGACGCGACCGTCGGTCACCATAGCTTTCATCAGCCAACACACTCGATTGCCCTTCGAAACATCGGCGATCAACGTGAGCGTAGAGGTCGCTGTCACTTTACTGTACGCAAGGATATCCGTGTGTGAGTGCACGCTCGACGTCGATTGACAACCGGTCATGTCAGACCTGATCAGACCTTCCGAACACATGACCATTAGTTGTTTTGCGGCCGAGAGTATCGCGATCATACCGTTGAGATGTGTAGAAAGCGCGTACACGCCAGCCTTCCACGTTTCCAAAGTTTCCAGCAGTCTAGAGGGACTTGTCATAGCGCGCACGGCTGTGCTGAATTTGCGTTGGGTAGACACAACGGCTTCGACCTCGCTTAGGATCTGTGGGCTCATGTACTCGTGGTAGGCCAAGACCTGTATAGTCGAGCGCGGTGACGCCCCGAACACTTGACCCGGTTTTGTTGTGGCGATATGCGTGTCCAGTAACGCGGCAAAGTCCGCGTGTCTAGGTTGTATTGATTTTACAGCTCGCTCATACCCCAACAGTACGGTCCGTAGAAGTTCCTTCACTTGTTTCCATGCGCTCGTGGAACACAGGACATCGCAACCTCTGTGATACTCAAGTAAAGCGTCACACACCAGCTGCTTGCACGTTGGAAATACAATCGGTAGTAACTTCTTACTCCACTCTATGTTGAACTCGTATAGTATGTATATGGGCGGTTGCGGCGGTTTGCGCATTTTCTATCTACCCTCCGCTAATATGCCTCTGTGGTAAGTCTCCTGAGATGGTGCGGTTGGAACTTGCAAGAGTGCACTATCGACGGTCGGGGTTTCCATTTCGTCAACTGTGCCATTTTCAGCCGCTGGCAAACGGCTGTCGACGGTCGATGCGAGACACCAACATAACGTTAGACCGCGACCCTCATGCCAGTTTTCTGTAGTACTGGTTGTAGTTTCTGGTGCACACTCGATACGCCATTACGATCACAATTGCGTTGATTAATAAATCCAGTGTTGTAGCGACTGCAGCCAGCGCCGTCGCGCAACTCGTGTCGGTGTTATCTCTCGATACTTTCATTCGTATCCAAGCGTATGCAGAATCTACGGATCTGGTGAAGTTGCCTGTCACTAGCTTGCGCACGTTTGATATGGCACTTTGCGCGAGACTCACACAACCTGCAGTGGCGACCGTCGAGTCAGTGCAAAGTTTTTCCGATATATCGCTCGCAACATCGTTTGTCATTTGCTGTACACTGCGCACACTGGCTGCGACGTCGCGGAGAGGGTCTTCGTTACGAGTTGTGTAATATCCGCTGACTTGCCGATTCAATTCTGGTGGCGCTGACCCAAACGAGAACGCTTTTAAGGCGCATGTCGTGGTAACTCTGGTAGCGCCGTGGTTGACGAGGACGATCATCTTTAGCAATAGTTCATCTCGAAGCACAACGATGGTGAGGGCGACGGGTTGGCCGGTTCCGCCTTCAGGCCACTCGGTTGCCGCTAGATTGCCCAATGCCACACACGCAGACGAACCCTGTACACACTCAATGACCCGTGTGCGATCGTTGATTTCTGCTAGTATGTTTGCTAGTTCTACGTGCTTCCACGGATCGGGCGTGGGCACGCGCTTGTTTTAGAGGCGTTTTCGCGCAGCCTCTACCCTGCACGACCGCTCGTGGCCGCACTAGCTATATTTATCTTTATTTGTTTCACACACACACACACACACACACACACACACACACACACACACACACACACACACACACACACACACACACACACACACACACACACACACACACACACACACACACACAGGCCCTTGCGTGCAAACCCTGGTCAGGCCTGCAGTGTACACATCAGAGACATGATGTTCTTTCACAGAACTGAGGTTGTTCATTACTAAATGACTTTTACAGGAATATTGTTATTATACTATTCAACAGGTTGATCATAATAATGTGTATTAAACCCACAACCTAGCACTGAGGACAGAGGGACTTTATTTAAATTAGTACTTAATGGAAACGATACATAATGATACATAAGAGCCATGTCATACATTCAGCCTAGGAATAGGCTATTAAAAATATACACATCAATTGCTCGAATCCCATTGTTGCAAAGTAAAACTCTAATAAAACTCTAGTCTGACATCAACAGAGAAGACTTAGTGTATGTACTACAAATACAGCATTAGGATTTCGAGTGGACCGTGCACCTTGTGAACCATCAGAGGCTTATGACGCAACATATCTTCCAGTTGCTATTAGACAAGTTATAATTCTCGACCATTTTTCGGAACTGGTTTCTTGGGTCCGTGAGTAAATGCCAAATGAGATGATAGTCCTTAAGTAAGTTCCTGGCGATCCCATGTCACGCTCTTGCCCATCAGCCGGTGAACGCTGAGACAGAACTCGATGAGAGCGATGTATTTTTTAAGTGCTCCGAATGTACTTCTAACAAGCGTGCGATTCACTTCGTGAGTAAACCGCAGCTGCAGCTGATTCAAACAGTCGAGCCAACTTTCTACATCACAATATTTGTTTTGTAGTTAGTCGAGTTACCTTTTGTGTGGCGCATGCACGGGTCGTTAGCGTCCAGCTCCCAGCTTAGAGAGTCCTGTATTGACACAGACGTCAATACATCTCGATGTCATGCAACACACAAAGTCTGTCGCATACAGGTGGGTTAACACATGTACGATACCTTTTGTGTGGCGCATGCACGGGTCGTTAGCGTCCAGCTCCCGGCTTATAGAGAGTGCTGTATTGACACAGACGTCAATACATCTCGATGTCATGCAACACACAAAGTCTGTCGCATACAGGTGGGTTAACACACATGTACGATGTTTGCAATGGCGCGCCCGTTTACAATGGGACACGACGATGATCATTGTTAACCAAACTCTTGTTTCTCACGACAGGTGGTAGCGTTGTCTCCTGCACCTGGTCTTCGTGCACAAAGGGTGTTGTAATGTGCTCGTCATAGTCGCGATCGTTGTCACTCGAATCCGTTGTTCTCACAACAGGTGGTAGCGTTGTCTCCTGCATGTTGTCTTCGCGTGCGGCAAGCGTTGTGCTGTGCTCGTTATAATGGTTGTCTTCGTACAAAGGGGGTGTTGAATACTCCTTCGCGAGTAGTCTAGGAGGTGGTGTGATGGGACGTATCTCAGAGGCGTTATGTGAGCGTACCATCATGGCCTGAGCAACTGCGACTACTGAGAGTACACCCAGTACAAACAGCGAGAGCTTTTTTTTTCTTGGGTGTTGTACGTGCGGGTACAGCCGCTTTAATGGCAGTGAGAGCAAGTGGTCAAATGTATTTATAGGTCACTAGCAGAAACTAAGGCACGTGGTCAGAGTGTAATCGTAACCACCGTAGCTCTTGTCATAATTTAATATACATAGAAATCAGAAACGGGCATGTCAGGACAGACATCGCGAGTGATAATGCGGCCAGTATCTGTGTGCGCTTGAGAGCACCTTGTTGTTCTACTGTGGTGCCCACGCCGCCGGGTCTGTAAATGTCATCGACCTTCTTTATATACGCATACGCTAAAGACCGTATATTCTCTATGGATTTGAACACGTCCTTTGTTTCGCGTAACGCTTGAGCTGTCTCGAGCGTGATGTTGTGAGGCTACGCCAGTGTTTCGCCTGCACCGAGGTCCGAAAGGGCGTGCGCTACAACTATTAACCTTGGTTTGGGAGTGTGGCGAAACGCTCCCTCCGCTGTAATGGGCAGATGCAATGTTATCACCTGGTACGTTTCGTTAGTCGGGTTGTAACACACCGGTCCGTGACACGGACCGTAACGACCCGTGCATGCGTATGCGCTTGGACCTTTCTCCTGGAGGCGCTCAGTTAGACCGAGTAGTGACATGTGTCAAGACGCTCCTCGGGGCGCGTCTTGCTTGGGCCTCTCTCCTGGAGGCGCTCAGTCAGACCCAGTGTTGACATGTGGCAAGACGCTCCTCGGGGCGCGTCTTATTTGGACCTCTCTCCTAGAGGCCCTCAGTCAGACCCAGTGTTGACATGTGGCAAGACGCTCCTCGGGGCGCGTCTTGCTTCGGCCTCTCTCCTGGAGGCGCTCAGTCAGACCGAGTGCTGACATGTGGCAAGACGCTCCTCGGGGCGCGTCTTGCTTGGGCTTCTCTCCTAGAGGCCCTCAGTCAGACCCAGTGTTGACATGTGGCAAGACGCTCCTCGGGGCGCGTCTTGCTTGGGCTTCTCTCCTGGAGGCCCTCAGTCAGACCCATTGTTGACATGTGGCAAGACGCTCCTCGGGGCACGTCTTGCTTGGGCCTCTCTCCTGGAGGCGCTCAGTCAAACCGAGTAGTGACATGTGGCAAGACGCTCCTCGGGGCGCGTCTTTTTGGACCTTTCTCCTGGAGGCGCTCAGTTAGACCGAGTAGTGACATGTGGCAAGACGCTCCTCGGGGCGCGTCTTGCTTGGGCCTCTCTCCTGGAGGCGCTCAGTCAGCCCGAGTGCTGACATAAGGCAAGATGCTCCTCGGGGCGCGTCTTGCTTGGGCCTCTCTCCTGGAGGAGCTCAGTCAGACCCAGTGGTGACACGTGGCAAGACGCTCCTCGGGGCGCGTCTTGCTTGGGCCTCTCTCGTGGAGGCGCTCAGTCAGACCCAGTGTTGACATGTGGCAAGACACTCCTCGGGGCGCGTCTTGCTTGGGCCTCTCTCATGGAGGCCCTCTGTCAGACCCAGTGTTGACATGTGTCAAGACGCTCCTCGGGGCGCGTCTTGCTTGGGCCTCTCTCCTGGAGGCGCTCAGTCAGACCGAGTGCCGACATGTGGCAAGAAGCTCCTCGGGGCGCGTCTTGCTTGGGCTTCTCTCCTGGAGGCCCTCAGTCAGACCCATTGTTGACATGTGGCAAGACAATCCTCGGGGCGCGTCTTGCTTGGGCCTCTCTCCTGGAGGCGCTCAGTCAGACCGAGTGCTGACATGTGGCAAGACGCTCCTCGGGGCGCGTCTTGCTTGGGCTTCTCTCCTGGAGGCCCTCAGTCAGACCCATTGTTGACATGTGGCAAGACGCTCCTCGGGGCGCGTCTTATTTGGACCTCTCTCCTAGAGGCCCTCAGTCAGACCCAGTGTTGACATGTGGCAAGACGCTCCTCGGGGCGCGTCTTGCTTGGGCTTCTCTCCTGGAGGCCCTCAGTCAGACCCATTGTTGACATGTGGCAAGACGCTCCTCGGGGCACGTCTTGCTTGGGTCTCTCTCCTGGAGGCGCTCAGTCAAACCGAGTAGTGACATGTGGCAAGACGCTCCTCGGGGCGCGTCTTGCTTGGATCTTTCTCCTGGAGGCGCTCAGTTAGACCGAGTAGTGACATGTGGCAAGACGCTCCTCGGGGCGCGTCTTGCTTGGGCCTCTCTCCTGGAGGCGCTCAGTCAGACCGTGTGCTGACATAAGGCAAGACGCTCCTCGGGGCGCGTCTTGCTTGGGCCTCTTTCCTGGAGGAGCTCAGTCAGACCCAGTGGTGACATGTGGCAAGACGCTCCTCGGGGCGCATCTTGCTTGGGCCTCTCTCCTGGAGGCGCTAAGTCAGACCCAGTGTTGACACGTGGCAAGATGCTCCTCGGGGCGCGTCTTGCTTGGGCCTCTCTCCTGGAGGCGCTCAGTCAGACCCAGTGTTGACATGTGGCAAGACACTCCTCGGGGCGCGTCTTGCTTGGGCCTCTCTCATGGAGGCCCTCTGTCAGACCCAGTGTTGACATGTGTCAAGACGCTCCTCGGGGCGCGTCTTGCTTGGGCCTCTCTCCTGGAGGTGCTCAGTCAGACCGAGTACTGACATGTGGCAAGAAGCTCCTCGGGGCGCGTCTTGCTTGGGCTTCTCTCCTGGAGGCCCTCAGTCAGACCCATTGTTGACATGTGGCAAGACGCTCCTCGGGGCGCGTCTTGCTTGGGCCTCTCTCCTGGAGGCGCTCAGTCAGAACCAGAGGTGATATGTGGCAAGACGCACCTCGGGGCGCGTCTTGCTTCGGCCTCTCTCCTGGAGGCCCTCTGTCAGACCCAGTGTTGACATGTGGCAAGACGCTCCTCCGGGCGCATCTTGCTTTGGCCTCTCTCCTGCAGACCCTCAGTAAGACCCATTGTTGACATGTGGCAAGACGCTCCTCAGGGCGCGTCTTGCTTGTGCCTTTCTCCAGAAGGCCCTCAATCAGACCCAGTGTTCACATGTGGCAAGACGCTCCTCGGGGCGCACCTTGCTTGGGCCTCTCTCCTGGAGGCGCTCAGTCAGCCTGAGTAGTGACATGTGGCCTGACGCTCCTCGGGGCGCGTCTTGCTTGGGCCTCTCTCCTGGAGGCGCTCAGTCAGACCCAGTGTTGACATGTGGCAAGACGCTCCTCGGGGCACGTCTTGCTTGGGCCTCTCTCCTGGAGGCGCTCAGTCAGACCGAGTAGTGACATGTGGCAAGACGCTCCTCGGGGCGCGTCTTGCTTGGACCTCTCTCCTGGAGGCACTCAGTTAGACCGAGTAGTGACATGTCGCAAGACGCTCCTCGGGGCGCGTCTTGCTTGGGCCTCTCTCCTGGAGGCGCTCAGTCAGACCGAGTGCTGACATAAGGCAAGACGCTCCTCGGGGCGTGTCTTGCTGGGGCCTCTCTCCTGGAGGCGCTCAATCAGACCGAGTAGTGACATGTCGCAATACGCTCCTCGAGGCGCGTATTGCTTGGGCTTCTTTCCTGGAGGCCCTCAGTCAGACCCATTGTTGACATGTGGCAAGACGCTCCTCGGGGCGCGTCTTGCTTGGGCCTCTCTCCTGGAGGCCCTCTGTCAGACCCAGTGTTGACATGTGGCAAGACGCTCCTCCGGGCGCATCTTGCTTTGGCCTCTCTCCTGCAGACCCTCAGTAAGACCCATTGTTGACATGTGGCAAGACGCTCCTCGGGGCGCATCTTGCTTGGGCCTCTCTCCTGGAGGCGCTCAGTCAGACTGAGTAGTTACATGTGGCCTGACGCTCCTCGGGGCGCGTCTTGCTTGGGCCTCTCTCCTGGAGGCGCTCAGTCAGACCCAGTGTTGACATGTGGCAAGACGCTCCTCGGGGCACGTCTTGCTTGGGCCTCTCTCCTGGAGGCGCTCAGTCAGACCGAGTAGTGACATGTGGCAAGACGCTCCTCGGGGCGCGTCTTGCTTGGACCTCTCTCCTGGAGGCGCTCAGTTAGACCGAGTAGTGACATGTGGCAAGACGCTCCTCGGGGCGCGTCTTGCTTGGACCTCTCTCCTGGAGGCGCTCAGTCAGACCGAGTGCTGACATAAGGCAAGACGCTCCTCGGGGCGTGTCTTGCTGGGGCCTCTCTCCTGGAGGCGCTCAATCAGACCCAGTGGTGAAACGTGGCAAGACGCTCATCGGGGCGCGTCTTGCTTGGGCCTCTCTCCTGGAGGCGCTCAGTCAGAGCCAGTGGTGACACGTGGCAAGACGCTCCTCGGGGCACATCTTGCTTGGGCCTCTCTCCTGGAGGCACTCAGTCAGACCCAGTGTTGACACGTGGCAAGACATTCCTCGGGGCGCGTCTTGCTTGGGCCTCTCTCCTGGAGGCGCTCAGTCAGACCCAGTGTTGACATGTGGCAAGACACTCCTCGGGGCGCGTCTTGCTTGGGCCTCTCTCATGGAGGCCCTCTGTCAGACCCAGTGTTGACATGTGTCAAGACGCTCCTCGGGGCGGGTCTTGCTTTGGCCTCTCTCCTGGAGGCCCTCTGTCAGACCCAGTGTTGACATGTGTCAAGACGCTCCTCGGGGCGCGTCTTGCTTGGGCTTCTCTCCTGGACGCCCTCAGTCATACCCATTGTTGACATGTGGCAAGACACTCCTCGGGGCGCGTCTTGCTTTGGCCTCTCTCCTGGAGGCGCTCAGTCAGACCGAGTGCTGACATGTGGCAAGACGCTCCTCAGGCCGCGTGTTGCTTGGGCTTCTCTCCTGGAGGCCCTCAGTCAGACCCATTGTTGACATGTTGCAAGACGCTCCTTTGGGCGCGTCTTGCTTGGGCCTCTCTCCTGCAGGCGCTCAGTCAGACCGAGTGCTGACATGTGGAAAGACGCTCCTCCGGGCGCGTCTTGCTTGGGCTTCTCTCCTGGAGGCGCTCAGAAAGACCCAGTGTTGACATGTGACAAGACGCTCCTCGGGGCGCGTCTGTCTTGGGCCTCTCTCCTGGAGGCGCTCAGTCAGACCCAGTGGTGACATGTGGCAAGACACTCCTCAGGGCGCGTCTTGATTGGGCCTCTCTCCTGGAGGCCCTCTGTCAGACCCAGTGTTGGCATGTGGCAAGACGTTCCTCAGGGCGCGTCTTTGTTGGGCTTCTCTCATGGAGGGCCTCAGTCAGACCCAGTGTTGACATGTGTCAAGACGCTCCTCGGGGCGTGTCTTGCTTGGGCCTCTCTCCTGGAGGTGCTCAGTCAGACCCAGTGTTGACATGTGGCAAGACGCTCCTCGGGGCGCGTCTTGCTTGGGCTTCTCTCCTGGAGGCCCTCAGTCAGACCCATTGTTGACATGTGGCAAGACGCTCCTCGGGGCACGTCTTGCTTGGGCTTCTCTCCAGGAGGCGCTCAAACAGACCGAGTAGTGACATGTGGCAAGACGCTCCTCGGGGCGCGTCTTGCTGGGGCTTCTCTCATGGAGGCACTCAGTCAGACCCAGTGTTGACATGTGGCAAGACGCTCCTCGGGGCGCGTCTTGCTTGGACCTCTCTCCCTGAGGCGCTCAGTCAGACCGAGTAGTGACATGTGGCAAGACGCTCCTCGGGGCGCGTCTTGCTTGGACCTCTCTCCCTGAGGCGCTCTGTCAGACCCAGTGTTGACATTTGGCAAGACACTCCTCGGGGCGCGTCTTGCTTGGGCCTCTCTCATGGAGGCCCTCAATCAGACCCAGTGTTGACATGTGGCAAGACGCTCCTCGGGACGCGTCTTGCTTGGGCCTCTCTCCAGAAGGCCCTCAATCAGACCCAGTGTTGACACGTGGCAAGACGCTCCTCGGGGCGTGTCTTGCTTGGGCCTCTCTCCTGGAGGCGCTCAGTCAGACCCAGTGGTGACACGTGGCAAGACGCTCCTCGGGGCGCATCTTGCTTGGGCCTCTCTCCTGGAGGCGCTCAGTCAGACCCAGTGTTGACACGTGGCAAGACGCTCCTCGGGGCGCGTCTTGCTTGGGCCTCTCTCCTGGAGGGGCTCAGTCAGACCCAGTGTTGACATGTGGCAAGACACTCCTCCGGGCGCGTCTTGCTTGGGCCTCTCTCATGGACGCCCTCTGTCAGACCCAGTGTTGACATGTGTCAAGACGCTCCTCGGGGCGCGTCTTGCTTTGGCCTCTCTCCTGGAGGCCCTCTGTCAGACCCAGTGTTGACATGTGTCAAGACGCTCCTCGGGGCGCATCTTGCTTGGGCTTCTCTCCTGGAGGCCCTCAGTCATACCCATTGTTGAAATGTGGCAAGACGCTCCTCGGGGCGCGTCTTGCTTTGGCCTCTCTCCTGGAGGCGCTCAGTCAGACCGAGTGCTGACATGTTGCAAGACGCTCCTTTGGGCGCGTCTTGCTTGGGCCTCTCTCCTGGAGGCGCTCAGTAAGACCCAGTGTTGACATGTGACAAGACGCTCCTCGGGGCGCGTCTTGCTTGGGCCTCTCTCCTGGAGGCGCTCAGTCAGATCCAGTGGTGACATGTGGCAAGACACTCCTCGGGGCGCGTCTTGGTTGGGCCTCTCTCCTGGAGGCCCTCTGTCAGACCCAGTGGTGGCATGTGGCAAGACGCTCGTCAGGGCGCGTCTTGGTTGGGCCTCTCTCCTGGAGGCGCTCAGTCAGACCCAGTGGTGACATGTGGCAAGACGCTCCTCGGGGCGCGTATTGCTTGGGCCTCTCTCCTGGATGCCCTCTGTCAGACCGAGTGTTGACATGTGGCAAGACTCTCCTCGGGGCGCGTCTTGCTTGGGCTTCTCTCATGGAGGCCCTCAGTCAGACCCAGTGTTGACATGTGTCAAGACGCTCCTCGGGGCATGTCTTGCTTGGGCCTCTCTCCTGGAGGCGCTCAGTCAGACCCAGTGTTGACATAAGGCAAGACGCTCCTGGGGGCGCGTCTTGCTTGGGCTTCTCTCCTGGAGGCCCTCAGTCAGACCCATTGTTGACATGTGGCAAGATGCTCCTCGGGGCACGTCTTGCTTGGGCTACTCTCCTAGAGGCGCTCAAACAGACCGAGTAGTGACATGTGGCAAGACGCTCCTCGGGGCGCGTCTTGCTGGGGCTTCTCTCATGGAGGCACTCAGTCAGACCCAGTGTTGACTTGTGGCAAGACGCTCCTCGGGGGGCGTCCTTTTTTGGCCTCTCTCCTGGAGGCGCTCAGTCAGACCGAGTGCTGACATGTGGCAAGAAGCTCCTCGGGGCGCGTCTTGCTTGGGCTTCTCTCCTGGAGGCCCTCAGTAAGAACCATTGTTGACATGTGGCAAGACGCTCCTCGGGGCGCGACTTGCTTGGGCCTCTCTCCTGGAGGCGCTTAGTCAGACTGAGTAGTGACACGTGGCCTGACGCTCCTCGGGGCGCGTGTTGCTTGGGCCTCTCTCCTGGAGGCGCTCAGTCAGACCAAGTGGTGACATGTGGCAAGACACTCCTCGGGGCGCGTCTCGCTTGGGCCTTTCTCCTGGAGGCCCTCTGTTAGACCCAGTGTTGACATGTGGCAAGACACTCCTCGGGGCGCGTCTTGCTTGGGCCTCTCTCATGGAGGCCCTCTGTCAGACCCAGTGTTGACATGTGTCAAGACGCTCCTCGGGGCGCGTCTTGCTTTGGCCTCTCTCCTGGAGGCGCTCAGTCAGACCGAGTGCTGAGTACTGTGGCAAGAAGCTCCTCGGGGCGCGTCTTGCTTGGGCTTCTCTCCTGGAGGCCCTCAGTAAGACCCATTGTTGACATGTGGCAAGACGCTCCTTGGGGCGCTTCTTGCTTTGGCCTCTCTCCTGGAGGCGCTCAGTCAGACTGAGTAGTGACATGTGGCCTGACGCTCCTCGGGGCGCGTGTTGCTTGGGCCTCTCTCCTGGAGGCGCTCAGTAAGACCAAGTGGTGACATGTGGCAAGACGCTCCTCGGGGCGCGTCTTGCTTGGGCCTCTCTCCAGAAGGCCCTCAATCAGACCCAGTGTTGACACGTGGCAAGACGCTCCTCGGGGCGCGTCTTGCTTGGGCCTCTCTCCTGGAGGCGCTCAGTCAGACTGAGTAGTGACATGTGGCCTGACGCTCCTAGGGGCGCGTGTTGCTTGGGCCTCTCTCCTGGAGGCGCTCAGTCAGACCAAGTGGTGACATGTGTCAAGACGCTCCTCGGGGCGCGTCTTGCTTGGGCCTCTCTTTCCGGAGGCCCTCTGTCAGACCCAGTGTTGACATGTGGCAAGACGCTCCTCCGGGCGCGTCTTGCTTGGGCCTCTCTCCTGGAGGCCCTCAGTCAGACCCATTGTTGACATGTGGCAAGACGCTCCTCGGGGCGCGTCTTGCTTGGGCCTCTCTCCTGGAGGCGCTCAGTCAGACCGAGTGCTGACATAAGGCAAGACGCTCCTCGGGGCGCGTCTTGCTTGGGCCTCTCTCCTGGAGGCCCTCAGTCAGACCCAGTGTTGACATGTGACAAGACGCTCCTCGGGGCGCGTCTTGCTTGGGCCTCTCTCCTGGCGGCTCTCAGTCAGAACCAGAGGTGACATGTGGCAAGACGCTCCTCGGGGCGCGTCTTGCTTGGGCCTCTCTCCTGGAGGCCCTCTGTCAGACCCAGTGTTGACATGTGGCAAGACGCTCCTCCGGGCGCATCTTGCTTGGGCCTCTCTCCTGGAGGCCCTCAGTCAGACCCATTGTTGACATGTGGCAAGACGCTCCTCGGGGCGCGTCTTGCTTGGGCCTCTCTCCTGGAGGCGCTCAGTCAGACCGAGTGCTGACATAAGGCAAGACGCTCCTCGGGGCGCGTCTTGCTGGGGCCTCTCTCCTGGAGGCGCTCAGTCAGACCCAGTGCTGACATGTGGCAAGACGATCCTCGGGGCGCGTCTTGCTTGGGCCTCTCTCCTGGAGGCGCTCAGTCAGACCCAGTGTTGACATGTGGCAAGACGCTCCTCGGGGCGCGTCTTGCTTGGGCCTCTCTCCTGGAGGCGCTCAGTCAGACCCAGTGTTGACATGTGGCAAGACGCTCCTCTGGGCGCGTCTTGCTTGGGCCTCTCTCCTGGAGGCGCTCAGTCATCCCCAGTGGTGACACGTGGAAAGACGCTCCTCGGGGCGCGTCTTGCTTGGGCCTCTCTCCTGGAGGCTTTCAGTCAGACCTAGTGTTGGCATGTGGCAAGACACTCCTCGGGGCGCGTCTTGGTTGGGCCTCTTTCCTGGAGGCGCTCATTCAGAGCCAGTGGTGACATGTGGCAAGACGCTCCTCGGGGCGCGTATTGCTTGGGCCGCTCTCATGAATGCCCTCTGTCAGACCGAGTGTTGACATGTGGCAAGACTCTCCTCGGGGCGCGTCTTGCTTGGGCTTCTCTCATGGAGGCCCTCAGTCCGACCCAGTGTTGACATGTGTCAAGACGCTCCTCGGGGCGTGTCTTGCTTGGGCCTCTCTCCTGGAGGCGCTCAGTCAGACCCAGTGCTGACATGTGGCAAGACGCTCCTCGGGGCGCGTCTTACTTGGGCCTCTCTCCTGGAGGCGCTCAGTCAGACTGAGTAGTGACATGTGGCCTGACGCTCCTCGGGGCGCGTCTTGCTTGGACCTCCCTCCTGGAGGCGCTCAGTCAGACCGAGTAGTGACATTTGGCAAGACGCTCCTCGGGGCGCGTCTTGCTTGGACCTCTCTCCTGGAGGCGCTCAGTTAGACCGAGTAGTGACATGTGGCAAGACGCTCCTCGGGGCGCGTCTTGCTTGGGCCTCTCTCCTGGAGGCGCTCAGTCAGACCGAGTGCTGACATAAGGCAAGACGCTCCTCGGGGCGCGTCTTGCTGGGGCCTCTCTCCTGGAGGTGCTCAATCAGACCCAGTGATGACAAGTGGCAAGACGCTCCTCTGGGCGCGTCTTGCTTGGGCCTCTCTCCTGGAGGCGCTAAGTCAGACCCAGAGTTGACACGTGGCAAGACGCTCCTCGGGGCGCGTCTTGCTTGGGCCTCTCTCCTGGAGGCGCTCAGTCAGACACAGTGTTGACATGTGGCAAGACACTCCTCGGGGCGCGTCTTGCTTGGGCTTCTCTCATGGAGGCCCTCAGTAAGACCCATTGTTGACATGTGGAAAGAAGCTCCTCGGGGCGCGTCTTGCTTTGTCTTCTCTCCTGGAGGCCCTCAGTCAGACCCATTGTTGACATGTGGCAAGATGCTCCTCGGTGCGCGTATTGCTTGGGCCTCTCTCCTGGATGCCCTCTGTCAGACCCAGTGTTGACATGTGGCAAGACACTCCTCGGGGCGCGTCTTGCTTGGGCTTCTCTCATGGAGGCCCTCAGTCAGACCCAGTGTTGACATGTGTCAAGAAGCTCCTCGGGGCGTGTCTTGCTTGGGCCTCTCTCCTGGAGGCGCTCAGTCAGACCCAGTGTTGACATGTGGTAAGACGCTCCTCGGGGCACATCTTGCTTGGGCCTCTCTCCTGGAGGCGCTCAGTCAGACCGAGTAGTGCCATGTGGCAAGACGCTCCTCGGGGCCCGTCTTGCTGGGGCTTCTCTCATGGAGGCACTCAGTCAGACCCAGTGTTGACATGTGGCAAGACGCTCCTCGGGGCGCGTGTTGCTTGGACCTCTCTCCTGGAGGCGCTCAGTCAGACCGAGTAGTGACATGTGGCAAGACGCTCCTCGGGGCGCGTCTTGCTTGGGCCTCTCTCCTGGAGGCGCTCAATTAGACCCAGTGTTGACATGTGGCAAGACGCTCCTCGGGGCGCGTCTTGCTTGGGCTTCTCCCCTGGAGGCCCTCAGTCAGACCCATTGTTGACATGTGGCAAGACGCTCCTCGGGGCGCTTCTTGCTTGGGCCTCTCTCCTGGAGGCGCTCAGTCAGACCGAGTGCTGACATGAGGCAAGACGCTCCTCGGGGCGCATCTTGCTTGGGCTTCTCTCCTGGAGGCACTCAGTCAGACCCAGTGTTGACATGTGGCAAGACGCTCCTCGGGGCGCGTCTTATTTGGGCCTCTCTCCTGGAGGCCCTCAGTCAGACCCAGTGTTGACATGTGGCAAGACGCTCCTCGGGGCGCATCTTGCTTGGGCTTCTCTCCTGGAGGCCCTTAGTCAGACCCAGTGTTGACATGTGGCAAGACGCTCCTCGGGGCGCGTCTTATTAGGGCCTCTCTCCTGGAGGCCCTCAGTCAGACCCAGTGTTGACATGTGGCAAGACGCTCCTCGGGGCGCGTCTTGCTTGGGCTTCTCTCCTGGAGGCCCTCAGTCAGACCCATTGTTGACATGTGGCAAGACGCTCCTCGGGGCACGTCTTGCTTGGGCCTCTCTCCTGGAGGCGCTCAGTCAGACCAAGTAGTGACATGTGGCAAGACGCTCCTCGGGGCGCGTCTTGCTTGGGCCTCTCTCCTGGAGGCGCTCAGTCAGACCGAGTGCTGACATAAGGCAAGACGCTCCTCGGGGCGCGTCTTGCTTGGGCCTCTCTCCTGGAGGAGCTCAGTCAGACGCAGTGGTGACATGTGGCAAGACGCTCCTCGGGGCGCGTCTTGCTTGGGCCTCTCTCCTGGAGGCCCTCTGTCAGACCCAGTGTTGACATGTGGCAAGACGCTCCTCGGGGCGCGTCTTGCTTGGGCCTCTCTCCTGGAGGCGCTCAGTCAGTCCTAGTGCTGACATGTGGCAAGACGCTCCTCAGGGCGCGTCTTGCTTGGGCCTCTCTCCTGGAGGCGCTCAGTCAGTCCTAGTGCTGACATGTGGCAAGACGCTCCTCGGAGCGCGTCTTGCTTGGGCTTCTCTCCTGGAGGCCCTCTGTCAGACCCTTCGTTGACATGTGGCAAGACGCTCCTCGGGGCGCGTCTTGCTTGGCCCTCTCTCCTGGAGGCGCTCAGTCAGACCGAGTGCTGACAGTTGGCATGACGCTCCTCGGGGCGCATCTTGCTTGGGCTTCTCTCCTGGAGGCCCTCAGTCAGACCCATTGTTGACATGTGGCAAGACGCTCCTCGGGGCGCTTCTTGCTTGGGCCTCTCTCCTGGAGGCGCTCAGTCAGACCGAGTGCTGACCTGTGGCAAGACGCTCCTCGGAGCTCGTCTTGCTGGGGCTTCTCTTCTGGAGGCGCTCAGTCAGACCCAGTGTTGACATGTGACAAGACGCTCCTCGGGGCGCGTCTTGCTTGGGCTTCTCTCCTGGAAGCCCTCAGTCAGACCCATTGTTGACATCTGGCAAGACGCTCCTCGGGGCGCGTCTTATTTGGGCCTCTCTCCTGGAGGCCCTCAGTCAGACCCAGTGTTGACATGTGGCAAGACGCTCCTCGGGGCGCGTCTTGCTTGGGCTTCTCCCCTGGAGGCCCTCAGTCAGACCCATTGTTGACATGTGGCAAGACGCTCCTCGGGGCGCTTCTTGCTTGGGCCTCTCTCCTGGAGGCGCTCAGTCAGACCGAGTGCTGACATGAGGCAAGACGCTCCTCGGGGCGCGTCTTGCTGGGGCCTCTCTCCTGGAGGCGCTCAGTCAGACCCAGTGTTGACATGTGTCAAGACGCTCCTCGGGGGTTTCTTGCTTGCGGCTCTCTCCTGGAGGCGCTCAGTCAGACCCAGAGGTGACATGTGGCAAGACGCTCCTCGGGCCTCTCTCCTGGAGGCACTCAGTCAGACCCAGTGTTGACATGTGGCAAGACGCTCCTCGGGGCGCATCTTGCTTGGGCTTCTCTCCTGGAGGCCCTCAGTCAGACCCAGTGTTGACATGTGGCAAGACGCTCCTCGGGGCGCGTCTTATTAGGGCCTCTCTCCTGGAGGCCCTCACTCAGACCCAGTGTTGACATGTGGCAAGACGCTCCTCGGGGCGCGTCTTGCTTGGGCTTCTCTCCTGGAGGCCCTCAGTCAGACCCATTGTTGACATGTGGCAAGACGCTCCTCGGGGCACGTCTTGCTTGGGCCTCTCTCCTGGCGGCGCTCAGTCAGACCAAGTAGTGACATGTGGCAAGACGCTCCTCGGGGCGCGTCTTGCTTGGGCCTCTCTCCTGGAGGCGCTCAGTCAGACCGAGTGCTGACATAAGGCAAGACGCTCCTCGGGGCGCGTCTTGCTTGGGCCTCTCTCCTGGAGGAGCTCAGTCAGACGCAGTGGTGACACGTGGCAAGACTCTCCTCAGGGCGCATCTTTTCTTGGGCCTCTCTCCTGGAGCCGGTCAGTCAGACCCAGTGTTGACATGTGACAAGACGCTCCTCGGGGCGCGTCTTGCTTGGGCCTCTCTCCTGGAGGCGCTCAGTCAGACCCAGAGGTGACATGTGGCAAGACGCTCCTCGGGGCGCGTCTTGCTTGGGCCTCTCTCCTGGAGGCCCTCTGTCAGACCCAGTGTTGACATGTGGCAAGACGCTCCTCGGGGCGCGTCTTGCTTGGGCCTCTCTCCTGGAGGCGCTCAGTCAGACCCAGTGTTGACATGTGGCAAGACGCTCCTCGGGGCGCGTCTTGCTTGGGCCTCTCTCCTGGAGGCGCTCAGTCAGTCCTAGTGCTGACATGTGGCAAGACGCTCCTCGGAGCGCGTCTTGCTTGGGCTTCTCTCCTGGAGGCCCTCTGTCAGACCCTTCGTTGACATGTGGCAAGACTCTCCTCGGGGCGCGTCTTGCTTGGCCCTCTCTCCTGGAGGCGCTCAGTCAGACCGAGTGCTGACATGTGGCAAGACGCTCCTCGGGGCGCATCTTGCTTGGGCTTCTCTCCTGGAGGCCCTCAGTCAGACCCATATTTGACATGTGGCAAGACGCTCCTCGGGGCGCTTCTTGCTTGGGCCTCTCTCCTGGAGGCGCTCAGTCAGACCGAGTGCTGACATGTGGCAAGACGCTCCTCGGAGCTCGTCTTGCTGGGGCTTCTCTTCTGGAGGCGCTCAGTCAGACCCAGTGTTGACATGTGACAAGACGCTCCTCGGGGCGCGTCTTGCTTGGGCCTCTCTCCTGGAGGCGTTCAGTCAGACCCAGAGGTGACATGTGGCAAGACGCTCCTCGGGGCGCGTGTTGCTTGGGCCTCTCTCCTGGAGGCCCTCTGTCAGACTCAGTGTTGACATGTGGTAAGGACACGATCACGCCGACCCTATTGTTGGAGAACCTGCTGAGTTCGTCGAACAAGTAGACGCCGGATTGGGCGCGGGCACGCGCTTGTTTTAGAGGCGTTTTCGCGCAGCCTCTACCCTGCACGACCGCTCGTGGCCGCACTAGCTATATTTATCTTTATTTGTTTCACACACACACACACACACACACACACACACACACACACACACACACACACACACACACACACACACACAGGCCCTTGCGTGCAAACCCCGGTCAGGCCTGCAGTGTACACATCAGAGACATGATGTTCTTTCACAGAACTGAGGTTGTTCATTACTAAATGACTTTTACAGGAATATTGTTATTATACTATTCAACAGGTTGATCATAATAATGTGTATTAAACCCACAACCTAGCACTGAGGACAGAGGGACCTTATTTAAATTATTACTTAATGGAAACGATACATAATGATACATACGAGCCATGTCATACATTCAGCCTAGGAATAGTAGCATTGTGCACTATTAAAAATATACACATCAATTGCTCGAATCCCATTGTTGCAAAGTAAAACTCTAATAAAACTCTAGTCTGACATCAACAGAGAAGACTTAGTGTATGTACTACAAATACAGCATTAGGATTTCGAGTGGAGCGTGCACCTTGTGAACCATCAGAGGCTTATGACGCAATATATCTTCCAGTTGCTATTAGACAAGTTATCACAATTACGTTGATTAATAAATCCAGTGTTGTAGCGACTGCAGCCAGCGCCGTCGCGCAACTCGTGTCGGTGTTATCTCTCGATACTTTCATTCGTATCCGAGCGTATGCAGAATCTACGGATCTGGTGAAGTTGCTTGTCACTAGCTTGCGCACATTTGATATGGCACTTTGCGCGTGACTCACACAACCTGCAGTGGCGACCGTCGCGTCAGTGCAAAGTTTTTCCGATATATCGCTCGCAACATCGTTTGTCATTTGCTGTACACTGCGCACACTGGCCGCGAGGTCGCGGAGAGGGTCTTCGTTATGAGTTGTGTAATATCCGCTGACTTGCCGATTCAATTCTGGTGGCGCTGACCCAAACGAGAACGCTTTTAAGGCGCATGTCGTGGTAACTCTGGTAGCACCGTGGTTGACGAGGACGATCATCTTTAGCAATAGTTCATCTCGAAGCGCAACGATTGTGAGGGCGACGGGTTGGCCGGTTCCGCCTTCAGGCCACTCGGTTGCCGCTAGATTGCCCAATGCCACACACGCAGACGAACCCTGTACACACTCAATGACCCGTGTGCGATCGTTGATTTCTGCTAGTACGTTTGCTAGTTCTACGTGCTTCCACGGATCGGGCGTGGGCACGCGCTTGTTTTAGAGGCGTTTTCGCGCAGCCTCTACCCTGCACGACCGCTCGTGGCCGCACTAGCTATATTTATCTTTATTTGTTTCACACACACACACACACACACACACACACACACACACACACACACACACACACACACACACACACACACACACACACACACACACACACACACACACACACACACACACACACACACACACACAGGCCCTTGCGTGCAAACCCCAGTCAGGCCTGCAGTGTACACATCAGAGACATGATGTTCTTTCACAGAACTGAGGTTGTTCATTACTAAATGACTTTTACAGGAATATTGTTATTATACTATTCAACAGGTTGATCATAATAATGTGTATTAAACCCACAACCTAGCACTGAGGACAGAGGGACTTTATTTAAATTAGTACTTAATGGAAACGATACATAATGATAAATAAGAGCCATGTCATACATTCAGCCTTGGAATAGTAGCATTGTGCACTATTAAAAATATACACATCAATTGCTCGAATCCCATTGTTGCAAAGTAAAACTCTAATAAAACTCTAGTCTGACATCAACAGAGAAGACTTAGTGTATGTACTACAAATACAGCATTAGGATTTCGAGTGGACCGTGCACCTTGTAAACCATCAGGGGCTTATGACGCAACATATCTTCCAGTCGCTATTAGACAAGTTATAATTCTCGACCATTTTTCGGAACTGGTTTCTTGGGTCCGTGAGTAAATGCCAAATGAGATGATAGTCCTTAAGTAAGTTCCTGGCGATCCCATGTCACGCTCTTGCCCATCAGCCGGTGAACGCTGAGACGGAACTCGATGAGAGCGATGTATTTTTTAAGTGCTCCGAATGTACTTCTAACAAGCGTGCGAATCACTTCGTGAGTAAACCGCAGCTGCAGCTGATTCAAACAGTCGAGCCAACTTTCTACATCACAATATTCGTTTTGTAGTTAGTCGAGTTACCTTTTGTGTGGCGCATGCACGGGTCGTTAGCGTCCAGCTCCCAGCTTAGAGAGTCCTGTATTGACACAGACGTCAATACATCTCGATGTCATGCAACACACAAAGTCTGTCGCATACAGGTGGGTTAACACATGTTCGATACCTTTTGTGTGGCGCATGCACGGGTCGTTAGCGTCCAGCTCCCGGCTTATAGAGAGTCCTGTATTGACACAGACGTCAATACATCTCGATGTCATGCAACACACAAAGTCTGTCGCATACAGGTGGGTTAACACACATGTACGATGTGTGCAATGGCGCGCCCGTTTACAATGGGACACAACGATGATCATTGTTAACCAAACTCTTGTTTCTCACGACAGGTGGTAGCATTGTCTCCTGCTCCTGGTCTTCGTGCACAGAGGGTGTTGTAATGTGCTCGTCATAGTCGCGATCGTTGTCACTCGAATCCGTTGTTCTCACGACAGGTGGTAGCATTGTCTCCTGCATGTTGTCTTCGCGTGCGGCAAGCGTTGTGCTGTGCTCGTTATAATGGTTGTCTTCGTACAAAGGGGGTGTTGAATACTCCTTCGCGAGTAGTCTAGGAGGTGGTGTGATGGGATGTATCTCAGAGGCGTTATGTGAGCGTACCACCATGGCCTGAGCAACTGCGACTACTGAGAGTACACCCAGTACAGACAGCGAGATCATTTTTTTCTTGGGTGTTGTACGTGTGGGTACAGCCGCTTTAATGGCAGTGAGAGCAAGTGGTCAAATGTATTTATAGGTCACTAGCAGAAACTAAGCAACGTGGTCAGAGTGTAATCGTAACCACCGTAGCTCTTGTCATAATTTAATATATATAGAAATCAGAAACGGGCATGTCAGGATAGACATCGCGAGTGATAATGCGGCCAGTATCTGTGTGCGCTTGAGAGCACCTTGTTGTTCTACTGTGGTGCCCACGCCGCCGGGTCTGTAAATGTCATCGACCTTCTTTATATACGCATACGCTGAAGACCGTATATTCTCTATGGATTTGAACAAGTCCTTTGTTTCGAGTAACGCTTGAGCTGTCTCGAGCGTGATGTTGTGAGTGTACGCCAGTGTTTCGCGTGCACCGAGGTCCGAAAGGGCGTGCGCTACAGCTATTAACCTTGGTTTGGGAGTGTGGCGAAACGCTCGCTCCGCTGTAATGGGCAGATGCAATGTTATCACCTGGTATGTTTCGTTAGTCGGGTCGTAACACACCGGTCCGTGACACGGACCGTCACATTGTATGGGGCACAGTAAGGACAACACGCCGCCGACCGTGACTTCGCACTCGACATGGGATCGCCAGGAACTTACTTAAGGACTATCATCTCATTTGGCATTTACTCACGGACCCAAGAAACCAGTTCCGAAAAATGGTCGAGAATTATATCTTGTCTAATAGCAACTGGAAGATATGTTGCGTCATAAGCCTCTGATGGTTCACAAGGTGCACGGTCCACTCGAAATCCTAATGCTGTATTTGTAGTACATACACTAAGTCTTCTCTGTTGATGTCAGACTAGAGTTTTATTAGAGTTTTACTTTGCAACAATGGGATTTGAGCAATTGATGTGTATATTTTTAATAGTGCACAATGCTACTATTCCTAGGCTGATTGTATGACATGGCTCTTATGTATCATTATGTATCGTTTCCATTAAGTACTAATTTAACTAAAGTCCCTCTGTCCTCAGTGCTAGGTTGTGGGTTTAATACACATTATTATGATCAACCTGTTGAATAGTATAATAACAATATTCCTGTAAAAGTCATTTAGTAATGAACAACCTCAGTTCTGTGAAAGAACATCATGTCTCTGATGTGTACACTGCAGGCCTGACCGGGGTTTGCACGCAAGGGCCTGTGTGTGTGTGTGTGTGTGTGTGAAACAAATCAAGATAAATATAGCTAGTGCGGCCACGAGCGGTCGTGCAGGGTAGAGGCTGCGCGAAAACGCCTCTAAAACAAGCGCGTGCCCGCGCCCAATCCGGCGTCTACTTGTTCGACGAACTCAGCAGGTTCTCCAACAATAGGGTCGGCGTGATCGTGTCCTTACCACATGTCAACACTGGGTCTGACAGAGGGCCTCCAGGAGAGAGGCCCAAGCAAGACGAGCCCCGAGGAGCGTCTTGTCACATGTCAACACTGGGTCTGACTGAGCGCCTCCAGGAGAGAAGCCCCAGCAAGACGTGCTCCGAGGAGCGTCTTGCCACATGTCAGCACTCGGTCTGACTGAGCGCCTCCAGGAGAGAGGCCCAAGCAAGAAGCGCCCCGAGGAGCGTCTTGCCACATGTCAACAATGGGTCTGACTGAGGGCCTCCAGGAGAGAAGCCCAAGAGAGATGCGCCCCGAGGAGCGTCTTGCCACATGTCAGCACTCGGTCTGACTGAGCGCCTCCAGGAGAGAGGGCCAAGCAAGACGCGCCCCGAGGAGCGTCTTGCCACATGTCAACGAAGGGTCTGACAGAGGGCCTCCAGGAGAGAAGCCCAAGCAAGACGCGCTCCGAGGAGCGTCTTGCCACATGTCAGCACTAGGACTGACTGAGCGCCTCCAGGAGAGAGGCCCAAGCAAGACGCGCCCCGAGGAGCGTCTTGCCACATGTCAACACTGGGTCTGACTGAGCGCCTCCAGGAGAGAGGCCCAAGCAAGACGCGCCCCGAGGAGCGTCTTGCCACATGTCACCTCTGGGTCTGACTGAGCGCCTCCAGGAGAGAGGCCCAAGCAAGACGCGCCCCGAGGAGCGTCTTGTCACATGTCAACACTGGGTCTGACTGAGCGCCTCCAGGGGAGAAGCCCCAGCAAGACGTGCCCCGAGGAGCGTCTTGCCACATGTCAGCACTCGGTCTGACTGAGCGCCTCCAGGAGAGAGGCCCAAGCAAGATGTGCCGCGAGGAGCGTCTTGCCACATGTCAACAATGGTTCTGACTGAGGGCCTCCAGGAGAGAATCCCAAGCAAGAGGCGCCCCGAGGAGCGTCTTGCCACATGTCAGCACTCGGTCTGACTGAGCGCCTCCAGGAGAGAGGGCCAAGCAAGACGCGCCCCGAGGAGCGTCTTGCCACATGTCAACGAAGGGTCTGACTGAGGGCCTCCAGGAGAGAAGCCCAAGCAAGACGCGCCCCGAGGAGCGTCTTGCCACATGTCAGCACTAGGTCTGACTGAGCGCCTCCAGGAGAGAGGCCCAAGCAAGACGCGCCCCGAGGAGCGTCTTGCCACATGTCAACACTGGGTCTGACTGAGCGCCTCCAGGAGAGAGGCCCAAGCAAGAAACGCCCAAAGAGCCTCTTGACACATGTCAACACTGGGTCTGACTGATCGCCTCCCCCGGAGAGAGGCCCAAGCAAGACGCGCCCCGAGGAGCGTCTTGCCACATGTCAACAATGGGTCTGACTGAGGGCCTCCAGGAGAGAAGCCCAAGCAAGACGCGCCCCAAGGAGCATCTTGCCACATGTCAGCACTCGGTCTGACTGAGCGCCTCCAGGAGAGAGGCCCAAGCAAGACGTGCCCCGAGGAGCGTCTTGCCACATGTCAACACTGGGTCTGACTGAGCTTCTCCAGGAGAGAGGCCCAAGCAAGACGCGCCCCGAGGAGCGTCTTGCCACATGTCACCTCTGGGTCTGACTGAGCACCTCCAGGAGAGAGGCCCAAGCAAGACGCGCCCCGAGGAGCGTCTTGTCACATGTCAACACTGGGTCTGACTGAGCGCCTCCAGGAGAGAGGCCCAAGCAAGAAACGCCCGAGGAGCATCTTGACACGTGTCAACACTGGGTCTGACTGATCGCCTCCCCAGGAGAGAGGCCCAAGCAAGACGCGCCCCAAGGAATGTCTTGCCACATGTCAACACTGGGTCTGACTGAGAGCCTCCAGGAGAGAGGCCCAAGCAAGACGCGCCTGGAGGAGCGTTTTGCCACATGTCAACACTGGGTCTGACAGAGGGCCTCAAGGGGAGAGGCCCAAGCAAGATGCGCCCCGAGGAGCATCTTGCCACATGTGAACAATGGGTCTGACTGAGGGCCTCCAGGAGAGAAGCCCAAGCAAGACGCGCCCCGAGGAGCTTCTTGCCACATGTCAGCACTGGGTCTGACTGAGCGCCTCCAGGAGAGAAGCCCCAGCAAGACGTGCCCCGAGGAGCGTCTTGCCACATGTCAGCACTCGGTCTGACTGAGCGCCTCCAGGAGAGAGGCCCAAGCAAGATGCGCCCCGAGGAGCGTTTTGCCACATGTCAACAATGGGTCTGACTGAGGGCCTCCAGGAGAAAATCCCAAGCAAGAGGCGCCCCGAGGAGCGTCTTGCCACATGTCAGCACTCGGTCTGACTGAGCGCCTCCAGGAGAGAGGGCCAAGCAAGACGCGCCCCGAGGAGCGTCTTGCCACATGTCAACACTGGGTCTGACTGAGCGCCTCCAGGAGAGATGCCCAAGCAAGACGCGCCCCGAGGAGCATCTTTCCACATCTGAACACTGGGTCTGACTGAGCGCCTCCAGGAGAGAGGCCCAAGCAAGACGCGCCCGGAGGAGCGTCTTACCACATGTCAGCACTCGGTCTGACTGAGCCTCTCCAGGAGAGAGGCCCAAGCAAGACGCGCCCCGAGGAGCATCTTGACACATGTCTCCTCTGGGTCTGACTGAGCGCCTCCAGGAGAGAGGTCCAAGCAAGACGTGCCCCGAGGAGCGTCTTGCCACATGTCAACACTGGGTCTGACTGTGTGCCTCCATGAGAGAAGCCCCAGCAAGACGTGCCCCGAGGAGCATCTTGCCACATGTCAACACTGGGTCTGACTGAGAACCTCCAGGAGAGAGGCCCAAGCAAGACGCGCCCCGAGGAGCAGCTTGCCACCTGTCAACACTGGGTCTGACTGAGTGCCTCCAGGAGAGAGGCCCAAGCAAGACACGCCCTGAGGAGCGTCTTGTCACATGTCACTACTCGGTCTGACTGAGCGCCTCCAGGAGAGAGGCCCAAGCAAGACGTACCCCGAGGAGCGTCTTGCCACATGTCAACAATGGGTCTGACTGAGGGCCTCCAGGAGAGAAGCCCAAGCAAGAAGTGCCCCAAAGAGTGTCTAGCCACATGTCAACACTGGGTCTGACTGAGCGCCTCCAGGAGAGAGGCCCAAGCAAGACACGCCCCGAGGAGCGTCTTGACACATGTCAACACTGGGTCTGACTGAGGGCCTCCATGAGAGAAGCCCAAGCAAGACGCGCCCCGAGGAGAGTCTTGCCACATGTCAACACTGGGTCTGACAGAGGGCATCCAGAAGAGAGGCCCAAGCAATACGCGCCCCGAGGAGCGTCTTGCCACATGTCACCACTGGGTCTGACTGAGCGCCTCCAGGAGAAAGGCCCAAGCAAGAAGCGCCCCGAGGAGCGTCTTGCCACATGTCAACAATGGGTCTGACTGAGGGCCTCCAGGAGAGAGGCCCAAGCAAGACGCGCCCGGAGGAGCGTCTTGCCACATGTCAGCACTCGGTCTGACTGAGCGCCTCCAGGAGAGAGGCCCAAGCAAGACGCGCCCCGAGGAGCATCTTGACACATGTCTCCTCTGGGTCTGACTGAGCGCCTCCAGGAGAGAGGCCCAAGCAAGACGTGCCCCGAGGAGCGTCTTGCCACATGTCAACACTGGGTCTGACTGAGTGCCTCCATGAGAGAAGCCCCAGCAAGACGCGCCCCGAGGAGCATCTTGCCACATGTCAACACTGGGTCTGACTGAGCGCCTCCAGGAGAGAGGCCCAAGCAAGACGCGCCTGGAGGAGCGTTTTGCCACATGTCAACACTGGGTCTGACAGAGGGCCTCAAGGGGAGAGGCCCAAGCAAGATGCGCCCCGAGGAGCATCTTGCCACATGTTAACAATGGGTCTGACTGAGGGCCTCCAGGAGAGAAGCCCAAGCAAGACGCGCCCCGAGGAGCTTCTTGCCACATGTCAGCACTGGGTCTGACTGAGCGCCTCCAGGAGAGAAGCCCCAGCAAGACGTGCCCCGAGGAGCGTCTTGCCACATGTCAGCACTCGGTCTGACTGAGCGCCTCCAGGAGAGAGGCCCAAGCAAGATGCGCCCCGAGGAGCGTTTTGCCACATGTCAACAATGGGTCTGACTGAGGGCCTCCAGGAGAGAATCCCAAGCAAGAGGCGCCCCGAGGAGCGTCTTGCCACATGTCAGCACTCGGTCTGACTGAGCGCCTCCAGGAGAGAGGGCCAAGCAAGACGCGCCCCGAGGAGCGTCTTGCCACATGTCAACACTGGGTCTGACTGAGCGCCTCCAGGAGAGATGCCCAAGCAAGACGCGCCCCGAGGAGCATCTTTCCACATCTGAACACTGGGTCTGACTGAGCGCCTCCAGGAGAGAGGCCCAAGCAAGACGCGCCCGGAGGAGCGTCTTACCACATGTCAGCACTCGGTCTGACTGAGCCTCTCCAGGAGAGAGGCCCAAGCAAGACGCGCCCCGAGGAGCATCTTGACACATGTCTCCTCTGGGTCTGACTGAGCGCCTCCAGGAGAGAGGTCCAAGCAAGACGTGCCCCGAGGAGCGTCTTGCCACATGTCAACACTGGGTCTGACTGTGTGCCTCCATGAGAGAAGCCCCAGCAAGACGTGCCCCGAGGAGCATCTTGCCACATGTCAACACTGGGTCTGACTGAGAACCTCCAGGAGAGAGGCCCAAGCAAGACGCGCCCCGAGGAGCAGCTTGCCACCTGTCAACACTGGGTCTGACTGAGTGCCTCCAGGAGAGAGGCCCAAGCAAGACACGCCCTGAGGAGCGTCTTGTCACATGTCACTACTCGGTCTGACTGAGCGCCTCCAGGAGAGAGGCCCAAGCAAGACGTACCCCGAGGAGCGTCTTGCCACATGTCAACAATGGGTCTGACTGAGGGCCTCCAGGAGAGAAGCCCAAGCAAGAAGCGCCCCGAGGAGTGTCTAGCCACATGTCAACACTGGGTCTGACTGAGCGCCTCCAGGAGAGAGGCCCAAGCAAGACACGCCCCGAGGAGCGTCTTGACACATGTCAACACTGGGTCTGACTGAGGGCCTCCATGAGAGAAGCCCAAGCAAGACGCGCCCCGAGGAGAGTCTTGCCACATGTCAACACTGGGTCTGACAGAGGGCATCCAGAAGAGAGGCCCAAGCAATACGCGCCCCGAGGAGCGTCTTGCCACATGTCACCACTGGGTCTGACTGAGCGCCTCCAGGAGAAAGGCCCAAGCAAGAAGCGCCCCGAGGAGCGTCTTGCCACATGTCAACAATGGGTCTGACTGAGGGCCTCCAGGAGAGAAGCCCAAGCAAGACGTGCCCCGAGGATCGTCTTGCCACATGTCAGCACTCGGTCTGACTGAGCGCCTCCATGAGAGAGGCCCAAGCAAGACGTGCCCCGAGGAGCGTCTTGCCACATGTCAACACTGGGTCTGACTGAGCGCCTCCAGGAGAGAGGCCCAAGCAAGACGCGCCCCGAGGAGCGTCTTGCCACATGTGAACACTGGGTCTTACTGAGCGCCTCCAGGAGAGAGGCCCAAGCAAGACGCGCCCGGAGGAGCGTCTTGCCACATGTCAGCACTCGGTCTGACTGAGCGCCTCCAGGAGAGAGGCCCAAGCAAGACGCGCCCCGAGGAGCATCTTGACACATGTCTCCTCTGGGTCTGACTGAGCGCCTCCAGGAGAGAGGCCCAAGCAAGACGTGCCCCGAGGAGCGTCTTGCCACATGTCAACACTGGGTCTGACTGAGTGCCTCCATGAGAGAAGCCCCAGCAAGACGCGCCCCGAGGAGCATCTTGCCACATGTCAACACTGGGTCTGACTGAGAACCTCCAGGAGAGAGGCCCAAGCAAGACGCGCCCCGAGGAGCATCTTGCCACATGTCAACACTGGGTGTGACTGAGCGCCTCCAGGAGAGAGGCCCAAGCAAGACGCGCCCCGAGGAGCGTCTTGTCACATGTCACTACTCGGTCTGACTGAGCGCCTCCAGGAGAGAGGCCCAAGCAAGACGTGCCCCGAGGAACGTCTTGCCACATGTCAACAATGGGTCTGACTGAGGGCCTCCAGGAGAGAAGCCCAAGCAAGAAGCGCCCTAGGGAGCGTCTTACAACAAGTCAACACTGGGTCTGACTGAGGGCCTCCATGAGAGAAGCCCAAGCAAGACGCGCCCCGAGGAGAGTCTTGCCACATGTCAACACTGGGTCTGACAGAGGGCATCCAGGAGAGAGGCCCAAGCAAGACGCGCCCCGAGGAGCGTCTTGCCACATGTCACCACTGGGTCTGACTGAGCGCCTCCAGGAGAGAGGCCCAAGCAAGAAGCGCCCCGAGGAGCGTCTTGCCACGTGTCAACACTGGGTCTGATTGAGGGCCTTCTGGAGAGAGGCCCAAGCAAGACGCGCCCCGAGGAGCGTCTTGCCACATGTCAACAATGGGTCTGACTGAGGGCCTCCAGGAGAGAAGCCCAAGCAAGACGCGCCCCGAGGAGCTTCTTGCCACGTCAGCACTCGGTCTGACTGAGCACCTCCAGGAGAGAGGCCAAAGCAAGACGCGCCCCGAGGAGCGTCTTGCCACGTTTCAACACTGGGTCTGACATAGCGCCTCCAGGAGAGAGGCCCAAGCAAGATGCGCCCCGAGAAGCGTCTTGCCACGTGTCACCACTGGGTCTGACTGAGCTCCTCCTGGAGAGAGGCCCAAGCAAGACGTGCCCCGAGGAGCGTCTTGCCACATGTCAACAATGGGTCTGACTGAGGGCCTCCAGGAGAGAAGCCCAAGCAAGACGCGCCCCGAGGAGCGTCTTGCCACATGTCAACACTGGGTCTGACTGAGGGCCTCCAGGAGAGAGGCCCAAATGAGACGCGCCCCGAGGAGCGTCTTGCCACATGTCAACAATGGGTCTGACTGAGGGCCTCCAGGAGAGAAGCCCAAGCAAGACACGCCCCGAGGAGCGTCTTGCCACATGTCAGCACTGGGTCTGATTGAGGGCCTTCTGGTGAAAGGCCCAAGCAAGACGCGCCCCGAGGAGCGTCTTGCCACATGTCAACAATGGGTCTGACTGAGGGCCTCAAGGAGAGAAGCCCAAGCAAGAAGCGCCCCGAGGAGCGTCTTGCCACATGTCAGCACTCGGTCTGACTGCGCGCCTCCAGGAGAGAGGCCCAAGCAAGACGCACCCCGAGGAGCGTCTTGCCACATGTGAACACTGGGTCTGACTGAGCGCCTCCAGGAGAGAGGCCCAAGCAAGACGCGCCCGAAGGAGCGTCTTGCCACATGTCAGCACTCGGTCTGACTGAGCGCCTCCAGGAGAGAGGCCCAAGCAAGACGCGCCCCGAGGAGCATCTTGACACATGTCTCCTCTGGGTCTGACTGAGCGCCTCCAGGAGACAGGCCCAAGCAAGACGTGCCCCGAGGAGCGTCTTGCCACATGTCAACACTGGGTCTGACTGAGTGCCTCCTTGAGAGAAGCCCCAGCAAGACGCGCCCCGAGGAGCATCTTGCCACATGTCAACACTGGGTCTGACTGAGAACCTCCAGGAGAGAGGCCCAAGCAAGACGCGCCCCGAGGAGCGTCTTGCCACATATTACCACTGGGTCTGACTGAGCGCCTCCAGGAGAGAGGCCCAAGCAAGACGCGCCCCGAGGAGCGTCTTGTCACATGTCACTACTCGGTCTGACTGAGCGCCTCCAGGAGAGAGGCCCAAGCAAGACGTGCCCCGAGGAGCGTCTTGCCACATGTCAACAATGGGTCTGACTGAGGGCCTCCAGGAGAGAAGCCCAAGCAAGAAGCGCCCCGAGGAGCGTCTTGCCACATGTCAACACTGGGTCTGACTGAGCGCCTCCAGGAGAGAGGCCCAAGCAAGACACGCCCCGAGGAGCGTCTTGACACATGTCAACACTGGGTCTGACTGAGGGCCGCCATGAGAGAAGCCCAAGCAAGACGCGCCCCGAGGAGAGTCTTGCCACATGTCAACACTGGGTCTGACAGAGGGCATCCAGGAGAGAGGCCCAAGCAATACGCGCCCCGAGGAGCGTCTTGCCACATGTCACCACTGGGTCTGACTGAGCGCCTCCAGGAGAGAGGCCCAAGCAAGAAGCGCCCCGAGGAGCGTCTTGCCACGTGTCAGCACTGGGTCTGACTGAGCGCCTCCAGGAGAGAGGCCCCAGCAAGACGCGCCCCGAGGAGCGTCTTGCCTTATGTCAGCACTTGGTCTGACTGAGCGCCTCCAGGAGAGAGGCCCAAGCAAGACGCGCCCCGAGGAGCGTCTTGCCACATGTCAACAATGGGTCTGACTGAGGGCCTCAAGCAGAGAGGCCCAAGCAAGATGCGCCCGGAGGAGCGTCTTGCCACATGTCAACACTGGGTCTGAAAGAGGGCCTCCAGGAGAGAGGCCCAAGCAAGACGCGCCCCGAGGAGCGTCTTGCCACATGTCACCTCTGGTTCTGACTGAGCGCCTCCAGGAGAGAGGCCCAAACAAGACGCGCCCCGAGGAGCGTCTTGTCACATGTCAACACTGGGTCTTTCTGAGCGCCTCCAGGAGAGAAGCCCAAGCAAGACGCGCCCCGAGGAGCGTCTTGCCACATGTCAGCACTCGGTCTGACTGAGCTCCTCCAGGAGAGAGGCCCAAGCAAGACGCGCCCCGAGGAGCGTCTTGCCACATGTCAACAATGGGTCTGACTGAGGGCCTCCAGGAGAGAAGCCCAAGCAACACGCGGCTCGAGGAGCGTCTTGCCACATGTCAGCACTCGGTCTGACTGAGCGCCTCCAGGAGAGAGGCCCAAGCAAGACGCGCCCCGAGGAGCGTCTTGACACATGTCAACACTGGGTCTGACAGAGGGCCTCCATGAGAGAGGCCCAAGCAAGACGCGCCCCGAGGAGTGTCTTGCCAAATGTCAACACTGGGTCTGACTGAGCGACTCAGGGAGAGAGGTCCAAGCAAGACGCGCCCCGAGGAGCGTCTTGCCACATGTCAGCACTGGGTCTGACTGAGCGCCTCCAGGAGAGAGGCCCCAGCAAGACGCGCCCCGAGGAGCGTCTTGCCTTATGTCAGCACTCGGTCTGACTGAGCGCCTCCAGGAGAGAGGCCCAAGCAAGACGCGCCCCGAGGAGCGTCTTGCCACATGTCAACAATGGGTCTGACTGAGGGCCTCCAGGAGAGAGGCCCAAGCAAGACGCGCCCCGAGGAGCGTCTTGCCACATGTCAACACTGGGTCTGACTGAGGGCCTCCAGGAGAGAGGCCCAAATGAGACGCGCCCCGAGGAGCGTCTTGCCACATGTCAACAATGGGTCTGACTGAGGGCCTCCAGGAGAGAAGCCCAAGCAAGACGCGCCCCGAGGAGCGTCTTGCCACATGTCAACACTGGGTCTGACTGAGGGCCTCCAGGAGAGAGGCCCAAATGAGACGCGCCCCGAGGAGCGTCTTGCCACATGTCAACAATGGGTCTGACTGAGGGCCTCCAGGAGAGAAGCCCAAGCAAGACACGCCCCGAGGAGCGTCTTGCCACATGTCAGCACTGGGTCTGATTGAGGGCCTTCTGGTGAAAGGCCCAAGCAAGACGCGCCCCGAGGAGCGTCTTGCCACATGTCAACAATGGGTCTGACTGAGGGCCTCAAGGAGAGAAGCCCAAGCAAGAAGCGCCCCGAGGAGCGTCTTGCCACATGTCAGCACTCGGTCTGACTGAGCGCCTCCTGGAGAGAGGCCCAAGCAAGACGCACCCCGAGGAGCGTCTTGCCACATGTGAACACTGGGTCTGACTGAGCGCCTCCAGGAGAGAGGCCCAAGCAAGACGCGCCCGAAGGAGCGTCTTGCCACATGTCAGCACTCGGTCTGACTGAGCGCCTCCAGGAGAGAGGCCCAAGCAAGACGCGCCCCGAGGAGCATCTTGACACATGTCTCCTCTGGGTCTGACTGAGCGCCTCCAGGAGAGAGGCCCAAGCAAGACGTGCCCCGAGGAGCGTCTTGCCACATGTCACCTCTGGTTCTGACTGAGCGCCTCCAGGAGAGAGGCCCAAACAAGACGCGCCCCGAGGAGCGTCTTGTCACATGTCAACACTGGGTCTTTCTGAGCGCCTCCAGGAGAGAAGCCCAAGCAAGACGCGCCCCGAGGAGCGTCTTGCCACATGTCAGCACTCGGTCTGACTGAGCGCCTCCAGGAGAGAGGCCCAAGCAAGACGCGCCCCGAGGAGCGTCTTGCCACATGTCAACAATGGGTCTGACTGAGGGCCTCCAGGAGAGAAGCCCAAGCAACACGCGGCTCGAGGAGCGTCTTGCCACATGTCAGCACTCGGTCTGACTGAGCGCCTCCAGGAGAGAGGCCCAAGCAAGACGCGCCCCGAGGAGCGTCTTGACACATGTCAACACTGGGTCTGACAGAGGGCCTCCATGAGAGAGGCCCAAGCAAGACGCGCCCCGAGGAGTGTCTTGCCAAATGTCAACACTGGGTCTGACTGAGCGCCTCAGGGAGAGAGGTCCAAGCAAGACGCGCCCCGAGGAGCGTCTTGCCACATGTCAGCACTGGGTCTGACTGAGCGCCTCCAGGAGAGAGGCCCCAGCAAGACGCGCCCCGAGGAGCGTCTTGCCTTATGTCAGTACTCGGTCTGACTGAGCGCCTCCAGGAGAGAGGCCCAAGCAAGACGCGCCCCGAGGAGCGTCTTGCCACATGTCAACAATGGGTCTGACTGAGGGCCTCCAGGAGAGAGGCCCAAGCAAGATGCGCCCGGAGGAGCGTCTTGCCACATGTCAACACTGGGTCTGAAAGAGGGCCTCCAGGAGAGAGGCCCAAGCAAGACGCGCCCCGAGGAGCGTCTTGCCACATGTCACCTCTGGTTCTGACTGAGCGCCTCCAGGAGAGAGGCCCAAGCAAGACGCGCCCCGAGGATCGTCTTGTCACATGTCAACACTGGGTCTTTCTGAGCGCCTCCAGGAGAGAAGCCCAAGCAAGACGCGCCCCGAGGAGCGTCTTGCCACATGTCAGCACTCGGTCTGACTGAGCGCCTCCAGGAGAGAGGCCCAAGCAAGACGCGCCCCGAGGAGCGTCTTGCCACATGTCAACAATGGGTCTGACTGAGGGCCTCCAGGAGAGAAGCCCAAGCAACACGCGGCTCGAGGAGCGTCTTGCCACATGTCAGCACTCGGTCTGACTGAGCGCCTCCAGGAGAGAGGCCAAAGCAAGACGCGCCCCGCGGAGCGTCTTGACACATGTCAACACTGGGTCTGACAGAGGGCCTCCATGAGAGAGGCCCAAGCAAGACGCGCCCCGAGGAGTGTCTTGCCAAATGTCAACACTGGGTCTGACTGAGCGCCTCAGGGAGAGAGGTCCAAGCAAGACGCGCCCCGAGGAGCGTCTTGCCACATGTCACTACTCGGTCTGACTGAGCGCCTCAGGGAGAGAGGTCCAAGCAAGACGCGCCCCGAGGAGCGTCTTGCCACATGTCAACACTGGGTCTGACTGAGTGCCTCCATGAGAGAAGCCCCAGCAAGACGCGGCCCGAGGAGCGTCTTGCCACATGTCACTACTCGGTGTGTTTGAGCGCCTCCAGGAGAGAGGCCCAAGCAAGACGTGCCCCGAGGAGCGTCTTGCCACATGTCAACAATGGGTCTGACTGAGGGCCTCCAGGAGAGAAGCCCAAGCAATACGCGCCCCGAGGAGCGTCTTGCCACATGTCACCACTGGGTCTGACAGAGCGCCTCAAAGAGAGAGACCCAACCAAGATGCGCCCTGAGGAGCGTCTTGCCACATGCCAACACTGGGTCTGACAGAGGGCCTCCAGGAGAGAGGCCCAAGCAAGACGCGCCCCGAGGAGTGTCTTGCCACATGTCACCACTGGGTCTGACTGAGCGCCTCCAGGAGAGAGGCCCAAGCAAGACGCGCCCCGAGGAGCGTCTTGTCACATGTCAACACTTGGTCTTTCTGAGCGCCTCCAGGAGAGAGGCCCAAGCAAGACGCGCCCCGAGGAGCGTCTTGTCACATGTCACTACTCGGTCTGATTGACCGCCTCCAGGAGAGAGGCCCAAGCAAGACGTGCCCCGAGGAGCGTCTTGCCACATGTCAACACTGGGTCTGACTGAGGGCCTCCATGAGAGAAGCCCAAGCAAGACGCGCCCCGAGGAGAGTCTTGCCACATGTCAACACTGGGTCTGACAGAGGTCATCCAGGAGAGAGGCCCAAGCAATACGCGCCCCGAGGAGCGTCTTTCAACATGTCACCACTGGGTCTGACTGAGCGCCTCCAGGAGAGAGGCCCAAGCAAGAAGCGCCCCGAGGAGCGTCTTGCCACGTGTCAACACTGGGTCTGATTGAGGGCCTTCTTGAGAGAGGCCCAAGCAAGACGCGCCCCGAGGAGCGTCTTGCCACATGTCAACAATGGGTCTGACTGAGGGCCTCCAGGAGAGAGGCCCAAGCAAGACGCGCCCCGAGGAGCTTCTTGCCACATGTCAGCACTCGGTCTGACTGAGCGCCTCCAGGAGAGAGGCCAAAGCAAGACGCGCCCCGAGGAGCATCTTGCCACGTTTCAACACTGGGTCTGACTTAGCGCCTCCAGGAGAGAGGCCCAAGCAAGATGCGCCCTGAGGAGCGTCTTGCCACGTGTCACCACTGGATCTGACTGAGCTCCTCCAGGAGAGAGGCCCAAGCAAGACGCGCCCCGAGGAGCGTCTTGCCACGTGTCACCACTGGGTCTGATAGAGCACCTCCAGGAGAGAGGCCTCAGCAAGATGCGCCCCGAGGAGCGTCTTGCCTTATGTCAGCACTCGGTCTGACTGAGCGCCTCCAGGAGAGAGGCCCAAGCAAGACACGCCCCGAGGAGCGTCTTGCCACATGTCACTACTCGGTGTGACTGAGCGCCTCCAGGAGAGAGGCCCAAGCAAGACGTGCCCCGAGGAGCGTCTTGCCACATGTCAACAATGGGTCTGACTGAGGGCCTCCAGGAGAGAAGCCCAAGCAAGACGCGCCCCGAGGAGCGTCTTGCCACATGTCAGCACTGGGTCTGATTGAGGGCCTTCTGGTGAAAGGCCCAAGCAAGACGCGCCCCGAGGAGCGTCTTGTCTTATGTCAACAATGGGTCTGACTGAGGGCCTCCAGGAGAGAAGCCCAAGCAAGACGCGCCCCGAGGAGCGTCTTGCCACATGTCAGCACTGGGTCTGATTGAGGGCCTTCTGGTGAAAGGCCCAAGCAAGACGCGCCCCGAGGAGCGTCTTGCCACATGTCAACAATGGGTCTGACTGAGGGCCTCCAGGAGAGAAGCCCAAGCAAGACGCACCCCGAGGAGCGTCTTGCGACATGTCAGCACTCGGTCTGACTGAGCGCCTCCAGGAGAGAGGCCCAAGCAAGACGTGCCCCGAGGAGCGTCTTGCCACATGTCAACACTGGGTCTGACTGAGCGCCTCCAGGAGAGAGGCCCAAGCAAGACGCACCCTGAGGAGCGTCTTGCCACATGTGAACACTGGGTCTGACTGAGCGCCTCCAGGAGAGAGGCCCAAGCAAGAAGCGCCCCGAGGAGCGTCTTGCCACATGTCAACAATGGGTCTGACTGAGCGCCTCCAGGAGAGAGGCCCAAGCAAGAAGCGCCCCGAGGAGCGTCTTGCCACATGTCAACAATGGGTCTGACTGAGGGCCTCCAGGAGAGAGGCCCAAGCAAGACGCGCCCCGAGGAGCTTCTTGCCACATGTCAGCACTCGGTCTGACTGAGCGCCTCCAGGAGAGAGGCCAAAGCAAGATGCGCCCCGAGGAGCATCTTGCCACGTTTCAACACTGGGTCTGACTTAGCGCCTCCAGGAGAGAGGCCCAAGCAAGATGCGCCCTGAGGAGCGTCTTGCCACGTGTCACCACTGGATCTGACTGAGCTCCTCCAGGAGAGAGGCCCAAGCAAGACGCGCCCCGAGGAGCGTCTTGCCACGTGTCACCACTGGGTCTGATAGAGCACCTCCAGGAGAGAGGCCTCAGCAAGATGCGCCCCGAGGAGCGTCTTGCCTTATGTCAGCACTCGGTCTGACTGAGCGCCTCCAGGAGAGAGGCCCAAGCAAGACACGCCCCGAGGAGCGTCTTGCCACATGTCACTACTCGGTGTGACTGAGCGCCTCCAGGAGAGAGGCCCAAGCAAGACGTGCCCCGAGGAGCGTCTTGCCACATGTCAACAATGGGTCTGACTGAGGGCCTCCAGGAGAGAAGCCCAAGCAAGACGCGCCCCGAGGAGCGTCTTGCCACATGTCAGCACTGGTTCTGATTGAGGGCCTTCTGGTGAAAGGCCCAAGCAAGACGCGCCCCGAGGAGCGTCTTGTCTTATGTCAACAATGGGTCTGACTGAGGGCCTCCAGGAGAGAAGCCCAAGCAAGACGCGCCCCGAGGAGCGTCTTGCCACATGTCAGCACTGGGTCTGATTGAGGGCCTTCTGGTGAAAGGCCCAAGCAAGACGCGCCCCGAGGAGCGTCTTGCCACATGTCAACAATGGGTCTGACTGAGGGCCTCCAGGAGAGAAGCCCAAGCAAGACGCACCCCGAGGAGCGTCTTGCGACATGTCAGCACTCGGTCTGACTGAGCGCCTCCAGGAGAGAGGCCCAAGCAAGACGTGCCCCGAGGAGCGTCTTGCCACATGTCAACACTGGGTCTGACTGAGCGCCTCCAGGAGAGAGGCCCAAGCAAGACGCACCCTGAGGAGCGTCTTGCCACATGTGAACACTGGGTCTGACTGAGCGCCTCCAGGAGAGAGGCCCAAGCAAGACGCGCCCGGAGGAGCGTCTTGCCACATGTCAGCACTCGGTCTGACTGAGCGCCTCCAGGAGAGAGGCCCAAGCAAGACGCGCCCCGAGGAGCATCTTGACACATGTCTCCTCTGGGTCTGACTGAGCGCCTCCAGGAGAGAGGCCCAAGCAAGACGTGCCCCGAGGAGCCTCTTGCCACATGTCAACACTGGGTCTGACTGAGTGCCTCCATGAGAGAAGCCCCAGCAAGACGCGCCCCGAGGAGCATCTTGCCACATGTCAACACTGGGTCTGACTGAGAACCTCCAGGAGAGAGGCCCAAGCAAGACGCGCCCCGAGGAGCGTCTTGCCACATGTCAACACTGGGTCAGACTGAGCACCTCCAGGAGAGAGGCCCAAGCAAGACGCGCCCCGAGGAGCGTCTTGTCACATGTCACTACTCGGTCTGACTGAGCACCTCCAGGAGAGAGGCCCAAGCAAGACGTGCCCCGAGGAGCGTCTTGACACATGTCAACAATGGGTCTGACTGAGGGCCTCCAGGAGAGAAGCCCAAGCAAGACGCGCCCCGAGGAGCGTCTTACCACATGTCAACACTGGGTCTGACTGAGCGCCTCCAGGAGAGAGGCCCAAGCAAGACGCGCCCCGAGGAGCGTCAGGCCACATGTCACTACTCAGTCTGACTGAGCGCCTCCAGTAGAGAGGCCCAAGCGAGACGCTCCCTGAGGAGCGTCTTGCCACATGTCAACACTGGGTCTGATTGAGGGCCTTCTGGAGAGAGGCCCAAGCAAGACGCGCCCCGAGGAGCGTCTTGCCACATGTCAACAATGGGTCTGACTGAGGGCCTCCAGGAAAGAAGCCCAAGCAAGACGCGCCCCGTGGAGCGTCTTGACACATGTCAACACTGGGTCTGACAGAGGGCCTCCAGGAGAGAGGCCCAAGCAAGATGCGCCCCGAGGAGTGTCTTGCCACATGTCACCACTGGGTCTGACTGAGCGCCTCCAGGAGAGAGGCCCAAGCAAGACGCGCCCCGAGGAGCGTCAGGCCACATGTCACTACTCAGTCTGACTGAGCGCCTCCAGGAGAGAGGCCCAAGCAAGACGCACCCCGAGGAGCGTCTTGCCACGTGTCAACACTGGGTCTGATTTAGGGCCTTCTGGAGAGAGGCCCAAGCAATACGCGCCACGAGGAGCGTCTTGCCACATGCCAACACCACGAGGAGCGTCTTGCCACATGCCAACAATGGGGCTTACTGAGGGCCTCCAGGAGAGAAGCCCAAGCAAGACGCGCCCCGAGGAGCTTCGTGCCACATGTCAGCACTCGGTCTGACTGAGCGCCTCCAGGAGAGAGGCCAAAGCAAGACGCGCCACGAGGAGCGTCTTGACACATGTCAACACTGGGTCTGACAGAGGGCCTCCATGAGAGAGGCCCAAGCAAGACGCGCCCCGAGGAGTGTCTTGCCACATGTCAACACTGGGTCTGACTGAGCGCCTCCAGGAGAGAGGCCCAAGCAAGACGCGCCCCGACGAGCGTCTTGCCACGTGTCAACACTGGGTCTGACTGAGCGCCTCCAGGAGAGAGGCCCAAGCAAGATGCGCCCCGAGGAGGTTCTTGCCACGTGTCACCACTGGGTCTGACTGAGCGCCTCCAGGAGAGAGGCCCAAGCAAGACGCGCCCCGAGGAGCGTCTTGCCACGTGTCACCACTGGGTCTGATTGAGCGCCTCCAGGAGAGAGGCCCCAGCAAGACCGGTCAGGCCTGCAGTGTACACATCAGAGACATGATGTTCTTTCACAGAACTGAGGTTGTTCATTACTAAATGACTTTTACAGGAATATTGTTATTATACTATTCACCAGGTTTATCATAATAATGTGTATTAAACCCACAACCTAGCAGTGAGGACAGAGGGACTTTATTTAAATTAGTACTTAATGGAAACGATACATAATGATACATAAGAGCCATGTCATACATTCAGCCTAGGAATAGTAGCATTGTGCACTATTAAAAATATACACATCAATTGCTCGAATCCCATTGTTGCAAAGTAAAACTCTAATAAAACTCTAGTTTGACATCAACAGAGAAGACTTAGTGTATGTACTACAAATACAGCATTAGGATTTCGAGTGGACCGTGCACCTTGTGAACCATCAGAGGCTTATGACGCAACATATCTTCCAGTTGCTATTAGACAAGTTATAATTCTCGACCATTTTTCGGAACTGGTTTCTTGGGTCCGTGAGTAAATGCCAAATGAGATGATAGTCCTTAAGTAAGTTCCTGGCGATCCCACGTCACGCTCTTGCCCATCAGCCGGTGAACGCTGAGACGGAACTCGATGAGAGCGATGTATTTTTTAAGTGCTCCGAATGTACTTCTAACAAGCGTGCGATTCACTTCGTGAGTAAACCGCAGCTGCAGCTGATTCAAACAGTCAAGCCAACTTTCTACATACCAATATTCGTTTTGTAGTTAGTCGAGTTACCTTTTGTGTGGCGCATGCACGGGTTGTTAGCGTCCAGCTCCCAGCTTAGAGAGTCCTGTATTGACACAGACGTCAATACATCTCGATGTCATGCAACACACAAGAATGATGTGAAATTGTGCTTCGTGCAACATAATTCTGGGTGCCATTTACAAACCATAAGTGCTAATGACTCCATTCCTTTTTGTGGTTGTAGGGGCTGTTGATTGGAGTACACTAAAACAAACCTGACCTCTATAGGACATTCAGAAGCCAAGTTATAAGCCCACAAATGTGTAACTGGACTACTTCTTTAAAGTGACACCAGGCCCGGTGACCTTTGGGACATGGTTTGACCCCCTATAGGAATTTGAGATCATCATAAAACTTTCAGATCACTTACAACTCAATAGATTCTACCTTCTTGTAACGTTTCAGCCTGATTGGACCTTGTTTTCACACAAATGGACCCGGAATGATGTGAAATTGTGCTTTGTGCAACATAATTCTGGGTGCCATTTACAAACCATAAGTGCTAATGACTCCATTCCTTTTTGTGGTTGTAGGGGCTGTTGATTGGAGCATACTAAAACAAACCTGATCTCTCTAGGACATTCAGAAGCCAAGTTATAAGCCTACAAATGTGTAACTGGACTACTTCTTTAAATTGACACCAGATCCGGTGACCTTTGGGACATGGTTTGACCCCCTTAGGAAAGCGCTATCATCATGAAACGTTCAGATCACTTACAACTCAATAGATTCTAGCTTCCAGTAACGTTTCAGCCTGATTGGACCTTGTTTTCACACAAATGAACCCAGAATGATGTGAAATTGTGCTTCGTGCAAAATAATTCTGGGTGCCATTTACAAACCATAAGTGCTAATGACTCCATTCCTTTTTGTGGTTGTAGGGGCTGTTGATTGGAGTACACTAAAACAAACCTAACCTCTCTAGGACATTCAGAAGCCAAGTTATAAGCCCACAAAGGTGTAACTGGACTACTTTAAAGTGAAACTTGGCCCGGTGACCTTTGGGACATGGTTTGACCCCCTATAGGAATGTGCGATCATCTTGAAACGTTCAGATCACTTACAACTCAATAGATTCTACCTTCTTGTAGCGTTTCAGCCGGATTAGACCTTGTTTTCACACAAATTGACCGAGAATCATGTGAAATTGTGCTTCGTGCAACATAATTCTGGGTGCCACTTACAAACCATAAGTGCTAATGACTCCATTCCTTTTTGTGGTTGTAGGGGCTGTTAATTGGAGTACATTAAAACAAACCTGATCTCTCTAGGACATTCAGAAGCCAAGTTATAAGCCCACAAATGTGTAACTGGACTACTTCTTTAAATTGACACCAGATCCGGTGACCTTTGGGACACGGTTTGACCCCCTTAGGAAAGTGCTATCATCATGAAACGTTCAGATCACTTACAACTCAATATATTCTACCTTCCTGTAACGTTTCAGCCTGATTGGACCTTGTTTTCACACAAATGAACCCAGAATGATGTGAAATTGTGCTTCGTGCAACATAATTCTGGGTGCCATTTACAAACCATAAGTGCTAATGACTCCATTCCTTTTTGTGGTTGTAGGGGCTGTTGATTGGAGTACACTAAAACAAACCTGACCTCTCTAGGACATTCAGAAGCCAAGTTAGAAGCCCACAAAGATGTAACTGGACTACTTCTTTAAAGTGACACCAGGCCCGGTGACCTTTGGGACATGGTTTGACCCCCTATAGGAATGTGCGATCATCATGAAACGTTCAGATCACTTACAACTCAATAGATTCTACCTTCTTGTAACGTTTCAGCCTGATTGGACCTTGTTTTCACACAAATGGACCCAGAATGATGTGAAATTGTGCTTCGTGCAACATAATTCTGGGTGCCATTTACTAACCATGAAAGCTAATGACTCCATTCCTTTTTGTGGTTGTAGGGGCTGTTGATTTGAGTACACTAAAACAAACCTGATCTCTCTAGGACATTCAGAAGCCAAGTTATAAGCCCACAAATGTGTAACTGGACTAATTCTTTAAAGTGACACCAGATCCGGTGACCTTTGGGGCATGGTTTGACCCCCTTAGGAAAGTGCTATCATCATGAAACGTTCAGATAACTTACAACTCAATAGATTCTACCTTCCTGTAACGTTTCTGCCTGATTGGACCTTGTTTTCACACAAATGAACCCAGAATGATGTGAAATTGTGCTTCGTGCAACATAATTCTGGGTGCCATTTACAAACCATAAGTGCTAATGACTCCATTCCTTTTTGTGGTTGTAGGGGCTGTTGATTGGAGTACATTAAAACAAACCTGATCTCTCTAGGACATTCAGAAGCCAAGTTATAAGCCCACAAAGATGTAACTGGACTACTTCTTTAAAGTGACACCAGGCCCGGTGACCTTTGGGACATGGTTTTACCCCCTATAGGAATGTGCGATCATCTTGAAACGTTCAGATCACTTACAACTCAATAGATTCTACCTTCCTGTAACGTTTCAGCCTGATTGGACCTTGTTTTCACACAAATGGACCCAGAACGATGTGAAATTGTGCTTCGTGCAACATAATTCTGGGTGCCATTTAAGAACCATAAGTGCTAATGACTCCATTCCTTTTTGTGGTTGTAGGGGCTGTTGATTGGAGTACACTAAAACAAACCTAACCTCTCTAGGACATTCAGAAGCCAAGTTATAAGCCCAGAAAGATGTAACTGGACTACTTCTTTAAAGTGACACCAGGCCCGGTGACCTTTGGGACATGGTTTTACCCCCTATAGGAATGTGCGATCATCTTGAAACATTCAGATCACTTACAACTCAATAGATTCTACCTTCTTGTAGCGTCTCAGCCTGATTGGACCTTGTTTTCACACAAATGGACCCAGAATGAAGTGAAATTGTGCTTCGTGCAACATAATTCTGGGTGCCATTTAAGAACCATAAGTGCTAATGACTCCAATCCTTTTTGTGGTTGTAGGGGCTGTTGATTGGAGTACACTAAAACAACCCTGATCTCTCTAGGACATTCAGAAGCCAAGTTATAAGCCCACAAATGTGTAACTGGACTACTACTTTAAATTGACACCAGATCCGGTGACATTTGGGACATGGTTTGACCCCCTTGGGAAAGTGCTATCATCATGAAACGTTCAGATCACTTACAACTCAATAAATTCTACCTTCCTGTAACGTTTCAGCCTGATTGGACCTTGTTTTCACACAAATGAACCCAGAATGATGTGAAATTGTGCTTCGTGCAACATAATTCTGGGTGCCATTTAAAAACCATAAGTGCTAATGACTCCATTCCTTTTTGTGGTTGTAGGGGCTGTTGATTGGAGTATACTAAAACAAACCTGATCTCTCTAGGACATTCAGAAGCCAAGTTATAAGCCCACAAATGTGTAACTGGACTACTTCTTTAAATTGACACCAGATCCGGTGACCTTTGGGACACGGTTTGACCCCCTTAGGAAAGTGCTATCATCATGAAACGTTCAGATCACTTACAACTGAATAGATTCTACCTTCCTGTAACGTTTCAGCCTGATTGGACCTTGTTTTCACACAAATGAACCCAGAAAGATGTGAAATTGTGCTTCGTGCAACATAATTCTGGGTGCCATTTACAAACCATAAGTGCTAATGACTCCATTCCTTTTTGTGGTTGTAGGGGCTGTTGATTGGAGTACACTAAAACAAACCTGACCTCTCTAGGACATTCAGAAGCCAAGTTATAAGCCCACAAAGGTGTAACTGGACTACTTCTTTAAAGTGACACCAGGCCCGGTGACCTTTGGGACATGGTTTAACCCCCTATAGGAATGTGCGATCATCATGAAACGTTCATATCACTTACAACTCAATAGATTCTACCTTCTTGTAACGTTTCAGCCTGATTGGACCTTGTTTTCACACAAATGGACCCAGAATGATGTGAAATTGTGCTTCGTGCAACATAATTCTGGGTGCCATTTACAAACCATAAGTGCTAATGACTCCATTCCTTTTTGTGGTTGTAGGGGCTGTTGATTGGAGTACACCAAAACAAACCTAACCTCTCTAGGACATTCAGAAGCCAAGTTATAAGCCCACAAAGATGTAACTGGACTACTTCTTTAAAGTGACACCAGGCCCGGTGACCTTTGGGACATGGTTTTACCCCCTATAGGAATGTGCGATCATCTTGAAACATTCAGATCACTTACAACTCAATAGATTCTACCTTCTTGTAGCGTCTCAGCCTGATTGGACCTTGTTTTCACACAAATGGACCCAGAATGAAGTGAAAATGTGCTTCGTGCAACATAATTCTGGGTGCCATTTAAGAACCATAAGTGCTAATGACTCCAATCCTTTTTGTGGTTGTAGGGGCTGTTGATTGGAGTACACTAAAACAACCCTGATCTCTCTAGGACATTCAGAAGCCAAGTTATAAGCCCACAAATGTGTAACTGGACTACTACTTTAAATTGACACCAGATCCGGTGACATTTGGGACATGGTTTGACCCCCTTAGGAAAGTGCTATCATCATGAAACGTTCAGATCACTTACAACTGAATAGATTCTACCTTCCTGTAACATTTCAGCCTGATTGGACCTTGTTTTCACACAAATGGACCCAGAATGATGTGAAATAGAGCTTCGTGCAACATAATTCTGGGTGCCATTTACAAACCATAAGTGCTAATGACTCCATTCCTTTTTGTGGTTGTAGGGGCTGTTGATTGGAGTACACTAAAATAAACTTGATCTCTCTAGGACATTCAGAAGCCAAGTTATAAGCCCACACATGTGTAACTGGACTACTTCTTTAATTTGACACCAGATCCGGTGACCTTTGGGACATGGTTTGACCCCCTTAGGAAAGTGCTATCATCATGAAACGTTCAGATCACTTACAACTCAATAGATTCTACCTTCCTGTAACGTTTCAGCCTGATTGGACCTTGTTTTCATACAAATGAACCCAGAATGATGTGAAATTGTGCTTCGTGCAACATAATTCTGGGTGCCATTTACAAACCATAAGTGCTAATGACTCCATTCCTTTTTGTGGTTGTAGGGGCTGTTGATTGGAGTACACTAAAACAAACCTGACCTCTCTAGGACATTCAGAAGCCAAGTTATAAGCCCACAAAGGTGTAACTGGACTACTTCTTTAAAGTGACACCAGGCCCGGTGACCTTTGGGACATGGTTTAACCCCCTATAGGAATGTGCGATCATCATGAAACGTTCATATCACTTACAACTCAATAGATTCTACCTTCTTGTAACGTTTCAGCCTGATTGGACCTTGTTTTCACACAAATGGACCCAGAATGATGTGAAATTGTGCTTCGTGCAACATAATTCTGGGTGCCATTTACAAACCATAAGTGCTAATGACTCCATTCCTTTTTGTGGTTGTAGGGGCTGTTGATTGGAGTACACTAAAACAAACCTAACCTCTCTAGGACATTCAGAAGCCAAGTTATAAGCCCACAAAGATGTAACTGGACTACTTCTTTAAAGTGACACCAGGCCCGGTGACCTTTGGGACATGGTTTTACCCCCTATAGGAATGTGCGATCATCTTGAAACATTCAGATCACTTACAACTCAATAGATTCTACCTTCTTGTAGCGTCTCAGCCTGATTGGACCTTGTTTTCACACAAATGGACCCAGAATGAAGTGAAATTGTGCTTCGTGCAACATAATTCTGGGTGCCATTTAAGAACCATAAGTGCTAATGACTCCAATCCTTTTTGTGGTTGTAGGGGCTGTTGATTGGAGTACACTAAAACAACCCTGATCTCTCTAGGACATTCAGAAGCCAAGTTATAAGCCCACAAATGTGTAACTGGACTACTTCTTTAAAGTGACACTTGGCCCGGTGACCTTTGGGACATGGTTTGACCCCCTATAGGAATGTGCGATCATCTTGAAACGTTCAAATCACTTACAACTCAATAGATTCTACCTTCTTGTAGCGTTTCAGCCGGATTGGACCTTGTTTTCACACAAATTGACCCAGAATGATGTGAAATTGTGCTTCGTGCAACATAATTCTGGGTGCCACTTACAAACCATAAGTGCTAATGACTCCATTCCTTTTTGTGGTTGTAGGGGCTGTTGATTGGAGTACACTAAAACAAACTAACCTCTCTAGGACATTCAGAAGCCAAGTTATAAGCCCACAAAGGTGTAACTGGACTACTACTTTAAAGTGACACCAGGCCCGGTGACCTTTGGAACATGGTTTTACCCCCTATAGGAATGTGCGATCATCTTGAAACGTTCAGATCACTTACTACTCAATAGATTCTACCTTCTTGTAGCGTTTCAGCCTGATTGGACCTTATTTTCACACAAATGGACCCAGAATGATGTGAAATTGTGCTTCGTGCAACATAATTCTGGGTGCCATTTACAAACCATAAGTGCTAATGACTCCATTCCTTTTTGTGGTTGTAGGGGCTGTTGATTGGAGTACACTAAAACAAACCTGATCTCTCTAGGACATTCAGAAGCCAAGTTATAAGCCCACAAATGTGTAACTGGACTACTTCTTTAAAGTGACACCAGATCTGGTGACTTTTGGGACATGGTTTGACCCCCTTAGGAAAGTGCTATCATCATGAAACGTTCAGATCACTTGCAACTCAATAGATTCTACCTTCCTGTAACGTTTCAGCCTGATTGGACCTTGTTTTCACACAAATGAACCCAGAATGATGTGAAATTGTGCTTCGTGCAACATAATTCTGGGTGCCATTTAAAAACCATAAGTGCTAATGACTCCATTCCTTTTTGGGGTAATGGGGGCTGTTAATTGGAGTACGCTAAAACAAACCTGATCTCTCTAGGACATTCAGAAGCCAAGTTATAAGCCCACAAATGTGTAACTGGACTACTTCTTTAAATTGACCCCAGTTCCGGTGACCTTTGGGACATGGTTTGACCCCATTAGGAAAGTGCTATCATCATGAAACGTTCAGATCACTTACAACTCAGTAGATTCTACCTTCCTGTAATGTTTCAGCCTGATTGGACCTTGTTTTCACACAAATGAACCCAGAATGATGTGAAATTGTGCTTCGTGCAACATAATTCTGGGTGCCATTTACAAACCATAAGTGCTAATATCTCCATTCCTTTTTGTGGTTGTAGGGGCTGTTGATTGGAGTACATTAAAACAAACCTAACCTCTCTAGGACATTCAGAAGCCAAGTTATAAGCCCACAAAGGTGTAACTGGACTACTTCTTTAAAGTGACACCAGGCCTGGTGACCTTTGGGAAATGGTTTTACCCCCTATAGGAATGTGCGATCATCTTGAAACGTTCAGATCACTTACAAAATAGATTCTACCTTCTTGTAGCGTTTCAGCCTGATTGGACCTTGTTTTCACACAAATGGACCCAGAATGATGTGAAATTGTGCATCGTGCAACATAATTCTGGGTGCCATTTACAAACCATAAGTGCTAATGACTCCATTCCTTTTTGTGTTTGTAGGGGCTCTTGATTGGAGTACATTAAAACAAACCTGATCTCTCTAGGACATTCAGAAGCCAAGTTATAAGCCCACAAATGTGTAACTGGACTACTTCTTTAAATTGACACCAGATCCGGTGACCTTTGGGACATGGTTTGACCCCCTAAGGAAAGTGCTATCATCATGAAACGTTCAGATCACTTACAACTCAATACATTCTACCTTCCTGTAACGTTTCAGCCTGATTGGACCTTGTTTTCACACAAATGAACCCAGAATGATGTAAAATTGTGCTTCGTGCAACATAATTCTGGGTGCCATTTACATACCATAAGTGCTAATGACTCCATTCCTTTTTGTGGTTGTAGGGGCTGTTGATTGGAGTACATTAAAACAAACCTGATATCTCTAGGACATTCAGAAGCCAAGTTATAAGCCCACAAATGTGTAACTGGACTACTTCTTTAAATTGACACCAGATCCGGTGACCTTTGCGACATGGTTTGACCCCCTATAGGAATGTGCGATCATCTTGAAACGTTCAAATCACTTACAACTCAATAGATTCTACCTTCTTGTAGCGTTTCAGCCGGATTGGACCTTGTTTTCACACAAATTGACCCAGAATGATGTGAAATTGTGCTTCGTGCAACATAATTCTGGGTGCCACTTACAAACCATAAGTGCTAATGACTCCATTCCTTTTTGTGGTTGTAGGGGCTGTTGATTGGAGTACACTAAAACAAACTAACCTCTCTAGGACATTCAGAAGCCAAGTTATAAGCCCACAAAGGTGTAACTGGACTACTACTTTAAAGTGACACCAGGCCCGGTGACCTTTGGAACATGGTTTTACCCCCTATAGGAATGTGCGATCATCTTGAAACGTTCAGATCACTTACTACTCAATAGATTCTACCTTCTTGTAGCGTTTCAGCCTGATTGGACCTTGTTTTCACACAAATGGACCCAGAATGATGTGAAATTGTGCTTCGTGCAACATAATTCTGGGTGCCATTTACAAACCATAAGTGCTAATGACTCCATTCCTTTTTGTGGTTGTAGGGGCTGTTGATTGGAGTACACTAAAACAAACCTGATCTCTCTAGGACATTCAGAAGCCAAGTTATAAGCCCACAAATGTGTAACTGGACTACTTCTTTAAAGTGACACCAGATCTGGTGACTTTTGGGACATGGTTTGACCCCCTTAGGAAAGTGCTATCATCATGAAACGTTCAGATCACTTGCAACTCAATAGATTCTACCTTCCTGTAACGTTTCAGCCTGATTGGACCTTGTTTTCACACAAATGAACCCAGAATGATGTGAAATTGTGCTTCGTGCAACATAATTCTGGGTGCCATTTAAAAACCATAAGTGCTAATGACTCCATTCCTTTTTGGGGTAATGGGGGCTGTTAATTGGAGTACGCTAAAACAAACCTGATCTCTCTAGGACATTCAGAAGCCAAGTTATAAGCCCACAAATGTGTAACTGGACTACTTCTTTAAATTGACCCCAGTTCCGGTGACCTTTGGGACATGGTTTGACCCCATTAGGAAAGTGCTATCATCATGAAACGTTCAGATCACTTACAACTCAGTAGATTCTACCTTCCTGTAACGTTTCAGCCTGATTGGACCTTGTTTTCACACAAATGAACCCAGAATGATGTGAAATTGTGCTTCGTGCAACATAATTCTGGGTGCCATTTACAAACCATAAGTGCTAATATCTCCATTCCTTTTTGTGGTTGTAGGGGCTGTTGATTGGAGTACATTAAAACAAACCTAACCTCTCTAGGACATTCAGAAGCCAAGTTATAAGCCCACAAAGGTGTAACTGGACTACTTCTTTAAAGTGACACCAGGCCTGGTGACCTTTGGGAAATGGTTTTACCCCCTATAGGAATGTGCGATCATCTTGAAACGTTCAGATCACTTACAAAATAGATTCTACCTTCTTGTAGCGTTTCAGCCTGATTGGACCTTGTTTTCACACAAATGGACCCAGAATGATGTGAAATTGTGCATCGTGCAACATAATTCTGGGTGCCATTTACAAACCATAAGTGCTAATGACTCCATTCCTTTTTGTGTTTGTAGGGGCTCTTGATTGGAGTACATTAAAACAAACCTGATCTCTCTAGGACATTCAGAAGCCAAGTTATAAGCCCACAAATGTGTAACTGGACTACTTCTTTAAATTGACACCAGATCCGGTGACCTTTGGGACATGGTTTGACCCCCTAAGGAAAGTGCTATCATCATGAAACGTTCAGATCACTTACAACTCAATACATTCTACCTTCCTGTAACGTTTCAGCCTGATTGGACCTTGTTTTCACACAAATGAACCCAGAATGATGTAAAATTGTGCTTCGTGCAACATAATTCTGGGTGCCATTTACATACCATAAGTGCTAATGACTCCATTCCTTTTTGTGGTTGTAGGGGCTGTTGATTGGAGTACATTAAAACAAACCTGATATCTCTAGGACATTCAGAAGCCAAGTTATAAGCCCACAAATGTGTAACTGGACTACTTCTTTAAATTGACACCAGATCCGGTGACCTTTGCGACATGGTTTGACCCCCTTAGGAAAGTGCTATCATCATGAAACGTTCAGATCACTTACAACTCAATAGATTCTACCTTCCTGTAACGTTTCAGCCTGATTGGACCTTGTTTTCACACAAATGGACCCAGAATGATGTGAAATTGTGCTTTGTGCAACATAATTCTGGGTGCCATTTACAAACCATAAGTGCTAATGACTCCATTCCTTTTTGTGGTTGTAGGGGCTGTTGATTGGAGTACACTAAAACAAACCTGACCTCTCTAGGACATTCAGAAACCAAGTTATAAGCCCACAAAGGTGTAACTGGACTACTTCTTTAAAGTGACACCAGGCCCGGTGACCTTTGGGACATGGTTTGACCCCCTATGGGAATGTGAGATCATCATGAAACGTTCAGATCACTTACAACTCAATAGATTCTACCTTCTTGTAACATTTCAGCCTGATTGGACCTTGTTTTCACACAAATGGACCCAGAATGATGTGAAATTGTGCTTCGTGCAACATAATTCTGGGTGCCATTTACAAACCATAAGGCTAATGACTCCATTCCTTTTGTGGTTGTAGGGGCTGTTGATTGGAGTACACTAAAACAAACCTGATCTCTCTAGGACATTCAGAAGCCAAGTTATAAGCCCACAAATGTGTAACTGGACTACTTCTTTAAATTGACACCAGATCCGGTGACCTTTGGGACATGGTTTGACCCCCTTAGGAAAGTGCTATCATCATGAAACGTTCAGATCACTTACAACTCAATACATTCTACCTTCCTGTAATGTTTCAGCCTGATTGGACTTTGTTTTCACACAAATGAACCCAGAATGATGTGAAATTGTGCTTCGTGCAACATAATTCTGGGTGCCATTTACATACCATAAGTGCTAATGACTCCATTCCTTTTTGTGGTTGTAGGGGCTGTTGATTGGAGTACATTAAAACAAACCTGATATCTCTAGGACATTCAGAAGCCAAGTTATAAGCCCACAAAGGTGTAACTGGACTACTTCTTTAAATTGACACCAGATCCGGTGACCTTTGCGACATGGTTTGACCCCCTTAGGAAAGTGCTATCATCATGAAACGTTCAGATATCTTACAACTAAATAGATTCTACCTTCCTGTAACGTTTCAGCCTGATTGGACCTTGTTTTCACACAAATGAACCCAGAATGATGTGAAATTGTGCTTCGTGCAACATAATTCTGGGTGCCATTTACAAACCATAAATGCTAATGACTCCATTCCTTTTGTGGTTGTAGGGGCTGTTGATTGGAGTACACTAAAACAAACCTGATCTCTCTAGGACATTCAGAAGCCAAGTTATAAGCCCACAAATGTGTAACTGGACTACTTCTTTAAATTGACACCAGATCCGGTGACCTTTGGGACATGGTTTGATCCCCTTAGGAAAGCGCTATCATCATGAAACGTTCAGATCACTTACAACTAAATAGATTCTACCTTCCTGTAACGTTTCAGCCTGATTGGACCTTATTTTCACACAAATGAACCCAGAATGATGTGAAATTGTGCTTCGTGCAACATAATTCTGGGTGCCATTTACAAACCATAAATGCTAATGACTCCATTCCTTTTTGTGGTTGTAGGGGCTGTTGATTGGAGTACATTAAAACAAACCTGATCTCTCTAGGACATTCAGAAGCCAAGTTATAAGCCCACAAATGTGTAACTGGACTACTTCTTTAAATTGACACCAGATCCGGTGACCTTTGGGACATGGTTTGACCCCCTTAGGAAAGTGCTATCATCATGAAACGTTCAGATCACTTACAACTCAATAGATTCTACCTTCTTGTAACGTATCAGCCTGATTGGACCTTGTTTTCACACAAATGGACCGAGAATGATGTGAAATTGTGCTTCGTGCAACATAATTCTGGGTGCCATTTACAAACCATAAGTGCTAATGACTCCATTCCTTTTTGTGGTCGTAGGGGCTGTTGATTGGAGTATACTAAAACAAACCTGATCTCTCTAGGACATTCAGAAGCCAAGTTATAAGCCCACAAATGTGTAACTGGACTACTTCTTTAAATTGACACCAGATCCGTTGACCTTTGGGACAAGGTTTGACCCCCTTAGGAAAGCGCTATCATCATGAAACGTTCAGATCACTTACAACTCAATAGATTCTAGCTTCCAGTAACGTTTCAGCCTGATTGGACCTTGTTTTCACACAAATGACCCAGAATGATGTGAAATTGTGCTTCGTGCAAAATAATTCTGGGTGCCATTTACAAACCATAAGTGCTAATGACTCCATTCCTTTTTGTGGTTGTAGGGGCTGTTGATTGGAGTACACTAAAACAAACCTAACCTCTCTAGGACATTCAGAAGCCAAGTTATAAGCCCACAAAGGTGTAACTGGACTACTTCTTTAAAGTGACACTTGGCCCGGTGACCTTTGGGACATGGTTTGACACCCTATAGGAATGTGCGATCATCTTGAAACGTTCAGATCACTTACAACTCAATAGATTCTACCTTCTTGTAGCGTTTCAGCCGGATTGGACCTTGTTTTCACACAAATTGACCCAAAATGATGTGAAATTGTGCTTCGTGCAACATAATTCTGGGTGCCACTTACAAACCATAAGTGCTAATGACTCCATTCCTTTTTGGGGTTGTAGGGGCTGTTGATTGGAGTACATTAAAACAAACCTGATCTCTCTAGGACATTCAGAAGCCAAGTTATAAGCCCACAAATGTGTAACTGGACTACTTCTTTAAATTGACACCAGATCCGGTGACCTTTGGGACATGGTTTGACCCCCTTAGGAAAGTGCTATCATCATGAAACGTTCAGATCACTTACAACTAAATAGATTCTACCTTCCTGTAACGTTTCAGCCTGATTGGACCTTGTTTTCACACAAATGGACCCAGAATGATGTGAAATTGTGCTTCGTGCAACATAATTCTGGGTGCCATTTACAAACCATAAGTGCTAATGACTCCATTCCTTTTTGTGGTTGTAGGGGCTGTCGATTGGAGTACACTAAAACAAACCTAACCTCTCTAGGACATTCAGAAGCCAAGTTATAAGCCCACAAAGGTGTAACTGGACTACTTCTTTAAAGTGACACCAGGCCCCGTGACCTTTGGGACATGGTTTTACCCCCTATAGGAATGTGCGATCATCTTGAAACGTTCAGATCACTTACAACTCAATAGATTCTACCTTCTTGTAGCGTTTCAGCCTGATTGGACCTTGTTTTCACACAAATGGACCCAGAATGATGTGAAATTGTGCTTCGTGCAACATAATTCTGGGTGCCATTTACAAACCATAAGTGCTAATGACTCCATTCCTTTTTGTGGTTGTAGGGGCTGTTGATTGGAGTACACTAAAACAAACCTGATCTCTCTAGGACATTCAGAAGCCAAGTTATAAGCCCACAAATGTGTAACTGGACTACTTCTTTAAATTGACACCAGATCCGGTGATCTTTGGGACATGGTTTGACCCCCTTAGGAAAGTGCTATCATCATGAAACGTTCAGATCACTTACAACTCAGTAGATTCTACCTTCCTGTAACGTTTCAGCCTGATTGGACCTTGTTTTCACACAAATGAACTCAGAATGATGTGAAATTGTGCTTCGTGCAACATAATTCTGGGTGCCATTTAAAAACCATAAGTGCTAATGACTCCATTCCTTTTTGTGGTTGTAGGGGCTGTTGATTGGAGTACACTAAAACAACCCTGACCTCTCTAGGACATTCAGGCGCCAAGATATAAGCCCACAAATGTGTAACTGGACTACTTCTTTAAAGTGACACCAGATCCGGTGACCTTTGGGACATGGTTTGACCCCCTTAGGAAAGTGCGATGATCATGAAACGTTCAGATCACTTACAACTCAATAGATTCTACCTTCCTGTATTGTTTCAGCCTGATTGGACCTTGTTTTCACACAAAGGAACCCAGAATGATGTGAAATTGTGCTTCGTGCAACATAATTCTGGGTGCCATTTAAAAACCATAAGTGCTAATGTCTCCATTCCTTTTTGTGGTGGTAGGGGCTGTTGATTGGAGTACACTAAAGTAAACCTGATCGCTCTAGGACATTCAGAAGCCAAGTTATAAGCCCACAAATGTGTAACTGGACTACTTCTTTAAATTGACACCAGATCCGGTGACCTTTGGGACATGGTTTGACCCCCTTAGGAAAGTGCTATTATCATGAAACGTTCAGATCACTTACAACTCAATAGATTCTACCTTCCTGTAACGTTTCAGCCTGATTGGACCTTGTTTTCACACAAATGAACCCAGAATGATGTGAAATTGTGCTTCGTGCAACATAATTCTGGGTGCCATTTACAAACCATAAATGCTAATGACTCCATTCCTTTTTGTGGTTGTAGGGGCTGTTGATTGGAGTACATTAAAACAAATCTGACCTCTCTAGGACATTCAGAAGCCAAGTTATAAGCCCACAAAGGTGTAACTGGACTACTTCTTTAAAGTAACACCAGGCCCGGTGACCTTTGGGACATGGTTTGACCCCCTATGGGAATGTGAGATCATCATGAAACGTTCAGATCACTTACAACTTAATAGATTCTACCTTCTTGTAACGTTTCAGCCTGATTGGACCTTGTTTTCACACAAATGGACCCAGAATGATGTGAAATTGTGCTTCGTGCAACATAATTCTGGGTGCCATTTACAAACCATAAGTGCTAATGACTCCATTCCTTTTGTGGTTGTAGGGGCTGTTGATTGGAGTACACTAAAACAAACCTGATCTCTCTAGGACATTCAGGGGCAAGTTATAAGCACACAAATGTGTAACTGGACTACTTCTTTAAATTTACAACAGATCCGGTGACCTTTGGGACATGGTTTGATCCCCTTAGGAAAGCGCTATCATCATGAAACGTTCAGATCACTTACAACTAAATAGATTCTACCTTCCTGTAACGTTTCAGCCTGATTGGACCTTGTTTTCACACAAATGAACCCAGAATGATGTGAAATTGTGCTTCGTGCAACATAATTCTGGGTGCCATTTACAAACCATAAATGCTAATGACTCCATTCCTTTTTGTGGTTGTAGGGGCTGTTGATTGGAGTACATTAAAACAAACCTGATCTCTCTAGGACATTCAGAAGCCAAGTTATAAGCCCACAATTGTGTAACTGGACTACTTCTTTAAATTGACACCAGATCCGGTGACCTTTGGGACATGGTTTGACCCCCTTAGGAAAGTGCTATCATCATGAAACGTTCAGATCACTTACAACTCAATAGATTCTACCTTCTTGTAACGTATCAGCCTGATTGGACCTTGTTTTCACACAAATGGACCCAGAATGATGTGAAATTGTGCTTCGTGCAACATAATTCTGGGTGCCATTTAAAAACCATAAGTGCTAATGACTCCATTCCTTTTAATGGTAATGGGGGCTGTTAATTGGAGTACTCTAAAACAAACCTGACCTCTCTAGGATATTCAGAAGCCCAGTTATAAGCCCACAAAGGTGTAACTGGACTACTTCTTTAAAGTGACACCAGGCCCGGTGACCTTTGGGACATGGTTTGAGCCCCTATAGGAATGTGCGATCATCATGAAACGTTCAGATCACTTACAACTCAATAGATTCTACCTTCTTGTAACATTTCAGCCTGAGTGGACCTTGTTTTCACACAAATGGACCCAGAATGATGTGAAATTGTGCTTTGTGCAACATAATTCTGGGTGCCATTTAAAAACCATAAGTGCTAATGATTCCATTCCTTTTTGAGGTTGTAGGGGCTGTTGATTGGAGTACACTAAAACAAACCTGATCTCTCTAGGACATTCAGAAGCCAAGTTATAAGCCCTCAAAGGTGTAATTGGACTACTTCTTTAAAGTGACACCAGGCCCGATGACCTTTGGGACATGGTTTGACCCCCTATAGGAATGTGCGATCAACATGAAACGTTCAGATCACTTATAACTCAATAGATTCTACCTTCTTGTAACGTTTCAGCCTGATTGGACCTTGTTTTCACACAAATGGACCCAGAATGATGTGAAATTGTGCTTCGTGCAACATAATTCTGGGTGCCATTTACAAACCATAAGTGCTAATGACTCCATTCCTTTTTGTGGTTGTAGGGCCTGTTGATTGGAGTACACTAAAACAATTCTGATCTCTCTAGGACATTCAGAAGCCAAGTTATAAGCCCACAAATGTGTAACTGGACTACTTCTTTAAAGTGACGTAGAAGTTTGTTCACTTGCTTCCATGCGCTCATGGAACACAGGACATCGCAACCTCTGTGATACTCAAGTAAAGCCTCACACACCAGCTGCTTGCACGTTGGAAATACAATCGGTAGTAACTTCTTACTCCACTCTATGTTGAACTCGTATAGTACGTATATGGGCGGTTGCGGCGGTTTGCGCATTTTCTATCTACCCTCCGCTAATATGACTCTGTGGTCTGTCTCCTGAGAAGGTGCAGTTGGAACTTGCGAGAGTGCACTATCGACGGTCGGCGTTTCCATTTCGTCAACTGTGCCATTTTCAGCCGCTGGCAAACGGCCGTTGACTGTCGATGCGAGACACCAACATAACGTTAGACCGCGACCCTCATGCCAGTTTTCTGTAGTACTGGTTGTAGTTTCTGGTGCACACTCGATACGCCATTACGATCACAATTACGTTGATTAATAAATCCAGTGTTGTAGCGACTGCAGCCAGCGCCGTCGCGCAACTCGTGTCGGTGTTATCTCTCGATACCTTCGTTCGTATCCGAGCGTATGCAGAATCTACGGATCTGGTGAAGTTGCTTGTCACTAGCTTGCGCACGTTAGATATGGCACTTTGCGCGAGTCTCACACAACCATTAAGTGGCGACCGTCGCGTCAGTGCAAAGTTTTTCCGATATATCGCTTTCAACATCGTTTGTCATTTGCTGTACACTGCGCACACTGGCCGCGAGGTCGCGGAGAGGGTCTTCGTTACGAGTTGTGTAATATCCGCTGACTTGCCGATTCAATTCTGGTGGCGCTGACCCAAACGAGAATGCTTTTAAGGCGCATGTCGTGGTAACTCTGATAGCGCCGTGGTTGACGAGGACGATCATCTTTAGCAATAGTTCATCTCGAAACGCAACGATGGTGAGGGCGACGGGTTGGCCGGTTCTGCCTTCAGGCCACTCGGTTGCCGCTAGATTGCCCAATGCCACACACGCAGACGAACCCTGTACACACTCAATGACCCGTGTGCGATCGTTGATTTCTGCTAGTACGTTTGCTAGTTCTACGTGCTTCCACGGATCGGGCGTGGGCACGCGCTTGTTTTAGAGGCGTTTTTGCGCAGCCTCTACCCTGCACGACCGCTCGTGGCCGCACTAGCTATATTTATCTTTATTTGTTTCACACACAGACACACACACACACACACACACACACACACACACACATACACACACACACACACACACACACACACACACACACACACACACACACACACACACACACACACACACAGGCCCTTGCGTGCAAACCCCGGTCAGGCCTGCAGTGTACACATCAGAGACATGATGTTCTTTCACAGAACTGAGGTTGTTCATTACTAAATGACTTTTACAGGAATATTGTTATTATACTATTCAACAGGTTGATCATAATGATGTGTATTAAACCCACAACCTAGCACTGAGGACAGAGGGACTTTATTTAAATTAGTACTTAACTGAAACGATACATAATGATACATAAGAGCCATGTCATACATTCAGCCTAGGAATAGTAGCATTGTGCAGTATTAAAAATATACACATCAATTGCTCGAATCCCATTGTTGCAAAGTAAAACTCTAATAAAACTCTAGTCTGACATCAACAGAGAAGACTTAGTGTATGTACTACAAATACAGCATTAGGATTTCGAGTGGACCGTGCACCTTGTGAACCATCAGAGGCTTATGACGCAACATATCTTCCAGTTGCTATTAGACAAGTTATAATTCTCGACCATTTTTCGGAACTGGTTTCTTGGGTCCGTGAGTAAATGCCAAATGAGATGATAGTCCTTAAGTTAGTTCCTGGCGATCCCATGTCACGCTCTTGCCCATCAGCCGGTGAACGCTGAGACAGAACTCGATGAGAGTGATGTATTTTTTAAGTGCTCCGAATGTACTTCTAACAAGCGTGCGATTCACTTCGTGAGTAAACCGCAGCTGCAGCTGATTCAAACAGTCGAGCCAACTTTCTACATCACAATATGCGTTTTGTAGTTAGTCGAGTTACCTTTTGTGTGGCGCATGCACGGGTCGTTAGCGTCCAGCTCCCAGCTTAGAGAGTCCTGTATTGACACAGGCGTCAATACATCTCGATGTCATGCAACACACAAAGTCTGTCGCATACAGGTGGGTTAACACATGTACGATACCTTTTGTGTGGCGCATGCACGGGTCGTTAGCGTCCAGCTCCCGGCTTATAGAGAGTCCTGTATTGACACAGACATCAATACATCTCGATGTCATGCAACACACAAAGTCTGTCGCATACAGGTGGGTTAACACACATGTACGATGTGTGCGATGGCGCGCCCGTTTACAATGGGACACGACGATGATCATTGTTAACCAAACTCTTGTTTCTCACGACAGGTGGTAGCGTTGTTTCCTGCACCTGGTCTTCGTGCACAGAGGGTGTTGTAATGTGCTCGTCATAGTCGCGATCGTTGTCACTCGAATCCGTTGTTCTCACGACAGGTGTTAGCGTTGTCTCCTGCATGTTGTCTTCGCGTGCGGCAAGCGTTGTGCTGTGCTCGTTATAATGGTTGTCTTCGTACAAAGGGGGTGTTGAATACTCCTTCGCGAGTAGTCTAGGAGGTGGTGTGATGGGACATATCTCAGAGGCGTTATGTGACCGTACCACCATGGCCTGAGCAACTGCGACTACTGAGAGTACACCCAGTACAGACAGCGAGATCATTTTTTTTCTTGGGTGTTGTATGTGTGGGTACAGCCGCTTTAATGGCAGTGAGAGCAAGTGGGCAAATGTATTTATAGGTCACTAGCAGAAACTAAGGCACGTGGTCAGTGTAATCGTAACCACCGTAGCTCTTGTCATAATTTAATATACATAGAAATCAGAAACGGGCATGTCAGGATAGACATCACGAGTGATAATGCGGCCAGTATCTGTGTGCGCTTGAGAGCACCTTGTTGTTCTACTGTGGTGCCCACGCCGCCGGGTCTGTAAATATCATCGACATTCTTTATATACGCATACGCTAAAGACTGTATATTCTCTATGGATTTGAACACGTCCTTTGTTTCGCGTAACGCTTGAGCTGTCTCGAGCGTGATGGCTTGAGTGTACGCCAGTGTTTCGCGTGCACCGAGGTCCGAAGGGGCGTGCGCTACAACTATTAACCTTGGTTTGGGAGTGTGGCGAAACGCTCGCTCCGCTGTAATGGGCGGATGCAATGTTATCGCCTGGTACGTTTCGTTAGTCGGGTCGTAACACACCGGTCAGTCACACGGACCGTCACATTGTATGGGGCACAGTAAGGACAACACGCCGCCGACCGTGACTTCGCACTTGACCGCGGTGGTGTTGTCGATTTGCAAAGGATCACATACGCCTCTCCAGTCGCAATGAGGCACATTGTAGTCGATGCGACCGTCGGTCACCATAGCTTTCGTCAGCCAACACACTCGATTTCCCTTCGAAACATCGGCGATCAACGTGAGCGTAGAGGTCGCCGTCGCTTTAATATCCGTGTGTGAGTGCACGCTCGACGTCGATTGACAACCGGTCATGTCAGACCTGATCAGACCTTCCGAACACATGACCATTAGTTGTTGTGCGGCCGAGAGTATCGCGATCATACCGTTGAGATGTGTAGAAAGCGCGTACACGCCAGCCTTCCACGTTTCCAAAGTTTCCAGCAGTCTAGAGGGACTTGTCTTAGCGCTACGGCTGTGCTGAATTTGCGTTGAGTAGACACAACGGCTTCGACCTCGCTTAGGATCTGTGGGCTCATGTACTCGTGGTAGGCCAAGACGTGTATAGTCGAGCGCGGTGACGCCCCGAACACTTGACCCGGTTTTGTTGTGGCGATATGCGTGTCCAGTAACGCGGCAAAGTCCGCGTGTCTAGCGTGTATTGATTTTACAGCTCACTCATACCCCAACAGTACGGTCCGTAGAAGTTCGTTCACTTGTTTCCATGCGCTCGTGGAACACAGGACATCGCAACCTCTGTGATACTCAAGTAAAGCGTCACACATCAGCTGCTTGCACGTTGGAAATACAATCGGTAGTAACTTCTTACTCCACTCTATGTTGAACTCGGATAGTATGTATATGGGCGGTTGCGGCGGTTTGCGCATTTTCTATCCACCCTACGCTAAAATGACTCTGTGGTCTGTCTCCTGAGATGGTGCGGTTGGAACTTGCGAGAGTGCACTATCGACGGTCGGCGTTTCCATTTCGTCAACTGTGCCATTTTCAGCCGCTGGCAAACGGCCGTCGACGGTCGATGCGAGACACCAACATAACGTTAGACCGCGACCCTCATGCCAGTTTTCTGTAGTACTGGTTGTAGTTTCTCGTGCACACTCGAAACGCCATTACGATCACAATTACGTTGATTAATAAATCCAGTGTTGTAGCGACTGCAGCCAGCGCCGTCGCGCAACTCATGTCGGTGTTATCTCTCGATACTTTCATTCGTATACGAGCGTATGCAGAATCTACGGATCTGGTGAAGTTGCTTGTCACTAGCTTGCGCACATTTGATATGGCACTTTGCGCGAGACTCACACAACCTGCAGTGGCGACCGTCACGTCAGTGCAAAGTTTTTCCGATATATCGCTCGCAACATCGTTTGTCATTTGCTGTACACTGCGCACACTGGCCGCGAGGTTGCGGAGAGGGTTTTCGTTACGAGTTGTGTAATATCCGCTGACTTGCCGATTCAATTCTGGTGGCGCTGACCCAAACGAGAATGCTTTTAAGGCGCATGTCGTGGTAACTCTGGTAGCGCCGTGGTTGACGAGGACGATCATCTTTAGCAATAGTTCATCTCGAAGCGCAACGATGGTGAGGGCGACGGGTTGGCCGGTTCCGCCTTCAGGCCACTCGGTTGCCACTAGATTGCCCAATGCCACACACGCAGACAAACCCTGTACACACTCAATGACCCGTGTGCGATCGTTGATTTCTGCTAGTACGTTTGCTAGTTCTACGTGCTTCCACGGATCGGGCGTGGGCACACGCTTGTTTTAGAGGCGTTTTCGCGCAGCCTCTACCCTGAACGACCGCTCGTGGCCACACTAGCTATATTTATCTTTATTTGTTTCACACACACACACACACACACACACACACACACACACACACACACACACACACACACACACACACACACACACACACACACACACACACACACACAGGCCCTTGCGTGCAAACCCCGGTCAGGCCTGCAGTGTACACATCAGAGACATGATGTTCTTTCACAGAACTGAGGTTGTTCATTACTGAATGACTTTTACAGGAATATTGTTATTATACTATTCAACAGGTTGATCATAATAATGTGTATTAAACCCACAACCTAGCACTGAGGACAGAGGGACTTTATTTAAATTAGTACTTAATGGAAACGATATATAATGATACATAAGAGCCATTTCATACATTCAGCCTAGGAATAGTAGCATTGTGCACTATTAAAAATATACACATCAATTGCTCGAATCCCATTGTTGCAAAGTAAAACTCTAATAAAACTCTAGTCTGACATCAACAGAGAAGACTTAGTGTATGTACTATAAATACAGCATTAGGATTTCGAGTGGACCGTGCACCTTGTGAACCATCAGAGGCTTATGACGCAACATATCTTCCAGTTGCTATTAGACAAGTTATAATTCTCGACCATTTTTCAGAACTGGTTTCTTGGGTCCGTGAGTAAATGCCAAATGAGATGATAGTCCTTAAGTAAGTTCCTGGCGATCCCATGTCACGCTCTTGCCCATCAGCCGGTGAACGCTGAGACGGAACTCGATGAGGGCGATGTATTTTTTAAGTGCTCCGAATGTACTTCTAACAAGCGTGCGATTCACTTCGTGAGTAAACCGCAGCTGCAGCTGATTCAAACAATCGAGCCAACTTTCTACATCACAATATTTGTTTTGTAGTTAGTCGAGTTACCTTTTGTGTGGCGCATGCACGGGTCGTTAGCGTCCAGCTCCCAGCTTAGAGAGTCCTGTATTGACACAGACGTCAATACATCTTGATGTCATGCAACACACAAAGTCTGTCGTATACAGGTGGGTTAACACATGTACGATACCTTTTGTGTGGCGCATGCATGGGTCGTTAGCGTCCAGGTCCCGGCTTATAGAGAGTCCTGTATTGACACAGACGTCAATACATCTCGATGTCATGCAACACACAAAGTCTGTCGCATACAGGTGGGTTAACACACATGTACGATGTGTGCAATGGCGCGCCCGTTTACAATGGGACACGACGATGATCATTGTTAACCAAACTCTTGTTTCTCACGACAGGTGGTAGCGTTGTCTCCTGCACCTGGTCTTCGTGCACAGAGGGTGTTGTAATGTGCTCGTCATAGTCGCGATCGTTGTCACTCGAATCCGTTGTTCTCACGACAGGTGGTAGCGTTGTCTCCTGCATGTTGTCTTCGCGTGCGACAAGCGTTGTGCTGTGCTCGTTATAATGGTTGTCTTCGTACAAAGGGGGTGTTGAATACTCCTTCGCGAGTAGTCTAGGAGTTGGTGTGATGGGACGTATCTCAGAGGCGTTATGTGAGCGTATCACCATGGCCTGAGCAACTGCGACTACTGAGAGTACACCCAGTACAGACAGCGAGATCATTTTTTTTCTTGGGTGTTGTACGTGTGGGTACAGCCGCTTTAATGGCAGTGAGAGCAAGTGGGTATATGTATTTATAGGTCACTAGCAGAAACTAAGGCACGTGGTCATAGTGTAATCGTAACCACCTAAAGTAGCTCTTGTCATAATTTAATATACATAGAAATCAGAAACGGGCATGTCAGGATAGACATCACGAGTGATAATGCGGCCAGTATCTGTGTGCGCTTGAGAGCACCTTGTTGTTCTACTGTGGTGCCCATGCCGCCGGGTCTGTAAATGTCATCGACCTTCTTTATATACGCATACGCTAAAGACCGTATATTCTCTATGGATTTGAACACGTCCTTTGTTTCGCGTAACGCTTGAGCTGTCTCGAGCGTGATGTTGTGAGCGTACACCAGAGTTTCACGTGCACCGAGGTCCGAAAGGGCGTGCGCTACAACTATTAACCTTGGTTTGGGAGTGTGGCGAAACGCTAGCTCCGCTGTAATGGGCGGATGCAATGTTATCACCTGGTACATTTCGTTAGTCGGGTCGTAACACACCGGTCCGTGTCACGGACCGTCACATTGTATGGGGCAAAGTAAGGACAACACGCCGCCGACCGTGACTTCGCACTCGACCGCGGTGGTGTTGTCGATTTGCAAAGGATCACATACGCCTCTCCAGTCGCAATGAGGCACATTGTAGTCGACGCGACCATCGGTCACCATAGATTTCGTCAGCCAACACACTCGATTGCCCTTCGAAACATCGGCGATCAACGTGAGCGTAGAGGTCGCCGTCGCTTTAATGTACGCCAGGATATCCGTGTGTGAGTGCACGCTCGACGTCGATTGACAACCGGTCATGTCAGACCTGATCAGACCTTCCGAACACATGACCATTAGTTGTTGTGCGGCCGAGAGTATCGCGATCATACCGTTGAGATGTGTAGAAAGCGCGTACACGCCAGCCTTCCACGTTTCCAAAGTTTCCAGCAGTCTAGAGGGACTTGTCTTAGCGCTACGGCTGTGCTGAATTTGCGTTGAGTAGACACAACGGCTTCGACCTCGCTTAGGATCTGTGGGCTCATGTACTCGTGGTAGGCCAAGACGTGTATAGTCGAGCGCGGTGACGCCCCGAACACTTGACCCGGTTTTGTTGTGGCGATATGCGTGTCCAGTAACGCGGCAAAGTCCGCGTGTCTAGCGTGTATTGATTTTACAGCTCACTCATACCCCAACAGTACGGTCCGTAGAAGTTCGTTCACTTGTTTCCATGCGCTCGTGGAACACAGGACATCGCAACCTCTGTGATACTCAAGTAAAGCGTCACACATCAGCTGCTTGCACGTTGGAAATACAATCGGTAGTAACTTCTTACTCCACTCTATGTTGAACTCGGATAGTATGTATATGGGCGGTTGCGGCGGTTTGCGCATTTTCTATCCACCCTACGCTAAAATGACTCTGTGGTCTGTCTCCTGAGATGGTGCGGTTGGAACTTGCGAGAGTGCACTATCGACGGTCGGCGTTTCCATTTCGTCAACTGTGCCATTTTCAGCCGCTGGCAAACGGCCGTCGACGGTCGATGCGAGACACCAACATAACGTTAGACCGCGACCCTCATGCCAGTTTTCTGTAGTACTGGTTGTAGTTTCTCGTGCACACTCGAAACGCCATTACGATCACAATTACGTTGATTAATAAATCCAGTGTTGTAGCGACTGCAGCCAGCGCCGTCGCGCAACTCATGTCGGTGTTATCTCTCGATACTTTCATTCGTATACGAGCGTATGCAGAATCTACGGATCTGGTGAAGTTGCTTGTCACTAGCTTGCGCACATTTGATATGGCACTTTGCGCGAGACTCACACAACCTGCAGTGGCGACCGTCACGTCAGTGCAAAGTTTTTCCGATATATCGCTCGCAACATCGTTTGTCATTTGCTGTACACTGCGCACACTGGCCGCGAGGTTGCGGAGAGGGTTTTCGTTACGAGTTGTGTAATATCCGCTGACTTGCCGATTCAATTCTGGTGGCGCTGACCCAAACGAGAATGCTTTTAAGGCGCATGTCGTGGTAACTCTGGTAGCGCCGTGGTTGACGAGGACGATCATCTTTAGCAATAGTTCATCTCGAAGCGCAACGATGGTGAGGGCGACGGGTTGGCCGGTTCCGCCTTCAGGCCACTCGGTTGCCACTAGATTGCCCAATGCCACACACGCAGACAAACCCTGTACACACTCAATGACCCGTGTGCGATCGTTGATTTCTGCTAGTACGTTTGCTAGTTCTACGTGCTTCCACGGATCGGGCGTGGGCACACGCTTGTTTTAGAGGCGTTTTCGCGCAGCCTCTACCCTGAACGACCGCTCGTGGCCACACTAGCTATATTTATCTTTATTTGTTTCACACACACACACACACACACACACACACACACACACACACACACACACACACACACACACACACACACACACACACACACATACAGGCCCTTGCGTGCAAACCCCGGTCAGGCCTGCAGTGTACACATCAGAGACATGATGTTCTTTCACAGAACTGAGGTTGTTCATTACTGAATGACTTTTACAGGAATATTGTTATTATACTATTCAACAGGTTGATCATAATAATGTGTATTAAACCCACAACCTAGCACTGAGGACAGAGGGACTTTATTTAAATTAGTACTTAATGGAAACGATATATAATGATACATAAGAGCCATTTCATACATTCAGCCTAGGAATAGTAGCATTGTGCACTATTAAAAATATACACATCAATTGCTCGAATCCCATTGTTGCAAAGTAAAACTCTAATAAAACTCTAGTCTGACATCAACAGAGAAGACTTAGTGTATGTACTATAAATACAGCATTAGGATTTCGAGTGGACCGTGCACCTTGTGAACCATCAGAGGCTTATGACGCAACATATCTTCCAGTTGCTATTAGACAAGTTATAATTCTCGACCATTTTTCAGAACTGGTTTCTTGGGTCCGTGAGTAAATGCCAAATGAGATGATAGTCCTTAAGTAAGTTCCTGGCGATCCCATGTCACGCTCTTGCCCATCAGCCGGTGAACGCTGAGACGGAACTCGATGAGGGCGATGTATTTTTTAAGTGCTCCGAATGTACTTCTAACAAGCGTGCGATTCACTTCGTGAGTAAACCGCAGCTGCAGCTGATTCAAACAATCGAGCCAACTTTCTACATCACAATATTTGTTTTGTAGTTAGTCGAGTTACCTTTTGTGTGGCGCATGCACGGGTCGTTAGCGTCCAGCTCCCAGCTTAGAGAGTCCTGTATTGACACAGACGTCAATACATCTTGATGTCATGCAACACACAAAGTCTGTCGTATACAGGTGGGTTAACACATGTACGATACCTTTTGTGTGGCGCATGCATGGGTCGTTAGCGTCCAGGTCCCGGCTTATAGAGAGTCCTGTATTGACACAGACGTCAATACATCTCGATGTCATGCAACACACAAAGTCTGTCGCATACAGGTGGGTTAACACACATGTACGATGTGTGCAATGGCGCGCCCGTTTACAATGGGACACGACGATGATCATTGTTAACCAAACTCTTGTTTCTCACGACAGGTGGTAGCGTTGTCTCCTGCACCTGGTCTTCGTGCACAGAGGGTGTTGTAATGTGCTCGTCATAGTCGCGATCGTTGTCACTCGAATCCGTTGTTCTCACGACAGGTGGTAGCGTTGTCTCCTGCATGTTGTCTTCGCGTGCGACAAGCGTTGTGCTGTGCTCGTTATAATGGTTGTCTTCGTACAAAGGGGGTGTTGAATACTCCTTCGCGAGTAGTCTAGGAGGTGGTGTGATGGGACGTATCTCAGAGGCGTTATGTGAGCGTATCACCATGGCCTGAGCAACTGCGACTACTGAGAGTACACCCAGTACAGACAGCGAGATCATTTTTTTTCTTGGGTGTTGTACGTGTGGGTACAGCCGCTTTAATGGCAGTGAGAGCAAGTGGGTATATGTATTTATAGGTCACTAGCAGAAACTAAGGCACGTGGTCATAGTGTAATCGTAACCACCTAAAGTAGCTCTTGTCATAATTTAATATACATAGAAATCAGAAACGGGCATGTCAGGATAGACATCACGAGTGATAATGCGGCCAGTATCTGTGTGCGCTTGAGAGCACCTTGTTGTTCTACTGTGGTGCCCATGCCGCCGGGTCTGTAAATGTCATCGACCTTCTTTATATACGCATACGCTAAAGACCGTATATTCTCTATGGATTTGAACACGTCCTTTGTTTCGCGTAACGCTTGAGCTGTCTCGAGCGTGATGTTGTGAGCGTACACCAGAGTTTCGCGTGCACCGAGGTCCGAAAGGGCGTGCGCTACAACTATTAACCTTGGTTTGGGAGTGTGGCGAAACGCTAGCTCCGCTGTAATGGGCGGATGCAATGTTATCACCTGGTACATTTCGTTAGTCGGGTCGTAACACACCGGTCCGTGTCACGGACCGTCACATTGTATGGGGCAAAGTAAGGACAACACGCCGCCGACCGTGACTTCGCACTCGACCGCGGTGGTGTTGTCGATTTGCAAAGGATCACATACGCCTCTCCAGTCGCAATGAGGCACATTGTAGTCGACGCGACCATCGGTCACCATAGATTTCGTCAGCCAACACACTCGATTGCCCTTCGAAACATCGGCGATCAACGTGAGCGTAGAGGTCGCCGTCGCTTTAATGTACGCCAGGATATCCGTGTGTGAGTGCACGCTCGACGTCGATTGACAACCGGTCATGTCAGACCTGATCAGACCTTCCGAACACATGACCATTAGTTGTTGTGCGGCCGAGAGTATCGCGATCATACCGTTGAGATGTGTAGAAAGCGCGTACACGCCAGCCTTCCACGTTTCCAAAGTTTCCAGCAGTCTAGAGGACTTGTCTTAGCGCTACGGCTGTGCTGAATTTGCGTTGAGTAGACACAACGGCTTCGACCTCGCTTAGGATCTGTGGGCTCATGTACTCGTGGTAGGCCAAGACGTGTATAGTCGAGCGCGGTGATGCCCCGAACACTTGACCCGGTTTTGTTGTGGCGATATGCGTGTCCAGTAACGCGGCAAAGTCCGCGTGTCTAGGTTGTATTGATTTTACAGCTCGCTCATACCCCAACAGTACGGTCCGTAGAAGTTCATTCACTTGTTTCCATGCGCTCGTGGAACACAGGACATCGCAACCTCTGTGATACTCAAGTAAAGCGTCACACACCAGCTGCTTGCACGTTGGAAATACAATCGGTAGTAACTTCTTACTCCACTCTATGTTGAACTCGTATAGTATGTATATGGGCGGTTGCGGCGATTTGCGCATTTTCTATCTACCCTACGCTAATATGACTCTGTGGTCTGTCTCCTGAGATGGTGCGGTTGGAACTTGCGAGAGTGCACTATCGACGGTCGGCGTTTCCATTTCGTCAACTGTGCCATTTTCAGCCGCTGGCAAACGGCCGTCGACGGTCGATGCGAGACACCAACATAACGTTAGACCGTGACCCTCATGCCAGTTTTCTGTAGTACTGGTTGTAGTTTCTGGTGCACACTCGATACGCCATTAAGATCACAATTACGTTGATTAATAAATCCAGTGTTGTAGCGACTGCAGCCAGCGCCGTCGCGCAACTCGTGTCGGTGTTATCTCTCGATACTTTCATTCGTATCCGAGCGTATGCAGAATCTACGGATCTGGTGAAGTTGCTTGTCACTAGCTTGCGCACGTTTGATATGGCACTTTGCGCAAGACTCACACAACCTGCAGTGGCGACCGTCGCGTCAGTGCAAAGTTTTTCCGATATATCGCTCGCAACATCGTTTGTCATTTGCTGTACACTGCGCACAATGGCCGCGAGGTCGCAGAGAGGGTTTTCTTTACGAGTTGTGTAATATCCGCTGACTTGCCGATTCAATTCTGGTGGCGCTGACCCAAACGAGAACGCTTTTAAGGCGCATGTCGTGGTAACTCTGGTAGCGCCGTGGTTGACGAGGACGATCATCTTTAGCAATAGTTCATCTCGAAGCGCAACGATGGTGAGGGCGACGGGTTGGCCGGTTCCGCCTTCAGGCCACTCGGTTGCCGCTAGATTGCCCAATGCCACACACGCAGACGAACCCTGTACACACTCAATGACCCGTGTGCGATCGCTGATTTCTGCTAGTACGTTTGCTAGTTCTACGTGCTTCCACGGATCGGGCGTGGGCACGCGCTTGTTTTAGAGGCGTTTTCGCGCAGCCTCTACCCTGCACGACCGCTCGTGGCCGCACTAGCTATATTTAGCTTTATTTGTTTCACACACACACACACACACACACACACACACACACACACACACACACACACACACACACACACACACACACACACACACACACACACACACACACACAGCCCCTTGCGTGCAAACCCCGGTCAGGCCTGCAGTGTACACATCAGAGAGATGATGTTCTTTCACAGAACTGAGGTTGTTCATTACTAAATGACTTTTACAGGAATATTGTTATTATACTATTCAACAGGTTGATCATAATAATGTGTATTAAACCCACAACCTAGCACTGAGGACAGAGGGACTTTATTTAAATTAGTACTTAATGGAAACGATACATAATGATACATAAGAGCCATGTCATACATTCAGTCTAGGAATAGTAGCATTGTGCACTATTAAAAATATACACATCAAATGCTCGAATCCCATTGTTGCAAAGTAAAACTCTAATAAAACTCTAGTCTGACATCAACAGAGAAGACTTAGTGTATGTACTACAAATACAGCATTAGGATTTCGAGTGGACCGTGCACCTTGTGAACCATCAGAGGCTTATGACGCAACATATCTTCCAGTTGCTATTAGACAAGTTATAATTCTCGACCATTTTTCGGAACTGGTTTCTTGGGTCCGTGAGTAAATGCCAAATGAGATGATAGTCCTTAAGTAAGTTCCTGGCGATCCCATGTCACGCTCTTGCCCATCAGCCGGTGAACGCTGAGACGGAACTCGATGAGAGCGATGTGTTTTTTAAGTGCTCCGAATGTACTTCTAACAAGCATGTGATTCACTTCGTGAGTAAACCGCAGCTGCAGCTGATTCAAACAGTCGAGCCAACTTTCTACATCACAATATGCGTTTTGTAGTTAGTCGAGTTACCTTTTGTGTGGCGCATGCACGGGTCGTTAGCGTCCAGCTCCCAGCTTATAGAGTCCTGTATTGACACAGACGTCAATACATCTCGATGTCATGCAACACACAAAGTCTGTCGTATCAAGGTGGGTTAACACATGTACGATACCTTTTGTGTGGCGCATGCACGGGTCGTTAGCGTCCAGCTACCGGCTTATAGAGAGTCCTGTATTGACACAGACGTCAATACATCTCGATGTCATGCAACACACAAAGTCTGTCGCATACAGGTGGGTTAACACACATGTACGATGTGTGCAATGGCGCGCCCGTTTACAATGGGACACGACGATGATCATTGTTAACCAAACTACTTTAAAGAAGTAGTCCAGTTACACATTTGTGGGCTTATAACTTGGCTTCTGAATGTCCTAGAGCGATCAGGTTTGTTTTAGTGTACTCCAATCAACAGCCCCTACAACCACAAAAAGGAATGGAGTCATTAGCACTTATGGTTTTTAAATGGCACCCAGAATTATGTTGCACGAAGCACAATTTCACATCATTCTGGGTTCATTTGTGTGAAAAAAAGGTCCAATCAGGCTGAAACGTTACAGGAAGGTAGAATCTATTGAGTTGTAAGTGATCTGAACGTTTCATGATGATAGCACTTTCCTAAGGGGGTCAAACCATGTCCCAAAGGTCACCGGATCTGGTGTCAATTTAAAGAAGTAGTCCAGTTACACATTTGTGGGCTTATAACTTGGCTTCTGAATGTCCTAGAGAGATCAGGTTTGTTTTAGTGTACTCCAATCAACAGCCCCTACAACCACAAAAAGGAATGGAGTCATTAGCACTTATGGTTTGTAAATGGCACCCAGAATTATGTTGCACGAAGCACAATTTCACATCATTCTGGGTACATTTGTGTGAAAACAAGGTCCAATCAGGCTGAAACGTTACAAGAAGGTAGAATCTATTGAGTTGTAAGTGATCTGAACGTTTCATGATGATCGCACATTCCTATAGGGGGTCAAACCATGTCCCAAAGGTCACCGGGCCTGGTGTCACTTTAAAGAAGTAGTCCAGTTACACCTTTGTGGGCTTATAACTTGGCTTCTGAATGTCCTAGAGAGGTCAGGTTTGTTTTAGTGTACTCCAATCAACAGCCCCTACAACCACAAAAAGGAATGGAGTCATTAGCACTTATGGTTTGTAAATGGCACCCAGAATTATGTTGCACGAAGCACAATTTCACATCATTCTGGGTTCATTTGTGTGAAAACAAGGTCCAATCAGGCTGAAACGTTACAGGAAGGTAGAATCTATTGAGTTGTAAGTGATCTGAACGTTTCATGATGATAGCCCTTTCCTAAGGGGGTCAAACCATGTCCCAAAGGTCACCGGATCTGGTGTCAATTTAAAGAAGTAGTCCAGTTACACATTTGTGGGCTTATAACTTGGCTTCTGAATGTCCTAGAGAGGTCAGGTTTGTTTTAGTGTACTCCAATCAACAGCCCCTACAACCACAAAAAGGAATGGAGTCATTAGCACTTATGGTTTGTAAATGGCACCCAGAATTATGTTGCACGAAGCACAATTTCACATCATTCTGGGTCCATTTGTGTTAAAACAAGGTCCAATCAGGCTGAAACGTTACAGGAAGGTAGAATCTATTAAGTTGTAAGTGATCTGAACGTTTCATGATGATAGCACTTCCCTAAGGGGGTCAAACCATGTCTCAAAGGTCACCGGATCTGGTGTCTAAAGAAGTAGTCCAGTTACAAATTTGTGGGCTTATAAATTGGCTTCTGAATGTCCTAGAGAGATCAGGTTTGTTTTAGTATACTCCAATCAACAGCCCCTACAACCACAAAAAGGAATGGAGTCATTAGACTTATGGTTTTTAAATGGCACCCAGAATTATGTTGCACGAAGCACAATTTCACATCATTCTGGGTTCATTTGTGTGAAAACAAGGTCCAATCAGGCTGAAACGTTACAGGAAGGTAGAATCTATTGCGTTGTAAGTGATCTGAACGTTTCATGATGATAGCACTTTCCTAAGGGGGTCAAACCATGTCCCAAAGGTCACCAGATCTGGTGTGAATTTAAAGAAGTAGTCCAGTTACACATTTGTGGGCTTAAACCTTGGCTTCTGAATGTCCTAGAGCGATCAGGTTTGTTTAAGGGTACTCCAATCAACAGCCCCTACAACCACAAAAAGGAATGGAGACATTAGCACTTATGGTTTGTAAATGGCACCCAGAATTATGTTGCACGAAGCACAATTTCACATCATTCTGGGTTCATTTGTGTAAAAACAAGGTCCAATCAGGCTGAAACAATACAGGAAGGTAGAATCTATTGAGTTGTAAGTGATCTGAACGTTTCAAGATGATCGCACATGCCTATAGGGGGTCAAACCATGTCCCAAATGTCACCGGGCCTGGTGTCACTTTAAAGAAGTAGTCCAGTTAAACCTTTGTGGGCTTATAACTTGGCTTCTGAATGTCCTAGAGAGGTTAGGTTTGTTTTAGTGTACTCTAATCAAAAGCCCCTACAACCACAAAAAGGAATGGAGTCATTAGCACTTATGGTTTGTAAATGGCACCCAGAATTATGTTGCACGAAGCACAATTTCACATCATTCTGGGTACATTTGTGTGAAAACAAGGTCCAATCAGGCTGAAACGTTACAAGAAGGTAGAATCTATTGAGTTGTAAGTGATCTGAACGTTTCATGATGATCGCACATTCCTATAGGGGGTCAAACCATGTCCCAAAGGTCACCGGGCCTGGTGTCACTTTAAAGAAGTAGTCCAGTTACACCTTTGTGGGCTTATAACTTGGCTTCTGAATGTCCTAGAGAGGTCAGGTTTGTTTTAGTGTACTCCAATCAACAGCCCCTACAACCACAAAAAGGAATGGAGTCATTAGCACTTATGGTTTGTAAATGGCACCCAGAATTATGTTGCACGAAGCACAATTTCACATCATTCTGGGTTCATTTGTGTGAAAACAAGGTCCAATCAGGCTGAAACGTTACAGGAAGGTAGAATCTATTGAGTTGTAAGTGATCTGAACGTTTCATGATGATAGCCCTTTCCTAAGGGGGTCAAACCATGTCCCAAAGGTCACCGGATCTGGTGTCAATTTAAAGAAGTAGTCCAGTTACACATTTGTGGGCTTATAACTTGGCTTCTGAATGTCCTAGAGAGGTCAGGTTTGTTTTAGTGTACTCCAATCAACAGCCCCTACAACCACAAAAAGGAATGGAGTCATTAGCACTTATGGTTTGTAAATGGCACCCAGAATTATGTTGCACGAAGCACAATTTCACATCATTCTGGGTCCATTTGTGTTAAAACAAGGTCCAATCAGGCTGAAACGTTACAGGAAGGTAGAATCTATTAAGTTGTAAGTGATCTGAACGTTTCATGATGATAGCACTTCCCTAAGGGGGTCAAACCATGTCTCAAAGGTCACCGGATCTGGTGTCTAAAGAAGTAGTCCAGTTACAAATTTGTGGGCTTATAAATTGGCTTCTGAATGTCCTAGAGAGATCAGGTTTGTTTTAGTATACTCCAATCAACAGCCCCTACAACCACAAAAAGGAATGGAGTCATTAGACTTATGGTTTTTAAATGGCACCCAGAATTATGTTGCACGAAGCACAATTTCACATCATTCTGGGTTCATTTGTGTGAAAACAAGGTCCAATCAGGCTGAAACGTTACAGGAAGGTAGAATCTATTGCGTTGTAAGTGATCTGAACGTTTCATGATGATAGCACTTTCCTAAGGGGGTCAAACCATGTCCCAAAGGTCACCAGATCTGGTGTGAATTTAAAGAAGTAGTCCAGTTACACATTTGTGGGCTTAAACCTTGGCTTCTGAATGTCCTAGAGCGATCAGGTTTGTTTAAGGGTACTCCAATCAACAGCCCCTACAACCACAAAAAGGAATGGAGACATTAGCACTTATGGTTTGTAAATGGCACCCAGAATTATGTTGCACGAAGCACAATTTCACATCATTCTGGGTTCATTTGTGTAAAAACAAGGTCCAATCAGGCTGAAACAATACAGGAAGGTAGAATCTATTGAGTTGTAAGTGATCTGAACGTTTCAAGATGATCGCACATGCCTATAGGGGGTCAAACCATGTCCCAAATGTCACCGGGCCTGGTGTCACTTTAAAGAAGTAGTCCAGTTAAACCTTTGTGGGCTTATAACTTGGCTTCTGAATGTCCTAGAGAGGTTAGGTTTGTTTTAGTGTACTCTAATCAAAAGCCCCTACAACCACAAAAAGGAATGGAGTCATTAGCACTTATGGTTTGTAAATGGCACCCAGAATTACGTTGCACGAAGCACAATTTCACATCATTCTGGGTTCATTTGTATGAAAACAAGGTCCAATCAGGCTGAAATGTTACAGGAAGGTAGAATCTATTGAGTTGTAAGTGATCTGAACGTTTCATGATGATAGCACTTTCCTAAGGGGCTCAAACCATGTCCCAAAGGTCACCGGATCTGGTGTCAATTTAAAGAAGTAGTCCAGTTACACATTTGTGGGCTTATAACTTGGCTTCTGAATGTCCTAGAGCGATCAGGTTTGTTTTAGTGTACTCCAATCAACAGCCCCTACAACCACAAAAAGGAATGGAGTCATTAGCACTTATGGTTTTTAAATGGCACCCAGAATTATGTTGCACGAAGCACAATTTCACATCATTCTGGGTTCATTTGTGTGAAAATAAGGTCCAGTCAGGCTGAAACGTTACAGGAAGGTAGAATCTATTGAGTTGTAAGTGATCTGAACGTTTCATGATGATAGCACTTTCCTAAGGGGGTCAAACCATGTCCCAAAGGTCACCGGATCTGGTGTCAATTTAAAGAAGTAGTCCAGTTACACATTTGTGGGCTTATAACTTGGCTTCTGAATGTCCTAGAGAGATCAGGTTTGTTTTAGTGTACTCCAATCAACAGCCCCTACAACCACAAAAAGGAATGGAGTCATTAGCACTTATGGTTTGTAAATGGCACCCAGTATTATGTTGCACGAAGCACAATTTCACATCATTCTGGGTTCATTTGTGTGAAAACAAGGTCCAATCAGGCTGAAACATTACAGGAAGGTAGAATCTATTAAGTTGTAAGTGATCTGAACGTTTCATGATGATAGCACTTCCCTAAGGGGGTCAAACCATGTCCCAAATGTCACCCGATCTGGTGTCTAAAGAAGTAGTCCAGTTACACATTTGTGGGCTTATAACTTGGCTTCTGAATGTCCTAGAGAGATCAGGTTTGTTTTAGTATACTCCAATCAACAGCCCCTACAACCACAAAAAGGAATGGAGACATTAGCACTTATGGTTTTTAAATGGCACCCAGAATTATGTTGCACGAAGCACAATTTCACATCATTCTGGGTTCATTTGTGTGAAAACAAGGTCCAATCAGGCTGAAACGTTACAGGAAGGTAGAATCTATTGAGTTGTAAGTGATCTGAACGTTTCATGATGATAGCACTTTCCTAAGGGGGTCAAACCATGTCCCAAAGGTCACCGGATCTGGTGTCAATTTAAAGAAGTAGTCCAGTTACACATTTGTGGGCTTATAACTTGGCTTCTGAATGTCCTAGAGCGATCAGGTTTGCTTTAGTGTACTCCAATCAACAGCCCCTACAACCACAAAAAGGAATGGAGACATTAGCACTTATGGTTTTTAAATGGCACCCAGAATTATGTTGCACGAAGCACAATTTCACATCATTCTGGGTTCATGTGTGTGAAAACAAGGTCCAATCAGGCTGAAACAATACAGGAAGGTAGAATCTATTTAGTTGTAAGTGATCTGAACGTTTCATGATGATCGCACTTTCCTAAGGGGGTCAAACCATGTCCCAAAGGTCACCAGATCTGGTGTCACTTTAAAGAAGTAGTCCAGTTACACATTTGTGGGCTTATAACTTGGCTTCTGAATGTCCTAGAGAGGTCAGGGTTGTTTTAGTGTACTCCAATCAACAGCCCCTACAACCACAAAAAGGAATGGAGTCATTAGCACTTATGGTTTTTAAATGGCACCCAGAATTATGTTGCACGAAGCACAATTTCACATCATTCTGGGTTCATTTGTGTGAAAACAAGGTCCAATCAGGCTGAAACGTTACAGGAAGGTAGAATCTACTGAGTTGTAAGTGATCTGAACGTTTCATGATGATAGCACTTTCCTAAGGGGGTCAAACCATGTCCCAAAGATCACCGGATCTGGTGTCAATTTAAAGAAGTAGTCCAGTTACACATTTGTGGGCTTATAACTTGGCTTCTGAAATTCCTAGAGAGATCAGGTTTGTTTTAGTGTACTCCAATCAACAGCCCCTACAACCACAAAAAGGAATGGAGTCATTAGCACTTATGGTTTGTAAATGGCACCCAGAATTATGTTGCACGAAGCACAATTTCACATCATTCTGGGTCCATTTGTGTGAAAACAAGGTCCAATCAGGCTGAAACGCTACAAGAAGGTAGAATCTATTGAGTTGTAAGTGATCTGAACATTTCAAGATGATCGCACATTCCTATAGGGGGTAAAACCATGTCCCAAAGGTCACCGGGCCTGGTGTCACTTTAAAGAAGTAGTCCAGTTACACCTTTGTGGGCTTATAACTTGGCTTCTGAATGTCCTAGAGAAATCAGGTTTGTTTTAATGTACTCCAATCAACAGCCCCTACAACCACAAAAAGGAATGGAGTCATTAGCATTTATGGTTTGTAAATGGCACCCAGAATTATGTTGCACGAAGCACAATTTCACATCATTCTGGGTTCATTTGTGTGAAAACAAGGTCTAATCCGGCTGAAACGTTACAGGAAGGTAGAATCTATTGAGTTGTAAGTGATCTGAACGTTTCATGATGATAGCACTTTCCTAAGGGGGTCAAACCATGTCCCAAAGGTCACCGGATCTGGTGTCAATTTAAAGAAGTAGTCCAGTTACACATTTGTGGGCTTATAACTTGGCTTCTGAATGTCCTAGAGCGATCAGGTTTGCTTTAGTGTACTCCAATCAACAGCCCCTACAACCACAAAAAGGAATGGAGACATTAGCACTTATGGTTTTTAAATGGCACCCAGAATTATGTTGCACGAAGCACAATTTCACATCATTCTGGGTTCATTTGTGTGAAAACAAGGTCCAATCAGGCTGAAACAATACAGGAAGGTAGAATCTATTGAGTTGTAAGTGATCTGAACTTTTCATGATGATTGCACTTTCCTAAGGGGGTCAAACCATGTCCCAAAGGTCACCGGATCTGGTGTCACTTTAAAGAAGTAGTCCAGTTACACATTTGTGGGCTTATAACTTGGCTTCTGAATGTCCTAGAGAGGTCATGGTTGTTTTAGTGTACTCCAATCAACAGCCCCTACAACCACAAAAAGGAATGGAGTCATTAGCACTTATGGTTTTTAAATGGCACCCAGAATTATGTTGCACGAAGCACAATTTCACATCATTCTGGGTTCATTTGTGTGAAAACAAGGTCCAATCAGGCTGAAACGTTACAGGAAGGTAGAATCTACTGAGTTGTAAGTGATCTGAATGTTTCATGATGATAGCACTTTCCTAAGGGGGTCAAACCATGTCCCAAAGATCACCGGATCTGGTGTCAATTTAAAGAAGTGGTCCAGTTACACATTTGTGGGCTTATAACTTGGCTTCTGAATGTCCTAGAGAGATCAGGTTTGTTTTAGTGTACTCCAATCAACAGCCCCTACAACCACAAATAGGAATGGCGTCATTAGCACTTTTGGTTTGTAAATGGCACCCAGAATTATGTTGCACGAAGCACAATTTCACATCATTCTGGGTCCATTTGTGTGAAAACAAGGTCCAATCAGGCTGAAACGCTACAAGAAGGTAGAATCTATTGAGTTGTAAGTGATCTGAACATTTCAAGATGATCGCACATTCCTATAGGGGGTAAAACCATGTCCCAAAGGTCACCGGGCCTGGTGTCACTTTAAAGAAGTAGTCCAGTTACACCTTTGTGGGCTTATAACTTGGCTTCTGAATGTCCTAGAGAGGTTAGGTTTGTTTTAGTGTACTCCAATCAACAGTCCCTACAACTACAAAAAGGAATGGAGTCATTAGCACTTATGGTTTGTAAATGGCACCCAGAATTATGTTGCACGAAGCACAATTTCACATCATTCTGGGTCCATTTGTGTGAAAACAAGGTCCAATCAGGCTGAAACGTTACAGGGAGGTAGAATCTATTGAGTTGTAAGTGATCTGAACGTTTCATGATGATAGCACTTTCCTAAGGGGGTCAAACCATGTCCCAAAGGTCACCGGATCTGGTGTCAATTTAAAGAAGTAGTCCAGTTACACATTTGTGGGCTTATAACTTGGCTTCTGAATGTCCTAGAGAGATCAGGTTTATTTTAGTGTACTCCAAACAACAGTCCCTACAACTACAAAAAGGAATGGAGTCATTAGCACTTATGGTTTTTAAATGGCACCCAGAATTATGTTGCACGAAGCACAATTTCACATCATTCTGGGTTCATTTGTGTGAAAACAAGGTCCAATCAGGCTGAAACGTTACAGGAAGGTACAATCTATTGAGTTGTAACTGATCTGAACGTTTCATGATGATAGCACTTTCCTAAGGGGGTCAAACCATGTCCCAAAGGTCACTGGATCTGGTGTCAATTTAAAGAAGTAGTCCAGTTACACATTTGTAGGCTTATAACTTGGCTTCTGAATGTCCTAGAGAGATCAGGTTTGTTTTAATGTACTCCAATCAACAGCCCCTACAACCCCAAAAAGGAATGGAGTCATTAGCACTTATGGTTTGTAAGAGGCACCCAGAATTATGTTGCACGAAGCACAATTTCACATCATTCTGGGTCCATTTGTGTGAAAACAAGGTCCAATCCGGCTGAAACGCTACAAGAAGGTAGAATCTATTGAGTTGTAAGTGATCTGAACGTTTCAAGATGATCGCACATTCCTATAGGGGGTCAAACCATGTCCCAAAGGTCACCGGGCCAAGTGTCACTTTAAATAAGTAGTCCAGTTACACCTTTGTGGGCTTATAACTTGGCTTCTGAATGTCCTAGAGAGATCAGGTTTGTTTTAATGTACTCGAATCAACAGCCCCTACAACCACAAAAAGGAATGGAGTCATTAGCATTTATGGTTTGTAAATGGCACCCAGAATTATGTTGCACGAAGCACAATTTCACATCATTCTGGGTTCATTTGTGTGAAAACAAGGTCCAATCCGGCTGAAACGTTACAGGAAGGTAGAATCTATTGAGTTGTAAGTGATCTGAACGTTTCATGATGATAGCACTTTCCTAAGGGGGTCAAACCATGTCCCAAAGGTCACCGGATCTGGTGTCAATTTAAAGAAGTAGTCCAGTTACACATTTGTGGGCTTATAACTTGGCTTCTGAATGTCCTAGAGCGATCAGGTTTGCTTTAGTGTACTCCAATCAACAGCCCCTACAACCACAAAAAGGAATGGAGACATTAGCACTTATGATTTTTAAATGGCACCCAGAATTATGTTGCACGAAGCACAATTTCACATCATTCTGGGTTCATTTGTGTGAAAACAAGGTCCAATCAGGCTGAAACAATACAGGAAGGTAGAATCTATTGAGTTGTAAGTGATCTGAACGTTTCATGATGATCGCACTTTCCTAAGGGGGTCAAACCATGTCCCAAAGGTCACCGGATCTGGTGTCACTTTAAAGAAGTAGTCCAGTTACACATTTGTTGGCTTATAACTTGGCTTCTGAATGTCCTAGAGAGGTCATGGTTGTTTTAGTGTACTCCAATCAACAGCCCCTACAACCACAAAAAGGAATGGAGTCATTAGCACTTATGGTTTTTAAATGGCACCCAGAATTATGTTGCACGAAGCACAATTTCACATCATTCTCGGTTCGTTTGTGTGAAAACAAGGTCCAATCAGGCTGAAACGTTACAGGAAGGTAGAATCTACTGAGTTGTAAGTGATCTGAACGTTTCATGATGATAGCACTTTCCTAAGGGGGTCAAACCATGTCCCAAAGATCACCGGTTCTGGTGTCAATTTAAAGAAGTAGTCCAGTTACACATTTGTGGGCTTATAACTTGGCTTCTGAATGTCCTAGAGAGATCAGGTTTGTTTTAGTGTACTCCAATCAACAGCCCCCTACAACGACAAAAAGGAATGGAGTCATTAGCACTTATGGTTTGTAAATGGCACCCAGAATTATGTTGCACGAAGCACAATTTCACATCATTCTGGGTCCATTTGTGTGAAAACAAGGTCCAATCAGGCTGAAACGTTACAGGAAGGTAGAATATATTGAGTTGTAAGTGATCTGAACGTTTCATGATGATAGCACTTTCCTAAGGGGGTCAAACCATGTCCCAAAGGTCACCGGATCTGGTGTCAATTTAAAGTAGTCCAGTTACACATTTGTAGGCTTATAACTTGGCTTCTGAATGTCCTAGAGAGATCAGGTTTGTTTTAGTATACTCCAATCAACAGCCCCTACAACCACAAAAAGGAATGGAGTCATTAGCACTTATGGTTTTTAAATTGCACCCAGAATTATGTTGCACGAAGCACAATTTCACTTCATTCTGGGTTCATTTGTGTGAAAACAAGGTACAATCAGGCTGAAACGTTACAGGAAGGTAGAATCTATTGAATTGTAAGTGATCTGAACGTTTCATGATGATAGCACTTTCCTAAGGGGGTCAAACCATGTACCTAAGGTCACCGGGCCTGGTGTCACTTTAAAGAAGTAGTCCAGTTACACCTTTGTGGGCTTATAACTTGGCTTCTGAATATCCTAGAGAGGTCAGGTTTGTTTTAGAGTACTCCAATTAGCAGCCCCCATTACCACTAAAAGGAATGAAGTCATTAGCATTTATGGTTTGTAAATGGCACCCAGAATTATGTTGCACGAAGCACAATTTACATCATTCTGGGTTCATTTGTGTGAAAACAAGGTCCAATCAGGCTGAAACGTTACAGGAAGGTAGAATCTACTGAGTTGTAAGTGATCTGAACGTTTCATGATGATAGCACTTTCCTAAGGGGGTCAAACCATGTCCCAAAGATCACCGGATCTGGTGTCAATTTAAAGAAGTAGTCCAGTTACACATTTGTGGGCTTATAACTTGGCTTCTGAATGTCCTAGAGAGATCAGGTTTGTTTTAGTGTACTCCAATCAACAGCCCCTACAACCACAAAAAGGAATGGAGTCATTAGCACTTATGGTTTGTAAATGGCACCCAGAATTATGTTGCACGAAGCACAATTTCACATCATTCTGGGTCCATTTGTGTGAAAACAAGGTCCAATCAGGCTGAAACGCTACAAGAAGGTAGAATCTATTGAGTTGTAAGTGATCTGAACATTTCAAGATGATCGCACATTCCTATAGGGGGTAAAACCATGTCCCAAAGGTCACCGGGCCTGGTGTCACTTTAAAGAAGTAGTCGAGTTACACCTTTGTGGGCTTATAACTTGGCTTCTGAATGTCCTAGAGAAATCAGGTTTGTTTTAATGTACTCCAATCAACAGCCCCTACAACCACAAAAAGGAATGGAGTCATTAGCATTTATGGTTTGTAAATGGCACCCAGAATTATGTTGCACGAAGCACAATTTCACATCATTCTGGGTTCATTTGTGTGAAAACAAGGTCCAATCCGGCTGAAACGTTACAGGAAGGTAGAATCTATTGAGTTGTAAGTGATCTGAACGTTTCATGATGATAGCACTTTCCTAAGGGGGTCAAACCATGTCCCAAAGGTCACCGGATCTGGTGTCAATTTAAAGAAGTAGTCCAGTTACACATTTGTGGGCTTATAACTTGGCTTCTGAATGTCCTAGAGCGATCAGGTTTGCTTTAGTGTACTCCAATCAACAGCCCCTACAACCACAAAAAGGAATGGAGACATTAGCACTTATGGTTTTTAAATGGCACCCAGAATTATGTTGCACGAAGCACAATTTCACATCATTCTGGGTTCATTTGTGTGAAAACAAGGTCCAATCAGGCTGAAACAATACAGGAAGGTAGAATCTATTGAGTTGTAAGTGATCTGAACTTTTCATGATGATTGCACTTTCCTAAGGGGGTCAAACCATGTCCCAAAGGTCACCGGATCTGGTGTCACTTTAAAGAAGTAGTCCAGTTACACATTTGTGGGCTTCAAACTTGGCTTCTGAATGTCCTAGAGAGGTCATGGTTGTTTTAGTGTACTCCAATCAACAGCCCCTACAACCACAAAAAGGAATGGAGTCATTAGCACTTATGGTTTTTAAATGGCACCCAGAATTATGTTGCACGAAGCACAATTTCACATCATTCTGGGTTCATTTGTGTGAAAACAAGGTCCAATCAGGCTGAAACGTTACAGGAAGGTAGAATCTACTGAGTTGTAAGTGATCTGAACGTTTCATGATGATAGCACTTTCCTAAGGGGGTCAAACCATGTCCCAAAGAACACCGGATCTGGTGTCAATTTAAAGAAGTGGTCCAGTTACACATTTGTGGGCTTATAACTTGGCTTCTGAATGTCCTAGAGAGATCAGGTTTGTTTTAGTGTACTCCAATCAACAGCCCCTACAACCACAAAAAGGAATGGAGTCATTAGCACTTATGGTTTGTAAATGGCACCCAGAATTATGTTGCACGAAGCACAATTTCACATCATTCTGGGTCCATTTGTGTGAAAACAAGGTCCAATCAGGCTGAAACGTTACAGGAAGGTAGAATCTATTGAGTTGTAAGTGATCTGAACATTTCAAGATGATCGCACATTCCTAGAGGGGGTAAAACCATGTCCCAAAGGTCACCGGGCCTGGTGTCACTTTAAAGAAGTAGTCCAGTTACATCTTTGTGGGCTTATAACTTGGCTTCTGAATGTCCTAGAGAGGTCAGGTTTGTTTTAGTGTACTCCAATCAACAGCCCCTACAACCACAAAAAGGAATGGAGACATTAGCACTTATGGTTTGTAAATGGCACCCAGAATTATGTTGCACGAAGCACAATTTCACATCATTCTGGGTTCATTTGTGTGAAAACAAGGTCCAATCCGGCTGAAACGTTACAGGAAGGTAGAATCTATTGAGTTGTAAGTGATCTGAACGTTTCATGATGATAGCACTTTCCTAAGGGGGTCAAACCATGTCCCAAAGGTCACCGGATCTGGTGTCAATTTAAAGAAGTAGTCCAGTTACACATTTGTGGGCTTATAACTTGGCTTCTGAATGTCCTAGAGCGATCAGGTTTGCTTTAGTGTACTCCAATCAACAGCCCCTACAACCACAAAAAGGAATGGAGACATTAGCACTTATGGTTTTTAAATGGCACCCAGAATTATGTTGCACGAAGCACAATTTCACATCATTCTGGGTTCATTTGTGTGAAAACAAGGTCCAATCAGGCTGAAACAATACAGGAAGGTAGAATCTATTGAGTTGTAAGTGATCTGAACTTTTCATGATGATTGCACTTTCCTAAGGGGGTCAAACCATGTCCCAAAGGTCACCGGATCTGGTGTCACTTTAAAGAAGTAGTCCAGTTACACATTTGTGGGCTTATAACTTGGCTTCTGAATGTCCTAGAGAGGTCATGGTTGTTTTAGTGTACTCCAATCAACAGCCCCTACAACCACAAAAAGGAATGGAGTCATTAGCACTTATGGTTTTTAAATGGCACCCAGAATTATGTTGCACGAAGCACAATTTCACATCATTCTGGGTTCATTTGTGTGAAAACAAGGTCCAATCAGGCTGAAACGCTACAAGAAGGTAGAATCTATTGAGTTGTAAGTGATCTGAACATTTCAAGATGATCGCACATTCCTATAGGGGGTAAAACCATGTCCCAAAGGTCACCGGGCCTGGTGTCACTTTAAAGAAGTAGTCCAGTTACACCTTTGTGGGCTTATAACTTGGCTTCTGAATGTCCTAGAGAGGTTAGGTTTGTTTTAGTGTACTCCAATCAACAGCCCCTACAACCACAAAAAGGAATGGAGTCATTAGCACTTATGGTTTTTAAATGGCACCCAGAATTATGTTGCACGAAGCACAATTTCACATCATTCTCGGTTCGTTTGTGTGAAAACAAGGTCCAATCAGGCTGAAACGTTACAGGAAGGTAGAATCTACTGAGTTGTAAGTGATCTGAACGTTTCATGATGATAGCACTTTCCTAAGGGGGTCAAACCATGTCCCAAAGATCACCGGTTCTGGTGTCAATTTAAAGAAGTAGTCCAGTTACACATTTGTGGGCTTATAACTTGGCTTCTGAATGTCCTAGAGAGATCAGGTTTGTTTTAGTGTACTCCAATCAACAGCCCCTACAACGACAAAAAGGAATGGAGTCATTAGCACTTATGGTTTGTAAATGGCACCCAGAATTATGTTGCACGAAGCACAATTTCACATCATTCTGGGTCCATTTGTGTGAAAACAAGGTCCAATCAGGCTGAAACGTTACAGGAAGGTAGAATATATTGAGTTGTAAGTGATCTGAACGTTTCATGATGATAGCACTTTCCTAAGGGGGTCAAACCATGTCCCAAAGATCACCGGATCTGGTGTCAATTTAAAGAAGTAGTCCAGTTACACATTTGTGGGCTTATAACTTGGCTTCTGAATGTCCTAGAGAGATCAGGTTTGTTTTAGTGTACTCCAATCAACAGCCCCTACAACCACAAAAAGGAATGGAGTCATTAGCACTTATGGTTTGTAAATGGCACCCAGAATTATGTTGCACGAAGCACAATTTCACATCATTCTGGGTCCATTTGTGTGAAAACAAGGTCCAATCAGGCTGAAACGCTACAAGAAGGTAGAATCTATTGAGTTGTAAGTGATCTGAACATTTCAAGATGATCGCACATTCCTATAGGGGGTAAAACCATGTCCCAAAGGTCACCGGGCCTGGTGTCACTTTAAAGAAGTAGTCCAGTTACACCTTTGTGGGCTTATAACTTGGCTTCTGAATGTCCTAGAGAAATCAGGTTTGTTTTAATGTACTCCAATCAACAGCCCCTACAACCACAAAAAGGAATGGAGTCATTAGCATTTATGGTTTGTAAATGGCACCCAGAATTATGTTGCACGAAGCACAATTTCACATCATTCTGGGTTCATTTGTGTGAAAACAAGGTCCAATCCGGCTGAAACGTTACAGGAAGGTAGAATCTATTGAGTTGTAAGTGATCTGAACGTTTCATGATGATAGCACTTTCCTAAGGGGGTCAAACCATGTCCCAAAGGTCACCGGATCTGGTGTCAATTTAAAGAAGTAGTCCAGTTACACATTTGTGGGCTTATAACTTGGCTTCTGAATGTCCTAGAGCGATCAGGTTTGCTTTAGTGTACTCCAATCAACAGCCCCTACAACCACAAAAAGGAATGGAGACATTAGCACTTATGGTTTTTAAATGGCACCCAGAATTATGTTGCACGAAGCACAATTTCACATCATTCTGGGTTCATTTGTGTGAAAACAAGGTCCAATCAGGCTGAAACAATACAGGAAGGTAGAATCTATTGAGTTGTAAGTGATCTGAACTTTTCATGATGATTGCACTTTCCTAAGGGGGTCAAACCATGTCCCAAAGGTCACCGGATCTGGTGTCACTTTAAAGAAGTAGTCCAGTTACACATTTGTGGGCTTATAACTTGGCTTCTGAATGTCCTAGAGAGGTCATGGTTGTTTTAGTGTACTCCAATCAACAGCCCCTACAACCACAAAAAGGAATGGAGTCATTAGCACTTATGGTTTTTAAATGGCACCCAGAATTATGTTGCACGAAGCACAATTTCACATCATTCTGGGTTCATTTGTGTGAAAACAAGGTCCAATCAGGCTAAAACGTTACAGGAAGGTAGAATCTACTGAGTTGTAAGTGATCTGAACGTTTCATGATGATAGCACTTTCCTAAGGGGGTCAAACCATGTCCCAAAGATCACCGGATCTGGTGTCAATTTAAAGAAGTGGTCCAGTTACACATTTGTGGGCTTATAACTTGGCTTCTGAATGTCCTAGAGAGATCAGGTTTGTTTTAGTGTACTCCAATCAACAGCCCCTACAACCACAAAAAGGAATGGAGTCATTAGCACTTATGGTTTGTAAATGGCACCCAGAATTATGTTGCACGAAGCACAATTTCACATCATTCTGGGTCCATTTGTGTGAAAACAAGGTCCAATCAGGCTGAAACGTTACAGGAAGGTAGAATCTATTGAGTTGTAAGTGATCTGAACGTTTCAAGATGATCGCACATTCCTATAGGGGGTAAAACCATGTCCCAAAGGTCACCGGGCCTGGTGTCACTTTAAAGAAGTAGTCCAGTTACATCTTTGTGGGCTTATAACTTGGCTTCTGAATGTCCTAGAGAGGTCAGGTTTGTTTTAGTGTACTCCAATCAACAGCCCCTACAACCACAAAAAGGAATGGAGACATTAGCACTTATGGTTTGTAAATGGCACCCAGAATTATGTTGCACGAAGCACAATTTCACATCATTCTGGGTTCATTTGTGTGAAAACAAGGTCCAATCCGGCTGAAACGTTACAGGAAGGTAGAATCTATTGAGTTGTAAGTGATCTGAACGTTTCATGATGATAGCACTTTCCTAAGGGGGTCAAACCATGTCCCAAAGGTCACCGGATCTGGTGTCAATTTAAAGAAGTAGTCCAGTTACACATTTGTGGGCTTATAACTTGGCTTCTGAATGTCCTAGAGCGATCAGGTTTGCTTTAGTGTACTCCAATCAACAGCCCCTACAACCACAAAAAGGAATGGAGACATTAGCACTTATGGTTTTTAAATGGCACCCAGAATTATGTTGCACGAAGCACAATTTCACATCATTCTGGGTTCATTTGTGTGAAAACAAGGTCCAATCAGGCTGAAACAATACAGGAAGGTAGAATCTATTGAGTTGTAAGTGATCTGAACTTTTCATGATGATTGCACTTTCCTAAGGGGGTCAAACCATGTCCCAAAGGTCACCGGATCTGGTGTCACTTTAAAGAAGTAGTCCAGTTACACATTTGTGGGCTTATAACTTGGCTTCTGAATGTCCTAGAGAGGTCATGGTTGTTTTAGTGTACTCCAATCAACAGCCCCTACAACCACAAAAAGGAATGGAGTCATTAGCACTTATGGTTTTTAAATGGCACCCAGAATTATGTTGCACGAAGCACAATTTCACATCATTCTGGGTTCATTTGTGTGAAAACAAGGTCCAATCAGGCTGAAACGCTACAAGAAGGTAGAATCTATTGAGTTGTAAGTGATCTGAACATTTCAAGATGATCGCACATTCCTATAGGGGGTAAAACCATGTCCCAAAGGTCACCGGGCCTGGTGTCACTTTAAAGAAGTAGTCCAGTTACACCTTTGTGGGCTTATAACTTGGCTTCTGAATGTCCTAGAGAGGTTAGGTTTGTTTTAGTGTACTCCAATCAACAGCCCCTACAACCACAAAAAGGAATGGAGTCATTAGCACTTTTGGTTTGTAAATGGCACCCAGAATTATGTTGCACGAAGCACAATTTCACATCATTTTGGGTTCATTTGTGTGAAAACAAGGTCCACTCAGGCTGAAACGTTACAGGAAGGTAGAATCTATTGAGTTGTAAGTGATCTGAACGTTTCATGATGATAGCACTTTCCTAAGGGGGTCAAACCATGTCCCAAAGATCACCGGATCTGGTGTCAATTTAAAGAAGTGGTCCAGTTACACATTTGTGGGCTTATAACTTGGCTTCTGAATGTCCTAGAGAGATCAGGTTTGTTTTAGTGTACTCCAATCAACAGCCCCTACAACCACAAATAGGAATGGCGTTATTAGCACTTTTGGTTTTGTAGTATGGCACCCAGAATTATGTTAGACGAAGCACAATTTCACATCATTCTGGGTCCATTTGTGTGAAAACAAGGTCCAATCAGGCTGAAACGCTACAAGAAGGTAGAATCTATTGAGTTGTAAGTGATCTGAACATTTCAAGATGATCGCACATTCCTATAGGGGGTAAAACCATGTCCCAAAGGTCACCGGGCCTGGTGTCACTTTAAAGAAGTAGTCCAGTTACACCTTTGTGGGCTTATAACTTGGCTTCTGAATGTCCTAGAGAGGTTAGGTTTGTTTTAGTGTACTCCAATCAACAGCCCCTACAACCACAATAAGGAATGGAGTCATTAGCACTTATGGTTTGTAAATGGCACCCAGAATTATGTTGCACGAAGCACAATTTCACATCATTCTGGGTCCATTTGTGTGAAAACAAGGTCCAATCAGGCTGAAACGTTACAGGAAGGTAGAATCTATTGAGTTGTAAGTGATCTGAACGTTTCATGATGATAGCACTTTCCTAAGGGGGTCAAACCATGTCCCAAAGGTCACCGGATCTGGTGTCAATTTAAAGAAGTAGTCCAGTTACACATTTGTGGGCTTATAACTTGGCTTCTGAATGTCCTAGAGAGATCAGGTTTATTTTAGTGTACTCCAAACAACAGTCCCTACAACTACAAAAAGGAATGGAGTCATTAGCACTTATGGTTTTTAAATGGCACCCAGAATTATGTTGCACGAAGCACAATTTCACATCATTCTGGGTTCATTTGTGTGAAAACAAGGTCCAATCAGGCTGAAACGTTACAGGAAGGTACAATCTATTGAGTTGTAACTGATCTGAACGTTTCATGATGATAGCACTTTCCTAAGGGGGTCAAACCATGTCCCAAAGGTCACTGGATCTGGTGTCAATTTAAAGAAGTAGTCCAGTTACACATTTGTGGGCTTATAACTTGGCTTCTGAATGTCCTAGAGAGATCAGGTTTGTTTTAATGTACTCCAATCAACAGCCCCTACAACCCCAAAAAGGAATGGAGTCATTAGCACTTATGGTTTGTAAGAGGCACCCAGAATTATGTTGCACGAAGCACAATTTCACATCATTCTGGGTCCATTTGTGTGAAAACAAGGTCCAATCCGGCTGAAACGCTACAAGAAGGTAGAATCTATTGAGTTGTAAGTGATCTGAACGTTTCAAGATGATCGCACATTCCTATAGGGGGTCAAACCATGTCCCAAAGGTCACCGGGCCAAGTGTCACTTTAAATAAGTAGTCCAGTTACACCTTTGTGGGCTTATAACTTGGCTTCTGAATGTCCTAGAGAGATCAGGTTTGTTTTAATGTACTCGAATCAACAGCCCCTACAACCACAAAAAGGAATGGAGTCATTAGCATTTATGGTTTGTAAATGGCACCCAGAATTATGTTGCACGAAGCACAATTTCACATCATTCTGGGTTCATTTGTGTGAAAACAAGGTCCAATCCGGCTGAAACGTTACAGGAAGGTAGAATCTATTGAGTTGTAAGTGATCTGAACGTTTCATGATGATAGCACTTTCCTAAGGGGGTCAAACCATGTCCCAAAGGTCACCGGATCTGGTGTCAATTTAAAGAAGTAGTCCAGTTACACATTTGTGGGCTTATAACTTGGCTTCTGAATGTCCTAGAGCCATCAGGTTTGCTTTAGTGTACTCCAATCAACAGCCCCTACAACCACAAAAAGGAATGGAGACATTAGCACTTATGGTTTTTAAATGGCACCCAGAATTATGTTGCACGAAGCACAATTTCACATCATTCTGGGTTCATTTGTGTGAAAACAAGGTCCAATCAGGCTGAAACAATACAGGAAGGTAGAATCTATTGAGTTGTAAGTGATCTGAACGTTTCATGATGATCGCACTTTCCTAAGGGGGTCAAACCATGTCCCAAAGGTCACCGGATCTGGTGTCACTTTAAAGAAGTAGTCCAGTTACACATTTGTTGGCTTATAACTTGGCTTCTGAATGTCCTAGAGAGGTCATGGTTGTTTTAGTGTACTCCAATCAACAGCCCCTACAACCACAAAAAGGAATGGAGTCATTAGCACTTATGGTTTTTAAATGGCACCCAGAATTATGTTGCACGAAGCACAATTTCACATCATTCTCGGTTCGTTTGTGTGAAAACAAGGTCCAATCAGGCTGAAACGTTACAGGAAGGTAGAATATATTGAGTTGTAAGTGATCTGAACGTTTCATGATGATAGCACTTTCCTAAGGGGGTCAAACCATGTCCCAAAGGTCACCGGATCTGGTGTCAATTTAAAGTAGTCCAGTTACACATTTGTAGGCTTATAACTTGGCTTCTGAATGTCCTAGAGAGATCAGGTTTGTTTTAGTATACTCCAATCAACAGCCCCTACAACCACAATAAGGAATGGAGTCATTAGCACTTATGGTTTTTAAATGGCACCCAGAATTATGTTGCACGAAGCACAATTTCACTTCATTCTGGGTTCATTTGTGTGAAAACAAGGTACAATCAGGCTGAAACGTTACAGGAAGGTAGAATCTATTGAATTGTAAGTGATCTGAACGTTTCATGATGATAGCACTTTCCTAAGGGGGTCAAACCATGTCCCAAAGGTCACCGGGCCTGGTGTCACTTTAAAGAAGTAGTCCAGTTACACCTTTGTGGGCTTATAACTTGGCTTCTGAATATCCTAGAGAGGTCAGGTTTGTTTTAGAGTACTCCAATTAGCAGCCCCCATTACCACTAAAAGGAATGAAGTCATTAGCATTTATGGTTTGTAAATGGCACCCAGAATTATGTTGCACGAAGCACAATTTCACATCATTCTGGGTTCATTTGTGTGAAAACAAGGTCCAATCAGGCTGAAACGTTACAGGAAGGTAGAATCTACTGAGTTGTAAGTGATCTGAACGTTTCATGATGATAGCACTTTCCTAAGGGGGTCAAACCATGTCCCAAAGATCACCGGATCTGGTGTCAATTTAAAGAAGTAGTCCAGTTACACATTTGTGGGCTTATAACTTGGCTTCTGAATGTCCTAGAGAGATCAGGTTTGTTTTAGTGTACTCCAATCAACAGCCCCTACAACCACAAAAAGGAATGGAGTCATTAGCACTTATGGTTTGTAAATGGCACCCAGAATTATGTTGCACGAAGCACAATTTCACATCATTCTGGGTCCATTTGTGTGAAAACAAGGTCCAATCAGGCTGAAACGCTACAAGAAGGTAGAATCTATTGAGTTGTAAGTGATCTGAACATTTCAAGATGATCGCACATTCCTATAGGGGGTAAAACCATGTCCCAAAGGTCACCGGGCCTGGTGTCACTTTAAAGAAGTAGTCCAGTTACACCTTTGTGGGCTTATAACTTGGCTTCTGAATGTCCTAGAGAAATTAGGTTTGTTTTAATGTACTCCAATCAACAGCCCCTACAACCACAAAAAGGAATGGAGTCATAAGCATTTATGGTTTGTAAATGGCACCCAGAATTATGTTGCACGAAGCACAATTTCACATCATTCTGGGTTCATTTGTGTGAAAACAAGGTCCAATCCGGCTGAAACGTTACAGGAAGGTAGAATCTATTGAGTTGTAAGTGATCTGAACGTTTCATGATTATAGCACTTTCCTAAGGGGGTCAAACCATGTCCCAAAGGTCACCGGATCTGGTGTCAATTTAAAGAAGTAGTCCAGTTACACATTTGTGGGCTTATAACTTGGCTTCTGAATGTCCTAGAGCGATCAGGTTTGCTTTAGTGTACTCCAATCAACAGCCCCTACAACCACAAAAAGGAATGGAGACATTAGCACTTATGGTTTTTAAATGGCACCCAGAATTATGTTGCACGAAGCACAATTTCACATCATTCTGGGTTCATTTGTGTGAAAACAAGGTCCAATCAGGCTGAAACAATACAGGAAGGTAGAATCTATTGAGTTGTAAGTGATCTGAACTTTTCATGATGATTGCACTTTCCTAAGGGGGTCAAACCATGTCCCAAAGGTCACCGGATCTGGTGTCACTTTAAAGAAGTAGTCCAGTTACACATTTGTGGGCTTATAACTTGGCTTCTGAATGTCCTAGAGAGGTCATGGTTGTTTTAGTGTACTCCAATCAACAGCCCCTACAACCACAAAAAGGAATGGAGTCATTAGCACTTATGGTTTTTAAATGGCACCCAGAATTATGTTGCACGAAGCACAATTTCACATCATTCTGGGTTCATTTGTGTGAAAACAAGGTCCAATCAGGCTGAAACGTTACAGGAAGGTAGAATCTACTGAGTTGTAAGTGATCTGAACGTTTCATGATGATAGCACTTTCCTAAGGGGGTCAAACCATGTCCCAAAGATCACCGGATCTGGTGTCAATTTAAAGAAGTGGTCCAGTTACACATTTGTGGGCTTATAACTTGGCTTCTGAATGTCCTAGAGAGATCAGGTTTGTTTTAGTGTACTCCAATCAACAGCCCCTACAACCACAAAAAGGAATGGAGTCATTAGCACTTTTGGTTTGTAAATGGCACCCAGAATTATGTTGCACGAAGCACAATTTCACATCATTCTGGGTCCATTTGTGTGAAAACAAGGTCCAATCAGGCTGAAACGCTACAAGAAGGTAGAATCTATTGAGTTGTAAGTGATCTGAACATTTCAAGATGATCGCACATTCCTATAGGGGGTAAAACCATGTCCCAAAGGTCACCGGGCCTGGTGTCACTTTAAAGAAGTAGTCCAGTTACACCTTTGTGGGCTTATAACTTGGCTTGTGAATGTCCTAGAGAGGTTAGGTTTGTTTTAGTGTACTCCAATCAACAGCCCCTACAACCACAAAAAGGAATGGAGTCATTAGCACTTATGGTTTGTAAATGGCACCCAGAATTATGTTGCACGAAGCACAATTTCACATCATTCTGGGTCCATTTGTGTGAAAACAAGGTCCAATCAGGCTGAAACGTTACAGGAAGGTAGAATCTATTGAGTTGTAAGTGATGTGAACGTTTCATGATGATAGCACTTTCCTAAGGGGGTCAAACCATGTCCCAAAGGTCACCGGATCTGGTGTCAATTTAAAGAAGTAGTCCAGTTACACATTTGAGGGCTTATAACTTGGCTTCTGAATGTCCTAGAGAGATCAGGTTTATTTTAGTGTACTCCAAACAACAGTCCCTACAACTACAAAAAGGAATGGAGTCATTAGCACTTATGGTTTTTAAATGGCACCCAGAATTATGTTGCACGAAGCACAATTTCACATCATTCTGGGTTCATTTGTGTGAAAACAAGGTCCAATCAGGCTGAAACGTTACAGGAAGGTACAATCTATTGAGTTGTAACTGATCTGAACGTTTCATGATGATAGCACTTTCCTAAGGGGGTCAAACCATGTCCCAAAGGTCACTGGATCTGGTGTCAATTTAAAGAGTAGTCCAGTTACACATTTGTGGGCTTATAACTTGGCTTCTGAATGTCCTAGAGAGATCAGGTTTGTTTTAATGTACTCCAATCAACAGCCCCTACAACCCCAAAAAGGAATGGAGTCATTAGCACTTATGGTTTGTAAGAGGCACCCAGAATTATGTTGCACGAAGCACAATTTCACATCATTCTGGGTCCATTTGTGTGAAAACAAGGTCCAATCCGGCTGAAACGCTACAAGAAGGTAGAATCTATTGAGTTGTAAGTGATCTGAACGTTTCAAGATGATCGCACATTCCTATAGGGGGTCAAACCATGTCCCAAAGGTCACCGGGCCAAGTGTCACTTTAAATAAGTAGTCCAGTTACACCTTTGTGGGCTTATAACTTGGCTTCTGAATGTCCTAGAGAGATCAGGTTTGTTTTAATGTACTCGAATCAACAGCCCCTACAACCACAAAAAGGAATGGAGTCATTAGCATTTATGGTTTTTAAATGGCACCCAGAATTATGTTGCACGAAGCACAATTTCACATCATTCTGGGTTCATTTGTGTGAAAACAAGGTCCAATCAGGCTGAAACAATACAGGAAGGTAGAATCTATTGAGTTGTAAGTGATCTGAACGTTTCATGATGATCGCACTTTCCTAAGGGGGTCAAACCATGTCCCAAAGGTCACCGGATCTGGTGTCACTTTAAAGAAGTAGTCCAGTTACACATTTGTTGGCTTATAACTTGGCTTCTGAATGTCCTAGAGAGGTCATGGTTGTTTTAGTGTACTCCAATCAACAGCCCCTACAACCACAAAAAGGAATGGAGTCATTAGCACTTATGGTTTTTAAATGGCACCCAGAATTATGTTGCACGAAGCACAATTTCACATCATTCTCGGTTCGTTTGTGTGAAAACAAGGTCCAATCAGGCTGAAACGTTACAGGAAGGTAGAATCTACTGAGTTGTAAGTGATCTGAACGTTTCATGATGATAGCACTTTCCTAAGGGGGTCAAACCATGTCCCAAAGATCACCGGTTCTGGTGTCAATTTAAAGAATTAGTCCAGTTACACATTTGTGGGCTTATAACTTGGCTTCTGAATGTCCTAGAGAGATCAGGTTTGTTTTAGTGTACTCCAATCAACAGCCCCTACAACGACAAAAAGGAATGGAGTCATTAGCACTTATGGTTTGTAAATGGCACCCAGAATTATGTTGCACGAAGCACAATTTCACATCATTCTGGGTCCAATTGTGTGAAAACAAGGTCCAATCAGGCTGAAACGTTACAGGAAGGTAGAATATATTGAGTTGTAAGTGATCTGAACGTTTCATGATGATAGCACTTTCCTAAGGGGGTCAAACCATGTCCCAAAGGTCACCGGATCTGGTGTCAATTTAAAGTAGTCCAGTTACACATTTGTAGGCTTATAACTTGGCTTCTGAATGTCCTAGAGAGATCAGGTTTGTTTTAGTATACTCCAATCAACAGCCCCTACAACCACAATAAGGAATGGAGTCATTAGCACTTATGGTTTTTAAATGGCACCCAGAATTATGTTGCACGAAGCACAATTTCACTTCATTCTGGGTTCATTTGTGTGAAAACAAGGTACAATCAGGCTGAAACGTTACAGGAAGGTAGAATCTATTGAATTGTAAGTGATCTGAACGTTTCATGATGATAGCACTTTCCTAAGGGGGTCAAACCATGTCCCAAAGGTCACCGGGCCTGGTGTCACTTTAAAGAAGTAGTCCAGTTACACCTTTGTGGGCTTATAACTTGGCTTCTGAATATCCTAGAGAGGTCAGGTTTGTTTTAGAGTACTCCAATTAGCAGCCCCCATTACCACTAAAAGGAATGAAGTCATTAGCATTTATGGTTTGTAAATGGCACTCAGAATTATGTTGCACGAAGCACAATTTCACATCATTCTGGGTTCATTTGTGTGAAAACAAGGTCCAATCAGGCTGAAACGTTACAGGAAGGTAGAATCTATTTAGTTGTAAGTGATCTGAACGTTTCATGATGATAGCACTCTCCTAAGGGCGGTCAAACCATGTCCCAAAGGTCACCGGGCCTGGTGTCATTTTAAAGAAGTAGTCCAGTTACACATTTGTGGGCTTATAACTTGGCTTCTGAATGTCCTAGAGAGATCAGGTTTGTTTTAATGTACTCCAATCAACAGCCCCTACAACCACAAAAGGAATGGAGTCATTAGCCTTATGGTTTGTAAATGGCACCCAGAATTATGTTGCACGAAGCACAATTTCACATCATTCTGGGTCCATTTGTGTGAAAACAAGGTCCAATCCGGCTGAAACGCTACAAGAAGGTAGAATCTACTGAGTTGTAAGTGATCTGAACGTTTCATGATGATAGCACTTTCCTAAGGGGGTCAAACCATGTCCCAAAGATCACCGGTTCTGGTGTCAATTTAAAGAAGTAGTCCAGTTACACATTTGTGGGCTTATAACTTGGCTTCTGAATGTCCTAGAGAGATCAGGTTTGTTTTAATGTACTCCAATCAACAGCCCCTACAACCACAAAAATGAATGGAGTCATTAGCATTTATGGTTTGTAAATGGCACCCAGAATTATGTTGCACGAAGCACAATTTCACATCATTCTGGGTTCATTTGTGTGAAAACAAGGTCCAATCAGGCTGAAACGCTACAAGAAGGTAGAATCTATTGAGTTGTAAGTGATCTGAACGTTTCAAGATGATCGCACATTCCTATAGGGGGTCAAACCATGTCCCAAAGGTCACCGGGCCAAGTGTCACTTTAAATAAGTAGTCCAGTTACACCTTTGTGGGCTTATAACTTGGCTTCTGAATGTCCTAGAGAGATCAGGTTTGTTTTAATGTACTCGAATCAACAGCCCCTAAAACCACAAAAAGGAATGGAGTCATTAGCATTTATGGTTTGTAAATGGCACCCAGAATTATGTTGCACGAAGCACAATTTCACATCATTCTGGGTTCATTTGTGTGAAAACAAGGTCCAATCCGGCTGAAACGTTACAGGAAGGTAGAATCTATTGAGTTGTAAGTGATCTGAACGTTTCATGATGATAGCACTTTCCTAAGGGGGTCAAACCATGTCCCAAAGGTCACCGGATCTGGTGTCAATTTAAAGAAGTAGTCCAGTTACACATTTGTGGGCTTATAACTTGGCTTCTGAATGTCCTAGAGCGATCAGGTTTGCTTTAGTGTACTCCAATCAACAGCCCCTACAACCACAAAAAGGAATGGAGACATTAGCACTTATGGTTTTTAAATGGCACCCAGAATTATGTTGCACGAAGCACAATTTCACATCATTCTGGGTTCATTTGTGTGAAAACAAGGTCCAATCAGGCTGAAACAATACAGGAAGGTAGAATCTATTGAGTTGTAAGTGATCTGAACGTTTCATGATGATCGCACTTTCCTAAGGGGGTCAAACCATGTCCCAAAGGTCACCGGATCTGGTGTCACTTTAAAGAAGTAGTCCAGTTACACATTTGTTGGCTTATAACTTGGCTTCTGAATGTCCTGGAGAGGTCATGGTTGTTTTAGTGTACTCCAATCAACAGCCCCTACAACCACAAAAAGGAATGGAGTCATTAGCACTTATGGTTTTTAAATGGCACCCAGAATTATGTTGCACGAAGCACAATTTCACATCATTCTCGGTTCGTTTGTGTGAAAACAAGGTCCAATCAGGCTGAAACGTTACAGGAAGGTAGAATCTACTGAGTTGTAAGTGATCTGAACGTTTCATGATGATAGCACTTTCCTAAGGGGGTCAAACCATGTCCCAAAGATCACCGGTTCTGGTGTCAATTTAAAGAAGTAGTCCAGTTACACATTTGTGGGCTTATAACTTGGCTTCTGAATGTCCTAGAGAGATCAGGTTTGTTTTAGTGTACTCCAATCAACAGCCCCTACAACGACAAAAAGGAATGGAGTCATTAGCACTTATGGTTTGTAAATGGCACCCAGAATTATGTTGCACGAAGCACAATTTCACATCATTCTGGGTCCATTTGTGTGAAAACAAGGTCCAATCAGGCTGAAACGTTACAGGAAGGTAGAATATATTGAGTTGTAAGTGATCTGAACGTTTCATGATGATAGCACTTTCCTAAGGGGGTCAAACCATGTCCCAAAGGTCACCGGATCTGGTGTCAATTTAAAGTAGTCCAGTTACACATTTGTAGGCTTATAACTTGGCTTCTGAATGTCCTAGAGAGATCAGGTTTGTTTTAGTATACTCCAATCAACAGCCCCTACAACCACAATAAGGAATGGAGTCATTAGCACTTATGGTTTTTAAATGGCACCCAGAATTATGTTGCACGAAGCACAATTTCACTTCATTCTGGGTTCATTTGTGTTAAAACAAGGTACAATCAGGCTGAAACGTTACAGGAAGGTAGAATCTATTGAATTGTAAGTGATCTGAACGTTTCATGATGATAGCACTTTCCTAAGGTGGTCAAACCATGTCCCAAAGGTCACCGGGCCTGGTGTCACTTTAAAGAAGTAGTCCAGTTACACCTTTGTGGGCTTATAACTTGGCTTCTGAATATCCTAGAGAGGTCAGGTTTGTTTTAGAGTACTCCAATTAGCAGCCCCCATTACCACTAAAAGGAATGAAGTCATTAGCATTTATGGTTTGTAAATGGCACCCAGAATTATGTTGCACGAAGCACAATTTCACATCATTCTGGGTTCATTTGTGTGAAAACAAGGTCCAATCAGGCTGAAACGTTACAGGAAGGTAGAATCTACTGAGTTGTAAGTGATCTGAACGTTTCATGATGATAGCACTTTCCTAAGGGGGTCAAACCATGTCCCAAAGATCACCGGATCTGGTGTCAATTTAAAGAAGTAGTCCAGTTACACATTTGTGGGCTTATAACTTGGCTTCTGAATGTCCTAGAGAGATCAGGTTTGTTTTAGTGTACTCCAATCAACAGCCCCTACAACCACAAAAAGGAATGGAGTCATTAGCACTTATGGTTTGTAAATGGCACCCAGAATTATGTTGCACGAAGCACAATTTCACATCATTCTGGGTCCATTTGTGTGAAAACAAGGTCCAATCAGGCTGAAACGCTACAAGAAGGTAGAATCTATTGAGTTGTAAGTGATCTGAACATTTCAAGATGATCGCACATTCCTATAGGGGGTAAAACCATGTCCCAAAGGTCACCGGGCCTGGTGTCACTTTAAAGAAGTAGTCCAGTTACACCTTTGTGGGCTTATAACTTGGCTTCTGAATGTCCTAGAGAGATCAGGTTTGTTTTAATGTACTCCAATCAACAGCCCCTACAACCCCAAAAAGGAATGGAGTCATTAGCACTTATGGTTTGTAAGAGGCACCCAGAATTATGTTGCACGAAGCACAATTTCACATCATTCTGGGTCCATTTGTGTGAAAACAAGGTCCAATCCGGCTGAAACGCTACAAGAAGGTAGAATCTATTGAGTTGTAAGTGATCTGAACGTTTCAAGATGATCGCACATTCCTATAGGGGGTCAAACCATGTCCCAAAGGTCACCGGGCCAAGTGTCACTTTAAATAAGTAGTCCAGTTACACCTTTGTGGGCTTATAACTTGGCTTCTGAATGTCCTAGAGAGATCAGGTTTGTTTTAATGTACTCGAATCAACAGCCCCTACAACCACAAAAAGGAATGGAGTCATTAGCATTTATGGTTTGTAAATGGCACCCAGAATTATGTTGCACGAAGCACAATTTCACATCATTCTGGGTTCATTTGTGTGAAAACAAGGTCCAATCCGGCTGAAACGTTACAGGAAGGTAGAATCTATTGAGTTGTAAGTGATCTGAACGTTTCATGATGATAGCACTTTCCTAAGGGGGTCAAACCATGTCCCAAAGGTCACCGGATCTGGTGTCAATTTAAAGAAGTAGTCCAGTTACACATTTGTGGGCTTATAACTTGGCTTCTGAATGTCCTAGAGCGATCAGGTTTGCTTTAGTGTACTCCAATCAACAGCCCCTACAACCACAAAAAGGAATGGAGACATTAGCACTTATGGTTTTTAAATGGCACCCAGAATTATGTTGCACGAAGCACAATTTCACATCATTCTGGGTTCATTTGTGTGAAAACAAGGTCCAATCAGGCTGAAACAATACAGGAAGGTAGAATCTATTGAGTTGTAAGTGATCTGAACGTTTCATGATGATCGCACTTTCCTAAGGGGGTCAAACCATGTCCCAAAGGTCACCGGATCTGGTGTCACTTTAAAGAAGTAGTCCAGTTACACATTTGTTGGCTTATAACTTGGCTTCTGAATGTCCTAGAGAGGTCATGGTTGTTTTAGTGTACTCCAATCAACAGCCCCTACAACCACAAAAAGGAATGGAGTCATTAGCACTTATGGTTTTTAAATGGCACCCAGAATTATGTTGCACGAAGCACAATTTCACATCATTCTCGGTTCGTTTGTGTGAAAACAAGGTCCAATCAGGCTGAAACGTTACAGGAAGGTAGAATATATTGAGTTGTAAGTGATCTGAACGTTTCATGATGATAGCACTTTCCTAAGGGGGTCAAACCATGTCCCAAAGGTCACCGGATCTGGTGTCAATTTAAAGTAGTCCAGTTACACATTTGTAGGCTTATAACTTGGCTTCTGAATGTCCTAGAGAGATCAGGTTTGTTTTAGTATACTCCAATCAACAGCCCCTACAACCACAATAAGGAATGGAGTCATTAGCACTTATGGTTTTTAAATGGCACCCAGAATTATGTTGCACGAAGCACAATTTCACTTCATTCTGGGTTCATTTGTGTGAAAACAAGGTACAATCAGGCTGAAACGTTACAGGAAGGTAGAATCTATTGAATTGTAAGTGATCTGAACGTTTCATGATGATAGCACTTTCCTAAGGGGGTCAAACCATGTCCCAAAGGTCACCGGGCCTGGTGTCACTTTAAAGAAGTAGTCCAGTTACACCTTTGTGGGCTTATAACTTGGCTTCTGAATATCCTAGAGAGGTCAGGTTTGTTTTAGAGTACTCCAATTAGCAGCCCCCATTACCACTAAAAGGAATGAAGTCATTAGCATTTATGGTTTGTAAATGGCACCCAGAATTATGTTGCACGAAGCACAATTTCACATCATTCTGGGTTCATTTGTGTGAAAACAAGGTCCAATCAGGCTGAAACGTTACAGGAAGGTAGAATCTACTGAGTTGTAAGTGATCTGAACGTTTCATGATGATAGCACTTTCCTAAGGGGGTCAAACCATGTCCCAAAGATCACCGGATCTGGTGTCAATTTAAAGAAGTAGTCCAGTTACACATTTGTGGGCTTATAACTTGGCTTCTGAATGTCCTAGAGAGATCAGGTTTGTTTTAGTGTACTCCAATCAACAGCCCCTACAACCACAAAAAGGAATGGAGTCATTAGCACTTATGGTTTGTAAATGGCACCCAGAATTATGTTGCACGAAGCACAATTTCACATCATTCTGGGTCCATTTGTGTGAAAACAAGGTCCAATCAGGCTGAAACGCTACAAGAAGGTAGAATCTATTGAGTTGTAAGTGATCTGAACATTTCAAGATGATCTCACATTCCTATAGGGGGTAAAACCATGTCCCAAAGGTCACCGGGCCTGGTGTCACTTTAAAGAAGTAGTCCAGTTACACCTTTGTGGGCTTATAACTTGGCTTCTGAATGTCCTAGAGAAATTAGGTTTGTTTTAATGTACTCCAATCAACAGCCCCTACAACCACAAAAAGGAATGGAGTCATAAGCATTTATGGTTTGTAAATGGCACCCAGAATTATGTTGCACGAAGCACAATTTCACATCATTCTGGGTTCATTTGTGTGAAAACAAGGTCCAATCCGGCTGAAACGTTACAGGAAGGTAGAATCTATTGAGTTGTAAGTGATCTGAACGTTTCATGATTATAGCACTTTCCTAAGGGGGTCAAACCATGTCCCAAAGGTCACCGGATCTGGTGTCAATTTAAAGAAGTAGTCCAGTTACACATTTGTGGGCTTATAACTTGGCTTCTGAATGTCCTAGAGCGATCAGGTTTGCTTTAGTGTACTCCAATCAACAGCCCCTACAACCACAAAAAGGAATGGAGACATTAGCACTTATGGTTTTTAAATGGCACCCAGAATTATGTTGCACGAAGCACAATTTCACATCATTCTGGGTTCATTTGTGTGAAAACAAGGTCCAATCAGGCTGAAACAATACAGGAAGGTAGAATCTATTGAGTTGTAAGTGATCTGAACTTTTCATGATGATTGCACTTTCCTAAGGGGGTCAAACCATGTCCCAAAGGTCACCGGATCTGGTGTCACTTTAAAGAAGTAGTCCAGTTACACATTTGTTGGCTTATAACTTGGCTTCTGAATGTCCTAGAGAGGTCATGGTTGTTTTAGTGTACTCCAATCAACAGCCCCTACAACCACAAAAAGGAATGGAGTCATTAGCACTTATGGTTTTTAAATGGCACCCAGAATTATGTTGCACGAAGCACAATTTCACATCATTCTGGGTTCATTTGTGTGAAAACAAGGTCCAATCAGGCTGAAACGTTACAGGAAGGTAGAATCTACTGAGTTGTAAGTGATCTGAACGTTTCATGATGATAGCACTTTCCTAAGGGGGTCAAACCATGTCCCAAAGATCACCGGATCTGGTGTCAATTTAAAGAAGTGGTCCAGTTACACATTTGTGGGCTTATAACTTGGCTTCTGAATGTCCTAGAGAGATCAGGTTTGTTTTAGTGTACTCCAATCAACAGCCCCTACAACCACAAAAAGGAATGGAGTCATTAGCACTTTTGGTTTGTAAATGGCACCCAGAATTATGTTGCACGAAGCACAATTTCACATCATTCTGGGTCCATTTGTGTGAAAACAAGGTCCAATCAGGCTGAAACGCTACAAGAAGGTAGAATCTATTGAGTTGTAAGTGATCTGAACATTTCAAGATGATCGCACATTCCTATAGGGGGTAAAACCATGTCCCAAAGGTCACCGGGCCTGGTGTCACTTTAAAGAAGTAGTCCAGTTACACCTTTGTGGGCTTATAACTTGGCTTGTGAATGTCCTAGAGAGGTTAGGTTTGTTTTAGTGTACTCCAATCAACAGCCCCTACAACCACAAAAAGGAATGGAGTCATTAGCACTTATGGTTTGTAAATGGCACCCAGAATTATGTTGCACGAAGCACAATTTCACATCATTCTGGGTCCATTTGTGTGAAAACAAGGTCCAATCAGGCTGAAACGTTACAGGAAGGTAGAATCTATTGAGTTGTAAGTGATGTGAACGTTTCATGATGATAGCACTTTCCTAAGGGGGTCAAACCATGTCCCAAAGGTCACCGGATCTGGTGTCAATTTAAAGAAGTAGTCCAGTTACACATTTGAGGGCTTATAACTTGGCTTCTGAATGTCCTAGAGAGATCAGGTTTATTTTAGTGTACTCCAAACAACAGTCCCTACAACTACAAAAAGGAATGGAGTCATTAGCACTTATGGTTTTTAAATGGCACCCAGAATTATGTTGCACGAAGCACAATTTCACATCATTCTGGGTTCATTTGTGTGAAAACAAGGTCCAATCAGGATGAAACGTTACAGGAAGGTACAATCTATTGAGTTGTAACTGATCTGAACGTTTCATGATGATAGCACTTTCCTAAGGGGGTCAAACCATGTCCCAAAGGTCACTGGATCTGGTGTCAATTTAAAGAGTAGTCCAGTTACACATTTGTGGGCTTATAACTTGGCTTCTGAATGTCCTAGAGAGATCAGGTTTGTTTTAATGTACTCCAATCAACAGCCCCTACAACCCCAAAAAGGAATGGAGTCATTAGCACTTATGGTTTGTAAGAGGCACCCAGAATTATGTTGCACGAAGCACAATTTCACATCATTCTGGGTCCATTTGTGTGAAAACAAGGTCCAATCCGGCTGAAACGCTACAAGAAGGTAGAATCTATTGAGTTGTAAGTGATCTGAACGTTTCAAGATGATCGCACATTCCTATAGGGGGTCAAACCATGTCCCAAAGGTCACCGGGCCAAGTGTCACTTTAAATAAGTAGTCCAGTTACACCTTTGTGGGCTTATAACTTGGCTTCTGAATGTCCTAGAGAGATCAGGTTTGTTTTAATGTACTCGAATCAACAGCCCCTACAACCACAAAAAGGAATGGAGTCATTAGCATTTATGGTTTGTAAATGGCACCCAGAATTATGTTGCACGAAGCACAATTTCACATCATTCTGGGTTCATTTGTGTGAAAACAAGGTCCAATCCGGCTGAAACGTTACAGGAAGGTAGAATCTATTGAGTTGTAAGTGATCTGAACGTTTCATGATGATAGCACTTTCCTAAGGGGGTCAAACCATGTCCCAAAGGTCACCGGATCTGGTGTCAATTTAAAGAAGTAGTCCAGTTACACATTTGTGGGCTTATAACTTGGCTTCTGAATGTCCTAGAGCGATCAGGTTTGCTTTAGTGTACTCCAATCAACAGCCCCTAGAACCACAAAAAGGAATGGAGACATTAGCACTTATGGTTTTTAAATGGCACCCAGAATTATGTTGCACGAAGCACAATTTCACATCATTCTGGGTTCATTTGTGTGAAAACAAGGTCCAATCAGGCTGAAACAATACAGGAAGGTAGAATCTATTGAGTTGTAAGTGATCTGAACGTTTCATGATGATCGCACTTTCCTAAGGGGGTCAAACCATGTCCCAAAGGTCACCGGATCTGGTGTCACTTTAAAGAAGTAGTCCAGTTACACATTTGTTGGCTTATAACTTGGCTTCTGAATGTCCTAGAGAGGTCATGGTTGTTTTAGTGTACTCCAATCAACAGCCCCTACAACCACAAAATGGAATGGAGTCATTAGCACTTATGGTTTTTAAATGGCACCCAGAATTATGTTGCACGAAGCACAATTTCACATCATTCTCGGTTCGTTTGTGTGAAAACAAGGTCCAATCAGGCTGAAACGTTACAGGAAGGTAGAATCTACTGAGTTGTAAGTGATCTGAACGTTTCATGATGATAGCACTTTCCTAAGGGGGTCAAACCATGTCCCAAAGATCACCCTCAGTCAGACCCAGTGTTGACATGTGGCAAGACGCTCCTCGGGGCACGTCTTGCTTGAGCCTCTCTCCTGGAGGCGCTCAGTCAGACCGAGTAGTGACATGTGACAAGACGCTCCTCGGGGCGCGTCTTGCTTGGGACTCTCTCCTGGAGGCGCTCAGTCAGACCCAGTGTTGACATGTGGCAAGACGCTCCTCGGGGCGCGTCTTGCTTGGGCCTCTCTCCTGGAGGTTCTCAGTCAGACCCAGTGTTGACATGTGGCAAGATGCTCCTCGGGGCCCGTCTTGCTGGGGCTTCTCTCATGCAGGCACTCAGTCAGACCCAGTAATGACATGTGGCAAGACGCTCCTCGGGGCACATCTTGCTTGGGCCTCTTTCCTGGAGGTGCTCAGTGAGACCCAGAGGAGACATGTGTCAAGATGCTCCTCGGGGCGCATCTTGCTTGGGCCTCTCTCCTGGAGGCGCTCAGTCAGACCGAGTGCTGACATTTGGCAAGACGCTCCTCCGGGCGCGTCTTGCTTGGGCCTCTCTCCTGGAGGCGCTCAGTCAGACCGAGTGCTGACATTTGGCAAGACGATCCTCGGGGCGCGTCTTGCTTGGGCTTCTCTCCTGGAGGCCCTCAGTCAGACCCATTGTTCACATGTGGAAAGACGCTCCTCGGGGCGCGTCTTGCTTGGGCCTCTCTCCAGAAGGCCCTCAATCAGACCCAGTGTTGACACGTGGCAAGACGCTCCTCGGGGCGCTTCTTGCTTGGGCCTCTCTCTTGGAGGCGCTCAGTCAGACCCAGAGGAGACATGTGTCAAGATGCTCCTCGGGGCGCGTATTGCTTGGGCCTCTCTCCTGGATGCCCTCTGTCAGACCCAGTGTTGACATGTGGCAAGAATCTCCTCGGGGCGCGTCTTGCTTGGGCTTTTCTCATGGAGGCCCTCAGTCAGACCCATTGTTGACATGATGCAAGACGCTCCTCGGGGCGCTTCTTGCTTGGGCTTCTCTCCTGGAGGCCCTCAGTCAGACCCATTGTTGACATGTGGCAAGATGCTCCTCGGGGCACGTCTTGCTTGGGCCTCTCTCCTGGAGGCGCTCAGTCAGACCCAGAGGAGACATGTGTCAAGATGCTCCTCGGGGCGCGTCTTGCTTGGGCCTCTCTCCTGGAGGCGCTCAGTCAGACCGAGTGCTGACATGTGGCAAGACGCTCCTCCGGGCGCGTCTTGCTTGGGCCTCTCTCCTGGAGGCGCTCAGTCAGACCCAGTGTTAACATGTGGCAAGACGCTCCTCGGGGCACGTCTTGCTTGGGCCTCTCTCCTGGAGGCGCTCAGTCAGACCCAGAGGAGACATGTGTCAAGATGCTCCTCGGGGCGCGTCTTGCTTGGGCCTCTCTCCTGGAGGCGCTCAGTCAGACCGAGTGCTGACATGTGGCAAGACGCTCCTCCGGGCGCGTCTTGCTTGGGCCTCTCTCCTGGAGGCGCTCAGTCAGACCCAGTGTTCACATGTGGCAAGAAGCTCCTAGGGGTGCGTCTTGCTTGGGCCTCTCTCCTGGAGGCGCTCAGTCAGACCCAGTGTTGACATGTGGCAAGACGGTCCTCGGGGCACGTCTTGCTTGGGCCTCTCTCCTGGAGGCGCTCAGTCAGACCGAGTGCTGACATGTGGCAAGACGCTCCTCGGGGCGCGTCTTGCTTGGGCTTCTCTCCTGGAGGCCCTCAGTCAGACCCATTGTTGACATGTGGCAAGACGCTGCTCGGGGCGCGTCTTGCTTGGGCCTCTCTCCAGAAGGCCCTCAATCAGACCCAGTGCTGACATGTGGCAAGACGCTCCTCGGGGCACGTCTTGCTTGGGCTTCTCTCCTGGAGGCGCTCAAACAGACCGAGTAGTGACATGTGGCAAGACGCTCCTCGGGGCGCGTCTTACTGGGGCTTCTCTCATGGAGGCACTCAGTCAGACCCAGTGTTGACATGTGTCAAGACGCTCCTCGGGGGGCTTCTTGCTTTGGCATCTCTCCTGGAGGCGCTCAGTCAGACCGAGTGCTGACATGTGGCAAGAAGCTCCTCGGGGCGCGTCCTGCTTGGGCTTCTCTCCTGGAGGCCCTCAGTAAGAACCATTGTTGACATGTGGCAAGACGCTCCTCGGGGCGCGTCATGCTTGGGCCTCTCTCCAGAAGGCCCTCAATCAGACCCAGTGTTGACACGTGGCACGACGCTCCTCGGGGCGCGTCTTGCTTGGGCCTCTCTCCTGGAGGCGCTCAGTCAGACCCAGTGATGACATGTGGCAAGACACTCCTCGGGGCGCGTCTTGCTTGGGCCTCTCTCATGGAGGCCCTCTGTCAGACCCAGTGTTGACATTTGTCAAGACGCTCCTCGGGGCACGTCATGCTTTGGCCTCTCTCCTGGAGGCGCTCAGTCAGACCGAGTGCTGAGTACTATGGCAAGAAGCTCCTCGGGGCGCGTCTTGCTTGGGCTTCTCTCCTGGAGGCCCTCAGTAAGACCCATTGTTGACATGTGGCAAGATGCTCCTCGGGGTGCGTCTTGCTTGGGCCTCTCTCCTGGAGGCGCTCAGTGAGACCCAGTGTTGACATGTGGCAAGACGCTCCTCGGGGCACGTCTTGCTTGGGCCTCTCTCCTGGAGGCGCTCAGTCAGACCGAGTGCTGACATGTGGCAAGACGCTCCTCGGGGCGCGTCTTGCTTGGGCTTCTCTCCTGGAGGCCCTCAGTCAGACCCATTGTTGACATGTGGCAAGACGCTACTCGGGGCTCGTCTTGCTTGGGCCTCTCTCCAGAAGGCCCTCAATCAGACCCAGTGCTGACATGTGGCAAGACGCTCCTCGGGGCGCGTCTTGCTTGGGCTTCTCTCCTGGAGGCCCTCAGTCAGACCCATTGTTGACATGTGGCAAGACGCTCCTCGGGGCGCGTCTCATTTGGACCTCTCTCCTGGAGGCCCTCAGTCAGACCCAGTGTTGACATGTGGCAAGACGCTCCTCGGGGCGCGTCTTGCTTGGGCTTCTCTCCTTGAGGCCCTCAGTCAGACCCATTGTTGACATGTGGCAAGACGCTCCTCGGGGCACGTCTTGCTTGGGCCTCTCTCCTGGAGGCGCTCAGTCAGACCGAGTAGTGACATGTGGCAAGACGCTCCTCGGGGCGCGTCTTGCTTGGGCCTCTCTCCTGGAGGCGCTCAGTCAGACCGAGTGCTGACATAAGGCAAGACGCTCCTCGGGCCGCGTCTTGCTGGGGCCTCTCTCCTGGAGGTGCTCAATCAGACCCAGTGGTGACACGTGGCAAGACGCTCCTCGGGGTGCATCTTGCTTGGGCCTCTCTCCTGGAGGCGCTAAGTCAGACCCAGTGTTGATACGTGGCAAGTCGCTCCTCGGGGTGCGTCTTGCTTGGGCCTCTCTCCTGGAGGCGCTAAGTCAGACCCAGTTTTTATATGTGGCAAGACACTCCTCGCGGCGCGTCTTGCTTGGGCCTCTCTCATGGAGGCCCTCTGTCAGACCCAGTGTTGACATGTGTCAAGACGCTCCTCGGGGCGCGTCTTGCTTTGGCCTCTCTCCTGGAGGCGCTTAGTCAGACCGAGTGCATACATGTGGCAAGAAGCTCCTCGGGGCGCGTCTTGCTTGGGCTTCTCTCCTGGAGGCCCTCAGTCAGACCCATTGTTGACATGTGGCAAGACGCTCCTCGGGGCGCGTCTTGCTTGGGCCTCTCTCCAGAAGGCCCTCAATCAGACCCAGTGTTGACACGTGGCAAGACGCTCCTCGGGGCGCTTCTTGCTTGGGCCTCTCTCCTGGAGGCGCTCAGTCAGACCCAGTGTTCACATGTGGCAAGACTCTCCTCGGGGCGCGTCTTGCTTGGGCCTCTCTTCTGGAGGCGCTCAGTCAGACCCAGTGTTGACATGTGGCAAGACGCTCCTCTGGGCGCATCTTGCTTGGGCCTCTCTCCTGGAGGCGCTCAGTCAGACCGAGTGCTGACATGTGGCAAGACGCTCCTCGGGGCGCGTCTTGCTTGGGCTTCTCTCCTGGAGGCCCTCAGTCAGACCCATTGTTGACATGTGGCAAGACGCTCCTCGGGGCGCGTCTTATTTGGGCCTCTCTCCTAGAGGCCCTCAGTCAGACCCAGTGTTGACATGTGTCAAGACGCTCCTCGGGGCACGTCTTGCTTGGGCCTCTCTCCTGGAGGCGCTCAGTCAGACCGAGTGCTGACATGTGGCAAGAAGCTCCTCGGGGCGCGTCTTGCTTGGGCTTCTCTCCTGGAGGCCCTCAGTCAGACCCATTGTTGACATGTGGCAAGACGCTCCTCGGGGCGCGTCTTGCTTGGGCCTCTCTCCAGAAGGCCCTCAATAAGACCCAGTGTTGACAAGTGGCAAGTCTCTCCTCGGGGTGCTTCTTACTTGGGCCTCTCTCCTGGAGGCGCTCAGTCTGACCCAGTGGTGACATGTGGCAAGACGCTCCTCGGGGCGCGTATTGCTTGGGCCTCTCTCCTGGATGCCCTCTGTCAGACCCAGTGTTGACATGTGGCAAGACTCTCCTCGGGGCGCGTCTTGCTTGGGCTTTTCTCATGGAGGCCCTCAGTCAGACCCAGTGTTGACATGTGTCAAGACGCTCCTCGGGGTGTGTCTTGCTTGGGCCTCTCTCCTGGAGGCTCTCAGTCAGACCCAGTGTTGACATGTGGCAAGACGCTCCTCGGGGCGCTTCTTGCTTGGGCTTCTCTCCTGGAGGCCCTCAGTCAGACCCATTGTTGACATGTGGCAAGACGCTCCTCGGGGCACGTCTTGCTTGGGCCTCTCTCCTGGAGGCGCTCAGTCAGACCGAGTAGTGACATGTGACAAGACGCTCCTCGGGGCGCGTCTTGCTTGGGCCTCTCTCCTGGAGGCGCTCAGTCAGACACAGTGTTGACAAGTGGCAAGACGCTCCTCGGGGCGCGTCTTGCTTGGGCCTCTCTCCTGGAGGTTCTCAGTCAGACCCAGTGTTGACATGTGGCAAGATGCTCCTCGGGGCGCGTCTTGCTGGGGCTTCTCTCATGGAGGCACTCAGTCAGACCCAGTGTTAACATGTGGCAAGACGCTCCTCGGGGCACGTCTTGCTTGGGCCTCTCTCCTGGAGGCGCTCAGTCAGACCCAGAGGAGACATGTGTCAAAATGCTCCTCGGGGCACGTCTTGCTTGGGCCTCTCTCCTGGAGGCGCTCAGTCAGACCGAGTGCTGACATGTGGCAAGACGCTCCTCGGGGCGCGTCTTGCTTGGGCTTCTCTCCTGGAGGCCCTCAGTCAGACCCATTGTTGACATGTGGCAAGACGCTCCTCGGGGCGCGTCTTATTTGGGCCTCTCTCCTAGAGGCCCTCAGTCAGACCCAGTGTTGACATGTGTCAAGACGCTCCTCGGGGCACGTCTTGCTTGGGGCTCTCTCCTGGAGGCGCTCAGTCAGACCGAGTGCTGACATGTGGCAATACGATCCTTGGGGCGCGTCTTGCTTGGGCTTCTCTCCTGGAGGCCCTCAGTCAGACCCATTGTTGACATGTGGCAAGATGCTCCTCGGGGCGCGTCTTGCTTGGGCCTCTCTCCAGAAGGCCCTCAATCAGACCGAGTGTTGACACGTGGCAAGACGCTCCTCGGGGCGCGTCTTGCTTGGGCTTCTCTCCTGGAGGCCCTCAGTCAGACCCATTGTTGACATGTGGCAAGACGCTCCTCGGGGCGCGTCTTATTTGGGCCTCTCTCCTGGAGGCCCTCAGTCAGACCCAGTGTTGACATGTGGCAAGACACTCCTAGGGGCGCGTCTTGCTGGGGCCTCTCTCCTGGAGGTGCTCAATCAGACCCAGTGGTGAAACGTGGCAAGACGCTCCTCGGGGCGCGTCTTGCTTGGGCCTCTCTCCTGGAGGAGCTCAGTCAGACCCAGTGGTGACACGTGGCAAGACGCTCCTCGGGGCGCATCTTGCTTGGGCCTCTCTCCTGGAGGCGCTAAGTCAGACCCAGTGTTGACACGTGGCAAGACGCTCCTCGGGGCGCGTCTTGCTTGGGCCTCTCTCCTGGAGGCGCTCAGTCAGACCCAGTGTTGACATGTGGCAAGACACTCCTCGGGGCGTGTCTTGCTTGGGCCTCTCTCATGGAGGCCCTCTGTCAGACCCAGTGTTGACATGTGTCAAGACGCTCCTCTGGGCGCGTCTTGCTTTGGCCTCTCTCCTGGAGAAGCTCAGTCAGACCGAGTGCTGACATGTGGCAAGAAGCTCCTCGGGGCGCGTCTTGCTTGGGCCTCTCTCCAGATGGCCCTCAATCAGACCCAGTGTATACACGTGGCAAGACGCTCCTCGGGGCGCTTCTTGCTTGGGCTTCTCTCCTGGAGGCGCTCAGTCAGTCCCAGTGGTGACATGTGGCAAGACGCTCCTCGGGGCGCGTATTGCTTGGGCCTCTCTCCTGGATGCCCTCTGTCAGACCCAGTGTTGACATGTGGCAAGACTCTCCTCGGGGCGCGTCTTGCTTGGGCTTCTCTCATGGAGGCCCTCAGTCAGACCCAGTGTTGACATGTGGCAAGACGCTCCTCGGGGCACGTCTTGCTTGAGCCTCTCTCCTGGAGGCGCTCAGTCAGACCGAGTAGTGACATGTGACAAGACGCTCCTCGGGGCGCGTCTTGCTTGGGACTCTCTCCTGGAGGCGCTCAGTCAGACCCAGTGTTGACATGTGGCAAGACGCTCCTCGGGGCGCGTCTTGCTTGGGCCTCTCTCCTGGAGGTTCTCAGTCAGACCCAGTGTTGACATGTGGCAAGATGCTCCTCGGGGCGCATCTTGCTGGGGCTTCTCTCATGCAGGCACTCAGTCAGACCCAGTAATGACATGTGGCAAGACGCTCCTCGGGGCACATCTTGCTTGGGCCTCTTTCCTGGAGGTGCTCAGTGAGACCCAGAGGAGACATGTGTCAAGATGCTCCTCGGGGCGCATCTTGCTTGGGCCTCTCTCCTGGAGGCGCTCAGTCAGACCGAGTGCTGACATTTGGCAAGACGCTCCTCCGGGCGCGTCTTGCTTGGGCCTCTCTCCTGGAGGCGCTCAGTCAGACCGAGTGCTGACATTTGGCAAGACGATCCTCGGGGCGCGTCTTGCTTGGGCTTCTCTCCTGGAGGCCCTCAGTCAGACCCATTGTTCACATGTGGAAAGACGCTCCTCGGGGCGCGTCTTGCTTGGGCCTCTCTCCAGAAGGCCCTCAATCAGACCCAGTGTTGACACGTGGCAAGACGCTCCTCGGGGCGCTTCTTGCTTGGGCCTCTCTCTTGGAGGCGCTCAGTCAGACCCAGAGGAGACATGTGTCAAGATGCTCCTCGGGGCGCGTATTGCTTGGGCCTCTCTCCTGGATGCCCTCTGTCAGACCCAGTGTTGACATGTGGCAAGAATCTCCTCGGGGCGCGTCTTGCTTGGGCTTTTCTCATGGAGGCCCTCAGTCAGACCCATTGTTGACATGATGCAAGACGCTCCTCGGGGCGCTTCTTGCTTGGGCTTCTCTCCTGGAGGCCCTCAGTCAGACCCATTGTTGACATGTGGCAAGATGCTCCTCGGGGCACGTCTTGCTTGGGCCTCTCTCCTGGAGGCGCTCAGTCAGACCCAGAGGAGACATGTGTCAAGATGCTCCTCGGGGCGCGTCTTGCTTGGGCCTCTCTCCTGGAGGCGCTCAGTCAGACCGAGTGCTGACATGTGGCAAGACGCTCCTCCGGGCGCGTCTTGCTTGGGCCTCTCTCCTGGAGGCGCTCAGTCAGACCCAGTGTTAACATGTGGCAAGACGCTCCTCGGGGCACGTCTTGCTTGGGCCTCTCTCCTGGAGGCGCTCAGTCAGACCCAGAGGAGACATGTGTCAAGATGCTCCTCGGGGCGCGTCTTGCTTGGGCCTCTCTCCTGGAGGCGCTCAGTCAGACCGAGTGCTGACATGTGGCAAGACGCTCCTCCGGGCGCGTCTTGCTTGGGCCTCTCTCCTGGAGGCGCTCAGTCAGACCCAGTGTTCACATGTGGCAAGAAGCTCCTAGGGGTGCGTCTTGCTTGGGCCTCTCTCCTGGAGGCGCTCAGTCAGACCCAGTGTTGACATGTGGCAAGACGGTCCTCGGGGCACGTCTTGCTTGGGCCTCTCTCCTGGAGGCGCTCAGTCAGACCGAGTGCTGACATGTGGCAAGACGCTCCTCGGGGCGCGTCTTGCTTGGGCTTCTCTCCTGGAGGCCCTCAGTCAGACCCATTGTTGACATGTGGCAAGACGCTGCTCGGGGCGCGTCTTGCTTGGGCCTCTCTCCAGAAGGCCCTCAATCAGACCCAGTGCTGACATGTGGCAAGACGCTCCTCGGGGCACGTCTTGCTTGGGCTTCTCTCCTGGAGGCGCTCAAACAGACCGAGTAGTGACATGTGGCAAGACGCTCCTCGGGGCGCGTCTTACTGGGGCTTCTCTCATGGAGGCACTCAGTCAGACCCAGTGTTGACATGTGTCAAGACGCTCCTCGGGGGGCTTCTTGCTTTGGCATCTCTCCTGGAGGCGCTCAGTCAGACCGAGTGCTGACATGTGGCAAGAAGCTCCTCGGGGCGCGTCCTGCTTGGGCTTCTCTCCTGGAGGCCCTCAGTAAGAACCATTGTTGACATGTGGCAAGACGCTCCTCGGGGCGCGTCATGCTTGGGCCTCTCTCCAGAAGGCCCTCAATCAGACCCAGTGTTGACACGTGGCACGACGCTCCTCGGGGCGCGTCTTGCTTGGGCCTCTCTCCTGGAGGCGCTCAGTCAGACCCAGTGATGACATGTGGCAAGACACTCCTCGGGGCGCGTCTTGCTTTGGCCTCTCTCATGGAGGCCCTCTGTCAGACCCAGTGTTGACATGTGTCAAGACGCTCCTCGGGGCACGTCATGCTTTGGCCTCTCTCCTGGAGGCGCTCAGTCAGACCGAGTGCTGAGTACTATGGCAAGAAGCTCCTCGGGGCGCGTCTTGCTTGGGCTTCTCTCCTGGAGGCCCTCAGTAAGACCCATTGTTGACATGTGGCAAGACGCTCCTCGGGGTGCGTCTTGCTTGGGCCTCTCTCCTGGAGGCGCTCAGTGAGACCCAGTGTTGACATGTGGCAAGACGCTCCTCGGGGCACGTCTTGCTTGGGCCTCTCTCCTGGAGGCGCTCAGTCAGACCGAGTGCTGACATGTGGCAAGACGCTCCTCGGGGCGCGTCTTGCTTGGGCTTCTCTCCTGGAGGCCCTCAGTCAGACCCATTGTTGACATGTGGCAAGACGCTACTCGGGGCTCGTCTTGCTTGGGCCTCTCTCCAGAAGGCCCTCAATCAGACCCAGTGCTGACATGTGGCAAGACGCTCCTCGGGGCGCGTCTTGCTTGGGCTTCTCTCCTGGAGGCCCTCAGTCAGACCCATTGTTGACATGTGGCAAGACGCTCCTCGGGGCGCGTCTCATTTGGACCTCTCTCCTGGAGGCCCTCAGTCAGACCCAGTGTTGACATGTGGCAAGACGCTCCTCGGGGCGCGTCTTGCTTGGGCTTCTCTCCTTGAGGCCCTCAGTCAGACCCATTGTTGACATGTGGCAAGACGCTCCTCGGGGCACGTCTTGCTTGGGCCTCTCTCCTGGAGGCGCTCAGTCAGACCGAGTAGTGACATGTGGCAAGACGCTCCTCGGGGCGCGTCTTGCTTGGGCCTCTCTCCTGGAGGCGCTCAGTCAGACCGAGTGCTGACATAAGGCAAGACGCTCCTCGGGCCGCGTCTTGCTGGGGCCTCTCTCCTGGAGGTGCTCAATCAGACCCAGTGGTGACACG